>NC_092714.1:271682974-272290474 GCF_047496885.1 Scyliorhinus torazame | reverse complement strand
ATCCGAAAGCACTTTCCTCGTTTCCCTCTGTTTCAATCAAGGGCTCTTGTCCCAACTGGAAGTTGCCTCCGCTCCAGCATTGGCCTCAAGTTGAAGGTTACTCTCCAGTCTGCTCCAAACAGACCAGGAAAATATTCCCGAGACATGAAACATTGCACCTTCTCTTTAAACTCTCCTGTTTATTAACTATCAAAATAGTGGAGCAGGCTCTTTGATCCACAGTCAAAATCATCCAGTTGGTCGCCCGTGAGAGGGGTCTTTGATTATGCTGCCCGCTTTCCCCAGGCAGCGGGAGGTGTAGACCAAGTCAATGGATGGGAGGCAGGTTCGTGTGATGCACTGGGCTATGTTCACGACTCTCTGAAGTTTCTTACGGTCTTGGGCTGAGCAGTTGCCATACCAGGCTGTGATGCAGCCCGATAGGATGCTTTCTATGGTGCATCTGTAAAAATTGACAAGAGTCAATGTGGACATGCTGAATTTCCTTAGTTTCCTGAGGAAGCATAGGCGCTGTTGTGTTTTCTTGGCCGTAGTGATGACGTGGGTGGACCAGGACAGATTGTTGGAGGTGTGCACCCCTAGGAATTTGAAGTTGTTAACCATCTCCACCTCGGCCCCGTTGGTGCAGACAGGGATGTGTACGATACTTTGCTTCCTCAAGTCAATGACCAGCTCTTTAGTTTTGCTGACATTTAGGGAGAGATTGTTACACCACTCCACTAGTTTCTCTATCTCCCTCCTGTATTCGGATTCCTCGTTGTTCGGGATCCGATCCACTTCAATCGTATCATCAGCAAACTTGTAGATGGAGTTGGTGCCAAATTTTGCCACCTAGTCGTGTGTGTATAGGGAGTATAGTAGGGGCTAAGTACGCAGCCTTGCGGGGCCCCGGTATTGAGGACTATTGTGGAGGAGGTGTTGTTGTTTATCCTTACTGATTGTGGTCTATAGTTCAGGAAGTCAAGGATCCAGTTGCAGAGTGAGGAGCCAAGTCCTAGAGCTTTGATATGAGCTTGGCTGGGATTATGGTGTTGAAGGCGGAGCTGTAGTCAATAAATAGGAGTCTGACGTCAGAGTCCTTGTTGCCGAGATGCTCCAGGGATGAGTGTAGGGCCAGGGAAATGACGTCTGCTGAGGACCGGTTGCGGCACTATGCAAATTGCAGTGGATTCTGCATTCTGGGAGTATGGGGTTGATGTGTCTCATGACCAAGCTTTCGAAGCACTTCATAATGATAGATATCAAGGCCACCGGATGGTAGTCGTTGAGGCACGTTGCCTGATTCTTCTTTGGCACCAGAATGATGGTGATCTTCTTGAAGCAGGTGGGAATCTCGGAACGGAGTCGGGAGAGGTTGAAGTTGTCCGCGAACACACCCGCCAGTTGGTCTGCAGAGGATCTGAGTGCAGGACCAGGGAACCTGCCAGGACCCATTGCTTTCCGAGAATTCACCTTCTCCTCCAGCAGGTGCAGGCTCTCTCGGTCGACACAACACCATAAGTACATGTAAAATATGCACCTTTATCTCTTAAGGTGGGCGCCTGTCTCGGGAAAACCAACGGAGGACTTCCTCCAAGTTGCTCAAGTTCTCTGCTTCGGTGGCTCCGGTGACCAGAACATCATCCAAGTAAACCACCAGCGGCGATAGTCCTTGGAGGATGTTCTCCAGGATTCTCGGGAAAATACTCCAATCTGATGACACTCCAAATGACAACCTTGTATATTCATAGAGGCCTCTGTGGGTCTCAATGACATGAATATTCTGGAAACTGGGTTCAGCTCCAGTTGGAGGTACACGTGACACATGGACAAGTTTAGAAAAAGAGGGTCCTCCAGCCAGCTCTGTGTAAAGGTCCTCGATTCACGGTATCGGAATCTGTCCAAACGAAAAGCCTTGTTCGCGGTAATCGCCGCTCAGGGGAACGGTTTTCTCAGTTTCAGTACCAGGACTACAGGCGCTGCCCCATCTGCAATATTGTACCGGTCGGTTGATTCCTGGCTTTCCAAGTGGTTGTGTTCATCCCCTAGCTTTATCAGCAATGCGTAGGGAATGAGTGGGCCCTGAAATACTTTAGTTGGCCCTCGGGGTCTACGCGTATCTTGGCCACAGCACCTTTGATTTTGGCCAGACCCTCCTAGAAAACTTCCAGGTACTTCCCCAGAACTTTGAATAATCCTGCAGAGCCCAACAATGCTTTGGGCAAGGGCAGGGGCCCAGAGGTCTCACACTGAAGGGGCACCAATCATCTGAATGGGAGGCGTCCGATACTATTCACCTCCATCCCTGACATACCGTGGAGCTCCTGGACTCTCGCGTCCACTCTCGCCCGAGAGAGGGAGATCTCAATGGCCCTTTTTCGGTCCAACGACAGTTCGATCAGCGATGCCCGCTTGGTAGCCATGTTTGTTATGCCACACACAAGGCGGTTTCATAGCATCTCAGGTAGGGATGGCCCAGTTTGGCCAACTGGGTGCCCAATTGGTGCCCAGTTTGGGGCAGCACGGTAGCACAGTGGTTATCATGGTTGCTTCACAGCGCCAGGGTCCCAGGTTCAATTCCTGGCTTGGATCACTGTCGGTGCGGAGTCTGCACATCCTCCCCGTGTGTGCGTGGGTTTCCTCCGGGTGCTCCGGTTTCCTCCCACAGTCCAAAGATATGCGGGTTAGGTGGATTGGCCATGCTAAATTGCCTTTACTGTCCAAAAAGTTTAGCTGGGGTTATTGGGTTACAGGGATAGGGTGAAGATGTGGGGCTTAAGTGGGGTGCTCTTTCCAAAGGGCCGGTGCAGACTCGATGGGCCGAATGGCCTCCTTCTGCGCTGCAAATTCCATGTTCTGTGGCCCGTAGTCACAGTGTTCCGTCACTTTGCATAATTGTGTCAGAAACTCAGTAACAGACTCCGTGGGGTCCTCTTGCCTGTATTAGGTCAGTATGTTTGGACGATGACCGACAGCTTGGGGCTGTAGTGGTTTGTAATGAGACCCACCAATTTCTCTGGGGCCACAGGGCAGGTTTGGCTCTTTATGATGCTCAAACTGGCTGCCGTACAGGCGGTCAAAAGAATCACCTTGTGGGAGTCTTCCTCAGTAATAGCGTTCATCCTGAGGAAATAACAAATAAGCTGCACCTACTGGGCCCAGTCATCCACACTCCCATCAAAGAGCAGCATTTTTGAACCAGTCCAAACCTTGCTCCTTTGCATTGAGAAGTAGCTGTAAAACGAATGGCCAGCAGTGCCGGCTGTAGTTCCGTTTTATCCTCGTTGCCACTACCGTAGCCAATGGGGAGTCCCGAAAAGGTGAGTCAAAAATAATTTATTCCCGACTCACAGCTGGGAAATGCAGCAAGTAAGCAACAGCCCAAGTCCCAGCCGGGTCATCCTGAGATTCCGGCTCCCGACTGGGCCGGCTTTAATCTCGGGGAATTAACGAGCCCGCCGGACCTCCGCCCCTCAGCTCGGGCACCATGAGCTCCACGGGGAGATCAATCGGGTCGTCCCAGTGTGCCTCGTGGGGATTCTAACAGTTCCTACATGGTGGAGGGGGTAACATATTCACATGGATAGAGGATTGGTTAGTCAACAGGAAGCCGAGAGTAGGGAAAATGGGTATTTTTCGGGTTGGCATTTGACATGAGGGATGGAGTCACTGGGGATTGGGGGGAAACTCTTAATTGGTTGAAGCCACATTCAGAACAAAGTTACCTGGTTATGGTTGTTGGAGATAAATCACCTCAGTCCCAAGACACCACTGCAGGCTTTCTTCAGGATAGAGTCTTTGGCCTAACCATTTTCAGCTGTTTAAACAAATACCTTCCCCCATGATACGGTTAGAACTTGGGTTGTTTCCTGATGAATGTTCAGCACCATTCGTGACTCCTCAGATACTGAAGAAGTCCCTGTCCAAATGCAGCAAGACCTGGACAACATTCAGGCTTGGACTGCTAATCGACAAATTCATGTCACACAAGTGCCTGGTAATGGTCATCTCCAACAAGATAGAATCTAATCATCGCTCTTTGACACTCAATGGCATTATTGTCGCTGAATCGCCCACTATCAACATCCTGGAGGTTACCAGTGACCAGAAACTGAACTGGACTAGCCATATAAATACTGTGGCTACAAAAGCAGGTCAAAGGCTGAGAATCCTGTGATGATTACTCACCTCCTGACTCCCAAAAGCCTGTCCACCATCTACAAGGCACAAGTGAGGCGTGTGATGGAAAACTCGCCATTTGCCTGAAGCTCCAACAACGCTGCAGAAACATCCCAACATCCAGAGCAAAGCAGCTGCCTTATTGGCATCCCATCCGCCAACTTAAACATTTGTTCCCTCCACCACCAACAACACACAGTGGCAGCCGTGTGCACCATCTACAAGATGCACTGTAGGAACTCACTAGGGCTCCTTCGACAGCACCTTCCAAACCCTTGAATCTATCACCTAGAAGGACAAGGAAATGAAAACATGGGAATCCCACCACCTGGAGGTTCCCCTCCAAGTCACTCACCATCCTGACTTGGAAATATATTGCCGTTCCTTCACTGTCGCTGGGTCAAAATACTGGAACTCCCTCCCTAACAGCACAGTGGGTGCACCTACACCACTTGTGGGTTCAAGAAGGCCGCTCAAGGGCAATTAGGGATGGGCAATGAATGCTGGCCTAGCAGCGATGCCACATCCTGTGTTTTGGAATGTTTTTTTTCAATTTCTTTTTGATTTCTCTGTGTGTACATCTGTAAATATACCAGCTGGATTCTGCGTTTTGGGGACTATGCCCCCACGCTGGCGTCAAAACGGTGGAGTTTTACTCCTGAAAATCCTGGATCAAAGGGACACGAATTCCCAGTCCTGCAGGGGTCTAGCAGGGACCCGGAGTAGATATCGCAGCTTTTGCTGCAGATACGGGCCCCCGCACGTCCAGGACAGAGGGCGCGCATGCGCACGGCGGCAGCCCCCAGCTCCATGGCGGACTTGGACCGCGGGGGTAGACCCACAAAGGAGACCCCCCCCCCCTCCCCCGATCGCCGGGCGCCTGACCCTCTCCCTCCACACGAACATTCCCCGGCCGCCTATAAGGCCGTTAGATGAAGCGGGGGAGGGGAGCAGATTTGTGTGGAGTACCAACAGGGGCACTGGCCAGTTGGGTCAAGATATGGTTCCTGTGTTGTAGAATTTACTTAATTCTAATTCACCTCCCAGAAGCTTTGATCGGCAGCATTTTTTAGCGAAAAAAAGCAGAGTATTCATGTTTTTTTCATTGAAGATGGTTTGGGTCATTTAAATTCACCTCCATTTACAGGATTAGATGATTGAGAATTCAGATAACACCCAGCTGGTCAGTTTTATAAGCTCGAGAAATTATTCATAAACGTTTCTCAGCAAGCTGCCTTTATTGTGATTTAAATGCACTATATTATTGTCTCAGAATCTTTTTAAGGTGCGACATTCAAAAAGAATCTTGTTGTCTGTCCTATTTTCTTGAACTGTGAATTTAAGAAAAATGTATAAGTCTTGTTTGGTGCCGGAAAGCGAACTGCATTAATGACTATCTAAAGCACCGGTTTAAAATAAAACACCTTGGGTGCCATAGAGATGCTTACAGTTCTTCAGCTTAGTTCAAATCACATCGGACTGGCCGTGTGGTTAGGTTACTATTTATAGCTCCACAGTAGGGTTTGACTGCCAGGGAGGGCTGGACAACTGGGACAAGAGGATGAGAGACTACAGCAAGATTCAGAGCATGCTTTTTGCAGAGAGACCTGAGCAGCACCGAGGAGTTAAATCTTACAGAAAATAGGCATGCCGATGTAGGGAATGGTGAAGACAGGACTGAAGATGAGAAAACCTAAAGCAATGGAAAATTTGTGGGAATTTGTGGGGGTAGGGGGTATGACAACAACAAACTTTGGGAGACCCACATCCCGAGGGCCATTTTGCAGCCATCTGTAGCGACCATCGCTGAACAGAAATAAGAACGGGGGAAGGTTGCATGACCCTTTGCGCCTACTCTGCTATTCAACAAGATCATCTGTCTGTACTACCTCACCTCCACATTCCCATCCCACTCTCATTTCCCTTAATTGCTGTAACGTCCAACAAAGTATTAATCCCTGTTTTGAATGATCTGAACAGCGCAGCATTCTGGAGTAGAGGAATTGGAAAATTCACAACCCGCTGACTGATGAAATGGCTCCGTATCGCTGTCCAAAATAAGCAAACTATTATCATTGAATCTATGAGATCTTATTCTCGGAATATAAGGATTAGGAACAGGAGGAAGTTTGTTTATCAGCTACAAAAGGTATTGGCGATGGAAAGAGATATGTGGAGTGGAAGGAGATGATAGGTCCTGATATCAGTCCTCGTACCAATCTCAAAATAAAGGTTCCGCCATTTAGGAATGAGGTGCGGAACATTTTCTTCCCTCAAAGGGTGATGATGCTTTGGAATCTCTGGCAAAGGATGGTGGTGGCTAAGTCATTGAGCAAATTCAAGATCAATTGATTATTGGACATTAAAGGAATTAAGGGATATGGGGATAATGTGGGAAGCTGGGGTTGAGGTGGAAGATTAGACATGATGGCCCTGACTGGGAGAACGGTTCAAGGGGCCGAATGGCCAACACAAGCTTATGTTCGTATTTCATGTGATGAAACATTCCAGGAATATGGCCAACCCTGACCCTTTGCACATGCTGAGGCAGATGATGCCTGTTTTAGAGCGCCTCAGGGAAATTGAGCTACTCTGAGATAAGCAGGCTTTGGGGCCCACTCTATTTAGGCCTGCCCGGTACAGATTCAATGCAGCAAGTGGTCACCATCAAAATGGCGAGGTTATATTTGACCTGTGATAGAGACGTGAACCTGGTGGCCAAATCAAATAACATAAATGGGGCCCATTCTTAATTTCAGAGTATCCTGTCCACCATATACACCTGTATGTTCTCACTTTGTCCAAGGAATGTCTTATGGTCAGGATTTCAAGATGTTAACCGACCCACTTGGCTCCTACTAGCTCATCAATCTTAACTTCCCTGATTTTCCTTTCAATAAATAAAGGGCAGTTCTTCCACCAGGGGGTCCCAACCATACCCTTTCAGGAAATTTCAGTATATTTTTAAGTGACAGAGCTTGCCTGGATTTATGTCGCTGTAATAATGTAAGTATGGTTCAAATCCTGTTTACAATGTGGCAGAAACTCTGAGGAGGTTCAGGGATATGATGACAACAATTACCCTGATGTGGAGATGCCGGCGTTGGACTGGGGTGAGCACAGTACGAAGTATTACAACACCAGGTTAAAGTCCAACAGGTTTGTTTCGATGTCACTAGCTTTCGGAGCGCTGCTCCTTCCTCAGGTGAAACAATTACCCTGGTCAGTCATAACTCTATTCCTGTAAACTCAGAAAATACTAATGCCGAAAGATCAGGAACTGATGCAATTGTCATTGCAATAGGAGTTAGTACCAGTGTTACCCTACTAGGAGTCCAACAATTATTGGCAGCACAATGGTTAGCACAGTGCCTTCACAGCTCTGGGCCTCAGGTTCGATTCCAGGCTTGGGTCACTGTCTGTGCGGAATCTGCACATTCTCCCTGTGCATGCGTGGGTTTCCTCCGGGTGCTCTGATTTTCTCCCACAATCCAAAGATGTGCACGTTACGTGGATTGGCTATGCTAAATTGCCCTTAGTGTCCAAAAAAAAAGGTTGGGTGGGGTTACTGGGATAGGGTGGAGGTGTAGACTTACTATAGGGTGTTCTTTCCAAGGACTGGTGCAAACTCGATGGGCCGAATGGCCTCCTTTTGCACTGTAAATTCTATGATTCTATGAATTAGCGGGTTGCATGGTAGCACAGTGGGTGGCACTGTTGCTTCACAGCTCCAGGGTCCCAGGTTCGATTCCCGGCTTGGGTCACTGTCTGTGCGGAATCTGCATGTTCTCCCTGTGTCTGCGTGGGTTTCCTCCGGGCGCTCCGGTTTCCTCCCACAAGTCCCGAAAGGCGTGCTGTTAGGTGAATTGAACATTCTGAATTTTCCCTCTGTGTACCCGAACAGGCTCCTGAATGTGGCGACTAGGGGCTTTTCACAGTATCTTCATTGCAGTGTTAATGTAAGCCTACTTGTGACAATAAAAAAGATTATTATTATTAATAAAAAAATTAAGTCCAGGGCTGACCCCTCTCTTGTAGGTTCTTCTACGTACTGGTTTAAAAGTTCTCCTGGAAGCATTTTAAGAATTCCGCTCCCTCTAAACCTTTCACTCAATGACTACCCCAGTTAATGTTGGGGAAGTTGAAATCCCCCACTGACACTACCCTATTACTTTTGCACTTCTCTGAAATTTGCCTACATATCTGCTCTTCTATTTCTCTCAGACAGTTCGAGGGCCTATAGATAACTCTCAGCAATGTGATTGCTCCTTTTTGGTTTTTAACTTCTACCCATGTGGCTTTCTTTGAAGAACCTTCCAAAATGTCATCCCACTTTACTGTTTTAATCTATTCTCTGATCAAAATTGTGACACTCCCTCCTCTTTTGCCCAGTTCCCTGTCTTTCCTAAAGATCCTATATCCTGGAATATTGAGCTGCCAATCCTACCCCTCTCTTAACCAGGTCTCAGTGACAGCAATGCCAACAGATCTCCTTGTTTTAATTTGTGCCCTCAACTCATCTGCCTTGTTCGTCAGATTCCTTGCATTAAAATAAATACCATTCAATCTTGCCAAACTCCCTTGTGACTTGACTGGCCTATAACTTCTGTGCCTTCCTGACTCACTTGTAACATAAAACCATAGGACCACATTTGTTCAGGGAATCGGAGATTCCATAGGGCATGTGTAATGTGATCCAATATTTACAAAGCAATATATCTCATGTTGTGTTAGACGACAGGAGTTGAACATTGAAACAGGGAGAGATCATTCAGTCACTCACTCGAACCTTCTCTGACATTATCAGATTATGGCTGTTCAGTTGTCAAGCTGCATGTACCTACCTTTGGTCCACATTACATCATACCCGCAACCAACAAACATCTGGTGATATCAATTTTGAAAGTTCCAACTATTTCTTCACGTCCATATCCTTTAGGAGGGGGAGTGTTCCAGATTGTCAAAATTCTTCACTTGAAAACGTGCTCCCTAATTTCACTCCCGTATCGGTATCGTTTCAGCTTTAAGGGTATACCCCCCTCCCTCCTTTTGATTCCCGCAACAGAGTAAATACTTTCTCCATAACTACCATATCAAGTGGCAGAATCATTTCAAAGACCTTGATTGGATCGCCCCTCAACGCACCAAAGTGGACAGCTGGCTTGATTCTTTCGGCGAATTCAATATCAAAGATTCGATCAGAAACACAAGACTGTAAACTGAGCTGTGATCCCAAGTTTCCTGGTCGGATTTGCTCGTCATGTTTTCTGCTTCCTATCTCACACACAGAAGACACTTTTGTGTATTTTGGTGGTTTGCTGTTGCAGAATGCTGTTACCTTATTCAAACCTAAACACCTGGTGGAGAGAGTTTTTTACAAAATGATTCACTGGTACCCAGAACATGTTCAAGGGTCTATTTTTTGCTTCATTCGTTCAGAGGATGTGGACATCCCTGGAAAGGCTAACTTTTGTTGTCCATCCCTAATTTCCCTTGAACTCTGTCATTCCAGAGGGCAGTTAAAGGTCAACCCCATGACCGTGGGTCTGGTGTCACATGTCAGCCAGACCAGATAAGGATGGCAGATTTCCTTCTGATTCCTTCCGATTCCCAGACGGGTTTTTAAGAACAATGATAGTTGTGATGGAAACCATTACCAGATCTTTGAATTGAATTTAAATTCCACAAGTTGCCATGTTGGGATTTGCCTAGGCCTTTGGATTGCGATTCCAGTGCCATCACCATTAGCCCCGATATTAAACCAAATCATCGAAAAGTACAGCGGAGGAGGAGGCCACTAGCTCATTAAGTCTGCGCTGTTTCTTTTGAAGAAATCCCTTATCCTCACTCTTTATTCAAACCCCTTCAAATTGTTCCCCTTCAAGTATTGATCCAATTACCTTTTGAATTATATTTTCAATCATTCAGATGTGCCTGGAATGTCCCACCAGGTATTTAATTATCAAAGTCTAAACTCACTGCTACAGTCAACACTCCAGTTTTTAAACTAAAATCAATTGAGTTTGTTTCTTTCTTTCAAAAGGAATTAATTATGATTACCATAACTGTAATTTCAGAAGGTCGGTTCAATTGATCTCCTTCCATGTGTGAAGGAATTCTTCAGTTGTCTGACCTTGATTGAAACTGGTTAATTGCCCTCGTCTGGTTCTCTTTCACCACCGGACTGGAAGGCACATTTTCAAAGAATGTACAAATTATGCTTCAGATTGAAACTGATTAACATCATAACGTAACAAGACACAGGAGAAGGTCTTCAGAGCATCAAACCCGACTATCCACTGCAATCCTGGAGTGGGGATGTGGTGGTGTAGTGGTATTGTCACTGGACTTGTAAACCAGAAACCCAGGGTAATAATCTGAGGTCCCAGGTTCAAATCCAGCCAGTGCGGATGGTAAAATCTGGAATTAAAAATCTAAGCATGGCCACCAAATCATTGGCGTAAAAACCCATCTGGTTCACTAATTTAGGGAAGGAAATCTGTCGTCCTTACCCGGTCTGGCCTACACGTGACTCCAGACCAACAGCAATGTGGTTGACTCTTAACTTCCCCTGGAGGGCAATTAGGGATGGGCAAAAAATCCAGGCACAGCCTGCGACGCCCCGTCCCATGAACAAATAAAATAACCATTAATTTCCTTCGTGGAGATTTCGCTGATTCCTTGAGAGTTGTTTTTTGGTTTCTTGTTGCACCGCGAGTGTGGCTGGTAGTTCGGCGAGTGAATCCAGTGAATATCTGAGTCGTGTAGACTTGGAGGAAACCTCACCCAGCATCACCCGGCAAGCGTGGCATTTCATCGACCAGGCTCCTGCTCCTGATTGCCAGAAGTGGAAGTGTATAAATGAGGATAACAGCAGCCTCAGATATAAACTAATCATGGTTGAATAGCCCATTGTCCTTCTAGGCTCACAGCTGAATAAAGGTGACTCAGAGACCGAGCACAGGAAAGGATTAATCACTTGGGGAGTGAAGATAAAAATGAAAATGCTTTTAATTGGCACCCTATCCACCCCCTTAAACATTCACTCTCTCCGCCACCGACGCACAGTGGCAGCCGGGTGTACCATCTACAAAATGCACTACAGCATCTCGCCAAGGTTCCTTCAACAGCACCTTCCAAACCCACTACCTCTACCAGCCAGAAGGACATGGGCAGCAGGAACCTGGGAGTTGCCCTCCAGGCCAGTGGTCATCCTGAATGGGAAATATATCACCGTGCCTGCACTGGCCAGGTCAAAATCCAGGCCTTTTTCTGTCTCTTATTTCTCACTTGGTGGTTCTAACAAATGGAATTTCTTTGCTCACTGTTTCCTCGTGTTCCAGTTCTACACACTGTGATTTACATCATTTGATTGCGCCTGCCATTTGTCACTCAGAGTCACAGAGCACTAGAGACACAATGAAGAGATTAGAAGCTCTACAATAATCATCCTTCCAATAAAAACTCTGCATCTCATCGGTTGTGTGTCCTTTGTTGCTGGAACAAAGAAAATCGTGCTCAAATATTTGAAGGGAACGGGTTAACCCTTCGAGTACCACACTCAGGCGAAGGAGGGTGCCATTCACCTGAGGAAGGAGCAGCGCTCCGAAAGCTAGTGATTTGAAACAAACCTGTTGGACTTTAACCTGGTGTTGTAAGACTTCTTACTGTGAAGAATTGAGGTTGATCCTATTGCCAATGAGCCAGCCTTGACTCTTTGTTCTCAGTCAGAGGCTCATAGCTTCAAGTTCCACTGCAAAGACTTGAACACAAAATCTGGTTTGATGCTCCTAGTGCAGTACTGAGGGAGTGCTGCGCTGCTGGAGATGCTGTCGTTATGATGGAGGTAAAGACAAACCAGTAGATGTAATATACTTTGAAGTCCGAAGGGCATTCTGCAACAAGTTGCCGCACTAAAGGTTAATGTGTAAGATAAGGGTTCATGGAGTTGGGATAATATATTAGCATGGGTGGAGAATTGGTTAATGTTCAGGAAGCGGAGATTGGAGCTAAATGCAACATTTACAAGTTGACAGGCTGCAACTAGCTGGGTGCTGCTGGGATCAATACTGGGGCTAAGCGATTGGCAATTTAGATTAATGACTTAGACGAAGAAACCGAGGGTAATGTATCCATGTTTGCTAACGATACAAAGCTAGCTGGAAATGTAAGCTGCGAGGAGGACACAAAGAAAATGCAAAGAGACAGACAGACCAAGGCCTTGGATTTTCATCCTCGAGACAGGTCGCAAGAGTCAGGAAAATTACTGGCTAAGCCCATCGGGCTCAGGAGAAAATCCCTTAATTGCCGGGGGTGGGGTGGGGTCAGGCCAGCCAACCTGAGAAATGTCTGGAGGCAGCCACAGGGGCTGTCAGGTGCAGAGGAGCGCTGTTTGAAAGGACCACCACAGTGCAATGAAATAAAAAGACAAAGGCCCTCCAGCCCTCACACTCCCTCACCCTCCAAACACTCGCCATTCCCCATCTATGCCCCTCACCCATACCCCCATGGCCCCTCATACCTCCTATGTCAAGCACTGCCCTTTACACCCACCATAATGCAAAGCTGCGGCACTTCCCTGTCCATTGACCAACTGCAAATTGACTAGGACCAATGAGTCTGACAGCAGGTGTTTAAAAAAAGCTTCAAAAAATGTAATTAATTCTCAGCTTACTCCCAGCTTGGAAAAAGTAACTTCACTGTTACTGCTGACCAAGCCAGACCCCTATCTTGCTGGTCATAAACCCTTTTATTTTATTGTGACGACAAAGAACTACTGACCTCAAATGCCTAGAACACCAGTAATACCTTTGGGAGATTACAAATTAAAAGATTTATTAGAAAGGAAACTTCAGCACCCGAGACAAAAGTTACACCGTTAATACAGTCTTACAAAACAATCTCCAAAACCAGCACAATTGGCCAAAGGTACACTTTATACTACCTTTATGGCAACAACCTCTTATAGATTCTTTTCAACCATAAAAATCCAATAAGTATTGCTGCGGTCAAGGAATTGACAGTTTAATAAAGGCACACCTCCACACTTCCATTCTGCTGTGGAATTCCAAAAGGAGGTTGTGAAACACACTGGGCGTGACCCTCCGCCGGCGGGATACTCCGTTTTGCCGGCAGCCCGGGGGGTTCCCGAAGGCGTGGGGCTGCCCCCACAATGGGAAACCCCATTGACCAGCCGGCGAAATGGAGCATCCCGCCGGCGGGGTGAACCAGGAATGTGACGCGGCGGGTTGGAGCATCCCACCAATTGTTTCCCAAAGCAAAGACTCTCCTGGCTTAACATTGAGTGGCTGCCTCCAATTGGAAACTTTCACAGCTCCTCAGTATCCCACATAAATGAACTGGTCTTGATGGCTTTTCCCAACAGTGACTCACTCTGTTAAATACCTTTTCCCCTTTCATCCCAGATTCCATTGTCCTTAGAGAGTTCTTTGAACTCAACTTAACCAAACATAAAAAAAACACTTTCATGTTTTCTATTTTGCCTCTACTTTCAGGTAACATACCTTTCTCTGTTTACTCTTGGAACCCCTGTAAGATGCAAATGTTCCTTGTCACCTCTGAACTCCCCTTTGAATTTCAACAGCTTTCCCCATTTATCTCATAATGCAAATTTTAGATCTGTAACTTAAACTCACATAACATCACATTATAAATGCAAAACCTAACACCTTTAACCTTTCTCCCTTAGACCTCACAGACAACCGGTCTCTCGTAACCTTTCTCCTGTTTAATTTTTAATTTTTATTTTTTTAGAGTACCCAATTATTAAGGGGCAATTTAGCGTGGCCAATGCACCTAACCTGCACATCTTTTTGTTGTGGGGGTGAAACCCACACATACATGGGGAGAATGTGCAAACTCCACACGGACAGTGACCCGGGGCCGGGGAGTGCCGCAGTCCCAGTGCTAACCACATTCTGCTGTTTAATTAACCCTGGTCATACACATACAGTTTTCGTTAACCGAGACAGCCAGATCAGGAGTGCCAGATGTGGGTTTTCGACAGGAACCATCACGTACCCTTTAAAGGCGCTCCCAAAAATTGCACAGCCCGGGAGTGGGGTCAGGAATCCTGGAATTGGGAACTGCCTGCCATTTTTACAGCTTTCTAAGTCATCCCAACCTGGTGAGAATCGAGGCCTGAGAGATTATTTTCCCTGACTGGGTAATCGCGAACAGAGTACATCGCCTCACGATAAGGAGTTGATCATTTCGGATTCAAATGAGGAGATATTTTTTCATTCGGAGGATTAACAATCTTTAGGATTTACCCCAGAGGGTTGTGGATCAGAGATCATAGATCATAGAACAAAGATCATAGAATTTACAGTGCAGATGCTCCATTGTTGAATATGTTTAAGGCTGGGATCAACAGACTCCTCTGAGGGAATCAAAGGATTGGGGAGAAGGCAGGATAGTGGAGTGGAGGGAGCAGATCAGGCATGTTTGACAAAGGTTAAATATCCCATGGCACCATTTTGAAGGAGGCCAGAGGAGTTATAGAGTCATGGAGTCATACAGCTTAGGAAAGGCCCTTTGTCTGCGCCGGTCAAAACCAAACCACCTGACTATTCTAATTCCATTTTCCAGCACTTGGTCCAAGGCCCTGTAAGACCTGGCATCGCACGTGCACGTCGAAATACTTTTTAATTGTTATGAGGCAGCGAGTCCCAAACTCCCCACCACCCTCTGGGTGAAAAGGTTTTTCCTCACATCCCCTCTAAACCTCCTTCCCCTTACCTTAAATCTATGCCCCCTGGGCATTGATCCCTCAACCAAGGGGCAAAAGTTTCTTCCTGTCTACTCTATCTGTGCCCCTCATAATTTTATACATCCCAATCACGTCCCCCCTCAGTCTCCTCTGCTCCAAGGAAAACAACCCCAGTCTATCCAATCCCTCTGCAGAGCTAATACTCTCCAGCCCAGGCAACATGCTGGTAAATCTCCTCTGCCCCCTTTCCAGTGGCTATCACATCCCTCCTATAATGTGGATTCCAGAACTGTACACAATACTCCAGCTGTGGCCCAGCCAATGTTCTTTACAGTTCCAGCATAACCTCCCTTAAGCACCATGCCTCGGCTAATAAAGGCAAGTGTGCCATATGCCTTCTTAACCACAGTATCTACCTGCCCTGCTTAAGGGACGGGTGTACATGGACACCAATATCCCTCTGATCCTCGGTGCTTCCCAGGGTCCTGCTGTTTACCATGTGTTCCCTTGCCTTGTTTGTCCTGCCCAAGTGCATCACCTCTCACTTATCCCGGTTGAATTCCATTTGCCACTGATCAGCCCATCTGACCAGCCCGTCTACATCCTCCTGTAATCGAAGACCACCCCACCAAATTTCGTATCATCTGCAG
This sequence comes from Scyliorhinus torazame, assembly GCF_047496885.1. NCBI lineage: Eukaryota > Metazoa > Chordata > Chondrichthyes > Carcharhiniformes > Scyliorhinidae > Scyliorhinus > Scyliorhinus torazame. The sequence goes on along the minus strand of NC_092714.1, from coordinate 272,274,934 downwards.
TATCCTTTCATGACCCCTTTTTGCTCTCCAAATTTTGTTTTTAAGTTCCTTCCTGCACATTCTATATGTCTCTAGGGCTTCTGCTGTTTTGAATCCTCATAAGCCTCCCTTTTTTCTTCTTATCACAGATACATAGATGCATAGAAGATAGGAGCAGGAGGAGGCCCAATCCTATGCTGTATATCCCTCGATATCCAGCGTTCACTGGATTTGTTGATCACACCCTTTTTCTTGATTGGAACATGTTGGCCCTGTACTCTCTCTATTTCCTTCTTGAATGCGTCCCACTGTTCTGTCACAGATTTACCTGAAAGTGTCCATTCCCAGTCCACTCTGGCCAAATCATATCTGATCTTATTAAAATCAGCCTTCCCCCAGGTTAGAACTTTGATTTTTGTACTTTTCCATAACAATCTTGAATCTAACAGAGTTATGATCACTGTCTACAAAATGCTCCCCCACTGACACTTCATCCAATTGCCCAGCTTCATTACTGAAAATTAAGTTCAGGACCACCCCCTCTCTTGTAGGTTCTTCTACTTACTGGCTTAAAAAGTTCTCCTGGAAGCATTTTAAGAATTACACTCCCGATAAACCTTTCACACTATGATACTCCCAGATAATATTGGAGAAGTTGAAATCCCCACTATCACTGCCCTATTAATTGTATACTTCTCTGAAATGTGCCTACATATCTGCTCTTCTATTTCTCTCGGACTATTAGGGGGCCTATAGAACGCTCCAGGCAATGTGATTGCTCCTTTTTGGTTTTTATGTTCTACCCATATGGCTTCAGTTGAAGAGCCTTCAAAGATTTTGTCCCTCCTTATTGGTGTAATTGATTCCCTGATCAAAATTGCGACACCCCCTCATCTTTTACCACCTTCCCTATCTCACCTGAAGATCCCGGCCAGGGTTCTCCGATCCCGCGAATTGCCGGGGGGGGGGGGGGCGCGAGAATCACGCCACGCCGCTCCGACGCCGGGTGGCCGATTCTCCGACGACCAGAGAATCGGTGCCAATCGCGCCCGCAGGGTCGCTTCCGCGCCGGTCGGGGGCCATTGAAAGCGGCCCCCGGGTGATTCTCCACGCCTCGACGAGCCGAGAGCCCGCCGAGTTCGGCCGAGTCCCGCCAGCGTGGGTTACGCATGGTCCTACCCGGCGGGATCTCGGAGTTCTGGCTGCGGAGGCCATCCTGGTGGGGGGGGCGGAGGGGTTCCGATTCCGGCGGGGCCTCCGTGGTGGCTAGGCCCACCATCAGGGCCTACCGATTGGCGGGTGGGCTAGTTCCGTGGGGGCCTATGTGCCTCCGTGCCGAGCCCCTGTAGGGCACTACCATATTGCCCGGGGGCCGGCGCGGAGATGGTGACCCACGCGCATGCGCGAACCCGCGCCGGCAGTGGCATGCCGGCTTTCAAGCGCCAGAGCAGCAGACACCACTCTGGCACCGTACTAGCCCCCTAGGAAGGGCTGAATGCCTGGGCCTGGAGGCCCTTTGATGCCGGAGTCGCTCGCACCGCTTTTGTCTCCGGCGTCAGAACTTGGCCGGGGGATCGGAGAATCCCAGCCCCTATATCCCAGAATATTGTACTGTTAGTCCTGCCCCTCACTCAACCATGTCTCAGTGAAGCAATGACATCATACCCCCATGTTTTAATTTGTGCCCTCAATTCATCTGCCTTGTTCTTCAGACTCCTTGCATTAAAAGAAATACCATCCAATCTTGCCAAACCCCATTGTGATTTAATTGCTCTCGAACCTCTGTGCCTTCCTGACTGTTATAACCTGCCTGCTTACCACTGGCTGGGGCTAATGGCAATCCCACAATCCTTAGGGAGTATGAGCTTCCCCAATGAGCGGGGCAGAGAAATGATTAGCAGAGTCCCTGCATAAATAGAGCTGGCCAGTATGGAACCAGCTAGAGAGAGGAGTGCTGCTGCTGTTGTATATCTATATGGAATTGTAAATAAATGTTATTTCTTTCTATTCTACAAACTCATGCTGGATTCTTCGTGGCCCTCACAAAACTGACTCACTTGATGTCTCTTCTCATTTTGTCCGCGCATCTATCCCTGCTGAGCCGAATCTCAGGATTCCAGCTTCCTGCCAAGTTAGTTTAAATCCTCCCCAACAGCACTAGCAAACCTCCCTGCAAGATGCTGGTTCCATTTCAGTTCAGGTGCAAACCACCCGCCATGTACAGGTCCCACTGTCGCCAAAATTGGTCCCAATGTCTCAAAAATCTAAAGCCCTCCTCCCTGCACCATTTCTCCAGCCACACATTCATCTGGACGAACCTTCTACTTCTATACTCAGTGGCACCGGATGTGATCCAGAGATTACTACCTTCTGGGTCCTGTTTTTTAATCTACTTCCTAGCTCCCTAAATTCTGCTTTCAGGACCCCATCCCTTTTTCTGCCGATATTGTTGGTCCCGATGTGTACCGTGATATCTGTCTGTTTGCCTTCCCCCTTCAGTGTGCCCCATAGCAGTGCAGAGTTCTCCCAGTGGACTTGGGCAACTCGACTGAAACAGATTATTACATTATCACATTGCCCTTTGTTGGGTGTTGCTCTGCACAAATTGGCTGCTGAATCTCCTACTTTTGACTGTAACTGCACTTCAAAAGTACCTTATTGGCTGCAAGGACACTTTGGAATTCACAAGGTCGTGAAAGACATATGTGAATGCAAATTCTGTCCTTTTGTTAAAAAAAATAATTACAATAGTATTCTGAGTGACAATTACCTCCTAATCCACGGCAACTTTCATTCATAATGCATTTTGAAACCTCTTGAAGTGTTAGTCTGTTTGCATTCAAGCTGAACAGTGACGTACTCAAGTGCATAGATCAGGAACTGAGATATCATTCTGTCACACAGCAATATGATGGCCAGAGAATGTGTTCCCAATTTTGTTCCCCTCCCTCCCATCGAACGAAGACAAAAAAAAAGTCAGCTCAACTCATCGTCAATCGGAAAGTGAAGTGGTTAATCATCACTCAATACCCTCTTCAGCTCATGTGTTCCGCAGGGTATTTCGAGTGAGAACAAATCAGCGACGACTATCGTTCCGCTCAACTTGTGCCAAGGACCGTCACAAGAAACATATGGTGCTCTGAGAGCGTGAGGAAATGTCAGCTCATATATGGATGGTGTGGTGTCCTATATATATATCAGGAGTCACAGTATGTCAGTGTTACAGTGAGGTACGTGCATTAACTCACAAGGAAATAGCTTTAATGCTGTTACATTAAACCCTGAAACTAGAACACTATTCCTTTATATTCACCTGAATAAGTACATGGGCTCAGTTTAACATCTCGTCTAAAAGAAAGTACATCTGACAGTGCAGCGCTTCCTCACTACCACATTAGGTTTTGCGCTCACGTCTCTGGAGGAGCTTGAAACCACACTCTCTGAATCAGAGGCAATAATGTTACCAATGAGTGACGATAACACTTGTGTTCCTGGGCAGGTTTCTTTCCCCAAGGCACAATTCTCTGTCGCAAATGCTCTTATTTCTATTACTGCGACTGATACTTTCCTGAACCTACTTGACCAATTACAGACTATCTGAGATGGACTCCTTTCTCTATTCTCACGATAAAATTGAGATCTGGCCTGGCCTCCATTCTTCATTTGAACCTAATCCCTTGAAACTTCTGTTGGATCTTCAACCTTGAAGTTGGCTAAAAAGCAGGAAACAGCAGCGGTAAATGGTTGTTTTTTGGGATTGTGGGGTTCTCCAGGGGTCAGCAGTAGGAACAATACTTGTCTTGATCTATATTATTGACTTAGGCTTGGGACTGCAGGACAGAATTTCAAGATTTGCAGATGACACAAAACTTCAAAGTGCTGTGAGGAGGGTTGTGATCGACATCGAGAGGGTATAAGCAGGCAGACACAAGACAGGGTGAAGTGATACACCTGGACAGGAAGAACAAGGTGAGGCAATGTAAAATAAAGGGTGTAATTCTAAAGGTAGTGCATGAGCAGAGCGATCTGATGGTGTATGGGCACAAGTCATTGAAGGAGACAGAGCTGAAGGAGACAGCAGTTATACGGGACCCTGAGCTTTCTGTACAGAAAGAAGTCTTACAACAGGTAGATTTCTGGAATCTACCTCGTCATTCACCTGAGGAAGGAGCAGTGCTCCGAAAGCTAGTGATTTGAAACAAACCTGTTGGACTTTAACCTGGTGTTGTAAGACTTCTTACTGTGCTCACCCCAGTCCGATGCCGGCATCTCCACATCATGTCTGTACAGAGACAGAGTAGAAATGCAAAGTTACGACCAACATTTCTAAAACATCGGTTTGGCTTCAATTGGAGGATTGTGTCCAGTTCTGGGCACCGAGGATGTGAAGAAGGTGCACGTGAATGGTGAGAGACTTCAGTTCTGTGGATAGATCAGCAAAACTGGGGCTGTTCACTTTGGAGATGAGAGGGGATTTGATGGAGATGTTCAAAACTATGAGGGGTTCTGGACGGGGTAGAGAGGGAGAAACTGTTCCTATTAGCGGAAGGGTCGAGGTCCAGAGGGCACTGATTTCAGATGATTTCAGATGATCTCAGCTGATTTCAGGTGATCGGCAAAAGACCAAAGGCGACATGAATGGAAACTTTTTTTATTCTGCGAGTAGTTAGGATCTGGAGTGTACTGCCTGAGAGAGTGGTCAACCAAGGCTTTGAATATAGAATTGGATCCTGAGGAGAAACAGTTTGCAGGTTTAAGAGGAAAAGGTGAGGTTATGGGACCAGCTGAGGACTTGTGCAGAGAGTCCGTATGGATATGGCAGGGCAAAAGACATCCTTCTGTACTTTTACCATGATTCTGTGACCTGAGTTTAGAATTTCACCCTTTCCAATCAATTTGGTCTCCTGACCCTCACTGCCTCTCTCTCCTCCTTTAAGATAATCCTTGGGCAGCACGGTGGCGCAGTGGGTTAGCACTGCTGCCTCACGGCGCCGAGGTCCCAGGTTCGATCCCGGCTCTGGGTCACTGTCCGTGTGGAGTTTGCACATTCTCCCCGTGTTTGCGTGGGTTTCGCCCCCACAACCCAAAGATGTGCAGGGTAGGTGGATTGAACACGCTAAATTGCCCCTTAATTGGAAACAAACAAATTGGGAACACTAAATTTATTTATTTTTAAAATAAGATAAGATAATCCTTAAAACCTAGCTCTTTGGCCAAGTTTTTAATGATCATCCTCACACTTCCTTAGGATCAATGGCAAATCTTGTTTGATTCTGCTCATGTGCTGCACATTTGGATGCTTTACAGCATTCAATGTGCTGTATCAATTCAAGTTATTTTGTGTCCTGTAGCATTATGAGGGCCTCTGTCAGATATTTCCCTCTCTAAAAAGAAGAGTTAAAACACTCTGCCATTCACCAGTGAAATAAGGCTTTATTATATAGTGAAATAATAATCAATTAGAGATAGCTCCTGGTAGTCATTGCAGACACAGAAACTTTTTATATTGTGCGTTACTTTGGACTTGGCTTCAAGACACCCCAGGAGATGCAGCAGCTTGTCATAGCATTTGTGGTGCTAACTATATACAGTGTTTATTTATTTAGTGGAAGGATGATCAGCCGACTCCAGGAAAAGGATAGGAATTTGCAGCTCTGAAAATATCATCTGCTCCACCAGCACCTCAGTCATAAATACATCAGCACATGAATAATATGAATGACTATAACATTCCTTATAGCTTGTTACTCTCAGTGTCATACTCTGATAGACCCAAGACCATCACTGGAACTGGGTATAGCCAAGAGCAATGCTGCAACATAATGGAAAGAGGACATTCAACCATTATATTCATGCCAGGTCTCTGCAGAGACATTTAGTCAATCCCATTCCCCCACTCTATCTTCCTCACTTGTCCATCCAATTCTGTTTGACATCCCTCCCCTTCTACTTTCCCAGTAGGCAGCAAGTTCCAGGCCCGAAACACTCACTGCATAAAACGTTCTTTGTCGTACACCCATGCATCCCTTGTCCAAAAACTTTACAACACCAGGTTAAAGTCCAACAGATTTGTTTCAAACACTAGCTTTCGGAGCGCTGCTCCTTCTGCACCTGAGGAAGGAGCAGTGCTTCGAAAGCTCGTGTTTGAAACAAACCTGTTGGACTTTAACCTGGTGTTGTAAGACTTCTTGCTGTGCTCACCCCAGCCCAACGCCAGCACCTCCACATCAAAACCTTTATGGTCAGGATTCTCCAACCCAGCGGCCAAGCTCTGACGCCGACGTGAAAAGTGCCGCGAGTCACTCCGGTGTCAACGGGTCTCACCTGGCAGCTATCCACCCCATCCTAGGGGGCTAGTACGGCACCGGAGTGGTCTCCGCAGCTCCGATGGCCCAGGGGCCGACGTGATACCGCTCATGCGTGTGGGTTACCATCTCCATGCCAACCCCAGGCGGAACCCTACAGAGACCCGGCGCGGAGGAACATAGGCCCCCACGGAACAAGCCAGCCCACCGATCGGTCGGCCACGATCGCGGGCCAGGCCACCCTGGAGACACCCCCCCCCCCCCCCCCCCGCGGGGTTGGATACTCCCCCACCAGGACGGCCCGCGCAGACAGAATTCCCAGGTCCCGCCATGTGGGAGCATACATAACCCACGGCGGCTGGACTCGGCTGAACTCGGCGGGAATTCGGCCTGTCGAGGCCCGGAGAATCGCCGGGGGGCGCTTTCAACGCCCTGACCGGCGCAGTGGCAATCCCGCGGGCACCCAAAAACCAGCACCGGAGAATCGGCGAGCCGGCGTCGGGGCGGCGTGGCACAATTTCACGCCCCCCCCCCCCCCCCCCCCCCGGGGATTCTCAAACCGGCGCAGGGTGGGAGAATTCCGGTCTATATCTGTGTCCAATGGTCCTTGGACCATCCGTCATTGGGAAGAGCCTTCCTTTGTCTGCCTTGTCGAAAGCTGCCTTCACCCTACGCACCTCTATCAAGCCTCCCCTCAACCTCCATTGCTCCAAGGGGAACCTCCCCACCCCCCCCCCCTCCCCTCCTAGCTTCTCCAACCTAACTTTGTAAATAAAATCTCCCATCTCTGGAACCATTCTGGTAAATCTCCTCCGCACCTTCTCAAGGACCCTCACATCCGTCCTAAAGTGAGGTGACCAAAACTGAATGCAAAGTTGTGACCTAACGAGAGATTTACTAAAGGTTTTGAGAAACCTCCCTGCTTTTGTTCAAAATAGCTCGACTTATGAAGCCCAAGATCAAGATGTTAACTGCTCTCTCAATATGTCCTGGCGCCTTCAGGAACTTGTGCACATGACCTCCAGATCCCTCTGTCACTGTGCACTCTTTAGAGTTGTACCATTAAGTCGATATTACCTTTTTTAAAAATTCATTTGCTGGACGTGGGCATTGCTGGTTAGGCCAGAATTTATTGCCGATCCCTCGTTGCCTCTCCATATCCCTTCGGCCAAATGCATCATCTCAACTTCTTGGTATCAAAATCCATCCACGACCTTGTCTGCCCAAACAGCTAGCCCAGCTACATCCTTGCTCAATCAATTTCGATCAATCTCCCTGTTTGCCACATCGCCAATTACTGCATATTTTATACCATTATCCACGTCACTTCCATCTTGTAAGTGTCCGTCCTGTTTATTCGCTGTTTATTCCTTTATTTACCCTTACATTTTGGATCCAGGGATGGTTGGTGGATGTGTGTCTATAGGTCTGCCTGTATCTGTAACTCAAGCAGAAGAAAGCAGTGGCCTGTGCTTTTCATTCAAGCAGAGGATTTACGCAGCAGGAGAGGTCACTGTGTGAGTCTGTGCTGGTTCCAAACGGAGCGGTGGACAGTCCGCCACCATTGACAGAACTTGGCTGAGATTCTGGTTGATTGATTTGGCTGATGGCCAGTGAATTGGACCAAGAGGCTGTGCTCTGTCTGGTAACAGGTGGTGGTTGAATCTGATCCCACAGAAATGGTTCAGAGACCTAAGGAGCTTTCAGTTTCATTTTTGGCAACACGATGGGAAGAGTTCCAGCGAAAGCCCCCCCAGAAAGCTGTTGCTAATTCGCGCCAAAAAGATCCAGCTCAAAACCTCTCCTGAAAGGCATGCTGGGTAAATAACCAGAACAATACTTTGCACTGTACCTCGGTGCACGTGACAATAAACAAAGCCAAATCCAAAATCCAAAACCGGCAAGTCTGGGGTTGTTCTCTTGAGGCTGCAGAGGCCTGAACACAACCCCTGGGAAGCAAGCAAGGTTTGATGTCAACTAAAGGATTTCTCTGATATACCCCACTCTGATATACCACACACCCCTCACTGTAACACTCTGATATACCCCACACCCCTCACTGTAACACTCTGATATACCCCACACCCCTCACTGTAACACACTGATATACCCCACACCCCTCACTGTAACACTCTGATATACCCACACCCCTCACTGTAACACTCTGATATACCCCACACCCCTCACTGTAACACTCTGATATACCCACACCCCTCACTGTAACACTCTGATATACCACACACCCCTCACTGTAACACTCTGATATACCACACACCCCTCACTGTAACACTCTGATATACCCCACACCCCTCACTGTAACACTCTGATATACCCCACACCCCTCACTGTAACACTCTGATATACCCCACACCCCTCACTGTAACACTCTGATATACCCCACACCCCTCACTGTCACACTCTGAAATACCCACACCCCTCACTGTAACACTCTGAAATACCCACACCCCTCACTGTAACACTGATATACACACCCCTCACTGTAACACTCTGATATACCCCACACCCCTCACTATAACACTAATATACACCACACCCCTCACTGTGACACTCTGATATACCCCCACACCCCTCACTGTAACACTCTGATATACCCCCACACCCCTCACTGTAACACTCTGATATACCCCGCACCCCTCACTGTAACACTGATATACCCCCACACCCCTCACTGTAACACTCTGCTATACCCCACACCCCTCACTGTAACACTCTGATATACCTCACACCCCTCACTGTAACACTCTGATATACCCCCACACCCCTCACAGTAACACTCTGATATACCCCACACCCCTCACTGTAACACTAATATACACCACACCCCTCACTGTGACACTCTGATATACCCCCACACCCCTCACTGTAACACTCTGATATACCCCCACACCCCTCACTGTAACACTCTGATATACCCCGCACCCCTCACTGTAACGCTGATATACCCCCACACCCCTCACTGTAACACTCTGATATACCCCACACCCCTCACTGTAACACTAATATACACCACACCCCTCACTGTAACACTGATATACACCACACCCCTCACTGTAACACTGATATACACCACACCCCTCACTGTAACACACTGATATACCCCACACCTCTCACTGTAACTCTGATATACCCACACCCCTCACTGTAACACTCTGATATACCCCACACCCCTCACTGTAACACTCTGATATACCCCACACCCCTCACTGTAACACTGATATACACCACACCCCTCACTGTAACACACTGATATACCCACAGCCCTCACTGTAACACTCTGATATACACACACCCCTCACTGTAACACTCTGATATACCCCACACCCCTCACTGTAACACTCTGATATACCCCACACCCCTCACTGTAACACTGATATACCCCACACCCCTCACTGTAACTCTGATATACCCACACCCCTCACTGTGACACTCTGATATACCCCACACCCCTCACTGGAACACTCTGATATACCCACACCCCTCACTGTAACACTCTGATATACCCCACACCCCTCACTGTAACACTCTGGTATACCTCACACCCCTCACTGTAACAGATATACCCCACACCCCTCACTGTAACACTCTGATATACCCACACCCCTCACTGTCACACTCTGATATACCGCACACCCCTCACTGTAACACTCTGATATACACCACACCCCTCACTGTAACACTCTGATATACACTACACCCCTCACTGTAACACTCTGATATACCCCACAACCCTCACTGTAACACTCTGATATACCCCACACCCCTCACTGTAACACTCTGATATACCCCACACCCATCACTGAAACATTCTGATATACCCCACACCCCTCACTGTAACACTCGGATATACCCCACACCCCTCACTGTAACACTCTGATATACCCCACACCCCTCACTGTAACACTCTGATATACCCCACACCCCTCACTGTAACACTGATATACCCCACATGCCTCACTGTAACTCTGATATACCCACACCCCTCACTGTGACACTCTGATATACCCCACACCCCTCACTGGAACACTCTGATATACCCACACCCCTCACTGTAACACTCTGATATACCCCACACCCCTCACTGTAACACTCTGGTATACCTCACACCCCTCACTGTAACAGATATACCCCACACCCCTCACTGTAACACTCTGATATACCCACACCCCTCACTGTCACACTCTGATATACCGCACACCCCTCACTGTAACACTCTGATATACACCACACCCCTCACTGTAACACTCTGATATACACTACACCCCTCACTGTAACACTCTGATATACCCCACAACCCTCACTGTAACACTCGGATATACCCCACACCCCTCACTGTAACACTCTGATATACCCCACACCCCTCACTGTAACACACTGATATACCCCACACCCCTCACTGTAACACTCTGATATACCCCACACCCCTCACTGTAACACACTGATATACCCCACACCCCTCACTGTAACACTCTGATATACCCCACACCCCACACTGTAACACTCTGATATACCCCACACCCCTCACTGTAACACTCTGAAATACCCACACCCCTCACTGTAACACTGATATACACACCCCTCACTGTAACACTCTGATATACCCCACACCCCTCACTGTAACTCTGATATACACCACACCCCTCACTGAAACACTCTGATATACCTCACACCCCTCACTGTAACACTCTGATATACCCCCACACCCCTCACTGTAACACTCTGATATACCCCACACCCCTCACTGTAACACTAATATACACCACACCCCTCACTGTGACACTCTGATATACCCCCACACCCCTCACTGTAACACTCTGATATACCCCCACACCCCTCACTGTAACACTCTGATATACCCCGCACCCCTCACTGTAACACTGATATACCCCCACACCCCTCACTGTAACACTCTGATATACCTCACACCCCTCACTGTAACACTCTGATATACCCCCACACCCCTCACTGTAACACTCTGATATACCCCACACCCCTCACTGTAACACTAATATACACCACACCCCTCACTGTGACACTCTGATATACCCCCACACCCCTCACTGTAACACTCTGATATACCCCCACACCCCTCACTGTAACACTCTGATATACCCCGCACACCTCACTGTAACGCTGATATACCCCCACACCCCTCACTGTAACACTCTGATATACCCCACACCCCTCACTGTAACACTAATATACACCACACCCCTCACTGTAACACTGATATACACCACACCCCTCACTGTAACACTGATATACACCACACCCCTCACTGTAACACACTGATATACCCCACACCTCTCACTGTAACTCTGATATACCCACACCCCTCACTGTAACACTCTGATATACCCCACACCCCTCACTGTAACACTCTGATATACCCCACACCCCTCACTGTAACACTGATATACACCACACCACTCACTGTAACACACTGATATACCCACAGCCCTCACTGTAACACTCTGATATACACACACCCCTCACTGTAACACTCTGATATACCCCACACCCCTCACTGTAACACTCTGATATACCCCACACCCCTCACTGTAACACTGATATACCCCACACCCCTCACTGTAACTCTGATATACCCACACCCCTCACTGTGACACTCTGATATACCCCACAACCCTCACTGGAACACTCTGATATACCCACACCCCTCACTGTAACACTCTGATATACCCCACACCCCTCACTGTAACACTCTGGTATACCTCACACCCCTCACTGTAACAGATATACCCCACACCCCTCACTGTAACACTCTGATATACCCACACCCCTCACTGTCACACTCTGATATACCGCACACCCCTCACTGTAACACTCTGATATACACCACACCCCTCACTGTAACACTCTGATATACACTACACCCCTCACTGTAACACTCTGATATACCCCACAACCCTCACTGTAACACTCTGATATACCCCACACCCCTCACTGTAACACTCTGATATACCCCACACCCATCACTGAAACATTCTGATATACCCCACACCCCTCACTGTAACACTCGGATATACCCCACACCCCTCACTGTAACACTCTGATATACCCCACACCCCTCACTGTAACACTCTGATATACCCCACACCCCTCACTGTAACACTGATATACCCCACACCCCTCACTGTAACTCTGATATACCCACACCCCTCACTGTGACACTCTGAAATACCCCACACCCCTCACTGGAACACTCTGATATACCCACACCCCTCACTGTAACACTCTGATATACCCCACAACCATCAATGTAACACTCTGGTATACCTCACACCCCTCACTGTAACAGATATACCCCACACCCCTCACTGTAACACTCTGATATACCCACACCCCTCACTGTCACACTCTGATATACCGCACACCCCTCACTGTAACACTCTGATATACACCACACCCCTCACTGTAACACTCTGATATACACTACACCCCTCACTGTAACACTCTGATATACCCCACAACCCTCACTGTAACACTCTGATATACCCCACACCCCTCACTGTAACACTCTGATATACCCCACACCCATCACTGAAACATTCTGATATACCCCACACCCCTCACTGTAACACTCGGATATACCCCACACCCCTCACTGTAACACTCTGATATACCCCACACCCCTCACTGTAACACTCTGATATACCCCACACCCATCACAGAAACATGCTGATATACCCCACACCCCTCACTGTAACACTCTGATATACCCCACACACCTCACTGTAACACTCTGATATACCCCACACCCCTCACTGTAACACACTGATATACCCCACACCCTTCACTGTAACACTCTGATATAGCCCACACCCCTCACTGTAACAAACTGATATACCCCACACACCTCACTGTATCATTCTGGTATACACCCCACCCCTCACTGTAACACTCTGATATACCCCACACCCCTCACTGTAACACTCTAATATACCCCAGACCCCTCACTGTAACATTCTGATATACCCCTCACTGTAACACTCTGATATACCCCACACACCTCACTGTAACACTGATATACCCGACACCCCTCACAGTAACACTCTGATATACCCCACACCCCTCACTGTAACACTCTGATATACCCCACACCCCTCACAGGAACACTCTGATATACCCCTCACTGTAACACTGATATACCCCACACCCCTCACTGTAACACTGATATATCCCACACCCCTCACTGTAACACTGATATACCCCACAACCCTCACTGTAACACTCTGATATACCCCACACCCCTCACTGTAACACTCTGATATACCCCACACCCGTCACTGGAACACTCTGATATATCCCACACCCCTCACTGTAACTCTCTAATATACCCCACACCCTTCACTGTAACACTCTAATGTACCCCACACCCCTCACTGTAACAAACTGATATACCCCACACACCTCACTGTAACACACTGGTGTATCCCACAGCCATCACTGTAACACTCTGATATACCCCACACCCCTCACTGTAACACTCTGATATACCCTACATCCATCACTGTAACATTCTAATATACCCCACACGCCTCACTGTAACACTCTGATATACACCATATCACTCACTGTAACACTCTGATATACGCCACACCCCTCACTGTAACACTCTGATATACCCCACACCCCTCACTGTAACACACTGATATACCACACACCCCTCACTGTAACACTCTGATATACCCCACTCCCCTCACTGGAACACTCTGATATACCCCACACCCCTCACTGTAACACTCTGATATACCCCACACCCATCACTGTAACATTCTGATATACCCCACAACCCTCACTGTAACACTCTGATATAACCCACACCCCTCACTGTAACACTCTGATATACCCCACACCCCTCACTGTAACACACTGATATACCCCACACCCCTCACTGGAACACTGTGATATACCCCACACCCCTCACTGTAACACTCTGATATACCCCACACCCTTCACTGTAACACTCTGATTTACCCCACACCCTTCACTGTAAACCTCTGATATACCCCACACACCTCACTGTCCCACCCCTCACTGTAATACTCTGATATACCCCACACCCCTCACTGTAACACTAATATACACCACACCCCTCACTGTAACACTGATATACACCACACCCCTCACTGTAACACACTGATATACCCCACACCTCTCACTGTAACTCTGATATACCCACACCCCTCACTGTAACACTCTGATATACCCCACACCCCTCACTGTAACACTCTGATATACCCCACACCCCTCACTGTAACACTGATATACACCACACCCCTCACTGTAACACACTGATATACCCCACACCTCTCACTGTAACTCTGATATACCCACACCCCTCACTGTAACACTCTGATATACCCACACCCCTCACTGTAACACTCTGATATACCCCACACCCCTCACTGTAACACTCTGATATACCCCACACCCCTCACTGTAACACTGATATACCCCACACCCCTCAGTGTAACTCTGATATACCCACACCCCTCACTGTAACACTCTGATATACCCCACACCCCTCACTGTAACACTCTGATATACCCACACCCCTCACTGTAACACTCTGATATACCCCACACACCTCACTGTAACACTGATATACCCCACACCCCTCACTGTAACACTGATATACCCCCACACCCCTCACTGTAACACTCTGACATACCCCACACCCCTCACTGTAACACTCTGGTATACCTCACACCCCTCACTGTAACAGATATACCCCACACCCCTCACTGTAACACTCTGATATACCCACACCCCTCACTGTCACACTCTGATATACCGCACACCCCTCACTCTAACACTCTGATATATACCACACCCCTCACCGTAACACTCCGATATACACTACACCCCTCACTGTAACACTCTGATATACCCCACAACCCTCACTGTAACACTCTGATATACCCCACACCCCTCACTGTAACACTCTGATATACCCCACACCCATCACAGAAACATGCTGATATACCCCACACCCATCACTGTAACACTCGGATATACCCCACACCCCTCACTGTAACACTCTGATATACCCCACACCACTCACTGTAACACTCTGATATACCCCACACCCATCACAGAAACATGCTGATATACCACACACCCCTCACTGTAACACTCTGATATACCCCACACACCTCACTGTAACACTCTGATATACCCCACACCCCTCACTGTAACACACTGATATACCCCACACCCTTTACTGTAACACTCTGATATAGCCCACACCCCTCACTGTAACAAACTGATATACCCCACACACCTCACTGTAACATTCTGGTATACACCCCACCCCTCAGTGTAACACTCTGATATACCCCACACCCCTCACTGTAACACTCTAATATACCCCAGACCCCTCACTGTAACATTCTGATATACCCCTCACTGTAACACTCTGATATACCCCACACACCTCACTGTAACACTGATATACCCGACACCCCTCACAGTAACATTCTGATATACCCCACACCCCTCACTGTAACACTCTGATATACCCCACACCCCTCACAGGAACACTCTGATATACCCCTCACTGTAACACTGATATGCTCCACACCCCTCACTGTAACACTGATATATTCCACACCCCTCACTGTAACACTCTGATATACCCCACAGCCCTCACTGTAACACTCTGATATATCCCACAGCCCTCAATGTAACACTCTAATATACCCCACACCCCTCACTGTAACACTCTGATATACCCCACACCCGTCACTGGAACACTCTGATATATCCCACACCCCTCACTGTAACTCTCTAATATACCCCACACCCTTCACTGTAACACTCTAATGTACCCCACACCCCTCACTGTAACAAACTGATATACCCCACACACCTCACTGTAACACACTGGTGTATCCCACAGCCCTCACTGTAACACTCTGATATACCCCACACCCCTCACTGTAACACTCTGATATACCCCGCACCTCGCACTGTAACAGTCTGATATATCCCACACGCCTCACTGTAACACTCTGATATACCCCACACCCCTCACTGTAGCACTCTGATATACCCTACACCCATCACTGTAACATTCTAATATACCCCACACCCCTAACTGTAACACTCTGATATATCCCACACTCCTCACTGTAACACTCTGATATACACCACACCCCTCACTGTAACACTCTGATATACCCCACACCCCTCACTGTAACACTCTGATATACCCCACACCCCTCACTGTAACACACTGATATACCACACACCCCTCACTGTAACACTCTGATATACCCCACACCCCTCACTGGAACACTCTGATATACCCCACACCCCTCACTGTAACACTCTGATATACCCCACACCCATCACTGTAACATTCTGATATACCCCACACCCCTCACCGTAACACTCTGATATACCCCACACCCCTCACTGTAACACTCTGATATACCCCACACCCCTCACTGTCACACACTGATATACCCCACACCCCTCACTGGAACACTCTGAGATACCCCACGCCCTCACTGTAACACTCTGATATACCCCACACCCTTCACTGTAACACTCTGATATACCCCACACCCTTCACTGTAACACTCTGATATACCCCACACCCCTCAGTGTAACACTCTGATATACCCCACGTCCCTCACAGTAACACTCTGGTATACCCCTCACTGTAACACTGATATACCCCACACCCCTCACTGTAACACTGATATATCCCACACCCCTCACTGTAACACTCTGATATACCCCACACCCCTCACTGTAGCACTCTGATATATCCCACAACCCTCACTGTAACACTCTGATATACCCCACACCCCTCACTGTAACACTCTTATATTCCCCACACCCGTCACTGTAATACTCTGATATACCCACACCCCTCACTGTAACACTGATATATCCCACACCCCTCACTGTAACAGTGATATACCCCACACTCCTCACTGTAACACTGATATACCCCACACCCGTCACTGTAATACTCTGATATACCCCACACCCCTCACTGTAACACTCTGATATATCCCACACCCCTCACTGTAACACTCTGATATACTCCACACCCTTCACTGTAACACTCTGATGTACCCCACACCCCTCACTGTAACAAACTGATATACCCCACACACCTCACTGTAACACACTGGTGTATCCCACACCCCTCACTGTAACACTCTGATATACCCCACAGCCCTCACTGTAACACTCTGATATACCCCACACCCCTCACTGTAACACTCTGATATATCCCACACCTCGCACTGTAACAGTCTGATATAGCCCACACCCCTCACTGTAACACTCTGATATACCCCACACCCCTCCCTGTAACACTCTGATATACCCCACACCCCTCACTGTCACACTCTTATATACCCCACATCCCTCACTGTAACACTCTGATATACCCCACACCCCTCACTGTAACACTCTGATATACCCCACAGCCCTCACTGTAACACTCTGATATACCCCACACCCCTCACTGTAACACTCTGATATATCCCACACCTCGCACTGTAACAGTCTGATATAGCCCACACCCCACACTGTAACACTCTGATATACCCCACACCCCTCCCTGTAACACTCTGATATACCCCACACCCCTCACTGTCACACTCTTATATACCCCACACCCCTCACTGTAACACTGATATATCCCACACCCCTCACTGTAACACTCTGATATACCCCACACCCCTCACTGTAGCACTCTGATATATCCCACAGCCCTCACTGTAACACTCTGATATACCCCACACCCCTCACTGTAACACTCTTATATTCCCCACACCCGTCACTGTAACACTCTGATATACCCACACCCCTCACTGTAACACTGATATATCCCACACCCCTCACTGTAACAGTGATATACCCCACACTCCTCACTGTAACACTGATATACCCCACACCCGTCACTGTAATACTCTGATATACCCCACACCCCTCACTGTAACACTCTGATATATCCCACACACCTCACTGTAACACACTGGTGTATCCCACACCCCTCACTGTAACACTCTGATATACCCCACAGCCCTCACTGTAACACTCTGATATACCCCACACCCCTCACTGTAACACTCTGATATATCCCACACCTCGCACTGTAACAGTCTGATACAGCCCACACCCCTCACTGTAACACTCTGATATACCCCACACCCCTCCCTGTAACACTCTGATATACCCCACACCCCTCACTGTCACACTCTTATATACCCCACATCCCTCACTGTAACACTCTGATATACCCCACACCCCTCACTGTAACACTCTGATATACCCCACAGCCCTCACTGTAACACTCTGATATACCCCACACCCCTCACTGTAACACTCTGATATATCCCACACCTCGCACTGTAACAGTCTGATATAGCCCACACCCCTCACTGTAACACTCTGATATACCCCACACCCCTCCCTGTAACACTCTGATATACCCCACACCCCTCACTGTCACACTCTTATATACCCCACATCCCTCACTGTAACACTCTGATATACCCCACACCCCTCACTGTAACACTCTGATATACCCCACAGCCCTCACTGTAACACTCTGATATACCCCACACCCCTCACTGTAACACTCTGATATATCCCACACCTCGCACTGTAACAGTCTGATATAGCCCACACCCATCACTGTAACGTTCTGATTTACCCCACACCCCTCACAGTAACAGTCTGATATACCCCACACCCCTCACTGTAACACTCTGATATACCCCACACCCCTCACTGTAACACTCTGATATATCCCACAACCCTCACTGTAACACTCTGATATACCCACACCCCTCACTGTAACACTCTGATATACCCCACACCCCTCACTGTCAGACTCTGATATACCCCACACCCCTCACTGTAACACTCTGATATACCCCACACCACTCACTGTAACACTCTGATACACCCCACACCCATCACTGTAACACTCTGATATACCCCACACCCCTCACTGTCAGACTCTGATATACCCCACACACCTCACTGTAACAAACTGATATACCCCACACCCCTCACTGTAACATTCTGATATACCCCACACCCCTCACTGTAACACTCTGATATACCCCACAGGCCTCATTGTAACACTCTGATATACCACACACCCATCACTGTAACATTCTGATATACCCCACACCCCTCACTGTAACACTCTGATATACCCCACTCTGATATACCCCACACCCCTCACTGTAACACTCACTGATATACCCGACACCCCTCACAGTAACACTCTGATATACCCAACACCCCTCACTGTAACACTCTGATATACCCCACAGGCCTCATTGTAACACTCTGATATACCACACACCCATCACTGTAACATTCTGATATACCCCACACCCCTCACTGTAACACTCTGATATACCCCACAGGCCTCATTGTAACACTCTGATATACCACACACCCATCACTGTAACATTCTGATATACCCCACACCCCTCTCTGTAACACTCTGATATACCCCACTCTGATATACCCCACACCCCTCACAGTAACACTCTGAAAGACCCAACACCCCTCACTGTAACACTCTGATATACCCCACACCCCTCACAGTAACACTCTGATATTCCCCACACCCCTCACTGTAACACTCTGATATACCACACACCCATCACTGTGACATTCTGATATACCCCACACCCATCACTGTAACACTCTGATACACCCCACACCCCTCACTGTAACACTCTGATATACCCCACACCCCTCACTGTAACACTCTGATATACCCCACACCCCTCACTGTAACACTCTGATATACCCCACACCCCTCACTGTAACACACTGATATACCCCACACCCCTCTCTTTAACACTCTGATATACCCCAAACCCCTCACTGTAACACACTGATATACCCCCCACCCCCCGCTGGAACACTCTGATATAACACACACCCCTCACTGTAACACTCTGATATACCCCACACCCTTCACTGTAACACTCTGATATACCCCACACCCTTCACTGTAACACTCTGATATACCCCACACCCCTCACTGTAACAAACTGATAGACCCCACACACCTCACTGTAACATTCTTATATACTCCCCACCCCTCACTGTAACACTCTGATATACCCCACACCCCTCACTGTAACACTCTAATATACCCCACACCCCTCACTGTAACATTCTGATATACCCCTCACAGTAACACTCTGATATACCCCACACCCCTCACTGTAACACTCTGATATACCCCACACCCCTCACTGTAACACTCTGATATACCCCACACCCCTCACAGTAACACTCTGATATACCCCACACTCCTCACTGTAACACTCTGATATACCACACACCCATCACTGTAACATTCTGATATACCCCACACCCCTCACTGTAACACTCTGATATACCCCACACCCATCACTGTAACATTCTGATATACCCCACACCCCTCACTGTAACACTCTGATATACCCCACACCCCTCACTGTAACACTCTGATATACCCTACACCCATCACTGTAACATTCTAATATACCCCACATTCCTCACTGTAACACTCTGATATACCCCACACCCCTCACTGAAACACTCTGATATACCCCACACCCCTCTCTGTAACACTCTGATATACCCCACACCCCTCACTGGAACACTCTGATATACCCAACACCCCTCACTGGAATACACTGATATAACCCAGACCCCTCACTGCAACACTCTGATATACCCCACAACCCTCACTGGAACACTCTGATATACCCCACACCCCTCACTGTAACACTCTGATATACCCCACACCCCTCACTGTAACACACTGATACACCCCACACCCTTCACTGTAACACTCTGATATACCCCACACACCTCACTGTAACACTCTAATATACCCCACACCCCTCACTGTAACATTCTGATAAACCCCTCACTGTAACACTCTGATATACCCCACACACCTCTCTGTAACACTGATATACCCGACACCCCTCACAGTAATACTCTGATATACCCCACAGCCCTCACAGTAACACTCTGATATACCCCACACCCCTCACAGTAACACTCTGATATACCCCTCACTGTAACACTGATATACCCCACACCCCTCACTGTAACACTGATATATCCCACACCCCTCACTGTAACACTCTGATATACCCACACCCCTCACAGAAACACTCTGATAAACCCCTCCGTGTAACACTGATATACCCCACACCCCTCACTGTAACACTCTGATATACCCCACATCCCTCACTGTAACACTCTGATATACCCCACACCCCTCACTGTAACAATCTGATATACCCCACACCCGTCACTGTAACACTCTGATACACCCCACACCCCTCACTGTAACACTCTGATATAGCCCACACCCTTCACTGTAACACTCTGATATATCCCACACCCCTCACTGTAACAAACTGATATAGCCCACACACCTCACTGTAACACACTGGTGTATCCCACACCCCTCACTGTAACACTATGATATACCCCACAGCCCTCACTGTAACACTCTGATATACCCCACTCCCCTCACTATAACACTCTGATATACCCCACACCTCGCACTGTAACAGTCTGACATATCCCACACCCCTCACTGTAACACTCTGATATACCCCACACCCCTCACTGTAACACTCTGATATACCCCACTCCCCTCACTGTAACACTCTGATATACCCCACACCTCGCACTGTAACAGTCTGATATATCCCACACCCCTCACTGTAACACTCTGATATACCCCACACCCCTCACTGTAACACTCTGGTATAACCCACACCCCTCACTGTGACACTCTGATATTCCCCACACCCATCACTGCAACATTCTGATATACCCCACACCCCTCACTATAACACTCTGATATACCCCACACCCCTCACTGGAACTCTCTGATATACCCCACACCCCTCACTGTAACACTCTGATATACCCCACACCCATCACTGTAACATTCTGATATACCCCACACCCCTCACTGTAACACTCTGATATACTCCACACCCCTCACTGTAACACTCTGATATACCCCACAACCCTCACTGTAACACACTGATATACCCCACACCCCTCACTGGAACACTCTGATATACCCCACACCCCTCACTGTAACACTCTGATATACCCCACACCCTTCACTGTAACACTCTGATATACCCCACACCCTTCACTGTAACACTGATATACCCCACATACCTCACTGTAACATTCGGATATACTCCCCACCCCTCACTGTAACACTCTGATATACCCCACACCCCTCACTGTAACACTCTAATATACCCCACACCCCTCACTGTAACATTCTGATATACCCCACACCCCTCACTGTAACACTCTGATATACCCCTCACTGTAACACTCTGATATACCCCACACACCTCACTGTAACACTGATATACCCGACACCCCTCACAGTAACACTCTGATATACCCCACAACCCTCACTGTAACACTCTGATATACCCCTCACTGTAACACTGATATACCCCACACCCCTCACTGTAACACTGATATATCCCACACCCCTCACTGTAACACTCTGATATACCCACACCCCTCACAGTAACACTCTGATATACCCGACACCCCTCACTGTAACACTCTGATATACCCCACAACCCTCACTGTAACACTCTGATATACCCCACACCCCTCACAGTAACACTCTGATAAGCCCCTCCCTGTAACACTGATATACCCCACACCCCTCACTGTAACACTCTGATATACCCCACATCCCTCACTGTAACACTCTGATATACCCCACACCCCTCACTGTAACAATCTGATATACCCCACACCCGTCACTGTAACACTCTGATACACCCCACACCCCTCACTGTAACACTCTGATATAGCCCACACCCTTCACTGTAACACTCTGATATATCCCACACCCCTCCCTGTTCAAACTGATATACTCCCCACCCCTCACTGTAACACTCTGATATACCCCACACCCCTCACTGTAACACTCTAATATACCCCACACCCCTCACTGTAACATTCTGATATACCCCTCACTGTAACACTCTGATATACCCCACACACCTCACTGTAACACTGATATACCCGACACCCCTCACAGTAATACTCTGATATACCCCACAGCCCTCACAGTAACACTCTGATATACCCCACACCCCTCACAGTAACACTCTGATATACCCCTCACTGTAACACTGATATACCCCACACCACTCACTGTAACACTGATATATCCCACACCCCTCACTGTAACACTCTGATATACCCACACCCCTCACAGTAACACTCTGATATACCCCACACCCCTCACTGTAACACTCTGATATACCCAACAACCCTCACTGTAACACTCTGATATACCCCACACCCCTCACAGTAACATTCTGATAAACCCCTCCCTGTAACACTGATATACCCCACACCCCTCACTGTAACACTCTGATATACCCCACATCCCTCACTGTAACACTCTGATATACCCCACACCCCTCACTGTAACAATCTGATATACCCCACACCCCTCACAGTAACACTCTGATAAACCCCTCCCTGTAACACTGATATACCCCACACCCCTCACTGTAACACTCTGATATACCCCACATCCCTCACTGTAACACTCTGATATACCCACACCCCTCACTGTAACAATCTGATATACCCCACACCCGTCATTGTAACACTCTGATACACCCCACACCCCTCACTGTAACACTCTGATATAGCCCACACCCTTCACTGTAACACTCTGATATATCCCACACCCCTCACTGTAACAAACTGATATACTCCCCACCCCTCACTGTAACACTCTGATATACCCCACACCCCTCACTGTAACACTCTAATATACCCCACACCCCTCACCGTAACATTCTGATATATCCCTCACTGTAACACTCTGATATACCCCACACACCTCACTGTAACACTGATATACCCGACACCCCTCACAGTAATACTCTGATATACCCCACAGCCCTCACAGTAACACTCTGATATACCCCACACCCCTCACAGTAACACTCTGATATACCCCTCACTGTAACACTGATATACCCCACACCCCTCACTGTAACACTGATATATCCCACACCCCTCACTGTAACACTCTGATATACCCACACCCCTCACAGTAACACTCTGATATACCCCACACCCCTCACTGTAACACTCTGATATACCCCACAACCCTCACTGTAACACTCTGATATACCCCACACCCCTCACAGTAACACTCTGATAAACCCCTCCCTGTAACACTGATATACCCCACACCCCTCACTGTAACACACTGATATACCCCACATCCCTCACTGTAACACTCTGATATACCCCACACCCCTCACTGTAACAATCTGATATACCCCACACCCGTCACTGTAACACTCTGATACACCCCACACCCCTCACTGTAACACTCTCATATAGCCCACACCCTTCACTGTAACACTCTGATATATCCCACACCCCTCACTGTAACAAACTGATATACCCCACACACCTCACTGTAACACACTGGTGTATCCCACACCCCTCACTGTAACACTATGATATACCCCACAGCCCTCACTGTAACACTCTGATATACCCCACTCCCCTCACTGTAACACTCTGATATACCCCACACCTCGCACTGTAACAGTCTGATATATCCCACACCCCTCACTGTAACACTCTGGTATACCCCACACCCCTCACTGTGACACTCTGATATTCCCCACACCCATCACTGCAACATTCTGATATACCCCACACCCCTCACTGTAACACTCTGATATACCCCACACCCCTCACTGGAACACTCTGATATACCCCACACCCCTCACTGTAACACTCTGATATACCCCACACCCATCACTGTAACATTCTGATATACCCCACACCCCTCACTGTAACACTCTGATATACCCCACACCCCTCACTGTAACACTCTGATATACCCCACACCCCTCACTGTAACACACTGATATACCCCACACCGCTCATTGTAACACTGATATACCCCACACCCCTCACTGTAACACTGATATATCCCACACCCCTCACTGTAACACTCTGATATACCCACACCCCTCACATTAACACTCTGATAAACCCCTCCCTGTAACACTGATATACCCCACACCCCTCACTGTAACACTCTGATATACCCCACATCCCTCACTGTAACACTCTGATATACCCCACACCCCTCACTGTAACAATCTGATATACCCCACACCCGTCACTGTAACACTCTGATACACCCCACACCCCTCACTGTAACACTCTGATACAGCCCACACCCTTCACTGTAACACTCTGATGTATCCCACACCCCTCACTGTAACAAACTGATATACCCCACACACCTCACTGTAACACACTGGTGTATCCCACACCCCTCACTGTAACACTATGATATACCTCACAGCCCTCACTGTAACACTCTGATATACCCCACTCCCCTCACTGTAACACTCTGATATACCCCACACCTCGCACTGTAACAGTCTGATATATCCCACACCCCTCACTGTAACACTCTGATATACCCCACACCCCTCACTGTAACACTCTGATATACCCCACTCCCCTCACTGTAACACTCTGATATACCCCACACCTCGCACTGTAACAGTCTGATATATCCCACACCCCTCACTGTAACACTCTGATATACCCCACACCCCTCACTGTAACACTCTGGTATACCCCACACCCCTCACTGTGACACTCTGATATTCCCCACACCCATCACTGCAACATTCTGATATACCCCACACCCCTCACTGTAACACTCTGATATACCCCACACCCCTCACTGGAACACTCTGATATACCCCACACCCCTCACTGTAACACTCTGATATACCCCACACCCATCACTGTAACATTCTGATATACCCCACACCCCTCACTGTAACACTCTGATATACCCCACACCCCTCACTGTAACACTCTGATATACCCCACACCCCTCACTGTAACACACTGATATACCCCACACCCCTCACTGGAACACTCTGATATACCCCACACCCCTCACTGCAACACTCTGATATACCCCACACCCTTCACTGTCACACTCTGATATACCCCACACCCTTCACTGTAACACTGATATACCCCACATACCTCACTGTAACATTCTGATATACTCCCCACCCCTCACTGTAACACTCTGATATACCCCACACCCCTCACTGTAACACTCTAATATACCCCACACCCCTCACTGTAACATTCTGATATACCCCACACCCCTCACTGTAACACTCTGATATACCCCTCACTGTAACACTCTGATATACCCCACACACCTCACTGTAACACTGATATACCCGACACCCCTCACAGTAACACTCTGATATACCCCACAACCCTCACTGTAACACTCTGATATACCCCTCACTGTAACACTGATATACCCCACACCCCTCACTGTAACACTGATATATCCCACACCCCTCACTGTAACACTCTGATATACCCACACCCCTCACAGTAACACTCTGATATACCCCACACCCCTCACTGTAACACTCTGATATACCCCACAACCCTCACTGTAACACTCTGATATACCCCACACCCCTCACAGTAACACTCTGATAAACCCCTCCCTGTAACACTGATATACCCCACACCCCTCACTGTAACACTCTGATATACCCCACATCCCTCACTGTAACACTCTGATATACCCCACACCCCTCACTGTAACAATCTGATATACCCCACACCCGTCACTGTAACACTCTGATACACCCCACACCCCTCACTGTAACACTCTGATATAGCCCACACCCTTCACTGTAACACTCTGATATATTCCACACCCCTCACTGTAACAAACTGATATACTCCCCACCCCTCACTGTAACACTCTGATATACCCCACACCCCTCACTGTAACACTCTAATATACCCCACACCCCTCACTGTAACATTCTGATATACCCCTCACTGTAACACTCTGATATACCCCACACACCTCACTGTAACACTGATATACCCGACACCCCTCACAGTAATACTCTGATATACCCCACAGCCCTCACAGTAACACTCTGATATACCCCACACCCCTCACAGTAACACTCTGATATACCCCTCACTGTAACACTGATATACCCCACACCCCTCACTGTAACACTGATATATCCCACACCCCTCACTGTAACACTCTGATATACCCACACCCCTCACAGTAACACTCTGATATACCCCACACCCCTCACTGTAACACTCTGATATACCCCACAACCCTCACTGTAACACTCTGATATACCCCACACCCCTCACAGTAACACTCTGATAAACCCCTCCCTGTAACACTGATATACCCCACACCCCTCACTGTAACACTCTGATATACCCCACATCCCTCACTGTAACACTCTGATATACCCCACACCCCTCACTGTAACAATGTGATATACACCACACCCGTCACTGTAACACTCTGATACACCCCACACCCCTCACTGTAACACTCTGATATAGCCCACACCCTTCACTGTAACACTCTGATATATCCCACACCCCTCACTGTAACAAACTGATATACCCCACACACCTCACTGTAACACACTGGTGTATCCCACACCCCTCACTGTAACACTCTGATATACCCCACACCTCGCACTGTAACAGTCTGATATATCCCACACCCCTCACTGTAACACTCTGATATACCCCACACCCCTCACTGTAACACTCTGATATACCCCACTCCCCTCACTGTAACACTCTGATATACCCCACACCTCGCACTATAACAGTCTGATATATCCCACACCCCTCACTGTAACACTCTGATATACCCCACACCCCTCACTGTAACACTCTGGTATACCCCACACCCCTCACTGTGACACTCTCATATTCCCCACACCCATCACTGCAACATTCTGATATACCCCACACCCCTCACTGTAACACTCTGATATACCCCACACCCCTCACTGGAACACTCTGATATACCCCACACCCCTCACTGTAACACTCTGATATACCCCACACCCATCACTGTAACATTCTGATATACCCCACACCCCTCACTGTAACACTCTGATATACCCCACACCCCTCACTGTAACACTCTGATATACCCCACACCCCTCACTGTAACACACTGATATACCCCACACCCCTCACTGGAACACTCTGATATACCCCACACCCCTCACTGTAACACTCTGATATACCCCACACCCTTCACTGTAACACTCTGATATACCCCACACCCTTCACTGTAACACTGATATACCCCACATACCTCACTGTAACATTCTGATATACTCCCCACCCCTCACTGTAACACTCTGATATACCCCACACCCCTCACTGTAACACTCTAATATACCCCACACCCCTCACTGTAACATTCTGATATACCCCACACCCCTCACTGTAACACTCTGATATACCCCTCACTGTAACACTCTGATATACCCCACACACCTCACTGTAACACTGATATACCCGACACCCCTCACAGTAACACTCTGATATACCCCACAACCCTCACTGTAACACTCTGATATACCCCACACCCCTCACAGTAACACTCTGATATACCCCTCACTGTAACACTGATGTACTCCACACCCCTCACTGTAACACTCTGATATACCCCTCAGCCCTCACTGTAACACTCTGATATTTCCCACAGCCCTCTCTGTAACACTCTGATATACCCCACACCCCTCACTGTAACACTCTGATATACCCCACACCCCTCACTGTAACACTCTGATATACCCCACGCCCCTCACTGTAACACTCTGATATACCCCACACCCCTCACTGTAACACTCTGATATACCCCACACCCCTCACTGTAACACTCTGATATTTCCCACAGCCCTCACTGTAACACTCTGATATACCCCACACCCCTCACTGTAACACTCTGATATACCCCACACCCCTCACTGTAACACTCTGATATACCCCACACCCCTCACTGTAACAAACTGATATACCCCACACACCTCACTGTAACACACTGGTGTATCCCACACCCCTCACTGTAACACTCTGATATACCCCACACCCCTCACTGTAACACTCTGATATACCCCACAGCCCTCACTGTAACACTCTGATATACCCCACACCCCTCACTGTAACAAACTGATATACCCACACCCCTCACTGTAACACTCTGATATACCCCACACCCCTTACTATTATACTCTTTGGGATATCCGTCACAGCATGAACGTCACAGGAGTGAGACCTGGATCATGTTTTCTAGCCATTAAAATGGGGAAAGTCTGCTCTGCAGGTTAAGGAATTCTGACAAAGCCATAGAAAAACTAACAACTCAGAAAGCAACAGGCAGCCCGACAAATATCATTAATTTGCCCAGAAACAAGGTGACTGATTAAACTCCATTTTCAACATTATTGTTGTACCCTCAATAATGACGCTTAGAGAGTAAACGATAAAGAAGGCTTTAATAAACTAAGAACTAGACTGGTGCCGAGACGGGTGTTAACAGCTACGCCGCCCACAAGTCGGCCCTTATATACGACTCCCAGATGGGCGGAGCCAGAGGCGGAGTTCCCCAGGGTTCCAAGCCCGGTCTTAAAGGGGACATCACCTTACATGACAGTGTTACAGTAACCGTTCATCACATTCACCCCCTGTTTAAAAAGAGTCCGGCGGGGGTGAAGTGCCATCATAAGTCCATCCATCTCAGTGTCCGGATCGTCCTCATCGACCTCCTCAGTTCGGGCGGTGGTGCGGCGGACACTGACATCTTGGTTGAGGGTACATCCGGGAGCACGGCGGTCGGAGCTTCGGTCCGGGTCGGGGCAGAGGAAAGGGGCACAGGGAGAATAGGCGGGGCCAGGGGTAGTGGTGCCAGCGGCGGCGGGGTGTGTAAAGTGGGGGCGCTAGGGGCCGCACACGGTAGGTGCTCACCAACGGGGAGTGGGGCCGGGAGGGGGTGTGTTGTAGGGGGTGCCGGGTCCTGCAGGGGAGTGGCGCGGGAAGGGGCGTCTGCAGTGAGGAATCCAACGGGTGCCAGATCCCGGCGGGAAACCATATCTTGCCTGCCGTCGGGGTACTCGACGTAGGCGTAACTGGGGTTGGCGTGGAGTAATCAGACCTTTTCGACCAGGGGGTTCGTTTTATGGCTCCGCGTGTGTTTCCGGAGACGAACAGGTCCGGGAGCCGTCAGCCAAGGTGGAAGCGAGACCCCGGAGGTAGACTTCCTGGGGAGGGGACGGGAGGGGCCCCTTGAAGTCCACGCTCAGTCGCTGAAGGGGCCCCGAGGCCTTCACGAGCCGAACCTTGTCTGGCCGGTAGCAGTGCGGTTTGCACTCCGCACAGATCTGGCAAGCCCTGGTCATGGCCTTGACCTCCTCGGTTGAGTAAGGTAGGTTGCGGGACGTGATAAAATGGACGAGCCGGGTAACCCCCGGGTGGCAGAGGTCATTGTGGATGGCTTGTAGGCAGTCGTCCTGTGTGTTGACACATATGCCACGGGACAGGGCATCTGGGGGCTCGTTGAGCTCTCCTGGACGATACTTGATATCGTACGAGTAGGTGGAGAGTTCGATCCTCCACCTCAAAATGTTATCGTTTTTTATTTTGCCCCGTTGTGTGTTATCGAACATATAGGCGACCGACCGTTGGTCGGTGACGAGGGTGAACCTCCGACCGGCTAGGTAGTGTCTCCAGCACCGCACAGCCTCCACAATGGCTTGTGCCTCCTTTTCGACTGCAGAGTGTCGAACCTCGGAGGCGGTGAGGGTCCGGGAGAAGAACGCTACTGGTCTGCCTGCCTGATTGAGGGTAGCAGCCAGGGCGATGTCTGATGCATCACTCTCTACCTGGAAGAGGATAGTTTTGTCCACCGCGCGCATAGCGGCCTTGACGATATCGGCCTTGATGAGGTTGAAGGCCAATCGAGCCTCAGCATACTTGGGGACCCACTGGGCGTAGTAGGAGAAGAGCCCCAAGCACCTTTTGAGGGCCTTGAGGCTGCGAGGGAGGGGGAGGGGGAGTGCCGCATGCAGTCGGGGTGGGGACCTAGGACCCCGTTTTCCACGACATAGCCAAGGATGGCTAGCCGGGTTGTGTGGAAAACGCATTTTTCCTCATTATAGGTCAGGTTGAGGGCTCGGGAGGTCTGGAGGAACTTTACAAGGTTTGCGTCATGGTCCTGCTGGTCATGGCAGCAGATGGTGACATTGTCCAAGTACGGATATGTAGCCCGCAAACCGTACTGGTCCACCATTTGATCCATCACCCTTTGAAAGATGGAGACCCCATTTGTGACGCCGAAGGGGACCCTGAGGAAGTGGAAGAGCCGGCCGGCTGCTTCGAAGGCGGTATAGGGTCGGACCTTTGGTCGGATGGGGAGCTGGTGGTAGGTGGTGCGAGGAAGGGGGTTTTAAGACAGAAGTTGATAAATTCTTGATTTCTCGAGGAATTAAGGGCTATGGAGCGAGAGCGGGTAAATGGAGTTGAAATCAGCCATGATCGAATGGTGGAGTGGACTCGATGGGCCGAATGGCCTTACTTCCGCTCCTATGTCTTATGGTCTTATGGGTACGCATCAAGCTGCGTGAATCGGTTTATGGTCTGGCTATAATCCACGACCATCCGTTTCTTCTCCCCGGACCGGACTACCACCACTTGTGCTCTCCAGGGGCTGTTGCTAGCCTCGATGACCCCCTCTCCCAGTAAACGCTGGACCTCTGACTTGATAAAAGTCATGTCTTGGGCACTGTAGCGCCGGCTCCTGGTGGCGACGGGCTTACAGTCGGGAGTGAGGTTCGCGAATAGAGAGGGCGGTGCGACTTTCAGTGTCGCAAGGCTGCACACCGTGAGGGGGGCAAGGGTCCGCCGAACTTCAGTGTCAGGCTTCGGTGGCTGCACTGGAAATCCAGTCCGAGCAGCAGGGGGGCACAGAGGTGGGGAAGGATATAAAATTTGAAACGGGTGTATTTGGCGCCCTGGATCGAGAGATCCGCGATACAGTACCCCTTGATCTGTACCGAGTGGGACCCGAATGCGAAGGCTATGGTTTGGGACGCGGGATGGGTGCGCAAGGAGCAGCGCCTTACCATTTCAGGATGGATAAAGCTCTCCGTGCTCCCGGAGTCGAAGAGGCATGCAGTGTCGCGCCCGTTGACCTGGACCTGCATCATAGAGTTCTGCCGGTGTTTTGGCCAAGTTTGGTCGAGGGTGATCGCTCCCACTCATGGGTAGTCGGAGTCCTCAGCCGAGTTGGACTCGTAAAATGGCCCCCTCCGTCGGCTGCGCGTGTCGGGTCGGGAAGATGGCCGCCGACAAGATGGCCGCTCCCATGATTCGCACGAGGCTGATGACGCGTCAGAAGGGGGCGTGTCGGGTCGGTGCGCAGCCGCATTGCGAGGCCTGCGGGCCTGAGAGACTGATTTTCGGGCCGGCTGTTCTTTGTTCTTCTGGCCCCTGGGCCTGGGCAGGCAGACCCTCGCAAAATGCCCCTTCTTCCCGCAGCCGCTGCAGATCGAGGAGCGGGCTGGGCAGCGTGGGCATGGGTGATGACAAGGGTACAGTGTTACAGTAACCGTTCATCACAATTATCAATTTCAAAATCTTTATGTATGTTTCAAGATCACACTCTGCAATTCTGTTTTGTTTGAGGCTCAGTGGATCGAGCTATAAAGTAATTCATTCCGATGTAATTGTGATGGGGATGGATTGTCAGGGCCGAGACTGCTGTTAAATCCCAGATTTATCAATTGCATCTTGTCGGAAAGAACCTGAAGAAAATCAAAGGGCAATTTTCCCTCTTTTGGCTTTGGGAGTGACCCATTACTCCTCAAAAAAAAACCCAACCTGGTGTGGCCTCTGCTCTTTCTGAGCCGCATCTTTTCAACTTTTGTAGTTTCCTTCCTCAGATCAGAGTTAAAATTACATGTGGGGTCCCAATGGCACCATTAGAACCGGAAAAACGGGGTTAATGAAGGACTACACTGGGTTCAAACAGGGACCTATACTCGTTGCTCCCGAGGGCAGGGTGAAAATGAAGACAGGTATGAAAGATCTGAGAGGTCGGTAGCAGTATTATTTTAATAAGGACGTGGGGAGTCCACACCAAGTAAAACAAAGAAACGCTGTTTTATTTACACACATAAATGTTAAATCTTTCTTGCCCTTTTAGAGCAATCTAAGCATCTCCTCTTCAGTCATTTTCCTCTTTGAATATTTTACTTATTTCTCTGTTAATAGTTGATGTTTGCTGTGATATCCTGAACAGGTGTAACGCACCCTGACAGTGTGTCAAGGGCTCGGGTGCGGGGGTTTATGATCCTCTAACCCTTTGACAAGGTCCCTCATGGCAGACTGGTACAAATGGCGAAGTCACACGGGATCAGAGGTGAGCTGGCAAGGTGGATACAGAACTGGCTAGGTCATAGAAAGAATAGAGTAGCAACGGAAGGGTGCATTTCTGATTGGAGGGCTGTGACTAGTGGTGTTCCACAGGGATCAGTGCTGGGACCTTTGCTGTTTGTAGTATATATAAATCATTTGGAGGAAAATGTAACTGGTCTGATTAGTGAGTTTGCGGACGACACAAAGGTTGGTGGAATTGCGGATAGCGATGAGGACTGTCAGAGGATACAGCAGGATTTAGATTGTTTGGAGACTTGGGCGGAGAGATGGCAGATGGAGTTTTTTCCGGACAAATGTGAGGTAATGCATTTTGGAAGGTCTAATACAGGTAGGGAATATACAGTGAATGGTAGAACCCTCAAGAGTGTTGACAGTCAGAGAGATCTAGGTGTACAGTCCACAGGTCACTGAAAGGGGCAACACAGGTGGAGAAGGTAGTCAAGAAGACATACGGCATGCTTGCCTTCATTGACCGGGGCATTGAGTATAAAAATTGGAAGTCATGTTGCAGCTGTACAGAACCTTAGTGAGGTACCCTCAATAATGACGCTTAGAGTGTAAACGGTAAAGAAGGCTTTATTAGACTAAGAACTATGCTAGAGCTGAGACATGTGCTGACTGCTGCACAGCCCACAAGGCAGCCCCTTATATATGGCTCACAGATGTGTGGAGCCAGGGGCGAAGTCCCCAGGGTTCCAAGCCCGGTCTTAAAGGGGACATCACCTTACATGATGACAAAGCAGTAACCATTCATCACACTTAGTTAGGCCACAGTTGGAGTATAGTGTTCAATTCTAGTCGCCACACTACCAGAAGGATGTGGAGAGGGTGCAGAAGAGATTTACCAGGATGTTGCCTGGTATGGAGTGCATTAGCTATGAGGAGAGGTTGAATAAACTCGGTTTGTTCTCACTGGAACGAAGGAGGTTGAGGGGCGACCTGATAGATGTCTACAAAATTATGAGGGGCACAGACAGAGTGGATAGTCAGAGGCTTTTCCCCAGGGTAGAGGGGTCAATTATTAGGGGGCATAGGTTTAAGGTACGAGGCGCAAGGTTTAGAGGAGATGTACAAGGCAAGTTTTTTTACACAGAGGGTAGCGGGTGCCTGGAACTCGCTGCGGGAAAGGTGGTGGAAGCAGGGACGATAGTGACGTTTAAGGGGCATCTTGACAAATACATGAATAGGATGGGAATAGAGGGATACGGACCCCGGAAGTGTAGAAGATTGTAGTTTAGACGGGCAGCATAGTCGGCACGGGCCTGGTAGGCCGAAGGGCCTGTTCCCGTGCTGTACTTTTCTTTGTTCTTTGTTTTTTCCCCGCACTCCTCCATCCAATAAACCCAGACTGATATTAAGAGGCAGTGAAATCTCTCGTTGACCATACAATTACGAGTTTTAAAAATAAAACTAGCCACAGTGCAATAAATCAGGGGATTGGTCGCTAACAATCTGTGCAGGTTACAGCTTTGTCTGTGGTGATGTACCGAGCTATCTGCCTGTAATTATTTTCCTCTGATGAAACTAGTTTACCTTTGATAAAAGATGCACAGGATGAAATCAGC
The DNA here is from genome assembly GCF_047496885.1 of Scyliorhinus torazame. Classification (NCBI taxonomy): domain Eukaryota; kingdom Metazoa; phylum Chordata; class Chondrichthyes; order Carcharhiniformes; family Scyliorhinidae; genus Scyliorhinus; species Scyliorhinus torazame. The sequence continues at coordinate 272,239,656 of NC_092714.1, read as the reverse complement.
ATGGTGCATTTTAATAAGAAAAAGTAGGCAGACCCATTTATTACAATAATTTGACATCTTTACAATTTGGGCTCAGCATAGCTTGCTTATGAAATTAATTTGATAAAATATTAACACTAAAGTGTAGAAGATGAAAGAGGAGATAATGATGAAATCTCTAATATTAACTCTGACACCTTTTCCTCATTTAATCTCGGCCATTCAATTTTCTCCCATTCTCCTTTGAAAGCACCGAATCGTTGGAGAACAGAACTGACATCACCTTGGTCTCAGCAAGGTACGGGCGCTACACAAATTAACGTGGGCTCTGTGAGCTCTGTGCCAATGGAGGGCATCGCAGTTGAGTTCAATTCACTCCTCTTCAACACCCATAAAGAGACACTTGTATTCGCTTGGGTTTCACGGATGGAGGGTTGAAATGATACAGGTGTTTAAGACGATAAAAGGGTTAATTTTGTTAAATTAATTTCCGGGATGTGGGCGTCGCTGGTTACGCCAGCATTTATTGCCCATCCCTAGTTGCCCTTCAGAAGGTGGTGGTTGCCTTCTTGCCCCTTGTCTTTCTCGATGGGAGTGGTTATGGGTTTGGAAGGTGCTGCCTAAGGAACCTTGGCGAGTTTTTTTTAAATTTGCAGTGCAGAAGGAGGCCATTCAGCCCATCGAGTCTGCACCAGCCCTTGGAAAGAGCGCCCTACTTAAGCCCATTCCTCCACCCTGTCCCCGTAACCCAGTAACCCCACGCAACCCTTTGGACACTGAGGGGCAATTTATCATGGCCAATCCATCTAACCTGCACTTTTTTGGACAGTGGGAGGAAACCAGAGCATTCGGGGGAATGCATATATGGAGAGAATGTGCAAACTCCACACAAACAATAACCCAAGGCCGGAATTGAACCCGGGACCCTGGAGCTGTGAGGCAGCAGTGCTAACCACTGTGCCGCCCCTGCAGTGCATCTTGTAGATACATCGTGGATATAGCGAAACTACTGTCTCTAGTAGGGGAATCACAAGCAAGGGAACATAATCTTAAAATTATAGCACAATATTATAGCTAATCTTAAATCTTAAAATTGAAGCTCGGCATATAGAAGAGGATTCAGGAAGTAAAAGAGGAGTGGAACCCTAGAATCCTGTCCGTGAAAAGGGCTGTGGAGAGCAGCACAGTGGCACACTGGTTAGCACTGCTGCCTCACTACGCCAGGGACCCAGGTTCGGTTCCCGGCTTGGGTCACTGTCTGTGCAGAGTCTGCACGTTCTCCCCGTGTCTGCGTGGGTTTCCTCCGGGTGCTCCGGCTTCCTCCCACAGTTCAAAGATGTGCCGCTTAGGTGGATTGGCTGTGCTAAGTTGCCCCTTAGTGTCCAAAGATGTGTAAGTTAGGTTAAGGGGCTATTTGGAAGGGTGGAGGAGTGAGCTTGGGTGGAGTGCTCTTTCAGAGGGTCGTAGCAGACTTGATGGGCCAAATAGCCCCCCTTTGGCACTGCAGGGATTCTATGACTTCTATGATTCTATGAGGTTTGGGTCAACTGAAGCATTCAGGATTGAGATTTTTGTTGACTTAGGCTCTCAAGGGGTATGGAGCCAAGACAGGTAATTGGAGTTAAGTTGCAGATCTGCCATGTTCCGATTAAATGGTAGAATATGCTTGAGGGGCTGAATGGCTTTCTCCTGTTCCAGTGTTGCACAGGCAACATCCAACCGAGCCAGCCTGATAGCATATATGTGCTGTGCCCTGTGATGACCTCACTTTATGCCTGGCCCCGTGTAACCTCCAATCCTCTGTGTTCCTGAGTTTTGATCTTGATGGTCAGTTGTAATTAACTTCATTTCCTTGTCAGATACTGCTGATACAAGAATGAGCATGTCGCCGCAAGCTTCTCATTGACGTTGGCATTTCCATCAATTGCTTTTATTAATTCGGCAAAAGCGTACATATATTTGGTTACCTCCAGACTTGACTGTTCCAGCACACTCCCGCTCAGCCTCCTCCTCGCAGCCATTGCAAACTTCAGTTTATCCAACAATAGGCTGTCTGTATCCTAACCCATACCAAGCCCTGTGAGTCCATCACACCCTGTGCTCCCCAGCCTACATTAGCTCCAGGTCCATTAACACCTCCATTTTCAAATTCGCACACTTGTTGTCAAATTCCTAATGGTCTCACTCCTCCCTATTCCGTGACCAGCCCCACAACCCTCGGAGCTCCCTCCAATTCTGGCCTGATTTTATTCACTTCACAGTTGGCAGCCGAGCCTTCAGCTGTCCAGGCCCCGTGCTCTGGAATTCCCTCCCAATATTTCTATGTTTTTCTGCCTCTCGCCCCTCCTTCAAGATGCTCTTTAAATTTGTTTAGCTCAGTTGGCTGGCTGGCTGGTTCGTGTTGCAGAGCGAGGCCAGCAGTGTGGGTTCAATCACCCTACCGGCTAAGGTTATTCATGACCTTCTCAACCTTGCCCCTTGCCTGAGGTGTGGTGATCCTCAGGTTAAATGACCACCAGTCAACTCTCCCCCTCAAAGGGGAAAGCAGCCTATGGTCATCTGGGGCGATGGTGACATTTACATTTTATTGTTTAAGCAAGCCATTGGTCACCTGCTTTACAATTTCCATGTGTGGATCGGTGTCAAATTTATTTGGCTCATTGCTTCTGTGAGATAACTTGGGATGGTGCTTAATGGTGCTGTATAAATGCAAGTTAATGCTGAAAGAATAGGGGCATCATTCTCCGCCGGCGGGAGTCTCCGTTTTGCCGGCGCCCGGGGGTTTCCCGACGGCGTGGGGCTGCCCCACAATGGGAAACCCCATTGACCGGCCGGTGTAACGGAGCATCCCGCCGGCGGGTCGGGGCAGAAATGTGGCGGGGCAGGATGGAGAATTTCGCTCCAGGTCTCGGACTTGGGTATTTTTTTAATTCAAAAAAGCTGTATGGTGCATTCTCCATGGCAAGTGCACCAATCAGAGCCGACTTGTTAACCGATCAGCGCAATTTTCTCTTGCTGAATAAATTGTTGCTCTCTTTGAAATTTGGTCTTCTTGCAACTGTCCAGATGTGTGTAAGGTGAAAGGTTTCAACAGCATGTCTCTTTTCTCAGCAGTACTCAAATTTTTGCTGTTAAATGACATCCTTAACTCGTCGTTCTGTAGCGTAATCATCACGCTTGTCGTTGCAAAGGATAATTCTTCAAAGATTTCAAAAGAAGTAATTAGGCAGCTTGTGATTCAGTTCAACATTCACAGGCCTGCCAGAAATGAATTACAGAAACTGTCAAAAGCCAAAATAACACCAAATTTTCATTCTCAATCTGTCTGCATCTCATTGTTGCATCGCATAGAAAAACAAAAGATCAAAGCTCTGGCTTTCCTAGTTCACCTATGAATGAGTGCCAGTCCAGATAGAGAGAGGACGGGCACATGTGGGCACTGAATCACAGGCTGTGCAAACTAAGCAGCTTTATTCTGATGTAACCATTCCACCTCACCACAGTTAGCATCACTACGCAATTATACTGATGTTGAGAAGCAGGATGCACAAAGTTCTCACCCGTCCACTGTCAATACTTACATCAACCGCGACAGCCAAATTCACCACGCAGACAAAGCTATCAGCGATCGTGTGTGTGTCCACATGTCAGTGTGTGTGCAAGCGAGTGTGTGTGTGAGACCTTTATGTGTATGCGGGTGTGAGCATGTGTATCAATGAGCACATATGTGTCAGTGAGCATGGGCGTGTGTGTCAGTGAGTGCATACGTGGATGAAGGTAAAGCAGTGGATGTAGTGTACATGGATTTTAGTAAGGCATTTGATAAGGTTCCCCATGGGAGGCTTATGCAGAAAATAAGGAGGCATGGGATAGTGGGGAATTTGGCCAGTTGGATAACAAACTGGCTAACCGATAGAAGTCAGAGAATGGTGGTGGATGGCAAATATTCAGCCTGGAGCCCAGTTACCAGTGGCGTACCGCAGGGATCAGTTCTGGGTCCTCTGCTGTTTGTGATTTTCATTAATGACTTGGATGAGGGAGTTGAAGGGTGGGTCAGTAAATTTGCAGACGATACGAAGATTGGTGGAGTTGTGGATAGTGAGGAGGGCTGTTGTCAGCTGCAAAGAGACATAGATAGGATGCAGAGCTGGGCTGAGAAGTGGCAGATGGAGTTCAACCCTGAAAAATGTGAGGTTGTCCATTTTGGAAGGACAAATATGAATGCGGAATACAGGGTTAACGGTAGGGTTCTTGGCAATGTGGAGGAGCAGAGACATCTTGGGGTCTATGTTCATAGATCTTGAAAGTTGGCACTCAAGTGGATAGAGCTGTACAGAAGGCCTGTGGTGTGCTCGCATTCATTAGCAGAGGGATTGAATTTAAGAGTCGTGAGGTGATGATGCAGCTGTACAAAACCTTGGTAAGGCCACATTTGGAGTATTGTGTGCAGTTCTGGTCGCCTCATTTTAGGAAGGATGTGGAAGCTTTGGAAAAGGTGCAAAGGAGATTTACCAGGATGTTGCCTGGAATGGAGAGTAGGTCTTACGAGGAAAGGTTGAGGGTGCTCGGCCTTTTCTCATTAGAACGGAGAAGGATGAGGGGCAACTTAATAGAGGTTTATAAGATGATCAGGGGAATAGATAGAGTAGACAGTCAGAGACTTTTTCCCCGGGTGGAACAAACCATTACAAGGGGACATAAATTTAAGGTGAAAGGTGGAAGATATAGGGGGGATATCAGAGGTAGGTTCTTTACCCAGAGAGTAGTGGGGGCATGGAATGCACTGCCTGTGGAAGTAGTTGAGTCGGAAACATTAGGGACCTTCAAGCAGCTATTGGATAGGTACATGGATTACGGTAGAATGCTGGGGTGGAGATTGATTTGTTCTTAATTTAGGACAAAAGTTTGGCATAGCATCGTGGGCCGAAGGGCCTGTTCTGTGCTGTATTTTCTATGTTCTATGTGTCAGTGAGCATGTGTGTCAGTGAGCATGTGTGTCAGTGTGCATGCATGTGTGTGTCAGTGAGTGTGCACATGTCCGTGTGTGTCAGTGAGTGCATGTGTGACAGTGAATATGTGTGACAGTGAGCCTGTGTGTGACAGTGAGCGTGTGTGCGTCAGTGAGTGTGTGCATCAGTGAGTGTGTGTGTCAGTGAGTGTGCATCTGTGAGTGTGTCAGTGAGCGTGCACATGTGTGTGTGCATCAGTCAGTGAAAGTGCATCAGTTAGCGTGCATCAGTGAGAGTGTGTGCGTCAGTCACTGTGTGTGCGTCAGTCACTGTGTGTAAGTCAGTGTGTGTGTATCGTCAGTCAGTGTGTGTGTGTCAGTCACTGTGTGTGCGGCAGTGAGTGTGTGTGCATTAGTGAGTGTGTGTGCATTAGTGAGTGTGTGTGCATTAGTGAGTGTGTGTGCGTCAGTCAGTGTGTGTGTGTCAGTCACTGTGTGTGCGGCAGTGAGTGTGTGTGCATTAGTGAGTGTGTGTGTCAGTCAGTGTGTGTGTGTCAGTCACTGTGTGTGCGGCAGTGAGTGTGTGTGCATTAGTGAGTGTGTGTGCGTCAGTCAGTGTGTGTGTGTCAGTCAGTGTGTGTGCGTCAGTCACTGTGTGTGCTGCAGTGAGTGTGTGTGTGTCAGTCACTGTGTGTGTGGCAGTGAGTGTGTGTGCATTAGTGAGTGTGTGTGCATTAGTGAGCGTGTGTGTCAGTCAGTGTGTGTGCATCAGTCACTGTGTGTGCGGCAGTGAGTGTGTGTGCATTAGTGAGTGTGTGTGCATTAGTGAGTGTGTGTGCATTAGTGAGTGTGTGTGCGTCAGTCAGTGTGTGTGTGTCAGTCACTGTGTGTGCGGCAGTGAGTGTGTGTGCATTAGTGAGTGTGTGTGCGTCAGTCAGTGTGTGTGCGTCAGTCACTGTGTGTGCTGCAGTGAGTGTGTGTGCATTAGTGAGTGTGTGTGCATTAGTGAGTGTGTGTGTCAGTCAGTGTGTGTGCGTCAGTCACTGTGTGTGCTGCAGTGAGTGTGTGTGCGTCAGTCACTGTGTGTGCGTCAGTCACTGTGTGTGCATTAGTGAGTGTGTGTGTCAGTCAGTGTGTGTGCGTCAGTCACTGTGTGTGCGTCAGTCACTGTGTGTGCTGCAGTGAGTGTGTGTGCTGCAGTGAGTGTGTGTGCGTCAGTCACTGTGTGTGCATTAGTGAGTGTGTGCGTCAGTCACTGTGTGTGCATTAGTGAGTGTGTGTGCATCAGTCAGTGTGTGTGTCAGTCAGTGTGTGTGCGTCAGTCACTGTGTGTGCTGCAGTGAGTGTGTGTGCGTCAGTCACTGTGTGTGCGTCAGTCTAAGAGCAGATGGAAAACTGTTCAACCAAACCATGGTTGGATGGCATGGCAGCACAGTGGTTAGCACTGCTGCCTCACAGCGCCAGGGTCCCAGGTTCGATTCCCGGCTTGGGTCACTGTCTATGCAGAGTCTGCACATTCTCCCGGTTCTCGATGGGCTGGACATTTTTAAAAATTCATTCTTGTGGGATGTATGTGTCGTTAGCGAGGACAGCATCTGGTGCCCATCCCCTATCACCACTTAAACACCCAAATTGCTGTGGGTCTGGAGTCACATGTATTCAAGGCGCAGTAAGGATGGCCGATTCCTTCCCTAAAGTACGTTAATGAACCAGGTGGATTTGTACAACAGTTGAAGCTAGTTCAATGGTCACCATTCCCGAGACTCGTTTTCAATTCCAAACTTACGAATTGAATTTAAATTCCAGAAGCTTCTGGGCGGGATTTGAACCTGTGCCGCCAGAATAGCCTGGATTACTCATCCTGTGTTGTTACCACATCACCATCCCCACTAAAACATATGCCTGGCACCAGGCTCCCGAAGCAATTGCTCTAATTGGAACTCAGTTGCAGCAGGAGATTGCCAGGAGGAGCGTGGAAATGCATTCGGGATGTCCTCGAGCATCCCTGGAAAGATCAAACAACCCCGTGGACACATGGGAGACCCTGAAATTGTGACCAACCTAACCGGAGAAGGCTGGTTTGGGAAAGCACCGAAAACATCGAGAGACTCTGTCAGGAAAGTGTAGACGTTGGAGAGCGAGCGCAAATATCCAAACAGCTCATCTCCCCAACACTTCCAGCACCACCTGCCTCACATGTGTCTGCAGATCACCGACTGGACTTATCGAACCTATCAAACCCGAGCGGGAGCAAATCATCTTCATCTGCATGGACTGCCGAAGAAGGAGAGTTAGTGAATGCCTACGCGTGTTTGTGTGTCTGTCTGTGTGTGTGCGTGTATGTATGTCAGTGCCTGGGTCTGTATGTGAGAGTGAATATATGTTAGTGTGTGTATGTGTGAGCGAGTGTGTATCTGCATTTGTGTCTCTGTGTGGGTGTGTGTATGTGTGATAGTGAGTATGTGTTAGTGTGTGCCTGTATGTGAGTGTGTGTGTGATAGTGAGAATGTGTTAGCGTGTGCCTGTATGTGAGGGTGTGTGTGATAGTGAGAATGTGTTAGCGTGTGCCTGCATTTGAGTGTGTGCGGATGTGTTTTTTTGTGTGTGAATGTGATAGTGAGTATGTGTTAGCGTGTGCCTGTATGTGAGTGTGTGAGTGTGATAGTGAGAATGTGTTAGCGTGTGCCTGCATTCGAGTGTGTGTGATAATGTGTTAATGTGTATCTGCATGTATATGTGTGTTTTTGACATTGAAAAATTAAGTTGTCCTTCAGAGATTCCCAAGAGAGAGGTGACCCAGAAACAGCACCGGTCCCTATCAGACTCAGAATAGCAGCACAGAGAGAGTTCGTTACCAACCTACTTCACAATCTCTCTTTGACTGGTGTGCTTTTACCTTGATTTTGGCCCCTGTCCAATTTGACTTCAGCTGCAGGATGTTCACAGGGTGATGAAGGATTTGAATATTCCCACACAGGTCGATTCTTGGTGCCTGAGGAGGCAGAGTGATGTCAGCGGGATTCAAAAAACCTGCAATTAAACACAAGAGTGATGTGATGACAAGGAATATCCAAATCAAATGGGATATAAATTGGTGATACGGAGAGGGTGAGGGAGGACATTAGCAGGCTAGTTTTGTAGATCTGTCAGTTTGATGAACTCTTTGTACTGCAGAAGTTTAGTTAATTCCAGCCAGACGTTCCACCGACCAGCCCAACCCCCCAAACGCATGACTGAACCCAGCAATATAACAACAACTTACATTTATTTAGCGTCATTAACATGGTGAAATATCCCAATAAGGCACTTCACAGGAACATTATTACAATTTGACATTGAACCACGTGCAGGGATATCAGGACAGATGAGCAAAATACTTTGCCTCAAAAGGAGAAGAGAGGTGTACAGAGGCGGAGAGGTTGAGAGAGAGAATTCCCGAACTTGGGATCTTGGCAGCTGAAGGCACTGCCGCCAATCGTGGAGCAATTAAAATCGGGACCGGAGGTCAGAATTGGAGGATCCTGGATATCTCAGAGGGCTGTGGGGTGGCGGATATTTGGGAGGTAGGGACGGGGGCGGGGAATCATGGGGGGTTAGAAAACAACAATGGGAATTTTAAACAAAAACAGAAAACACTGGACAATCTCAGCAGGCCTGACAGTATCTGGGGAGAGAGAAAAGGGAGCAAACGTTTCCAGTCTGGGTGACTCTGTCACAGCTCAAGCTCAGGTTGTGCAGCATTTTCTGTTTTTGTTTCCGATTCCAGCATCCGCAGTGATTTGCTTTCATCAATATGAGAATTTTTAAATGGAGGTGTTGTCTAACTGGGATCCAATGGAAGTCAGCAAGCCCAGCGGTGATGGGTGAATAGGACTTCAGTGTGAGTTAGGACAAGGACAACAGCACTTTGAGTACCAAACTTATCCTTAGATTCTGAGGCAGAAGATTTGTAAGCTGCCCTTGTCAAAGTGTAAATTCACTCCTGGCAACCTCTCAGTGTAACTTTATATCAGGGGACTTTTGTGTTATTCACCCTGGGGTAACACGGGCTGCAACTGGATGCAGTAGACACCAAACTTTGATGTAAGTTCAATACGATTTATTGAACTTGCTGAGCAGTGCACACAGTTCGCTGTGGGTTTGACACTCTACTAATCTAAGCGTGCTAACTATAGATAACTAGACCAGACTAGCTCTGAGCTACGTGTAGAAGGTGCTAACTGATATATACACCCTGACTGTCACTACAGTTGTCACCAGTGGAAAGAGGCAGAGTGTTGATGCCTCGTGTGTTTTATAGTGGGAGACCCTCTTCTAGTGTTCTGCCTGGTGATTGGTTGTGTTCTGTCCTGTGTGTTGATTGGCTGTACTGGGTGTCTGTCACTGCCTGTCTGTATCTCATTATGTGCATGAGTGCATATCATGACAGGGACTTCTCGCTGATCTTGGACCCCCACCCTGACCCCCACCTTTGGCTCATGCTCAACACACAGACTACAGGGATAATGAGGAATGCCTGGACAGAGTGGAACTGCTGACTATATCAGCAGGCACCACACTCACACAGGCCTTTCCTATTTCACCATTATTCCATCTTGAGACAAGTGCTCATAACAAACAGAACCTGCCATCCTCCAATAGGCTCAGACTTCATTAATAATAATAATCTTTATTGTCACAAGTAGGCTTCCATTAACACTGCAATGAAATTACTGTGAAAAGCCCCTAGTCGCCACATTCCGGCGCCCACGCAGACACGGGGAGACCGTGCAGACTCCACACAGACAGTGACCCAAGCCGGGAATCGAACCTGGGACCCTGGCGCTGTGAAGCAACAGTGCTAACCAGTGTGCTACCGTGATTTAATTTGGGAGCGGGATTATCCTCCCGTAGCCCATGGTGGATTTTTGTGTCAGTCACGGCACAGTGGACAGCACACTTTTCTTCGGTTATGAATTTAAATCGCACTCCAGACACCTGAGCTGAAGATGCCGGCTGTCACTGCTGTGCCGGACCGAGGGAGTGCTGCACCTCTGGAGATCAGTACTTCAGATGAAGTGTCTCCTTCATCAGAGAGACAGGGAATTACCTCAAAGGAGACTTGGTAAGTTCTCCCTGGTCCCCTGACTTTCAAGCAACATCACTAAGACAGGTTACCTGGTTGTTCTCACATTACTGCTGCGGCAGCTTGCTGTGCACAAACTGCTGCAGAGATTACATTGTTTTCAAAGATATTGGCTGTAAATTGGGACATCCTGCGAGTGTGAAAGATGCACAGGCGGGATTATCGCCAATTAAATCATGGCGGGCTGCATCTCGACTATGGGAGGACTGTGCCATTGCCAAAATGTCACATCAGTTTGAGATCATGGTGGCTGGAAGGGGGGCAAGTCACTCTTTCTATTCTTGAACATTGAAAGCAACAAATGCCCTGGGAACTCCTGCTCTCGCACAACGTACATATACACTGAGAGGAGATCATTGTATAGACAGCTGGATTGCTTTCTGCCAAGTACTGCCCATTTTAATTAGCATCTGCCATACCAGCTGTTTATTTCAATTTAGGGACACAAGATTATTGTTTTATGTTTGAACGGGTGGTTCGGGAGGTGTGGTTGGTTAACACACAGGACCTAGTCCTCTGGTGTCTACGGTTAAATACAATTCCACTTGATGGGCCTATTCTGAGAGTCAACAAATTCTTAACAGATGCAAATGCACATCTAAATAACGTCCTTATTTTGTTGCAGGTTAGCAATTACATCTATGTACATCATTGCAACAAGTGAATCCTTACTCTGATCACAGGGGGGTCGTCTTTATCTAACCCCGTGCTTTACCCCTCTGGGAGTGTTTGATGGGGACAGTATAGAGGGAGCTTTACTCTGTATCTAACCCCGTGCTGCACCCATCTGGGAATGTTTGATGGGGACAGTGTAGAGGGAGCTTTACTCTGTATCTAACCCTGTGCTGTACCTGTTCTGGGAGTGTTTGATGGGGACAGTGTAGAGGGAGCTTTACTCTCTATCTAACCCCGTGCTGTACCTGTCCTGGGAATGTATGATGTGGACAGTGGAGAGGGAGCTTTACTCTGTATCTAACCCTGTGCTGTACCTGTCCTGGGAGTGTTTGATGGGGAGACTGTAGAGGGAGATTTACTCTGTATCTAACCCCATGCTGCACCTGTCCTGGGAGAGTTTGATGGGGACAGAGTCGAGGGAGCTTTACTCTGTATCTAACCCCATGCTGTACCTGTCCTGGGAGTGTTTGATGGGGACAGTTTAGAGGGAGCTTTACTCTGTATCTAACGCTGTGCTGTACCTGTCCTGGGAGTGTTTGATGGGGACAGTTTAGAGGGAGCTTTACTCTGTATCTAACCCCGTGCTGTACCTGTCCTGGGAGTGTTTGATGGGGACAGTGTAGAGGGAGCTTTACTCTGTATCTAACCCCGTGCTGTACCTGTCCTGGGAGTGTTTAATGAGGACAGTGCAGGGGGAGCTTTACTCTGTATCTAACACCGTGCTGTATCTGCCCTGGGAGTGTTTGATAGCGACAGTGCAGAGGGAGCTTTACTCTGTATCTAACCCCATGCTGTACCTGTCCTGGGAGTGTTTGATGGGGACAGTATAGAGGGAGCTTTACTCTGTATCTAACCCCATGCTGTACCTGTCCTGCGAGTGTTTGATGGGGACACTGTAGAGGGAGCTTTACTCTGTATCTAACCCCGTACTGTACCTGCCCTGGGAGTGTTTGATGGGGGACAGTGTAGAGGGAGCTTTACTGTGTATCTAACCCCATGCTGTACCCGTCTGGGAGTGTTTGATGGGGACACTGTAGAGGGAGCTTTACTCTGTATCTAACCCAGTGCTGAACCTGTCCTGGGAGTTGAAGTGTTGGGTACTCTGAGACACAGACGAACCAACACGGTTGCGATTGGTACCACGCAGTTTTAATTCTTTTAACTATTTATATAACAAACTCTGGTACTCAGCACATGGCGACTGTCTGAGTGTCTTGCGTGGAGGTCCTTGCCCTGAGCCGTCTTCTGCTGGACTGCCCAGGAAGTGCCGTGTTCCCTGTTTTATACTGTGTATGCTCTTGTCTGTGATTGACTGTCGTGTTGTGTGTGTTGATTGGTCCGTTGATCTGTCCATCATTATGTATGTTTGTATGTGCTGTGATGTTCACTTGAATATCATGACAGGAGTGTTTGATGGGGACAGTGTAGGGGGAGCATTACTCTGTATCTAACCCAGTGCTGTACCTGTCCTGGGGGTGTTTGATGGGGACAGTGTAGAGGGAGCTTTACTCTGTATCTAAGCCCGTGCTGTACCTGTCCTGGGAGTGTTTGATGGGGACAGTGTAGAGGGAGCTTTACTCTGTATCTAACCCTGTGCTGTACCTGTCCTGGGAGTGTTTGATAGGGACAGTGTAGAGGGAGCTTTACTCTGTATCTAACCCCGTGCTGTACCTGTCCTGGGAGTGTTCAATGGGGACAGTGTAGAGGGAGCTTTACTCTGTATCTAATCCCGTCCTGTACCTATCCTGGGAGTGTTTGATGGGGACAGTGTAGAGGGAGCTTAACTCTGTATCTAACCCCGTGCAGTACCTGTCCTGGGAGTGTTTGATGGGGACAGTGTAGAGGGAGCTTTACTCTGTATCTAACCCTGTGCTGTACCTGTCCTGGGAGTGTTTGATAGGGACAGTGTAGAGGGAGCTTTACTCTGTATCTAACCCCGTGCTGTACCTGTCCTGGGAGTGTTCAATGGGGACAGTGTAGAGGGAGCTTTACTCTGTATCTAATCCCGTCCTGTACCTATCCTGGGAGTGTTTGATGGGGACAGTGTAGAGGGAGCTTAACTCTGTATCTAACCCCGTGCAGTACCTGTCCTGGGAGTGTTTGATGGGCACAGTGTAGAGGGAGCTTTACTCTGTATCTAACCCCGTGCTGTACCTGTCCTGCGAGTGTTTGATGTGGACAGTGTAGAGGGAGCTTTACTCTGTATCTAACCCCATGCTGTACCAGTCCTGGGAGTGATTGATGGGGATAGTGTAGAGGGAGCTTTACTCTGTATCTAGGCCCGTGCTGTACCTGTCCTGGGAGTGTTTGATGGGGAGAGTGTAGAGGGAGCTTTACTCTGTACCTAACCCCATGCTGTACCTGTCCTGGGAGTGTTTGATGGGGACTGTGTAGAGGGAGCTTTACTCTATGTCTAACCCCGTGCTGTACCTGTCCTGGGAGTGTTTGATGGGGACAGAGTAGGGGGAGTATTACTCTGTTTCTAATCCCATGCTGTACCTGTCCTGGGAGTGTTTGATGGGGACAGTGTAGGGGGAGCATTACTCTGTATCTAACCCCGTGCTGTACCTGCCCTGGGAGTGTTTGATGGGGACAGTGTAGGGGGAGCATTACTCTGTATCTAACCCCGTGCTGTACCTGTCCTGGGAATGTTTGATGGGGACAATGTAGAGGGAGCTTTACTCTGTATCTAACCCTGTGCTGTAACTGTCCTGGGAGTGTTTGATGGGGACAGTGTAGAGGGTGCCTTACTCTGTATCTAACACCGTGCTGTACCTGTCCTGGGAGTGTTCAATGGGGACAGTATAGAGGGAGCATTACTCTGTTTCTAACCCCGTGCTTTACCTGTCCTGTGAGTCTTTGATGGGAACAGTGTAGAGGGAGGTTTACTCTTTATCTAACCCCGTGCTGTACCTGTCCTGGGAGTGTTCAATGGGGACAGTGTAGAAGGAGCTTTACTCTGTATCTAACCCCGTGCTGTACCTGTCCTGGGAGTGTTTGATGGGGACAGTGTAGAGGGAGCTTAACTCTGTATCTAACCCCGTGCAGTACCTGTCCTGGGAGTGTTTGATGGGCACAGTGTAGAGGGAGCTTTAGTCTGTATCTAACCGCGAGCTGCACCTGTCCTGGGAGTGTTTGATGGGTACAGTGTAGAGGGAGCTTTACTCTGTATCTAACCCCGTGCTGTACCTGTCCTGGGAGTGTTTGATGGGCACAGTGTAGAGGGAGCTTTACTCTGTATCTAGCCCCGTGTTGTACCTGTCCTGGGAGTGTTTGATGGGGACAGTGTAGAGGGAGCTTTACTCTTTATCTAACCCCGTACTGTACCTGTCCTGGGAGTGTTTGATGTGGACAGTGTCGAGGGAGCTTTACTCTGTATCTAACCCCGTGTTGTACCTGTCCTGGGAGTGTTTGATGGGGACAGTGTAGAGGGAGCTTTACTCTGTGTGGTGGTATGTATTAGGGGTAATACGGTACACCACGTGTCGACAGGCTATTGGTGGAGGGATGCCAGGTCCTGATAGGATCTGCCACCTACTTGACTCCACCCAGAAATGCCGGTATAAGAACCCGGGGTGAAATTCTCCTACCCGCCCCGCCACATTTCTGCCCCGACCGGCCGGCGGGAGTCTCCGTAACACCGGCCGGTCAATGGGGTTTCCCATTGTGGGGCACCCCCACGCCGTCGGGAAACCCCCCGGCGCCGGCAAAACGGAGACTCCCGCCGGCGGAGAATGATGCCCCCAGTTTTTCCCTCCATTTCCCTCAGCAGCTGCATTCTGTAACCACGCTGCAGGGGATAAAGTTCTGCTTAATAAAGCCTTCAATTGACATTACCTCAACCTGCCTCGCGTCATATTGACGGTGCTACAATTTATTAAGCAGAATTTAAATTGAAGAAAACAACAAGGGAACACCCCGGAGTGCCTGCGCATCGCACCCCAAGCAGCTAACTCGGCCTCTATCTTCAAACACTGGATGGCATGCTTTGAGGGCTACCTCCGAACTGCCCCCAGCACACCGACTGACGAACAAAAGATGCAGGTCCTCTATTTCAGGGTGAGTCCTGACGTCTACTCCCTTATCAAGGACGAGGACGGTTTCACTGGTGCCATCGCCGCGCTGAAGGATATCTACATCCGGCCCGCCAACCAGGTTTTTGCTCGCAACCAGCTCGCCACAAGACGGCAATTTCCGGGGGAATCGCTGGACGAGTTTTATAACGCCCTGCAGATCCTGGGTCGAAACTGCAACTGCCCGGCGGTCACAGCGAGTGAACACACAGAGCTCCTGGTCCGCGATGCGTATGTGGCAGGTTTGACCTCTTCCCAGATCCGCCAGAGGCTTCTGGAGAAAGAATCTCTGGGACTTACAGAAGCTCGGGCCCTGGCGGTATCCCTCGATGTGGCCTCGCATAACGCCCGCGCCTACGCCCCCAACCGCACTACAGCCCCTTGGGCTCCGTGGACCCCCGCTGCGGTCGACTCGCCGACACCTCCCCCCACCCCCCGCAAACCTGCGCGGCAAAAAACACCAGACCAACCGGGGGGGCCCCGCTATTTTTGCGGCCAGCGGAAACACCCTCGGCAGCGATGCCCGGCCCGCACGGCTTCCTGCAAAAGCTGCGGGAAGAAAGGCCACTACGCGACGGTGTGCAAGTCCCACGGGGTCGCCGTTATCTCCGGGGAAGAAACGGGACCACAGACCCAGCCCCCCCCCAGCGATCCACGTGTGACCAATGGACGCCGCCATTTTGGACCCCAGGCGCCACGAGGGAGAGATGGGCGCTGCCATTTTGTCCACCCCCGACCACGCTCGATCCGTGGACGCCGCCATCTTGGCTGAAGGACCCCGACACAGGCGGCCACATACTGCCTGATTACGATGCTCAACGTCAACAACCACGTCTGGCTTCGACGACCCTCGACCAGTCGCGACCCCGGATGCTCCAGACTGCAACCACTACAGTCCTAGTGAATGGCTACAAGACGCCGTGTCTTATCGACTCTGGGAGCACGGAGAGCTTCAGTCATCCGGACACGGTAAGGCGCTGTTCCCTCGTAATTCGGCCAAGCACCCAGAAAATGTTCCTGGCGGCGGGATCCCACTCCGTTCAGATCACGGGGTTCTGCATCGCTAACCTAACGGTGCAGGGGAGGGAGTTCCGAAATTACCGGCTGTATGTCCTCCCCATCTCTGTGCACCCACACTCCTAGGGTTGGACTTCCAATGCAACCTCCAGAGTTTAACATTTAAATTTGGCAGCCCTATACCCCCACTGACTGTCTGCGGCCTCGCGACCCTCAAGGTTGAACCGCCTTCCTTGTTTGCGAACCTCACACCGGATTGCAAACCCGTCGCCACAAGGGGCAGACGGTACAGCGCCCAGGACCGAGCATTTATCCGGTCCGAGGTCCAGAGGCTGCTGAAGGAAGGCATCATCCAGGCTAGCAACAGTCCCTGGAGAGCCCAGGTGGTAGTTGTTAAGACCGGGGAGAAACAGAGATGGTCATCGACTATAGTCAGACTCAGCTAGATGCGTACCCTCTCCCCCGCATATCCGACATGGTCAATCGGATTGCACAGTACAAGGTCTTTTCCACCGTGGACCTCAAGTCCGCCTACCACCAGCTCCCCATCCGCCCCAGTGACCGCAAGTACACTGCCTTCGAAGCAGACGGGCAGTTATACCACTTTTTAAGGGTTCCATTCGGCGTCACGAACGGAGTCTCGGTCTTCCAACAAGAGAAGGACCGAATGGTTGACCAGCACGGTTTACGGGCCACATTCCCGTATCTCGACAACGTCATCATCTGCGGCCACGACCAGCAGGACCACGACGCCAACCTCCAAAAATTCCTCCAGACCGCTCACACCCTGAACCTCACTTACAACAAATGCGTGTTGCGCACCGATCGTCTAGCCATCCTGGGCTACGTAGTGCGTAATGGAGTGATAGGCCCCGACCCTGAACGCATGCGCCTCCTCATGGAGTTCCATCTCCCCCACTGTGCCAAAGCCCTGAAACGTTGCCTGGGCTTCTTTTCTTATTACGCCCAGTGGGTCCCCCAGTACGCAGACAAGGCCCGTGCACTAATCCAGTCCACTACTTTTCCCCTGACGACAGAGGCATGCCAGGCCTTTAGCCACATCAAAACGGATATCGCAAAGGCCACGATGCACGTCATCGACGAGTCCCTCCCCTTCCAGGTCGAGAGCGACGCATCGGATGTAGCTCTGGCGGCTGTCATGATATTCAAACACACACATCATGATAGACACACCAACAGACAAATCAGAACACACACCACCACAACCAATCACAGAAAGATATAAAAGCACAAACACGACACCTGGTGGTCAGTATTAGCTGGAGAGGAAGACCAGGACCGACCTGCTACCAGACACACTCAGGGAGACAGCACGTGCAGAGTATCCAGAACGAACTGTATTATAAGAGTTAAAATAAAATAGAGTTGTACCACATACAACTGTGTTGGCTCATCTGTGCACCAGAGCACCCAACACCACATGGTACAGGAGTGGATCGATACCTGCCGGCATACCTCAGTGTACACAGACAACCAGCAGTGCCCAGGCAAAATGATAGAGCTCCCGGTCCGCAGCCGCTCCAGTGCCACGGCGACCTCCGCGAAAACTGGCGGCGATTCCGGCAAATGTTCGAATTGTTCCTGGTGGCAGCTGAACTCCAAGACCTGGATGATAGCGAAAAAATTGAATTTCTCCTCACCATCGCCGGTGCAAGGGCAAGAGAAATATTCACAAGGTTCAGGTTCTTCAGGAGGCAGCAAAGGTACGATTACCAGGCAGTCCCGGACAAATTCTCCAAGTACTGTGAAGAAAACGCAATCCAATCGGCAAGTAAAGGTAAGAAAAGCGTCAGTACTCACCTCGTGGCTGGGATCCCGGAGCCCGAATTCCCAGAGGCCGAAATCCCGGGCCTGAGAGAGGGCTGGGTCGAGGTCGGCGGCCATCTTGCTAAAGGTATCACGCTAGCACAGTTGCGCGAGCAGTGCGCAGAACCGGAAGTTTCGTTTGCGCATGCGCGAGATGCTGCGCATGCGCAGTCAAGAAAACGGCCATCGGTAAAGGAACAGCGATCTGAGCATGCGCAGTCGCTTCCTATGTGCTACATACCGAGCGTCAGGATGTCAGAGGCCCCAGACCGCACCAATTTAAAGGGGAAACGTCCCAAATCCAATTTAAAAGGGAAACGTCCCATATCAAAAAAACAAAAATCTGTTCAAGCTGTAAAACAACCTTCCCTCACCTGGAATGACAGCACATTGCCGCAAATTGACCCAGGAGATGAATTTGACCTCCGAAGAACCCTCCGACAAGCAGTTACCTACGCACAAGCCGATGATTCCGACCTCGAATACTTCGATGACGATCTTTACAGTGTTTCCGGGTCTCGCGAGCCCAATGATAGCTCCATGGTCCTATACGACTATGACTCGGACGAACCTTTCCTGTTGCACATTGGCGGCCCCCACATTGAATCCGACGCAGATGCGGATTCATTTTTTGGATTTGAGGATCTTCAATCCAGCAGATATGACGTCCCAACTTATCAGTACCGGATGATGCTGCAGCCTGACATTAACAGACAGGGAGCGCTGCAAGCACACGGAGAGCGCCCTGCTGCCACACAGAGCGTGGTCCACGTCCCGCTCAACGTTCCCGACTCTATGAAAGAAGACATGCAAGACTCCAGAGCACAGTCCTCGCATGAACCAGAAGTGACTCCAGTGTCACAAGCCTCCACAGCAAGCTCGTGGACAGACTCCACAATTGCAGAAACGCAAGACTCCAGAGCGCAGTCCTTGCACGAACAAGAAGTGACTCCAGTGTCACAAGCCTCCACAGAGAGCTCGTGGACAGCCTCCACGATAAAAGCAACGCAAGACTCCAGAGCGCAGTCCTTGCATGAACAAGAAGTGACTCCAGAGTCACAAGCCTCCACAGGGAGCTCGTGGACAGCCTCCATAATAGAAGCAACGCAAGACTCCAGAGCGCAGTCCTTGCACGAACAAGAAGTGACTCCAGTGTCACAAGCCTCCACAGAGAGCTCGTGGACAGCCTCCACGATAGAAGCAACGCAAGACTCCAATGTGCGGTCCTTGCAGGAACAAGACCATGAGGGTCTAGCAACCTCTCCTGACCAACCAGCGGCAGACGATGCAAGTCTGCCATGCTCACGTGAACAGCAAGAAGGCTATAACAGCCTACCATGCTCCACTACACAGCAGCATGACCATGACGGTCTCTTATGCTACAATGAAGGGCACAGCGCTGAAGACTGCTCAAGCCCAACTGAAGACAAGCCAAAGGAATCGCCTCTTCCAAGCCCGAAGAAAAAAGGTTTATGCGCTGACCTTCAGGATCATTATAGCCGAACAGAGATTAATAATGCTGCACGGTCACAGAAGGATGCTGAGGATTTGCTAAAGAAATTAATTGAATGTTTAACTTGCAAGGAGCAGACTGAGAATTGCCAGTGTTTTAGTACGGATCGAAAAAATGGACAAGACATTGATCCTCAGGTAATGGAAATAACACAACCTGAATCATATCTACAGCAGGGACAAATGTCTCCCTTCAACACAACGCCGCAAAGTCCCAACTTCGGAGACCAGCAGTTAGTCAGTAATGACTCTTCAAACCTTGAGGGGAACATTAATTGCATTGAACCTATACACACTCCATTGATAAATGAGCAGAACATTGGAGCAAGAATCCTGAGGACACCGACATCGAGTAGCCAGATAACGAATTTAAAACCCGCAGCAGTTTCAAGTGAACCAAGTGTGCTTTCCACTAATGGTGAAGATGCAGATAAGGTCGACCCGATTATCCATTGTACCACACTAACCCCAGTGATTAAGCAGTTATGTATGGGGAGTATAATGTGGGCAATTGAGAACAGTAAAAGAGAGACTGTGACCATGCCAGTCCCAGCAAAATCAGACCCAGAGACCATGAAGGCATGTACATTAGACAAAGATACATATGAGGTACCCGAGAAGAAAAGTGAAACGGAATGTTCTTTGGAAAATAGTACAATGTCGATAGAAACATTGGATCCTATATTCGAGACCATACATATGGGAGAATTTGGGGGTAATAAACAAGGTTCTGCAATGTCTGGGGGAAGATTTAAAATTCCAAAGAAGAAAAGCCCAAATGAAGGACAACGGCAAGACAATGACAGTCCACCGACATGGTGTGCACCACCAGATGAAAACTATGACAATTTACCCAACCCTAGTGAACAGCAAGCTGCTAATGAGGATCTATCCACGGGATGTGAGACGAGTGACGACAGCATCCCACTTCCCATGCAAAAGGTGCAAGGTGACAGACCTCGCCTAGTGCGTACCGAGGCACTCGACGATCACAGTGGGACCACTGACGACTGCGGTGGCGGTGCACCGCTTCCACCCTCGATGGCTCGAGCCTCTCCACTGGTTGGTGCATTCCTGCATGTTCCGACTCCAGAAGTGCAGCTTCAGGGAATCTCGGCTGCCTCCAGTGAACCTGTTGGGACTCCGGACGGGGAGCATCGACGGAAGGCAGACCGGACTCCAGATGGGGAGCAGCCAAGCGCCGACTCTGATTCGCGCACGCCAGACCTTGCTCCGGACGGGCGGTGTCGCGGCCTCGGTGATGGCACGCTCAGGGTGACGGCGGATGCCACGGCGACAGGGAATGGATCGCGTGGCAGTCCCACTGGGTCGGCAGTGGCGACCAGCACCGGCGGTCCAAGACGGACACACCAATTCGCGCCATCGCCAGACGTTGATGCGAGCAACAATTCTCTCTCCAAGGCGACATGCTTCGACGTTTCTCTGCGGAGTCGCCCTTCTGGCACAGCAGGTGGCCGGAACCAGCGTGCACGGTCTCGGCCAACTTCCACATCTGGCACAGTCATCGCCTTGCATGATATTAGTGATGGTGCTACTTCGATGGCAACAACCCATCGGCTACAAGATGCCGTCCACCACAAACATAAAAAGAAAAAAGACTCCACCTTGTTCCTGGCATGCAGGGCGGATGGATTGGTGCGTAGGCGCAATCAGCGAGCTTTGCGCCGCCTTCCACGCTCGCAACTGAACCATACGCACACGCCAGATCCTCCACTGGTTCCCAAGGATGACTTCGTGGAGATGCCACGGATCATGCCCCTTCCATCGCCACCAGAACCAAACCACAGCCAAGGCAACACTAACAAAGATGTTGAATGTTATATTTGAACGAATGAAAAACCAAGCACTGCACGAAGTACAACAAATGGAAAAGTAGAGACTTCGGCAACAGCATCACCTCCAACAGTCCAAGGTGAACCAGTGTGAACCCAAATCTCCACAGCTGAACCGGCTTGAGGACCAGCCTATTCTTGAGGTGGTCACCCATTAGACTGGACTTATAACGCTGTTCATACGTTCAAAAAATCAAACACTTCTGTATTATAACTGGTTGTTGTTTATCGTTCCAGATATCGTCTGACCGGACCACTGTTCAAGTTGTTTTTTTTTTCTCCCATTCATGTTTTGTTATGGTACAACCTTGTTAGTGTGACGCACCCGACATCGCCCCATGTAAATAGTTACGTCATATACACACGCTGTACACAACACACGCACACACTCTTAGATGCACTCACGACACGATTATATTTATAACCACGTAGGCACATATCTTTGTAAAAAGGGGGGAATGTCATGATATTCAAACACACACATCATGATAGACACACCAACAGACAAATCAGAACACACACCACCACAACCAATCACAGAAAGATATAAAAGCACAAACACGACACCTGGTGGTCAGTATTAGCTGGAGAGGAAGACCAGGACAGACCTGCTACCAGACACACTCAGGGAGACAGCACGTGCAGAGTATCCAGAACGAACTGTATTATAAGAGTTAAAATAAAATAGAGTTGTACCACATACAACTGTGTTGGCTCATCTGTGCACCAGAGCACCCAACACCACAGCGGCCACCCTCAACCAAGCAGGCAGACCCGTGGCCTTCTTCTCCCAAACCCTCCACGCTTCAGAAATCCGCCACTCCTCAGTGGAAAAGGAGGCACAAGCAATAGTGGAAGCTGTGCGACACTGGAGGCATTACCTGGCCGGTAGGAGATTCACTCTCCTCACTGACCAACGGTCGGTTGCCTTCATGTTCGATAATGCACAGCGGGGCAAGATCAAGAACGACAAGATCTTGCGGTGGAGGATCGAACTCTCCACCTTCAATTATGAGATCTTGTATCGTCCCGGAAAGCTGAACGAGCCATCCCATGCCCTATCTCGCGGCACATGTGCCAATGTACAAGTGGACCGTCTACAAGCCCTCCACGAGGACCTCTGCCACCCGGGGGTCACTCGTTTCTACCACTTCCTTAAGGCCCGCAACCTCCCTCACTCCGTCGAGGACGTCCGAACAGTCACCAGAAACTGCCAGATCTGCGCTGAGTGCAAACCGCACTTTTTCACGCCAGATAGAGCGCACCTGGTTAAGGCCTCTCGACCCTTTGAACGCCTCAGTTTGGATTTCAAAGGCCCCCTCCCCTCCACCGATCGCAACGCATACTTCCTGAACATCGTTGACGAATACCTCCATTTCCCTTTCGCCATCCCCTGCCCCGACATGACAGCGTCCACGGTCATTAAAGCTCCCGGTACCATTTTTACACTGTTCGGTTTCCCCGACTATATCCATAGCGACAGGGGGTCCTCCTTTATGAGTGACGAACTGCGTCAATTCCTGCTCAGCAGGGGCATAGCCTCGAGCAGGACGACCAGTTACAACCCCCGGGGGAACGGGCAGGTAGAAAGGGAGAATGGAACGGTCTAGAAGGCCGTCCTGCTGGCCCTCCGGTCTAGGAGCCTCCCAATTTCCCGCTGGCAGGATGTCCTCCCGGATGCCCTTCACTCTATCCGGTCCCTGCTGTGCATCACCACGAATCAAACGCCTCACGAGCGTCTCCTCCTCTTTCCTAGGAAGTCCTCCTCTGGAACGCCACTTCCGACCTGGCTAGCAGCTCCGGGACCCATTCTGCTCCGGAAACATGTGCGGGCGCACAAGTCAGATCCGTTGGTGGAACAGGTGCATCTCCTTCACGCCAACCTGCAATACGCCTATGTGGAGTACCCCGATGGGCGACAGGACACGGTCTCCCTGTGAGATCTGGCGCCCGCCGGAGCTACCCACACCCCCCCCCCCCCCAAAGCCAATCACCACCTCCTCACTCCCGCCGGTTCATCCCGCAGCCACCCCCTTCCCGGGGGGTTGGGTTCTCCTCCCAGACCCGCACAGGAGTAAGGACACAGGGGACAGCGCTACGCTCCCAGAGTCGACGGGACTCGAGCCAGCGCCATCACCACCACGCCCGAGATGATCGGAAAGGACCACCAGGGCGCCCATCCGGCTCATCGAATCACTTCAACTCTCAACGTTTTCAGTTATTGTGTCTTGTATAGTTATGGCACCATGCCGACCCTGTTTGGCCCGTTGGCCCAGTTTTCAGTTATTGTGTCTTGTATAGTTATGGCACCATGCCGACACTGTTTGGCCCGTTGGCCCAGTTGAAGCGGTAATTTTGTGTTTTGTTCAAAGTTACGGCACAGTACCGACTCTGTAAACCCCTACCACCATGCGAACCACCATCCCGCCGGGTTTATTTTCAACAAGGGGTGAATGTGGTGGTATGTATTAGGGGTAATACGGTACGCCACGTGTCGACAGGCTATTGGTGGAGGGATGCCAGGTCCTGATAGGATCTGCCACCTACTGGACTCCACCCAGAAATGCCGGTATAAGAACCCAGTTTTTCCCTCCATTTCCCTCAGCAGTTGTATCTGTCACCACGCTGCTGGGGATAAAGTTCTGCTTAATAAAGCCTTCGATTGACATTACCTCAACCTGCCTCGCGTCATATTGACGGTGCTACAGCTGGTCACTCAGGAAGCATGTGCTCACACACACGGCTGAGAGCTGGTCACTCAGGAAGCATGTGCTCACACACAGAACTGGGGCGGAGAATCCCGCCGGCGGGGTGAAACAGAAATGTGCCAACTATTAACCAGTACCAACATGTAAATCTACGCCTGCTGAGATAGTGTGACTGACAGCTCATTCACCTTGTGAAGAGAGACGTGTACGATACACCTGTGATTATATAAAACAAGTGCCTCTCTTCAACACTTTAGCTCACTATCAGCATGCCTAGTGCAGTGGATAGAACGCGAGCTTTGTTAGGTGACAAGGTTGGTCATTCATGTGGCATATGCTAAGTTTGCAGATGGTACAAAGATAGGTAGAGGGAGAGGTAGTATTGAGGAAGCAGGGGGGCTGCAGAAGGATTTGGACAGGCTAGGAGAGTGGGCAAAGAAGTGGCAGATGAAATACATAGTATTTCATATACATATACATATGGAAAAGTGTGAGGTTATGCACTTTGGAAGGAGAAATGGAGGCATAGACTATTTTCTAAATGGGGAAATGCTTAGGAAATCAGAAGCACAAAGGGACTTGGGAGTCCTTGTTCAAGATTCTCTTAAGGTTAATGTGCAGGTTCAGTCGGCAGTTAAGAAGGCAAATGCAATGTTAGCATTCATGTCGAGAGGGCTAGAATACAAGAGCAGGGATGTACTTCTGAGGCTGTATAAGGCTCTGGTCAGACCCCATTTAGAGTATTTTGAGCAGTTTGGGGCCCTGTATCTAAGGAAGGATATGCTAGCCTTGGGAAGGGTCCAGAGGAGGTTCACAAGAATGATCCCTGGAATGAAGAACTTGTCGTATGGGAAAGGTTGTGGACTCTGGGTCTGTACTCGTTGGAGTTCAGAAGGATGAGGATGGATCTTATTGAAACTTACAGGATACTGCGAGGCCTGGATAGAGTGGATGTGGAGAGGATGTTTTCACTTTTAGGAAAAACTAGAACCAGAGGACACCATCTCAGACTAAAGGGGCGATCCATTAAAACAGAGATAAGGAGGAATTTATTCAGCCAGAGGGTGGTGAATCTGTGGAACTCTTTGCCGCAGAAGGCTGTGGAGGCCAAATCACTGGGTGTCTTTAAGACAGAGATAGATATGTTCTTGATTAATAAGTGGATCAGGGGTTATGGGGAGAAGGCAGGAGAATGGGGATGAGAAAATATCAGCCATGATTGAATGGTGGAGCAGACTCAATGGGCCGAGTGGCCTAATTCTGCTCCTATGTCCTATGGAGAATCCCGCCGGCGGGGTGAAACAGAAATGTGGTGCGGTGGAGAATCCCGCCCATGTTCTTTTCCCTTCAATGTTCAAAATGTTTTAGTTGTTCGTATTTTCTTCGTCTCTTCCTTGACAGAATCAGGACCACCCAATTAAACTTTACCCCGTGAAATTCAGATTTTAGGGTCAACCAGGTTCCTTACATGGGCCATCTACTCACAGCCGATGGTGTAAGGCCCGATCCAGGCAAGACAATGGCCATCCCTGTGGACAAGCACGGGTTTATAACGCTTCATCAATATGACAAATTATCTTTCTCGGTTTATCCCGAGTTACAGTGAGGTCACTGGACGTCTCCAGCAGTTTCTCCACCAGGATGTTGAATGGTGTTGGCAAGGGCTCCTCACAGCGGCTTCAACAACTCAAACCGGCCCTCACCCTCCCACCGGTGCTGCAATACTGTGCCGTTCGAGCACCTGTACTTATATCAGCCGACCCCCCCGCAGCACGGACTTGGTGCAGTCTGCACCCAGAATGACAGAACAATAGCCTTTGCTTCAAGGGTCCTCCCTGACTCAGAGACTCGTTACACTCAGATCCAGGAGGAACTTGTTGCCTTACTCTTTGCCTGTCAGAAACTTTGCAACTTTATATCTGGTGGTGCTGAAACTGTGGAAATGGATGGTCAGCCGCTCATAACTATCTTTAAAAAGGAGAAAACTGAGTAAATCTGTGGATTTACTCCTCCAGCTATAATAATAATCGCTTATTGTCACAAGTCGGCTTCAATGAAGTTACTGTGAAAAGCCCCTAGTCGCCACATTCCGGCGCCTGTTCGGGGAGGCCCGTAAGAGAATTGAACCCGCGCTGCTGGCCTTGTTCTGCATTACAAGCCAGCTGTTTAGCCCACTGTGCTAAACCAGCCCCGGCTAGTGAGAAGGAGGTTAATCTCCCATCTTCTCTGGTTGGGTGCTCCTGAACCCGAGCCATTCATGAAATGTGGTGCAAGAACAAGATTTGCTTTTAGGGTTTATGCTGTGGCTCAGTTGGGAACACGCTCGTCTCTGAGTCAGAGAGACTAACAGCCCAGACTGAGGCCCTTCAGCCCATCGTGTCCACGCCAGCCATCAAACACCTTTCTACTGTTGTTGTCGGCTGCAAAGAGACATAGATAGGATGCAGAGCTGGGCTGAGAAGTGGCAGATGGAGTTTAACCCTGAAAAGTGTGAAGTTGTCCATTTTGGAAGGACAAATATGAATGCGGAATACAGGGTTAACGGTAGAGTTCTTGGCAATGTGGAGGAGCAGAGAGATCTTGGGGTCCATGTTCATAGATCTTTGAAAGTTGCCACTCAAGTGGATAGAGCTGTGAAGAAGGCCTATGGTGTGCTAGCGTTCATTAGCAGAAGGATTGAATTTAAGAGCTGTGAGGTGATGATGCAGCTGTACAAAACCTTGGTAAGGTGACATTTGGAGTACTGTGTGCAGTTCTGGTCACCTCATTTTAGGAAGGATGTGGAAGCTTTGGAAAAGGTGCAAAGAAGATTTACCAGGATGTTGCCTGGAATGGAGAGTAGGTCTTACGAGGAAAGGTTGAGGGTGCTCGGCCTTTTCTCATTAGAACGGAGAAGGATGAGGGGAGACTTGATAGAGGTTTATAAGATGATCAGGGGAATAGATAGAGTAGACAGTCAGAGACTTTTTCCTCGGGTGGAACAAAGCATTATAAGGGGACATAAATTTAAGGTGAATGGTGGAAGATATAGGGGGGATGTCAGAGGTAGGTTCTTTACCCAGAGAGTAGTGGGGGCATGGAACGCACTGCCTGTGGAAGTAGTTGAGTCAAAAACAACAAAGAACAAAGAAATGTACAGCACAGGAACAGGCCCTTCGGCCCTCCAAGCCCACGCCGACCATGCTGCCCGACTAAACTACAATCTTCTACTCTTCCTGGGTCCGTATCCTTCTATTCCCATTCTATTCATGTATTTGTCAAGATACCCCTTAAATGTCCCTATCGTCCCTGATTCCACCACCTCCTCCGGTAGCGAGTTCCAGGCACCCACTACCCTCTGCGTAAAAAACTTGCCTCGTACATCTACTCTAAACCTTGCCCCTCTCACCTTAAACCTATGCCCCCTAGTAATTGACCCCTCTACCCTGGGGAAAAGCCTCTGACTTCTGTCTATGCCCCTCATAATTTTGTATACCTCTATCAGGTCTCCCCTCAACCTCCTTCGTTCCAGTGAGAACAAACCGAGTTTATTCAACCGCTCCTCATAGCTAATGCCCTCCATACCAGGCAACATTCTGGTAAATCTCTTCTGCACCCTCTCTAAAGCCTCCACATCCTTCTGGTAGTGTGGCGACCAGAATTGAACACTATACTCCAAGTGTGGCCTAACTAAGGTTCTATATAGCTGCAACATGACTTGCCAATTCTTATACTCAATGCCCCGGCCAATGAAGGCAAGCATGCCGTATGCCTTCTTGACTACCTTCTCTACCTGTGTTGCCCCTTTCAATGACCTGTGGACCTGTACTCCTAGATCTCTCTGACTTTCAATACTCTTGAGGGTTCTACCATTCACTGTATATTCCCTACCTGCATTAGACCTTCCAAAATGCATTACCTCACATTTGTCCGGATTAAACTCCATCTGCCATCTCTCCGCCCAAGTCTCCAAACAATCTAAATCCTGCTGTATCCTCCGACAGTCCTCATCGCTATCCGCAATTCCACCAACCTTTGTGTCGTCTGCAAACTTACTAATCAGACCAGTTACATTTTCCTCCAAATCATTTATATATACTACAAACAGCAAAGGTCCCAGCACTGATCCCTGTGGAACACCACTGGTCACAGCCCTCCAATGAGAAAAGCATCCTTCCATTGCTACTCTCTGCCTTCTATGGCCTAGCCAGTTCTGTATCCACCTTGCCAGCTCACCCCTGATCCCGTGTGACTTCACCTTTTGTACTAGTCTACCATGAGGGACCTTGTCAAAGGCCTTACTGAAGTCCATATAGACAACATCCACTGCCCTGCCTGCATCAATCATCTTAGTGACCTCCTCGAAAAACTCTATCAAGTTAGTGAGACACGACCTCCCCTTCACAAAACCATGCTGCTTCTCACTAATACGTCCATTTGCTTCCAAATGGGAGTAGATCCTGTCTCGAAGAATTCTCTCCAGTAATTTCCCTACCACTGAAGTAAGGCTCACCGGCCTGTAGTTCCCGGGATTATCCTTGCTACCCTTCTTAAACAGAGGAACAACATTGGCTATTCTCCAGTCCTCCGGGACATCCTCTGAAGACAGCGAGGATCCAAAGATTTCTGTCAAGGCCTCAGCAATTTCCTCTCCAGCCTCCTTCAGTATTCTGGGGTAGATCCCATCAGGCCCTGGGGACTTATCTACCTTAATATTTTTTAAGACACCCAACACCTCGTCTTTTTGGATCACAATGTGACCCAGGCTATCTACACCCCCTTCTCCAGACTCAACATCTACCAATTCCTTCTCTTTGGTGAATACCGATGCAAAGTATTCATTTAGTACCTCGCTCATTTCCTCTGGCTCCACACATAGATTCCCTTGCCTATCCTTCAGTGGGCCAACCCTTTCCCTGGCTACCCTCTTGCTTTTTACGTACGTGTAAAAAGCCTTGGGATTTTCCTTAACCCTATTTGCCAATGACTTTTCGTGACCCCTTCTAGCCCTCCTGACTCCTTGCTTAAGTTCCTTCCTACTTTCCTTATATTCCACGCAGGCTTCGTCTGTTCCCAGCCTTTTAGCCCTGACAAATGCCTCCTTTTTCTTTTTGACGAGGCCTACAATATCACTCGTCATCCAAGGTTCCCGAAAATTGCTGTATTTATCCTTCTTCCTCACAGGAACATGCCGGTCCTGTATTCCTTTCAACTGCCACTTGAAAGCCTCCCACATGTCAGATGTTGATTTGCCCTCAAACATCCACCCCCAATCTATGTTCTTCAGTTCCCGCCTAATATTGTTATAATTAGCCTTCCCCCAATTTAGCACATTCATCCTAGGACGGAAACATTAGGGACCTTCAAGCGGCTATTGGATAGGTACATGGATCACGGTAGAATGCTGGGGTAGAGATTAATTTGTTCTTAATCTGGGACAAAAGTTTGGCACAACATTGTGGGCTGAAGGGCCTGTTCTGTGCTGTATTTTCTATGTTCTATGTACTCTCATCCCATTTTCCAGCACTTGCCCCGTAGCCGTGTATGCTACAACGTTTCAAATGCTCATCTAAATACTTTTTAAATGTTGTGAGAGTTCCCTCCTCTACCACACTTTCAGGCGGATTCCCACCACCCTCTGGGTGAAAATGTTTTTCCTCACATCCCCTCAAAATCTCCTGTCCATTACCTTAAATCTATGCCCTCTGGTTATTGTCCCTTCCGCGAAGGGGAAAAGTTCCTTCCTGGCCACTTTATCTATGCCCCTCATAGTTTTATACACCTCAATCAGGCCCCCCCCCTTTCCCTTCGCTGCTCCAAGGTAAACAACCAGCACGGTAGCATTATGGATAGCACAATTGCTTCACAGCTCCATGGTCCCAGGTTCGATTCCGGCTTGGGTCACTGTCTGTGCGGAGTCTGCACATCCTCCCCGTGTGTGCGTGGGTTTCCTCCGGGTGCTCCGGTTTCCTCCCTGTGGTACTACCAGGTATTGCAGTACCTGAGAGGTGAATGACCATTGGCTAGACCGAGGGGTCTACCATTGGATAATGTATATAGCCCCGCCCTGAGAGGCGGGGTATAAGAACCAATGCCATCCCAGCAGCCTTCACTTTTTGTATCACCGCGGCTGGGTACAGTTCTAGCTGATTAAAGCCGATTAGATATGACTCCTCTTTGTTTCAAGAGTATTGATTGTGCATCAATTTAATCAGCTAGTACATTTGAAGGATGGATCTCCGCATCAAGCCTTCAGCTCAGCCCTCACGCAGAAAACTCCGCTGCTATTTTTAAGCATTGGCTGGCATGTTTTGAGAGCTACCTCGGGGCTGCCGACACCCCCATGGAAAGGCAGAAGATACACCTCCTACGCTCGTGGGTCAGCCCGGCGATCTACCCCCTGATCGAAGCGGCGGCGAACTATTCTGCAGCCATGGAGCTGCTGGAAGGACATTACATTTGTCCGCTGAACCAGGTCTACACCCGTCACCTGCTGGCAACGAGACGGCAGAGCACAGATGAGACACTCAAAGACTTCTACCGGGCACTGATAGTGCTGGGCCAAAACTGCATCTGGCCAGCGGTGACGGGGAACGAGCACACGGAACTTTTAATTTGGGACGCTTTCGTGGCAGGTATGGCTTCCCCCAACATCCGCCGAAGGCTCCTCGAAATGGATACACTGGGCCTCACCAAGGCCCAGTGCCCTGGCAGGGTCCATGGACGTTGCGTACAAGAACGCACTCGCGTACACCCCCGCGCGCATGGCGCTAACTCCACAGGCCTGCGCGGCAAGGCGCCCCGCTACCGCTGCCGGCCAACGCTACTTCTTCTGCGGCCAGGCGAATCACCCGCGCTCGCTGCCCGGCACGCACCGTCACCTGCAAAGGGTGCGGCAAGAAAGGCCACTATGGTACGGTCTGCCTAGCCCGTGCTGTGGCCGCGGTATCCAGCGACCACCAACAGCCGTTCTTCCAGGTCCCGGCTGTCCAAGGCCCACCGCGGCCGTTCTTTCAGGTCCCGGCAGCCCAAGGCCCACCGCAGTCCTTTTCCCAGGTCCCGCCAGCCCAACGCGCACCGCAGCCTTTGTCCCTCCAGGCAGCGTCCGACCCGCGGCCGTGGCCATTTTGCCCCCCGGCAACCACGCTGGATGGGTGGGCGCTGCCATTTTGTCCCTCGTCGCCGCCATCTTCGGAGTCCCCGTCCCCGGACTCCATGTGCGACCCATGGCCAACGCCATCTTGGATGGGGCCTCAAGCCCCCAGCACGGCTGACTACGCACTGCCCGACCAGAACTCCTTGCTGCAGCTGGCCTCCGTTACCCTGGATCAGAGTCGGCCCCGGACGCTAGCAAAGGCCACCACAACGATCGGCATCAACGGCCAAGTGACGTCGTGCCTGATCGACTCCGGGAGCACGGAAAGCTTCGTCCACCCCGACACGGTAAGGCGCTGTTCTCTGGTCACCTACCCCACCCAACAAAGGATCTCCCTGGCCTCCGGGTCACACGCGGTGCAGATAAAGGGGTTCTGCCTCGCGAACCTCACCGTCCAAGGCAGGGAATTCCGCAATTTCCGCCTATACGTGCGGCCGCACCTCTGCGCAGCCACCCTTCTCGGACTGGACTTCCAGTGCCACCTACAAAGCCTGACCTTTAAATTCGGCGGCCCTATACCCCTCCCTTACTGTCTGCGGCCTCGCGACCCTTAAGGTCGACCCGCCTTCTCTGTTTGCAAACCTCACCCCGGATTGCAAACCCGTCGCCACCAGGAGCAGACGGTACAGTGCCCAGGACCGGACCTTCATCAAGTCCGAGGTCCAAAGGCTGCTGAAGGGAGGGGTCATCGAAGCTAGCAACAGCCCCTGGAGGGCTCAAGTCATGGTGGTAAAGACCGGGGAGAAGCATAGGATGGTCATCGACTATAGCCAGACCATCAATCGGTTTACGCAACTGGACGCGTACCCTCTTCCCCGTATTGCCGACCTGGTAAACAGGATTGCGCAATACAAGGTCTTCTCCACGGTGGATCTCAAGTCCGCCTACCACCAGCTACCCCTCCGTAATGGTGACCGCCAGTACACTGCCTTCGAAGCAGATGGACGGCTCTACCACTTTTTAAGGGTTCCCTTCGGTGTCACGAACGGGGTCTCGGTCTTCCAGCGTGAGATGGACCGAATGGTTGACCGGTACGGCTTACGCGCAACATTCCCGTATCTCGATAACGTCACCATCTGCGGCCATGACCAGCAGGACCACGACACCAACCTTCGTAAATTTCTCCAGACCGCGAAAATCCTTAATCTGACCTACAATAAGGAGAAGTGCGTGTTTAGCACCGACCGTCTAGCCATCCTAGGCTACGTAGTGCGAAATGGAGTCATAGGCCCCGACCCCGAACGTATGTGCCTCCTCATGGAGTTCCCCCTCCCTCACTGCCCCAAGGCCCTAAAGCGCTGCCTCGGCTTCTTTAGCTATTATGCATAATGGGTCCCTAATTATGCCGACAAGGCTCGACCCCTGATCCAGTCCACAACCTTCCCCCTGTCGACAGAGGCCCGCCAGGCCTTCTGCCGCACCAAAGCGGACATCGCAAAAGCCACGATGCGCGCTATCGACGAGTCCCTCCCCTTCCAGGTCGAGAGCGACGCGTCTGACGTAGCTCTGGCGGCCACCCTCAACCAAGCGGGCAGGCCCGTGGCCTTCTTCTCCCGCACTCTCCATGCTTCCGAAATTCTTCGGTCGAAAAGGAGGCCCAGGCCATAGTAGAAGCTGTGCAACACTGGAGGCATTACCTGGCCGGCAGGAGATTCACTCTTCCTCACGGGCCAACGGTCGGTGGCCTTCATGTTAGATAATGCACAGCGGGGCAAGATTAAAAACGACAAGATCTTACGGTGGAGGATAGAACTCTCCACCTACAACTACGAGATCTTGTACCGTCCCGGGAAGCTGAACGAGCCTCCTGATGCCCTGTCCCGCGGCACTTGTGCCACCGCACAAGTAGACCGCCTCCGAGCCCTCCACAAGGACCTCTGCCACCCGGGGGTCACTCGGTTCTTCCATTTCGTTAAGACCCGAAACCTGCCTTACTCCATCGAGGAGGTCAAGACAGTCACCAGGGACTGCCAAATCTGCGCTGAGTGCAAACCGCACTTCTACCGGCCAGAGAGAGTGCATCTGATAAAGGCTTCCCGTCCCTTTGAACGCCTCAGCATGGACTTCAAAGGCCCCCTCCCCTCCACCGACCGCAACACGTATTTCCTGAACGTGATTGACGAATACTCCCGTTTCCCATTCGCCATCCCCTGCCCGGACATAACCACAACCACCGTCATCAAGGCCCTCCAAAGTATTTTTACACTGTTCGGTTTCCCCGCATACATCCACAGTGATAGGGGGTCCTCCTTTATGAGCGACGAACTGCGTCAGTTCCTGCTTAGCAAAGGCATTGCCTCGAGCAGGACGACCAGTTACAACCCCCGGGGAAACGGGCAGGTAGAGAGGGAGAACGGAACGGTCTGGAAGACCGTCCTGCTGGCCCTTCGGCCCAGGAATCTCCCAGTCTCCCGCTGGCAAGAAGTCCTCCCAGTGGCCCTTCACTCCATTCGGTCGCTGCTCTGTACTACCACAAACCAGACACCTCACAAACGTCTCCTTGTTTTCCCCAGGACGTCCTCCTCTGGGACCTCGCTCCCAACCTGGCTCGCGACACCCAGACCCGTCCTGCTGCGGAAACATGTGAGGGCGCACAAGTCGGACCCGTTGGTCGAGAGGGTCCACCTGCTGCATGCCAACCCCCAGTATGCCTACGTAGCGTTCCCCGACTGCCGACAAGACACAGTCTCCCTTCGGGATCGGGCGCCCGCCGGAGCGCAAAGGGCGCCCGCGCCATTGCCCCCCCCCCCCCCCCGCAGCACCTGACAGGAGGGTCAGTATTGCCGCCGGAACCCCTACCCAGCGCCGAACAGGCACCGACGCCGCTACAGGCGCCCCTCCCCCTGCACACTTTTCGCCCCAACAGTGCCGCCTAGGGGTGATGAAACTGCCTGGGAGGAAGACACCACATTCCCAGAGTCACAACCGCCGGGGCCCTCACCAGGATCGCCGCCGAAACCCAGACGCTCCAGAAGGACGACCAGTCCACCCGATCGTCTGATTGCTGCACCATGAAACAAAAAAAAAGAAACTTTCTCTGTTACCCTCAACATCAAGGTACCTGCAATACCTGGTCCTACCATGCAAAAGGCGACAGTAACACTGGCCATCACCCCGCTGGGTTCTTTTTAACAGGGGGTGAATGTGGTAATACCAGGTATTGCGGTACCTGAGAGGTGAATGACCATTGGCTAGACCGAGGGGTCTACCATTGGATAATGTACATAGCCCCGCCCTGAGAGGCGGGGTATAAGAACCGATGCCGTCCCAGCAGCCTTCACTTTCTGTATCACCGCTGCTGGGTACAGTTCTAGCTGATTAAAGCCGATTAGATATGCCTCCTCTTTGTCTCGAGAGTATTGATTGTGCATCACTCCCACAGTCCAAAGATGTGCAGGTTAGGTGGATTGGCCATGATAAATTGCCCTTAGTGTCCAAAATTGCCCTTAGTGTAGGGTGGGGTTACTGGGTTATGGGGATAAGGTGGAGGTGTTGACCTTGGGTAGGGTGCTCTTTCCAAGTGCCGGTGCAGACTCGATGGACTGAATGGTCTCCTTCTGCACTGTAAATTCTATGAACCCCAGCCTATCCAGTCTCTCTTGATCGCAGAAATGCTGCAGCCCAGGCAACGTCCTGGTGAATCTCCTCTGCACCCTCTCCAATGCAATCACATCCTTCCAATAGTGTGGTGACCAGAACTGTACACAGTGCGCCAGAGTCAGAGGTTGGTAGATTGTCCCACACCTGGCTTGTGCATGAAAACCAAGGCTGCCATTGCAGTGCTGTGCTGAGGGTGGGCAGCACTGTCCCAGGGGCCATCATTTGGATGGGACGGAGCATGGTGATTGTTGTAATGTAGGAAATGTGGCAGCTGATTTGCACTCAGCAAAATCCACAGATGGCAATGGGGAAGCAAACAGATCAGCGAGGTAATGGTTAATGGATCAACATTCACCCAGGGTACCAGGATGCTCCCCTGCTCTGCTAGCAGATAGTGCCATGGGATCCTACCAGAGGGGACAGACGGGGCCCTGGTTTAACATCCCATTCAAAAGACAGGACTCTCCAACAGTGCAGAACTCTTTCAGGAACAGGGCAGCATGGTAGCACAAGTGGATAACACTGTGGCTTCACAGCTCCAGGGTCCCAGGTTCGATTCCCCGCTGGGTCGCTGTCTGTGCGGAGTCTGCACGTTCTCCCCGTGTCTGCGTGGGTTTCCTCCGGGTGCTCCGGTTTCCTCCCACAGTCCAAAGATGTGCAGGTTAGGTGGACTGGCCATGATAAATTGCCCTTAGTGACCAAAAAGGTTAGGAGGGGTTATTGGGTTACAGGTGGAAGTGAGGGCTTAAGTGGGTCGGTGCAGACCCGATGGGCTGAATGGCCTCCTTCTGCACTGTATGTTCTATGTCTATGTCTATGTCAGCCTAGATCACGTGCCCAACCTGGGGAGCTGGCCATCTTCTCCCATCTCTGGTTGCTGAGGACAGAGGGTTATTCACTGAGCCAGATCTGATATCGTTACACGAGACAGATAATGCAACATTCCCTTCAACTTAATCAGAGATCAGGGCAAAGCACTAACCAGTGTTTGCCACCTCAGCTAAAACCCTATCTCATCGGGGCTGGATGCTGGCTTCGTTTGCAAGGAGGGTGAATATTCTGAAACTGAACTGACTTAATGGTGAAATTACTCAAACTGACAGCTTTCTCACAAATCCAGCGAGCAGCGTTTTAATTTATCACAGTCAGCCCTGAGCTGAAAAAAACCCCAAGGAAACGAGAATACGTTCAAATTGGTTTAGAAAATGAGAGCGATATACTGCGATCGCTGGAAAAACTGTGTAAAAACAGAAAATGCTAGAAATACTCAGCAGTTCTGGCAACATATGTGGAGAGAGACACGTTTCCGGAGACAGTGATAAAATATAAAACAGGTCTTAACCAAGTTAAGTGGGGAGGGTGGAAAAAGAACAAATGAAAAATTGTATGGGAGGGGTACAGAGAGTGGTGTACCAAACATTAACCAGTACCAACATGTAAATGTACACCTGCTGAGATAGTGACTGACAGCTCATTCACCTTGTGAAGAGAGACGTGTACGATACTCCTGTGATTATGTAAAACAAGTGCCTCTCTTCAACACTTTAGCTCACTATCAGCATGCCTCGTGCAGTGGATAGAACGCGAGCTTTGTTAGGTGACAAGGTTGTTCATTCATGTGGCATATGCCCGCATATTCCCGTACCAGCCTCCCGTAACAGGCGCCGGAATGTGACGACTAGGGGCTTTTCACAGTAACTTCATTGAAGCCTACTCGTGACAATAAGCGATTTTCATTGGAGGTTATACATTGTGAGGTTATACACTTTGGAAGGAGGAACGGAGGCATAGACTATTTACTAAATGGGGAAATGCTTAGGAAATCAGAAGCACAAAGGGACTTGGGAGTCCTTGTTCAAGATTGTCTTAAGGTTAATGTGCAGGTTCAGTCGGCAGGTAGGAAGGCAAATGCAATGTTAACATTCATGTCGAGAGAGCTGGAATTCAAGACCAGGGATGTACTTCTAAGGCTGTATAAGGCTCTGGTCAGACCCCATTTAGAGTATTGTGAGCAGTTTGGGGCCCTGTATCTAAGGAAGGATGTGCTGGCCTTGGAAAGGGTCCAGAGGAGGTTCACAAGAATGATCCCTGGAATGAAGAACTTGTCGTATGAGGAACGGTTGAGGACTCTGAGTCTGTACTCGTTGGAGTTTAGAAGGATGAGGGGCGATCTTATTGAAACTTACAGGATACTGCGAGGCCTGGATAGAGTGGACGTGGAGAGGATGTTTCCACTTGTAGGAAAAACTAGAACCAGAGGACACAGCCTCAGACTAAAGGGACGATCCTTTAAAACAGAGATGAGGAGGAATTTCTTCAGCCAGAGGGTGGTGAATCTGTGGAACTCTTTGCTGCAGAAGGCTGTGGAGGCCAAATCACTGAGTGTCTTTAAGACAGAGATAGATAGGTTCTTGATTAATAAGGGGATCAGGGATTATGGGGAGAAGGCAGGAGAATGGGGATGAGAAACATATCAGCCATGATTGAATGGCGGAGCAGACTCGATGGGCCGAGTGGCCTAATTCTGCTCCTATGTCTTATGGTCTTATGGTCTTATTCCAGAGACTTGAGCACAAAATTCTAGGGCAAGCACTGAGTGCAGTACTGAGGGAGTGCAGCACTGCCAAACCAGCATTCTCTTGGATAAACCATGAAATCAAACCCCTGTCTGTCCTCTCGTGCGAATGTAAGAGATCACACAGCGACCTTTGGAATTCTCTACCACAGGGGGCAGTGGAGGCTGGACCATTGAATCTACTCATGGCCGAGTTGGACAACAAGGGAGTCCAGGGTTATGAGGGCCTGATGGGAGAGCAGGGTTAAGGCCACAATCCGATCAGCTACGATCATCTTGAATGGCAGAGCAGCCTCGAGGGGCCGAATGGCCCACTCTGTGACATTATGTGAAATGTTCAGAATATAAAGGATTAATGTCATATCATAATTAACCACTAGATGGAGCTAGATGCAGAACTAAATAAAGCACTGTCTCACAGGCTGCTGGAAGAGGAGCAGTGAGTGTACAGTACAGTTATAGATGGAGTGTAGAGCCTAGTGTCAGTAGATTGTCGATTACTGGATTATTGTTTACTACAGGGGTAAGTGGTCAAGCTTTCATAAGTCGTGTAAATAAACGTTAGCTTTGTTAATTAACTTAGCTTCTGTGGTCTTTGTGAATACAACAGCATTCCATCCTGATAACAGAATCACAAAGAACACCACACTCTCTCGCTCCTATTTCTTATGTTCTTGGGTAAGAGTGGGGAGTTATCCTCAAGGCCTGGCTATATTTAAACCTTAACCTATGCCACTAATCCGGTCATTATCTCAGCCCTGTTTGTGGGATCTTACTGTATGCCAATTGGCTGGTGTATTTCCTACATAACAACATTAATTACACTTCAAAAGTTTATCACTGGCTTTGGATGCCCCGAGGATGAGACAGGTGCTATGTAAATGCAGGTCCCTTCTTTCTACATACTCGTTTGCTTCACGATCGGATAATTGGAGCGGGATTATCTTTGTTTTGTGAAATTTTGCTTGTTTTAGTAAAAGGGCAAACACTCCTTTCTAATGACCCTTCAATCCCTCCCACCATTTCTACAGCTGCAGCATTTTACAGTCCCTCATTAGTGCTTGTGAAATCATGAGAAATTGATGTTCTATTAAATCCTGCTCCCCCCTCAGGAAGCCAACCTTTAGTGGCTGTGTCCCTGCCAAGGCAACGTCTGCCCACAGGAATGAGTCACTGGAAAGAATTACTCAGAACAGCAAGGGTGCGTGATTTAAAAAAAAAAAATCTCGGTTTGCGCAGCACGTGATCAATGTTCTCTCACAGCAGCAGGTAACACTGACAGGAAGCAGCTCGTTTCACAATTCAGCCCTTTGAGTGAGTGAGCGGCAGGGTTTGCGTGTTCGCTGGGGGGGCGGGGGGAGGGTAAAAACAGGAGACTCACCCGATTCTTAAAAGCCTAATGATTTCTCAAGGTGCTCGTTTGGCTGTGGGTTCCGGAGGAGTCCTGACATTGAGGTCATTCATCTCCCAGCACAGATTTTTTTTCCATTTTTGTCCTGTTTTATTTAAGTTTTACAGAAGGTGTGACATTATGTGAAATGTTCAGAATACAAAGGGTTAATGTCGTATCATAATTAACCACTAGGTGGAGCTAGATGCAGAGCTGTATAAAGCACTGTATCACAGGCTGCTGGGAGAATGCTGGAGAGGAGCAGTGAGAGAGTGTAGAGTACAGTTACAGATAAAGTGTAGAGACTAGTGTTAACAGAGTGCATATTGTAGATGACCAGATTATTGCTTGCTATAGGAGTAAGTGGTCGAGCTTTAATAAGTAGTGTAAATTAAAGTTAGCTTCGTTAATGAACTTAGCTTCTGTGGTCTTTGTGAACGAGGGTTCCACAGGTTTAATTCCCATACCAGCCTCCCCGAACAGGCGCCGGAATGTGGCGACTAGGGGCTTTTCACAGTAACTTCATTGAAGCCTAATTGTGACAATAAGCGATTATTATTATTATTATTATAGACGTCAATGCCTGGGACACCCTTGTTCAGAAGAGACCTACTCAGAGGAATCCCCAGATTGAAGGGACATAATTCTTCGAGGCCAGAGGAGGCCTGGCAAAGAGGCCTGAGGAGGAATGCCAGCGATCTCGAGTCCAAGGACTAATTCCACCTCCCGGAAACCCTGCCAACTGTGCAGTAGAAGATGCGGCTCTAGGATCGGGCTCATCAACCGCGTAAAGACTCTAATACTCGTTAATGAGCGATCGCTGAAGAAGAAGATGATGGAGATGGTACAGTTTTTGGTCGGAGAAGTCGGCTCAATGCATCTGCATTGACAATGCCAGGTCGGTGCTGGAAGCGATAGTTGAAAGCTGCCAGCAGCAAAGACCAATAGCCTGCAGAGGCTATTGGTGGTGTTGGTTTGTCCTCTCTGAAGAGGCCCATCGTCGGTAATTGTAACAAATCGCAGTCCACACACATATCAGTGCAGTCTTCACACTGTATACGATTGCGAAAACCTCTTTCTCAGTTTGAACATAGTTCCGTTCCACGTCTGAAACGGTTCTTGAGAAAAAGGTGATGGGCCGTTCAGAACCCCCCCCCCGTCTTGTTGGATAACACTGCCGCATTACCGTAAGGAACGCATCGCATGTGAGAATAATCAGTTTCCCAAGGTCAAAGTGAACTAAAGGATTCGAGGATTGCTAATCTTCACCAAGTGAAAAGTTTCGTCTTGGGGCTCCCTCCATTGCCACCGTTGATGTTTCTTTAGTAGCTGGTGTAATGGTGCCAATGTTGCGGCTGAATGAAGTTTCCATAATAATTCACCATGCCGAGGAAGGATTTGAACTCAGTTACATTCCTGGGTGCTGGAACCTCATGGATAGCCTGGACTTTCTACTTGAGGGTGTAACCCTGTTGCATCCACACACAATCCAAAATACATTACGTCTGAGGCATGGAATGTACATTTTTCACATCCATAATAAAACCTTTTTAACACCTCCCCCAGACTAGACATGTGCTGCTCAGGAGCAGTCCTGATGACTTAAGCGTTGTCAAGGTAGACCATCACCGTGGGAATCCCTTGAAGGAGGTTGTCAATCATAGGCTGGAAATTAGTGCAGGCTGACGTTATGCCGAAAGGCAGCCTCATGTACTGAAATAGGCCCTTATATGTATTAATCGTGGCAACTTCTTGGACTCTTCGTCCAATTCTAAAGTAGGGATCCCTGGCTGAGAACTAATTTTGAATAGGTGACGCTTCCCGCCAGCTTGGCGTTGAGGTCTTCGATCCTGGGGATCGGGTACTGATCCACTTGGGCAGCCTGATTTATGGTTAACTTGTAGTCCCCACAGATTCTTATGGATGATCGGGCTTGAGAACAGGGACTGTGGTGGCCGCCCAATCAGAGAACTCAACCGGTCTGATACTGCCCAGATCTTTTAAATTCTTAAGCTCATCTTCAAGCTTCGGATGAAGGGCATAGGGAACCGGTCTGGCTCTACAGAATTTGGGTGGCGAATCCGGATTGACATAAATCTCAGCTTTGATGCCTCTAGTTCTTTTGATGCCTTTTGATGCCTAGCTCGCAGTGAGAAATGTCCTTGTATCTTCTCAGGACATCTTGAAGGACACCGTTGGAAATTTTAAGAATTTCCAGCCAATTGAGTTTGATATTCTGTAACCAATCCCTTCCCACGAGGCTGGGTCTGTGCCCTTCCACAACAACCAGGGACAGGTGGGCCTCTTGCACTTTGTACGACACTGGTGTGTTGGTGGTCCCGAGGATTTTCAAGGTTACCGCAGTGTAAGTGGAAATCTTGGCCGTGGTGCTGCTCAAATTTAAAGCTTGATCTCCGTCACCGATATACTTAATTCTGCTCCCCCACACGTCATCGAGGCCCCGATGTCGACTTCCATTTTCAAGGCTTTACCGTTCACGTTTTACTGTTCACACTTTGGCTCATTTCAATTGGGGCTGTCCCCTTGTTTAATTGGACTACGTTCAAACGACACATTGCATGCTCCTCCTCAGAACTCCTCGCCACTCTATTCTGTGGACTGCTGCTGCTGCGGTTGTTTTTCTTCACATTGTTGCACTCTGCCTTGCGTGGTAACGTGCTTGAATATGACCTCTACGATTGCAACAGAAACACGTGAACCCGTGACAATGGCAGCTATCTTGGGATGATCCCCCCACATCGAGAGCAGTCCACCTCTGTATTAGGTTAATGTCCTCTTCTTTTCCTGGTCCTTTCCTGGCAGCACGGTAACATTGTGGATAGCACAATTGCTTCACAGCTCCAGGGTCCCAGGTTCGATTCCGGCTTGGGTCACTGTCTGTGCGGAGTCTGCACACCCTCCCCGTGTGTGCGTGGGTTTCCTCCGGGTGCTCAGGTTTCCTCCCACAGTCCAAAGATGTGCAGGCTAGGTGGATTGGCCATGATAAATTGCCCTTAGTGTCCAAAATTGCCCTTAGTGTTGGGTGGGGTTACTGGGTTATGGGGATAGGGTGGAGGTGTTGACCTTGGGTAGGGTGCTCTTTCCAAGAGCCGGTGCATACTCGATGGGCCGAATGGCCTCCTCCGGCACTGTAAATTCTATGATAATCTCTATGACTCCGGTCCTGTCCTGGGGATGATAGATGGTTCTCTGCTGTACCTGTTGATCCTGCTGCACACCTCACGGCCATACCGGCCCAGACTTGGTTGACTTCTCCTTCGGTCACACTTTGGAGCTCGGTGGGGCCTCTTTCGACGCACTACATCACCTGAGCTATCTCAATCGTTTTTTCCAACCTTATTGTTAGTTTCCACCAGGAGTTTCTTTTGCATGTTGAGATTATGGATTTCATAAACCACACAGTCATGCAGCCTATCACTAAGTGGGGTCCTAAACTCGCAGTGCTGAGCGAGCTTACGAAGCCTGGCTATTTAGGCTGAGATGGACCCCTCGGGGTCCCTGACTGCAGAGTTGAATTTATAATAAGACCATAAGACCATAAGACATAGGAGCAGAAGTAAGGCCATTCGGCCCATCGAGTCCACTCCAACATTCAATCATGGCTGATTTCAACTCCATTTACCCGCTCTCTCTCCATAGCCCTTAATTCCTCGAGAAATCAAGAATTTATCAACTTCTGTCTTAAAGACACTCAATGTCCTGGCCTCCACCGCCCTCTATGGCAATGAATTCCGCAGACCCACCACTCTCTGGCTGAAGAAATTTCTCCTCATCTCTGTTCTAAAGTGACTCCCTTTTATTCTAAGGCCGTGCCCCCAGGTCCTAGTCTCCCCTGCCAATGGAAACAACTTCCCTACGTCCACCCTATCTAAGCCATTCATTATCTTGTAAGTTTCTATTAGATCTCCCCTCAACCTCCTAAACTCCAATGAATATAATCCCAGGATCTTCAGACGTTCATTCCTGGGATCGTCTGTGTGAATCTCCGCTGGACCCGCTCCAGTGCCAGTATGTCCTTCCTGAGGTGTGGGGCCCAAAATTGCTCACAGTATTCTAAATGGGGCCTAACTA
Organism: Scyliorhinus torazame; assembly: GCF_047496885.1. NCBI lineage: Eukaryota > Metazoa > Chordata > Chondrichthyes > Carcharhiniformes > Scyliorhinidae > Scyliorhinus > Scyliorhinus torazame. The sequence continues at coordinate 272,197,147 of NC_092714.1, read as the reverse complement.
GTGCTTTATAAAGCATCAGAAGTCCATCACTGCTTTTATATTCCAAGCCTCTTGAGATGAATGACAACATTGCATTTGCTTTCTTAATTACGGACTCAACCTACAAGTTTACCTTTAGAGAATCCTGGACTAGGACTCCCAAGTCCCTTTACACTTCAGCATTATGAATTTTGTGACCGTTTAGAAAATTGTCCATGCCTCTATTCTTTTTTCCAAAGTGCAAGACCTCGCACTTGCCCACGTTGAATTTCATCAGCCATTTCTTGGGCCACTCTCCTAAACTGGTCTAAATCTTTCTGCAGCCTCCCCACCTCCTCCATACTACCTGCCCCTCCACCTATCTTTGTATCATCGGCAAACTTAGCCAGAATGCCCTCAGTCTTGTCATCTAGATCGTTAATATATAAAGAGAACAGCTGTGGCCCCAACACTGAACCCTGCGGAACACCACTCGTCACCGGTTGCCATTCCGAAAAAGAACCATTTATCCCAACTCTCTGCCTTCTGCCTGACAGCCAATCGTCAATCCATGTCAGTAGCTTGCCTCGAATACCATGGGCCTTTATTTTACTCAGCAGTCTCCCGTGAGGCACCTTATCAAAGGTCTTTTGGAAGTCAAGATAGATAACATCCATTGGCTCTCCTTGGTCTAACCTATTTGTTATCTCTTCAAAGAACTCTAACAGGTTTGTCAGGCACGACCTCCCCTTATTAAATCCATGCTGACTTGTCCTAATCCGACCCTGCACTTCCAAGAATTTAGATGAAGGATAATGAAGGATAATCAGGGACATTGGGTTCAAATGTTGCTGACCAGCTTGACTATCCGATCAAAGATCTTTGAGTCAGGTGCCTCCATGGACAGGACGATCCTAATGAAATTATAAGTTTGGGGCCACGTCAGAAGTCTCACCTTCTGCTTCTCGTTCCCTGTTTAGCACAGGGCTAAATCGCTGGCTTTGAAAGCAGACCAAGGCAGGCCAGCAGCACGGTTCAATTCCCGTAACAACCTCCCCGAACAGGCGCTGGAATGTGGTGACTAGGGGCTTTTCACAGTAACTTCATTGAAGCCTACTTGTGACAATAAGCCATTTTCATTTCATTTTTCATTCATTTCATTCATCTTGTTCACTGTGAAGAAATAGTGGTTTTGTTCGATGTTCTGGCTCCAGTGCTCAACCCCTTGCTCAACTGGGTGTAGGTTACCGATGTGGCAGGGGGATGGGAACCGATGCAGGAAGTTGGAAGGTAGTAAAACAGGGACAGAAACAAAAGGCAGTAAGGGGGAAAGTGTAAGGCAGAGAAGCCGTAGTCAAAAATCAAAAAGGGCGACAGTACAGGGGACAGTGACTGAGGGGAGCTCAGTGAATAGGACCAGTAATACTAAAAGGAATAAAACAGGAAGTAAAAACATTAATGGTAAGCGACGCAGCAGGTTGTGACATGAAGATATGGGTTCAACGACAAGGAAAATTAGGAAAAAAGTTAAGAGGAAATATAACTTAGGAGAGGTTACTGATCGAGGTGTTAAGATTCAAAACAGAGGTGTAAAAGCCAACATAAGTGTACTTTACCTGAATGCTCGTAGTATTCGGAATAAGGTAAATGAATTGATGACGGAAATCATTGTGAATGACGATGATTTAGTGGCCATTACTGAAACATGGTTAAAGGATGGTCACGACTGGGAGTTAAATATCCGAGGGTATCAAACTATTCGGAAGGACAGAGGGGATGGTAAGGGAGGTAGTGCAGCTCTGTTATTTAAGGATGACATCCGAGCAATAGTAAGGGATGACATTGGTGCTATGGAGGATAAGGTTGAATCCATTTGGGTGGAAATCAGGAATAGTAAGGCGAAAAAGTCACTGATAGGAGTCATCTATAGGCCACCAAATAGTAACATTATGGTGGGGTAGGCAATAAACAAAGAAATAACGGATGCATGTAGAAATGGTACAGCAGTTATCATGGGGGATTTTACATATCGATTGGTTTAACCAGGTCGGTCAAGGCAGCCTTGAGGAGGAGTTTATAGAATGTATCAGCGATAGTTTCCTAGAACAGTATGTAATGGAACCTTCAAGGGAACAAGCGGTCCTAGATCTGGTCCTGTGTAATGAGACAGGATTGATTCATGATCTCATAGTTAGAGATCCTCTCGGAAGGAGCGATCACAATATGGTGGAAGTTAAAGTACAGATGGAGGGTGAGAAGGTCAAATTCAAACACTAGTGTTTTGTGCTTTAACAAAGGAGATTACAATGGGATGAGAGAATAACTAGCTAAGGTAGACTGGGAGCAAAGACTTTATGGTGAAACAGTTGAGGAACAGTGGAGAACCATTCCAAGCGATTTTTCACAGTGCTCAGCAAAGGTTTATACCAACAAAAAGGAAGGGCGATAGAAAGAGGGAAAATCGGCCGTGGATATCTAAGGAAATAAGGGAGAGTATCAAATTGAAGGAAAAATCATACAAAGTGGGAAAGATTAGTGGGAGACTAGAGGACTGGAAAATCTTTAGGGGGCAACAGAAAGCTACTAAAAAAGCTATAAAGAAGAGTAAGATCGATTATGAGAGTAAACTTATAAAAATAGATAGTAAAAGTTTCTACAAATATATAAAACAAAAAAGAGTGGCTAAGGTAAATATTGGTCCTTTAGAGGATGAGAAGGGAGATTTAATAATGGAAGATGAAGAAATGGTTGAGGAACTGAACAGGTTTTTTGGGTTGGTCTTCACAGTGGAAGACACAAATAACATGCCAGTGACTAATAGAGATGAGGCCATGACAGGTGAAGACCTTGAGAGGATTGTTATCACTCAGGAGGTAGTGATGGGCAAGCTAATGAGGCTAAAGGTAGACAAGTCTCCTGGCCCTGATGGACTGCATCCCAGGGTGCTAAAAGAAGTGGCTAGGGCACTTTGCATTAGTGATAATTTACCAAAATTCACTCGACTCTGGGGTGGTCCCGGCGGATTGGAAATTAGCAAACGTGACACCACTGTTTAAAAAAGGAGGTAGGCAGAAAGCGGGTAATTATAGGCCAGTGAGCTTAACTTCGGTAGAAGGGAAGATGCTGGAATCTATCATCAAGGAAGAAATAGCGAGGCATCTGGATGGAAATTGTCCCATTGGGCAGACGCAGCATGGGTTCATAAAGGGCAGGTCATGCCTAACTAATTTAGTGGAATTCTTTGAGGACATTACCAGTGCGGTAGATAACGGGAAGCCAATGGATGTGGTTTATCTGGATTTCCAGAAAGCCTTTGACAAAGTGCCACACAAAAGATTGCTGCATAAGATAAAGATGCATGGCATTAAGGGTAAAGTAGTAGCATGGATAGAGGATTGGTTAATTAATAGAAAGCAAAGAGTGGGGATTAATGGGTGCTTCTCTGGTTGGCAATCAGTAGCTAGTGGTGTCCCTCAGGGATCAGTGTTGGGCCCACAATTGTTCACAATTTACATAGATGATTTGGAGTTGGGGACCAAGGGCAATGTGTCCAAGTTTGCAGACGACACTAAGATGAGTGGTAAAGCAAAAAGTGCAGAGGATACTGGAAGTCTGCAGAGGGATTTGGATAGGTTAAGTGAATGGGCTAGGGTCTGGCAGATGGAATACAATGTTGACAAATGTGAGGTTATCCATTTTGGTAGGAATAACAGCAAAAGGGATTATTATTTAAAAGATAAAATATTAAAACATGCTGCTGTGCAGAGAGACCTGGGTGTGCTAGTGCATGGGTCGCAAAAAGTTGGTTTACAGATGCAACAGGTGATTAAGAAGGCAAATGGAATTATGTCCTTCATTGCTAGAGGGGTGGAGTTTAAGACTAGGGAGGTTAAACTGCAATTGTATAAGGTGTTAGTGAGGCCACACCTGGAGTATTGTGTTCAGTTTTGGTCTCCTTACTTGAGAAAGGACATACTGGCACTGGAGGGTGTGCAGAGGAGATTCGCCAGGTTAATCCCAGAGCTGAAGGGGTTGGATTACGAGGAGAGGTTGAGTAGACTGGGACTGTACTCGTTGGAATTTAGAAGGATGAGGGAGGATCTTATAGAAACATATAAGATTATGAAGGGAATAGATAGGATAGATGCGGGCAGGTTGTTTCCACCAGCGGGCGAAAGCAGAACTAGGGGGCATTGCCTCAAAATAAGGGGAAGTAGATTTAGGACTGAGTTTAGGAGGAACTTCTTCACCCAAAGTGTTGTGAATCTATGGAATTCCCTGCCCAGTGAAGCAGTAGAGGCTCCTTCATTAAATGTTTTTAAGATAAAGATAGATCGTTTTTTGAAGAATAAAGGGGTTAAGGGTTATGGTGTGTTATTGAAAATATGGAAAGATGTGTAATTTGAAACATGGAAGTCTGGCAATATCTGGTCTGAGAGAAACATGAGAGGATACAGGGAAATATCCCACAAAGGGTTAACAGCAGCTGCCAGGGTAGGATTGTAAAATGCAGATAGCCTTAGACAAGCAGGCTTAGCAAACAAGACAAACAGGATTTTGAATGAAGCCAAAAACAATGGCTCACACCTCCATTGAACGTAACTATCTTAGTGAGCAGCTGGAAAAGAATGGATGAGGTTCAGTTGAATTTGGTGAGAATTCTAGGTGTGAAAATTGCTGATACCAGGTAAATTAAAGAATACTGGAGACTATCCGTCTACGAGAAACATAATTTAAAGCCAACATCAAAGTCAAAATTATGAGCTGAGGACACAATTGGAAAATAAAATTATAGAAATGACAGGATTTAAAAGTAACACCTCTTGAAGTCAAAGCATTTTTGAACATCACAAAGGAAACAATGTAATCAGAGACCTGAGAGCTGAGGTCATGACAAAATTAATACTTAGTTGGATTAGACTGTTTAGATCAAAGATACTTTTTGCAATCAAAGAAAATAAGAGTTACTTTACAATAAAGTCATAATAACTAGATAGCTGTTAGAAAAATATCTAAACCTAGAGACCAGAGCAGGAACCAGAACCAGAACCAGAACCAGAACTCAGAGGGAGAAAGAGAGAAGCAGAGAAGGAACAAGCAGCTCGGAGTCAGATTACAGTCAGCTCGGCCATGGGAAAGAGACAGGGCAAAGCAGCCGAGCTAAAATAGCCAATACATCTAAGGAAGACTAGAATTTAAAGAGTAGGCAGAATCAGCTCAGAGTCAGCTCAGAGATAGCCAGCAGAGCCAGCTCTCATAGCTTAGTACATGGGATAGATAGGACACAGCAACCGAGCTCATCAGCGAATACATCTAAAGAAGACCAGATTTTTCAAAGAAGATTGATTGTCAAGGTGGGCCTGAAGGTCCCTTCAACGAACCAGAAGGATCCAGAAGCAAGATCTTGTTACCTTTCTGTAAAGACAGTAATTGCAGCTTTTAAAAGAAAAAATATAATAATAAAATAACTTAATTTAACCTGAAATAGTGGTTATTCCAAAGTCTACTTTACTTACTTAGCAATGCGGGACCCAGGATCGATGCTACTAAGTGGTAAGTAGATGAAATCTTCGGTGAAGGTATGGGTTATACAGGGGGATAACTTGAAAACATAGTTTGACCTGAATAGCACCCACTGAAGCTTGCATCGGAGTCGGGGAGTGAGAATCCCTGATCACCATTTAGAATGTCGGCCCTTTTTGGTAAAGGGGGACTTCTAAGAATAGTGGTGAGTTTTCAAAAACAGGTGTTCGGGCCGGAAAGTGGAGCTGAGTCCACAAAAGATCAGCCATGATCTCATTGAATGGCGGAGCAGGCTCGAGGGGCCAGATGGCCTACTCCTGCTCCTAGTTCTTATGTTCTTAATGGACATTGTCACTCACAGTTTCCTGACTCTCAATGCTCCTTCCTCCCCCATCCAGATCTTGAAGTACTGCAGGCTGAGATCGAACCTCTTACCTTGCAGCCAATGCAGTGGTTTGGAGACAACTCTCTGTTGACTTCCAGTAGTAACAAAGGGGTTTATGAACAAATGGCAAAGGTCGATATACAGGAACCGAACACACCGGGATTAATGTTGTCTCTTCGGCTCCAAGGTCCACACTGAGCAAATCTCTGCTCCCAGTGCCCTGCCTTACCTGCTATTGGCTGGGGTTCAGGGGCTCCCGTGCGATTGACCCCGAATCTGTCATGTGTGCCACCAGGCCCTCCCCCTTAAAGGGGTCACGACAACACACATAGGAACAGGGGGAGACCAATCAGCCCTTTAATCCAGTTTCACCGCCCTGTTTTCGTATATAACGGAGTAAGTGAGCTGTGAATCCTGCACCTCTTGCTCTGATTGCCTTTTTCCATTTTGCCCATGAACACAAACAAGCAGACACACCAGCTGTTCTTAAATTCCACCTCACACATTACATTTCCAGAAGTGTCAGATCTGTTCCAAAATAGCCACAGGAATTAATTGCACGTTTGGGATTTGATTCAGGGGAAAAGTGTGAAGTCTAAAAATTGTTCCTGACTTATTGTATTAATCCCTCCAGAAATTCAAAGTGCTGATAGAATATAATTCTCTGGGTGTCTTTATATGTAAAAACTAAAGAAGAAATGAAAAGTTCAACAGTAATCGATTTGAAATCTGAGAGTGCTCTTAGCTCACGTATAGAACTGGAACAGAACGAACGACGGGGTTAGGATTCCGGAGCAGGTCCCAACATTTGTTCGGATTCCGAAGCAGACCCCAACACTTGTTAGGAAACTGGGCAAGAATTCCAAACCATTTGAAATTTGTAAAACTGTGGGGAAAGGTTACTTCACCCCAGGAGTGATGACTCCGACCAATAGGTATCTTTTATGTTAAAACAAACTTTAATTTAAACTCGCAATTAACCACATTAACATCAAAGATGTCGTTTTACAATTATCAGTTCAGCAGTTCTTAAGAACAAGGAAACATGTAAACGTACTATCCAGATCTGCTCCTAACTCCAATTAAAAAACCCTGTACTGTTGAAATGCCACTTATAAATAAAGTCAATAAACGTAATGCTTGCTGAGCTGTGTAGTGATGTTTAGAGAGTGAAACCTTTTCAGGAGTAGAACCAGTACACGTCTACTCAACCTATCAGCATTTGGTACAACTGCTGTTCAACATAAAATCCTTCTGTCTTGTCAGACTCAAATCCTATGGCAAACTGCAAAACTACAGACAGACCTGGCTCCTCCCATTAATTAAATATTCTATAGCCCACTAAGATTCACATGACCTGCTTCGCTAGGACTAAATATACAACATTTCATAAATTATCTACTCTCCAGGGAATCTCCAACAACCATAACAATATTCTGTTAGCCCTTTATCTGTAACCAAGTAAGCGGTTGGAATGAATCATGGCCTCACCTTTTACGACTTCTTGATTGCAGCTTTGGCAGACACAGAGTCTGAATACCTTAACCTAGGTTATTTAATAACATTGCTGCCACAAATATAAAATGTAATACAAAACAATTTTAACACACATCACACTCGGGAGAGATAGGGAATTTTGCAGGTTGTCTGCCAGCAATCCTGGCAATAGGTTGCGCTGCTGTTGTACCCATGGGAGAGCCACCATCTCCTGGTGGCTGCAATGTGATGGGGTGTCTCAGGGGTCTTAAGAAAGCAGATACAACAGAGAACTGATTTATACACCCTCTTCCACAACGTCAACAAGTCACAAAGTGCTTTACAGCCAATGATGCAATAAAATAGATTCATTCGGCCACGTGGGAAGAACAGCAGATAATTCACACACAGCAAGATTCCACAAAGGGGAATGAGATAAAATGAGCAGATGATTTTATGTAGTGCTGTTTATTTATAATAATATAATAATCTTAATAATAATCTTTATTATTGTCACATGTACACTTACATTAACACTGCAATGATGTTACTGTGAAAAGCCCCTAGCTGCTACATTCCAGCGCCTGTTTGGATACATAGAGAGAGAATTCACAATGTCCAATTCACCTAACAGCATGTCTTTCGGGACTTGTGGGAGGAAACCGGAGCACCCGGAGGAAACCCACACAGACACGGGGAGAACGTGCAGACTCCGCACAGACAGTGATCCAAGCCGGGAATCGATCCCGGGTCTCTGGTGCTGTGTAGCAATTGTGCTAACCACTGTGCTACCGAGCTGCCTTGGTACATGGCTGAATGTTCACTCGGATGCCAGAAAAACCTCCCTTCTCTTCTTTGAAAAAATGTTTCTTCTCCTCTGGGGCAAGCGGTCACTTCAGCCGTGGCTGAGCGATCACACTCTCACCTCAACGCCAGAAACCTGTGAGTTCAAACACCACTCTGGAGACCTGGACACATCATCTGGATTATTGCCTTGGTGCAGTACAGAGGGAGTGAAGCAACATCACTGAGTCAGCACTGAGGGCATGTTGCACTGTCAGAGCAGCAGTATTAAAGAAGTGCTGCAAGAATTCGGAATGCTGTATTGAGGGACGAGTGCATAGTTTGAGAGTGCATTAGGGAGTCACGGTACTGGGAGCATGCTGCCATGTTTCTGGGGCTCTACTGGGTAGTGTCCCTACCTCTGAGGCAGAAGCTCTGGGTTCGAGTCCCAGCCCAGGACTTGATGGCCAAGCAAGATGTGTTCATAACGCTATGTCAACCAGCACACCAATTCTGGTGGTAAGAGAGGTAGACAGCCCTGGTCAGCCACCCCTGACTCAGGGTGGCGTCCCTCAGGCTAGATGTCTCTGGTGACAGGCGAGCGACCTGTTCCAGGAAATACTCGTTATGGAAACAGATGAAAGTTTGCCTCAGTGCGGGAAGAGAATTGAATGGATTAGGAGTGATACGCCATCGGATACACAGTTCTGAGGAGCACTGTACTACTGTCAGAAAGTTCACACTGAGGGAGCACCGCCAGAGGGGCAATACTGAATGAGAGTTACACTGTCAGCGATACAATACTGAGGGAGTGCTGCACTGCCAGAGGGTCAGTACTGAGGGAGAGCGCACTGTCAGAGGGTCAGTACTGAGGGAGTGCCGCACTGTCAGAGGGTCAGTACGGAGGGAATGCCGCACTGTCAGAGGGTCAGTACTGAGGGAGTGCTGCACTGCCAGAGGGTCAGTACTGAGGGAGTGCTGCACTGCCAGATGCGCAGTAATAGAATGGGCTGCACTTTCAGAGGGTCTGAACTGTGGCAGCACGGTGGCACAGTGGTTAGCACAGATGCCTCATGGCGCTGAGTTCAGTACGGAGGGAGTGCTGCACTGTCAGAGGTTCAGTACTGAGGGAGAGCTGCACTGTCAGAGGGTCAGTGCTGAGGGAGTGCTGCACTGTCAGAGGGTCAGTACTGTGGGAGTGCTGCACTGTCAGAGGGTCAATATTGAGGGAGTGCTGCACTGTCAGAGGGTCAGTACTGTGGGAGTGCTGCACTGTCAGAGGGTCAGTACTGAGGGAGTGCTGCACTGTCAGAGGGTCAGTACTGAGGGAGTGCTGCACTGTCAGAGGGTCAGTACTGAGGGAGTGCTGCACTGTCAGAGGGTCAGTACTGAGGGAGTGCTGCACTGTCAGAGGGTCAGTACTGAGGTTGTGCTGCACAGTCAGAGGGTCAGTACTGAGGGAGTGCTGCACTGTCAGAGGGTCAGTACTGAGGGAGTGCTGCACTGTCAGAGGGTCAGTACTGAGGGAGTGCCGCACTGTCAGAGGGTCAGTACTGAGGGAATGCTGCACTGTCAAAGGGTCAGTACTGAGGGAGTGCTGCACTGTCGGAGGGTTAGTACTGAGGGAGCGCTGCACTGTCGGAGGGTCAGTACTGAGGGAGTGCCGCACTGTCAGAGGGTCAGTACTGAGGGAGTGCTGCACTGCCAGATGCTCAGTAATAGAATGGGCTGCACTTTCAGAGGGTCTGAACTGTGGCAGCACGGTGGCACAGTGGTTAGCACAGATGCCTCATGGCACTGAGTTCAGTACGGAGGGAGTGCTGCACTGTCAGAGGGTCAGTACTGAGGGAGTGCTGCACTGTCAGAGGGTCAGTACTGAGGGAGTGCTGCACTGTCGGAGGGTTAGTACTGAGGGAGTGCTGCACTGTTGGAGGGCCAGTACTAAGGGAATGCTGCACTGTCAAAGGGTCAGTACTGAGGGAGTGCTGCACTGTCAAAGGGTCAGTACTGAGGGAATGCTGCACTGTCAAAGGGTCAGTACTGAGGGAGTGCTGCACTGTCGGAGGGTTAGTACTGAGGGAGGGCTGCACTGTCGGAGGGTCAGTACTGAGGGAGTGCCGCACTATCAGAGGGTCAGTCCTGAGGGAGTGCTGCACTGTCAGAGGGTCAATACTGAGGGAGTGCTGCACCGTCAGAGGATCAGTACTGAGTCAGCCCCGCACTGTCAGAGGGTCGGTACTGAGGGAGTGCGGCACTGTCAGAGGGTCAGTACTGAGGGAGTGCTGCACTGTCAGAGGGTCGGTACTGAGGGAGTGCGGCACTGTCAGAGGGTCAGTACTGAGGGAGTGCTGCACTGTCAGGGGGTCAGTACTGAGGGAGTGCTGCACTGTCAGAGGGTCAGTACTGACGGAGTGCCGCACTGTCAGAGGGTCAGTACTGAGGGACTGCTGCACTGTCAGAGGGTCAGTACTGAGGGAGTGCTGCACTGTCTGAGGGTCAGTACTGAGGGAGTACTGCACTGTCTGAGGGTCAGTACTGAGGGAGTGCTGCACTGTCAGAGGGTCAGTACTGAGGGAGTGCCGCACTATCAGAGGGTCAGTACTGAGGGAGTGCTGCACTGTCAGAGGGTCAATACTGAGGTAGTGCTGCACCGTCAGAGGGTCAGTACTGAGGGAGTGCCGCACTGTCAGAGGGTCAGTACTGAGGGAGTGCCGCACTGTCAGAGGGTCAGTACTGAGGGAGTGCTGCACTGCCAGATGCTCAGTAATAGAATGGGCTGCACTTTCAGAGGGTCTGAACTGTGGCAGCACGGTGGCACAGTGGTTAGCACAGATGCCTCATGGCACTGAGTTCAGTACGGAGGGAGTGCTGCACTGTCAGAGGGTCAGTACTGAGGGAGTGCTGCACTGTCAGAGGGTCAGTACTGAGAGAGAGCTGCACTGTCAGAGGGTCAGTACTGAGGGAGTGCTGCACTGTCAGACAGTCAGTACTGAGTGAGTGTCGCACTGTCAGAGGGTCAGTACTGAGGGAGTGCTGCACTGTCAGAGGGTCAGTACCGAGGGAGTGCCGCACTGTCAGAGGGTCAGTACTGAGGGAGTGCTGCACTGTCAGAGGGTCAGTACTGAGGGAGTGCTGCACTGTCAGAGGGTCAGTACTGAGGGAGTGCTGCACTGTCAGAGGGTCAGTACTGAGGGAGTGCTGCACTGTCAGAGGGTCAGTACTGAGGGAGTGCTGCACTGTCAGAGGGTCAGTACTGAGGGAGTGCTGCACTGTCAGACAGTCAGTACTGAGGGAGTGCTGCACTGTCAGAGGGTCAGTACTGAGGGAGTGCCGCACTGTCACAGGGTCAGTACTGAGGGAGTGCTGCACTGTCAGAGGGTAAGTACTGAGGGAGTGCCGCACTGTCAGAGTGTCAGTGCTGAGGGAGTGCTGCACTGTCAGAGGGTCAGTACTGAGGGAGTGCTGCACTGTCAGAGGGTCAGTACTGAGGGAGTGCTGCACTGTCAGAGGGTCAGTACTGAGGGAGTGCTGCACTGTCAGACAGTCAGTACTGAGGGAGTGCCGCACTGTCACAGGGTCAGTACTGAGGGAGTGCCGCACTGTCAGAGGGTCAGTACTGAGGGAGTGCTGCACTGTCAGAGGGTCAGTACTGAGGGAGTGCCGCACTGTCAGAGGGTCAGTACTGAGGAAGTGCTGCACTGTCAGAGGGTCAATACTGAGGGAGTGCCGCACTGTCAGAGGATCAGTACTGAGGGAGTGCTGCACTGTCAGAGGGTCAGTACTGAGGGAGTGCTGCACTGTCAGGGAGTCAGTACTGAGGGAGTGCCGCACTGTCAGAGGGTCAGTACTGAGGGAGTGCCGCACTGTCAGAGGGTCAGTACTGAGGGAGTGCTGCACTGTCAGGGAGTCAGTACTGAGGGAGTGCTGCACTGTCAGAGGGTCAGTACTGAGGGAGTGCTGCACTGTCAGAGGGTCAGTACTGAGGGAGTGCCGTGCTGTCAGAGTGTCAGTACTGAGGGAGTGCTGCACTGTCAGAGGGTCAGCACTGAGGGAGTGCTGCACTGTCAGAGGGTCAGTACTGAGGGAATGCTGCACTGTCAGAGGGTCAGTACTGAGGGAGTGCCGCACTGTCAGAGGGTCAGTACTGAGGGAGTGCTGCACTGTCAGGGAGTCAGTACTGAGGGAGTGCTTCACTGTCAGAGGGTCAGTACTGAGGGAGTGCTGCACTGTCAGAGGGTCAGTACTGAGGGAGTGCTGCACTGTCAGAGGGTCAGTACTGAGGGAATGCTGCACTGTCAGAGGGTCAGTACTGAGGGAGTGCCGCACTGTCAGAGGGTCAGTACTGAGGGAGTGCTGCACTGTCAGAGGGTCAGTACTGAGGGAATGCTGCACTGTCAGAGGGTCAGTACTGAGGGAGTGCCGCACTGTCAGAGGGTCAGTACTGAGGGAGTGCTGCACTGTCAGAGAGTCAGTACTGAGGGAGAACTGCACTGTCAGAGCGTCAGTACTGAGGGAGTGCCGCACTGTCAGAGGGTCAGTACTGAGGGAGTGCCGCACTGTCAGAGAGTCAGTACTGAGGGAGTGCTGCACTGTCAGAGGGTCAGTACTGAGGGAGTGCCGCACTGTCAGAGGGTCAGTACTGAGGGAGTGCCGCACTGTCAGAGGGTCAGTACTGAGGGAGTGCCGCACTGTCAGAGGGTCAGTACTGAGGGAGCGCCGCACTGTCAGAGGGTCAGTACTGAGGGAGTGCCGCACTGTCAGAGAGTCAGTACTGAGGGAGTGCTGCACTGTCAGAGGGTCAGTACTGAGGGAGTGTCGCACTGTCAGAGGGTCAATACTGAGGGAGTGCCGCACTGTCAGAGAGTCAGTACTGAGGGAGTGCTGCACTGTCAGAGGGTCAGTACTGAGGGAGTGTCGCACTGTCAGAGGGTCAGTACTGAGGGAGTGCTGCACTGTCAGAGGGTCAGTACTGAGGGAGTGCCGCACTGTCAGAGGGTCAGTACTGAGGGAGTGCTGCACTGTCAGGGAGTCAGTACTGAGGGAGTGCTGCACTGTCAGAGGGTCAGTACTGAGGGAGTGCTGCACTGTCAGAGGGTCAGTACTGAGGGAGTGCCGTGCTGTCAGAGTGTCAGTACTGAGGGAGTGCTGCACTGTCAGAGGGTCAGCACTGAGGGAGTGCTGCACTGTCAGAGGGTCAGTACTGAGGGAATGCTGCACTGTCAGAGGGTCAGTACTGAGGGAGTGCCGCACTGTCAGAGGGTCAGTACTGAGGGAGTGCTGCACTGTCAGGGAGTCAGTACTGAGGGAGTGCTTCACTGTCAGAGGGTCAGTACTGAGGGAGTGCTGCACTGTCAGAGGGTCAGTACTGAGGGAGTGCTGCACTGTCAGAGGGTCAGTACTGAGGGAATGCTGCACTGTCAGAGGGTCAGTACTGAGGGAGTGCCGCACTGTCAGAGGGTCAGTACTGAGGGCGTGCTGCACTGTCAGAGGGTCAGTACTGAGGGAATGCTGCACTGTCAGAGGGTCAGTACTGAGGGAGTGCCGCACTGTCAGAGGGTCAGTACTGAGGGAGTGCTGCACTGTCAGAGAGTCAGTACTGAGGGAGAACTGCACTGTCAGAGCGTCAGTACTGAGGGAGTGCCGCACTGTCAGAGGGTCAGTACTGAGGGAGTGCCGCACTGTCAGAGAGTCAGTACTGAGGGAGTGCTGCACTGTCAGAGGGTCAGTACTGAGGGAGTGCCGCACTGTCAGAGGGTCAGTACTGAGGGAGTGCCGCACTGTCAGAGGGTCAGTACTGAGGGAGTGCCGCACTGTCAGAGGGTCAGTACTGAGGGAGCGCCGCACTGTCAGAGGGTCAGTACTGAGGGAGTGCCGCACTGTCAGAGAGTCAGTACTGAGGGAGTGCTGCACTGTCAGAGGGTCAGTACTGAGGGAGTGTCGCACTGTCAGAGGGTCAGTACTGAGGGAGTGCCGCACTGTCAGAGAGTCAGTACTGAGGGAGTGCTGCACTGTCAGAGGGTCAGTACTGAGGGAGTGTCGCACTGTCAGAGGGTCAGTACTGAGGGAGTGCTGCACTGTCAGAGGGTCAGTACTGAGGGAGTGCCGCACTGTCAGAGGGTCAGTACTGAGGGAGTGTCGCACTGTCAGAGGGTCAGTACTGAGGGAGTGCTGCACTGTCAGAGGGTCAATACTGAGGGAGTGCCGCACTGTCAGAGGATCAGTACTGAGGGAGTGCTGCACTGTCAGAGGGTCAGTACTGAGGGAGTGCTGCACTGTCAGGGAGTCAGTACTGAGGGAGTGCCGCACTGTCAGAGGGTCAGTACTGAGGGAGTGCCGCACTGTCAGAGGGTCAGTACTGAGGGAGTGCTGCACTGTCAGGGAGTCAGTACTGAGGGAGTGCTGCACTGTCAGAGGGTCAGTACTGAGGGAGTGCTGCACTGTCAGAGGGTCAGTACTGAGGGAGTGCCGTGCTGTCAGAGTGTCAGTACTGAGGGAGTGCTGCACTGTCAGAGGGTCAGCACTGAGGGAGTGCTGCACTGTCAGAGGGTCAGTACTGAGGGAATGCTGCACTGTCAGAGGGTCAGTACTGAGGGAGTGCCGCACTGTCAGAGGGTCAGTACTGAGGGAGTGCTGCACTGTCAGGGAGTCAGTACTGAGGGAGTGCTTCACTGTCAGAGGGTCAGTACTGAGGGAGTGCTGCACTGTCAGAGGGTCAGTACTGAGGGAGTGCTGCACTGTCAGAGGGTCAGTACTGAGGGAATGCTGCACTGTCAGAGGGTCAGTACTGAGGGAGTGCCGCACTGTCAGAGGGTCAGTACTGAGGGAGTGCTGCACTGTCAGAGGGTCAGTACTGAGGGAATGCTGCACTGTCAGAGGGTCAGTACTGAGGGAGTGCCGCACTGTCAGAGGGTCAGTACTGAGGGAGTGCTGCACTGTCAGAGAGTCAGTACTGAGGGAGAACTGCACTGTCAGAGCGTCAGTACTGAGGGAGTGCCGCACTGTCAGAGGGTCAGTACTGAGGGAGTGCCGCACTGTCAGAGAGTCAGTACTGAGGGAGTGCTGCACTGTCAGAGGGTCAGTACTGAGGGAGTGCCGCACTGTCAGAGGGTCAGTACTGAGGGAGTGCCGCACTGTCAGAGGGTCAGTACTGAGGGAGTGCCGCACTGTCAGAGGGTCAGTACTGAGGGAGCGCCGCACTGTCAGAGGGTCAGTACTGAGGGAGTGCCGCACTGTCAGAGAGTCAGTACTGAGGGAGTGCTGCACTGTCAGAGGGTCAGTACTGAGGGAGTGTCGCACTGTCAGAGGGTCAGTACTGAGGGAGTGCCGCACTGTCAGAGAGTCAGTACTGAGGGAGTGCTGCACTGTCAGAGGGTCAGTACTGAGGGAGTGTCGCACTGTCAGAGGGTCAGTACTGAGGGAGTGCTGCACTGTCAGAGGGTCAGTACTGAGGGAGTGCCGCACTGTCAGAGGGTCAGTACTGAGGGAGTGTCGCACTGTCAGAGGGTCAGTACAGAGGGAGTGCCGCACTGTCAGAGGGTCAGTACTGAGCGAGTGTCGCACTGTCAGAGGGTCAGTACTGAGGGAGTGCTGCACTGTCAGAGGGTCAGTACTGAGGGAGTGTCGCACTGTCAGAGGGTCAGTACTGAGGGAGTGCCGCACTGTCAGAGGGTCAGTACTGAGGGAGTGCCGCACTGTCAGAGGGTCAGTACTGAGGGAGTGTCGCACTGTCAGAGGGTCAGTACTGAGGGAGTGCTGCACTGTCAGAGGGTCAGTACTGAGGGAGTGTCGCACTGTCAGAGGGTCAGTACTGAGGGAGTGTCGCACTGTCAGAGGGTCAGTACTGAGGGAGTGCTGCACTGTCAGAGGGTCAGTACTGAGGGAGTGTCGCACTGTCAGAGGGTCAGTACTGAGGGAGTGCTGCACTGTCAGAGGGTCAGTACTGAGGGAGTGCCACACTGTCAGGGAGTCAGCACTGCAATATTTTTTATGAGCTTTTCCTTTTTCTGTTCCATCACTTTCATTGTCTGGAGCTTCTTACAATGAACACAAAAATGCAATTGTGCACATGAAACTGATTAAATGTGGCAGTGTTGTGGTGATGTTACTCAATTTATAATCCTTAATGTCTGCAATAATAATTGGAGAATATGATATCATAATCCCATCATAGCAGTTTGTGAAGTTGAATGTAATTTAGATAAAAACAAACTGTCATCAGTTGGTGTCAGATTGTCATCAAAACCTATCTGCTCCATGAATGCAGTAAATCCACTCTGATTGCCCAGTCTGGACCGATATTCCAGGCTCACAACAATCTGAATGATACTTAGCTGCCCTCTGTTGTCAGGGCAACTAGGGATGGGCAATATATTCCACTGACGTCTACATTTGACAATGAAGAAATTAAAAGGTGAAGTCTTCACAAACCTTTAACCACACGGTAAGTGCTGTTCCGACCAGCTGACTCATATATTCCCATGTTGTAAAATGCTAATCTTAGTGCATTTACAATCTGTCCCATCAGTATTATTCCTCCAAATAATCTCTTGCCAATAGCTGGCGCAGCAAGATTGTCCGGTTTGAGATTCTATGGGCCTGCATATGTGTGCAGCAGAAATAACTTTCAGACTTTGTAATCAAATAGAAAGACAATTTTATCACTAATGTTGTCAGTCCAACTAAATCCAGAGTGCTGCTGAAAAAAAGGGACATTTTGCAACAAAGCTTTTTGTTTTGCACACATCAGGACATTCGTAAGAATACTAATGTCAGGGGAAACAACATATACTGTCTAGGAAAAGAGTGCTGATTGGTTGACGAATGGACCTTGATTGGTCGGGGCATTGCCATGGAGAATGCACCAGTCAATGGTGACTGACAGTTAACTCCCAAGCATTGTTTGAAATTTAAACCGGGCAGCCTGACTCTGATTGGTGAAGGCATTGTACTGAGGAATGGCTGTCTTTTCTTTAACTGAAAGAGGCGCAATGTGTGTACATGTTCTTTCTGTCCGCAGGGGCAGAAACTGGTCCCTGTGTATTAATATAGGTAGCTTCTCGTACACTCAAATGCACCACATTACGAGCCTGACTGGCAATCTTCAACCACTTGTCAGTGTAATTCTTTGCACACTGAGGATTATTTAACAAATGTTGTCTAACTACAGAATCACATCTCATGCTGGACACTGTGTTGAGTTTTGCAAGCATGCGCTGGTACATTGCCCATTGTGAACAGTGACTGGAACGTGCTTTTTGATACAATCTGCCAGTCTTTGGGAAATACGGCTTACATACCAAGCATCATGTTGAAATTCATATCCCACATTACACGTTTCTACACGGTCCTTATTTACGAGTTTGCCGATACGGTAAATCTTAAAGTGTGTGGAACTGTAAGAATCCCAAAACATGTATTAGCCAGTGAAGCCTTCCTGCCTCCTCACCAGGCCATCTGTCCCTTGTCCTTAATATTGCTACATCTTGTTACAATCTCTCCTAGCTATAGTATAATACTCAACACAATTTCCCTCTCTTTAGTTATGATAAGAGTCGAACAGGCTCATAGATACAGAGATACATGGAAGATAGGAGCAGGAGGAGGCCTTTTGGCCCTTCAAGTCTGCTCCGCCATTCATCACGATCATGGCTGATCATCCAACTCAATAGCCTAATCCTGCTTTCTCCCCATAGCCTTTGATCCCATTCTCCCCAAGTCGCCCCAAGTGCTATATCCAGCCGCCTCTTGAATATATTCAAAGTTTTAGCATCAATTACTTCCTGTGGTAATGAATTCCACAGACTCACCACTCTCTGTGTGAAGAAATGTCTCCTTATCTCTGTCCGAAATGGTTTACCCTGAATTCTCAGACTGTGACCCCTGGTTCTGGGCACACCCATCATTGGTAACATCTTCCCTGCACCTACCCTGTCTAGTCCTGTTAGAATTTTATAAGTCTCTATGAGATCCCCCCTCATTCTTCTGAACTCCAGCGAGAACAATCCCAACCTAGTCAATCTCTCCTCGTATGACAGTCCCGCCGTCACTGGAATCAGTCTGGTAAACCTTCGCTGCTCTCCCTCGAGAGCAAGAACATCCTTCCTCAGAGAAGGAGACCAAAACTGTACACAATACTCCAGATGTGGCCTCACCAAGACCCTGTACAATTACAGCAACACATCCCTGCTTCGATACTCGAAACCTCGCGCAGTGAAGACCAACATACCATTAACCTTCTTTACCGCCTGCTGCACCTGCATGCTTACCTTCAGCAAATGGTGCACAAGGACACCCAGGTCCCGCTGCGCACTCCCCTCTCCCAATTAACAACCACTCAGGTAGTAATCTGCCTTCCTGTTTTTGCTTCCAAAATGAATAACCTCACACTTATCCAAATTATACTGCATCTGCCATTGATTTGCCCACTCGCCCAACCTGTCCAGATCTTGCTGTAGGATCCCTGCATCCTCGTCAAAATTCACCCTCCCACCTAATTTGGTACCATCTGCAAACTTTGAGATGTAACATTTTGTTCCCTCATCCAAATCATTAATGTATATTAACGTTAACTCGGTTTTCTCTCCTTCCAGATGCTGCCAGACATGCTGAGTTTTCCAACACCCTCTGTTCTTCTTTGAGGCATGCCTTTGCTATGTGGACTATTTAAAGTGAAATTTACCTTTTTATTTGAAATACCCTTCAACTGTAATTAATGTTTGAATTAGGTTGATTTGATTTGATTTGTTACAGTATAGGTTTTACAAAGTAAGATATTGTTGAGCAGTTTTCTTTCCATTGACTTTGTGGTGATTCCTTTATTTTTTTTGACGTTATTATTCTCTGCAGGAATTATAACCTTTCACTCACAACACTCGGGTGAGGAAGGTCAGTCACCAGAGGGACGCAGATTTAAGGTCATTGGCAACAAGCCAAAGGGCAGATGAGGAGAATTGTTTTTGGTTGTACAGAATAAATTGTCGTGACCTGGAATGTGCTGCTTCAAAGGGTAAGGGAAACAGATCCAATAATAACTTTCAAATGGGAGTTGACCAAATTCTTGAAAAAAAGGAAATTTTCCGTGCCATGGGCAAAGGGGGGGGAGTAAGACTAATTGGTTAGCTATGTCACTGAGCCAACAAAAGCTGGATGTCCTCCTGTGATGCCGCATAACCCTACAATTGTATGACAAAAACAGCTTCTCTCTTATAAGGGCGATGCCAAGCAAATAAAATAGCAAAACATTTCAATTGATTCATACCAAGTGAGTCTGCAAGAAA
The DNA here is from genome assembly GCF_047496885.1 of Scyliorhinus torazame. Taxonomy (NCBI): domain Eukaryota; kingdom Metazoa; phylum Chordata; class Chondrichthyes; order Carcharhiniformes; family Scyliorhinidae; genus Scyliorhinus; species Scyliorhinus torazame. Next base: position 272,177,746 of record NC_092714.1, on the reverse strand, counting down.
ATGCTGCGGACCTTTAAGAGCTTGGTATTGTTGCCAATCTGCCTCTGCTGCCTGAGACCTAATTAACATAAACTGTGCACCAGAATCAAAGCGACAGAAACCCGACAGGAGTCGATTTTTCAAAAAATAATAAAATCCCGATGAGCATTCATTTAATTTCCCAATGTTTATCCTTATTTGGAACAACAACCTGAAAGGGACGGAATTCAATGAAAATGAAATAAATTATTCACAAAAAGCACTAAATTAGTTGATGTTATCACACATTTAATTTATCATTTTCCAAACGTGGCCCATTTAATTTGTCAATTAGAGTCTGTGTTTACCTCGTTAACCGAAAGTGTTAGACTGTTTCTTAAAGGGGCGGTGGCTTCGCCTTAAATTGTTCACGAGGCACTTTAATACATAACTAGCTAAACACAACCAAATTCCAGCAAGCCATAAAAGTGTTTTAGCAGTTCTGTATGTCGTGGTAATTTTGAAATCATGGTAAGGCACTAGTGGAGATCTGATGGTGCTTGCTGAGTAATCGACACTGTGACTGTAGTATGTGCCTCTACAAGGTGTGGCAGCAATTTTTCAGGGCTTCTGTGACAATAGTTTTCATATCTGTGAGACCCAGAAGAACTAGGACAGCAGGCACCTGGGAACATCACTACTTGCAAGTTGCCCCCGACGTCCCGTACCATTACTTTTCTGCCCAGATATCCCGCTGTCTCCCGAGGGAATAACAATGACATTGATTCATTCAAATACAAATTAGGGAGATTACTTTTTTAAAAATAACAATTTCAGATGTGGGCATGTGTTCATTCGACGCTGCCAGCCTTGAGGGAGCGCTGCACAGTTGGAGGTGCTGTCTTTCAGGTGAGCTGTTAAACCCAAGACCCTGCCTGTTCTCTCAGGTAGACATGGAAGATCCCATGGTACTGCTCAAAGAAAAACAGCGGAGTTCCCCTTGGCATCCAAACCAACATTCATTCCTCAAACAGTAGCACTTGAAAATAGACAATCTGATCATTATTAAATTGTTGTTTGTGGGAGCTTGCTGTGCACCTATTAGCTGCCGTGTTTCCTACATTATAACAGTAACTACACTACCAAAGGTGCTTCAGTGCCTGCAAAGATTTCATGTAAGGCTCTCTATAATTGCAAGTCTTTCATTTAAGACATGGGGCGCGATTCTCCGACCCCCCACCGGGTCGGAGAATCGCCAGGGGCTGGCGTGAATCCCGCCCCCGCCGTGTCCCGAATTCTCCGCCACCATAGTGAAGACCGTGGCGAAGGCGGAAGAAAAAGAGTGTCTCCATGGCACAGGCCCACCCGCGGATCGGTGGGCCCCGATCGCGGGCCAGGCCACCATGGGGGCACCCCCCGGGGCCAGATCGCCCCGCGCCCCCCCCAGGACCCCAGAGCCTGCCCGCGCCGCCTTGTCCCGCCGTTGAAAAGGAGGTCAAATCCACGCCGGCTGGCTAGCCTCTGATCTCCGGGTAAGCGTTCTCCAAGGCGGCCTTTAGGACCCGCGACAACGCAGAATCGCCGAGCAGAAACTTATAGCCAAGTTCCGCACACATGAGTGCGGCCTCAACCGGGACCTGGGATTCATGTCACATTACATTCATCCCCCACCATCTGGCCTGCGAAATCCTACCAACTGTCCTGGCTTGATGCAATTCACACCTCTTTAACCTGGGGTTACCCCATCTCTGGATCTGTAAAGATTTAATCACCTGCTAATGCTCGCATTCCTAGCATTGTTTGGCATCTTTGAATCTGTCTATATATGTGTTTCTGGAACATACCTCTTCATTCACCTGAGGAAGGAGCAGCGCTCCGAAAGCTAGTGACATCGAAACAAACCTGTTGGACTTTAACCTGGTGTTGTAAGACTTCTTACTGTGCTCACCCCAGTCCAACGCCGGCATCTCCACATCATGGCTTTCAATTCACTGCACGGCTGCTCCACCTCGGTTTCAAATTACTGCACTGCTGCTCCATCTCGCGTTCAAATTACTGCACGGCTGCTCCATCTCGGTTTCAAATTACTGCACGGCTGCTCCATCTCCCTTTCAAATTACTGCACGGCTGCTCCATCTCGGTTTCAAATTACTGCACGGCTGCTCCATCTCGCATTTAAATTACTGCACGGCTGCTCCATCTCCCTTTCAAATTACTGCACGGCTGCTCCACCTCGCTTTTAAATTACTGCACGGCTGCTCCACCTCGCTTTTAAATTACTGCACGGCTGCTCCATCTCGCATTCAAATTACTGCATGGCTGCTCCACCTCGCATTCAAATTACTGCACGGCTGCTCCATCTCACATTCAAATTACTGCACGGCTGCTCCATCTCGCATTCAAATTACTGCACGGCTGCTCCATCTCGCATTCAAATTACTGCACGGCTGCTCCATCTCACATTCAAATTACTGCACGGCTGCTCCATCTCGCATTCAAATTACTGCACGGCTGCTCCATCTCACATTCAAATTACTGCACGGCTGCTCCATCTCCCTTTCACTTTATTTGATTTCATTTGATTTATTATTGTCACATGTATTAGTATAGAGTGAAAAGTATTGTTTCTTGCCTGCTGTACAAACAACGCATAACGTACATAGGGAAGGAAGGAGAGACTGCAGAATATAATGTTACAGTCACAACTGGGATGTAGGGAAAAGATCAACTTAATACGAGGTAGGTCCATTCAAAAGTCTGATGGCAGCGGGGAAGAAGCTGTTCCTGAGTCGGTTGTATCTTTTTCCTGACGGAAGAAGGTGGAAGAGGGTACGTCCGGGGTGCGTGGGGTCCTTAATTATGCTGGCTGCCTTTCCGAGGCAGCGGGAATTGTAGACAGAGTCGATGGATGGGAGGCTGGTTTGCGCGATGGACTGGGCTACATTCACAACCTTTTGTAGTTTCCTGCGGTCTTGGGCAGAGCAGGCTCCATACCAAGCTGTGACACAACCAGAAAGAATGCTTTCAATGGTGCATCTGTAGAAGTTGGTGAGAGTCGTAGCTGACATGCCAAATTTCCTTAGTCTTCTGAGAAAGTAGAGTCGTTGGTGGGCTTTCTGAACTATAGTGTCGGCATGGGGGGACCAGGACAGGCTGTTAGTGACCTGGACACCTAAAAACTTGAAGCGCTCGACCCTTTCTACTTTGTTCCCATTGATGTAGACAGGGGCATGTTCTCCACTACGCTTCCTAAAGTCAATGACAATCTCCTTTGTTTTATTGACATTGAGGGAGAGAATATTGTCGTCGCACCAGTTCACCAGATTCTCTATCTCATTCCTGTACTCTGTTTCGTCATAGTTTGAAATCCGACCCACTACGGTGGTGTCATCAGCAAATTTGAAGATCGAGTTGGAGGGGAATTTGGCCACACAGTCATAGGTGTATAAGGAATATAGTAGGGGGCTGAGGACACAGCCTTGTGGGGCACCGGTGTTGAGGATGATTGTGGAGGAGGTGTTGTTGCCTATCTTTACTGATTGTGGTCTGTGGGTTAGGAAGTTCAGGATCCAGTTGCAGAGGGAGGAGCCGAGGCCAAGGCCACGGAGTTTGGAGATGAGTTTCGTTGGTAAAATAGTGTTGAAGGCTGAGCTGTAGTCACTAAATAGGAGTCTGACATAGGTGTCTTTGTTATCTAGGTGTTCCAGGGTAGAGTGCAGGGCCATGAAGATGGCGTCTGCTGTGGACCTGTTGCAGCGGTAGGCGAACTGTAGTGGATCAAGGCAATCCGGGAGGCTGGAGTTGATTCGTGCCATGACTAACCTTTCGAAGCACTTCATGATGATGGATGTCAGAGCCAGTGGACGATAGTCAGTAAGGCCACGCTGCTTGACTTTTTTTTGGTACAGGGATGATGGTCGTCTTCTTGAAGCAGATAGGGACCTCAGATTGTTGTAAAGAGAGGTTGAAGATGTCTGCGAATACCCCCGCCAGCTGCTCCGCGCAAGACCTGCGTGCCCGTCCAGGTACCCCATCCGGGCCAGTGGCTTTCCGAGGGTTGATCTTCGAGAAGGCTGCTCTGGCGTCTGCAGTGGTGATCTCAGATACAAGTTCATCCGCGGCTCCTGGGGTGGAGGGCTCGCTCTCGCTGACCTCTTGCTCAAAGCGGGCATAGAATGCGTTGAGCTCATCAGGGAGGAGTGCGTTGGAGCCGACGATTTTACATGCCTTCATCTTGTAGCCCGTTATGTCTTGCAGACCTTGCCATAGACGGAGGGGATCCGTGTGGCTAGCCTGGGACTTGAGCTTGGTCCGGTACTGTCTGTTGGCATCTTTGATGGATTTCTTTAGATCGTATCTGGCTTTCATGTATAGGTCAGGGTCACCTGACTTGAACGCCTCAGACTTAGACTTCAGCAAGCAGTGGATATCCCTGTTCATCCAGGGTTTCCGGTTGGGAAACACGCGGATTTGTTTCTTTGGCACACAGTCTCCGACACACTTACTGATGAAGTCAGTTACTGTAGTGGTGTACTCGTTCAGGCTGGTCGCAGAGTGTTTAAATACTGACCAGTCCACTGACTCCAAGCAGTCCCGTAGGAGATCATCCGATTCCTCAGACCAACAATGCACGACTTTCTTTGACGGATTCTCCCGCTTCAGTTTTTGCTTATAGGCCGGGAGCAGGAGCACAGCCTCGTGGTCAGATTTGCCAAAGTGTGGGCGGGCGATAGAGCGATCGGCATGTTTGATATTTGTGTAGCAGTGGTCCAGGATGTTTGGGCCTCTGGTGGAACAGGTGACGTGTTGGTGGTTACTTGGTAGTACGCTCTTGAGCTTGGCCTGATTGAAGTCTCCAGCTACAATGAACAAGGCCTCGGGATGTTTTGTTTCAAGGCTATTTGTGGTGGTGAATATTTTGTCCAGCACGATTTTCACGTTCGCATGGGGTGGGATGTAAACTGCCGTCAGGATAACGGAGCTGAACTCCCGCGGAAGGTAGTAGGGGCGGCATTTTAGCGTCAGGTATTCTAGGTCTGGCGAGCAGAAACTCGCCAGAGTTGCTACATCTAGGCACCAGGAGGTGTTGATTAGGAGGCAGACCCTACCTCCCCTCGCCTTGCCTGAGGCCGCCGTACGTTCCTACGGTGAATTGAGAAGCCCTCTGGTTGTAGGGCACAGTCCGGTGAAGCAGGAGTGGGCCTTGTCTCTGAAACAGAGCACACAGCAGTCCGGTGAAGCAGGAGCGAGCCTTGTCTCTGAAACAGAGCACACAGCAGTCCGGTGAAGCAGGAGTGAGCCGTGTCTCCGTGAAACAGAGCACACAGCAGTCCGGTGAAGCAGGAGTGAGCCATGTCTCTGAAACAGAGCACACAGCAGTCCGGTGAAGCAGGAGTGAGCCATGTCTCCGTGAAACAGAGCACACAGCAGTCCGGTGAAGCAGGAGTGAGCCATGTCTCTGAAACAGAGCACACAGCAGTCCGGTGAAGCAGGAGTGAGCCTTGTCTCTGTGAAACAGAGCACACAGCAGTCCGGTGAAGCAGGAGTGTGCCATGTCTCTGAAACAGAGCACACAGCAGTCCGGTGAAGCAGGAGTGTGCCATGTCTCTGAAACAGAGCACACAGCAGTCCGGTGAAGCAGAGTGAGCCTTGTCTCCGTGAAACAGAGCACACAGCAGTCCGGTGAAGCAGGAGTGAGCCATGTCTCCGTGAAACAGAGCACACAGCAGTCCGGTGAAGCAGGAGTGAGCCATGTCTCTGAAACAGAGCACACAGCAGTCCGGTGAAGCAGGAGCGAGCCATGTCTCCGTGAAACAGAGCACACAGCAGTCCGGTGAAGCAGGAGCGAGCCATGTCTCTCTGAAACAGAGCACACAGCAGTCCGGTGAAGCAGGAGTGAACCATGTCTCTGAAACAGAGCACACAGCAGTCCGGTGAAGCAGGAGTGAGCCATGTCTCTCTGAAACAGAGCACACAGCAGTCCGGTGAAGCAGGAGTGAGCCATGTCTCTGAAACAGAGCACACAGCAGTCCGGTGAAGCAGGAGCGAGCCATGTCTCCGTGAAACAGAGCACACAGCAGTCCCTCAGTTCTCTTTGAAAAGTGAGTCTGGCTTTAAGTTTGTCGAGTTTGTTTTCTGGAGATTGGACATTAGCTGGGAGTAAGCTGGGCAGAGGGGCTTTGGGGCCGCGATGTTTCACTCTCACCTGCAGACCTGCACGTTTTCCACGCTTCTTGGGGTGACGGCTTCTTTTCGAACCAAGGAGACGGTGAGAGTATGCGGTGTTAAGGGTATAGTTGTGTCCAATGAGGTTATTACTGCAAAGCTGAGCAATATATTTGGACAGAATGGTGAATATTGAAATACAGGCTGTGCCCAGAGAACAGCCAGTTCCTGGTGAAGGATGTGCAATGTCACATCGTCAGACCTCCTGGGGGCCATTGAAGGCATCGCAAACCAATTCCTGTGTCTCAGTGCAATGAACGGTGCAATGTTGGCACAGGTGCTGCCTGAAGTAAAGTGGCATCAGCACTAAGCGCCAACTCCCTCACTCAGAGTCTTCCAATTTGTTTGCAGACAAGACAAACACTGGTGGAAGGATCCGCCCTGTTTAAACCCCTTACTTCCCCTTTCTGTTATTTTGACGTTCTTATTTTGATTCAAGCAAAAGATCCCAAACATTTAAAGGGAGATCACTCTGCTGTTTAAACTGGAGCTGTAGACTTTGGGCCACCAGTCAGAGGGCGGGGGGGGGGGTTGGGACTTGGTTTGATTGATTGTCCGGTGATCATTAAATTAACTCATTGGGGTAGTGGGGAAATAGTCCAGAGTCCTGTGTAACCATAGGGATCATTAGGACCATTCCCACCCTGGTAGCTTCGCCCATTTCACAATCGGGCTCACTGGGTATACTCTGGTAAGTCCCTTCAGAGTGCAGTTATCCAGTCTCCCCTTTCGTATGGCGAACTGAGCTGAGCCAGGTGTGGGCTGTCTATCCAGTCTGGCATTCCCCACCCCCCCATTCGGATCTGGTCAAGGTTGTGTCGTATCTGTCCCACCACCCATACCACGGAAGTGTGATAGAGTTGTCCCTGCCTGAGCTGTCCGATATCAATCTTTTCTCCATCGATGAGGTGATTAATTGCTTTGCGATGAGCTTCGGATATTGTGATTCAATCCAATTGTATTCCTATACCCTCCTGTCCTGGCCTGGTCCTCCTGATCATAGAATCATAGAATTTGTAGTGCAGAAGGAGGCCATTCGGCCCATCGAGTCTGCACCGGCTCTTAGAAAGAGCACCCTACCCAAGGTCAACACCTCCACCCTATCCCCATAACCCAGTAATCCCACCCAACACTAAGGGCAATTTTGGACACTAAGGACAATTTATCATGGTCAGTCCACCTAACCTGCACATCTTTGGACTGTGGGAGGAAACCGGAGCACCCGGAGGAAACCCACGCAGACACGGGGAGGATGTGCAGACTCCGCACAGACAGTGACCCAAGCCGGAATCGAACCTGGGACCCTGGAGCTGTGAAGCAACAGTGCTAACCACTGTGCTACACATATTTCGCAGCCCGCTCTAATTTCATCAGCCCGTTAAGTCGCTCCAATTTTTCGTTTAACCCTTGTATATCCAATGAGTTAATTATGGAATTCCCGGTGTTAAATCCAGTAGCAACATCATTAACTATTCCCCTCTTTGTTCCTGTCCTCAAAACCTAGTGGCCCCATGGTATCAGCAGCCTGCTGCATTACAACCTTACTTAATACACTCAACATATTTCTTGCCTGTCCTGTACCATATTCTGGCATTTGTAGGCCCAAATTATTGATCAGAACAGGCACAATTTCATGTTTGACATTATCATACAACAGATTCTCCGTCTCTGAGGCTAAATGCCGGCGCAAATAGAGAATCCGTGGTGCTCCACGACAGGAAAATCGGCGTGAATCCCTCACCGATTCCGGTACCAGTGAGGGGCTAGAACTGTCGCACATGGAACACCTGCGGATTGCGCAGAGAAGAGCCGGAGAACCGCCAGGCCGCGCATGCGCAGGGCTGACAGGCTGCAGCCATGCACGCCAACGCCCCCACGACGGGAAACATGGCGCCGGCTGTGCTGGACCGCATACCTGCCCACCCCGGCCCCACAGCCCATCCCCTGGCCACCACCCACCACTCCCTCCAGTCCTAGCAGAAGTCCCCCGGCCAGCGGCCGCATCTCGGCCGAGTGTGCGGCGTTGGACACTGTCCACACGTAGCCCGCGCCATCAGGAACTCGGCCCATCGGGGGCGGAGCATCGTCCCGAGGAGGGGACGCCTGCCCCGAATCCGGTGTCGGAAGCCATTCTCTGCCCGATCGCCGATTTCCGCGTCGGCCTACGGAGAATCCCACCCCATTTCTCCTTCGTTAACAAGTACAATCCCGTTCTCGGGTCCCTTAGTGTTTGGAGGGCATGGAAATTCCCTGGGTTGCGTGGATGCCATTATGGGATGTGGCGAAGGGGGAGGAAAGCATTCCGAAAACATCCATCAGTTTTCCTTGGCTCTTCCTCTGACCCGTGTATCAGTAGAACGTTGTACGCACAGTGCACTTGAAGCCATGTTTTGATTGTATGTCCTCTATGTCCAGCCTTTGGATGCTAGGATACATATCCCATCGGTGAAATTATACAAAGCCCCACAGTTCATGTAATTACCTTCTTCCTGAGTTTATTGCAAATTGTGTATCATTCTTGGATATCTGCAGTTGCCCCAGAGCTCCGGGTGGCCACACGAATCCCCACAGCCACTGTGCCCCCTCATTGGGGTAGGTTGCCATCTGAAAATTTAAAGAATAGGGTCCTGGTCATCACCAGGTGTTAGGTTTTGTCCGTACGACATTCCGTCTGTACGGGTCGAACACGTCCTCTTATTCAGCTGTTAGTGGTTCTCATATTTTACAACCTTATCATTTCTATTTCCTCGGGATCGTGGGCCAGATTCTGTTGCACTTAAACCTGACCCCGACATGCTGGTGCCTGTTTGATTATCCATCTCAATATACCCATATCCTATCCCCCAATATCTTCCTTCTGAACAGCTGGTACTACAAACAGAACCTTACTCAACACACAACTTGGTCAGTGAAAGCTGCTGCTTATTAACTAATAACATTGGTTTCTGTACCTTTAAATGAAAATGAAAATCGCTTATTGTTACAAGTAGGCTTCAAATGAAGTTACTGTGAAAAGCCCCTAGTCGCCACATTCCGGCGCCTGTTCGGGGAGGCTGGTACGGGAATTGAACCGTGCTGCTGGCCTGCCTTGGTCTGCTTTAAAAGCCAGCGATTTAGTCTGGGATTGTCTGGGCATTTGATGCCCCACATTATAACCCTACTGCCGTGTGCCTTATTGTGTTTCCTCCTGTAAGTGTGGGTACTGAGCTGCCTCATTGTAACTCACACAAACAAAATTTGACCAGCTGCTCTGTTATTAATTACTTGTCTCCATCGTCTATCCTCAGTTACTGAATCCTGTCCTAATCACAAGCCCTGGAGAACTTTTGCAGTCTAATGAAATACCATCAGAACATCTTTGAAACGTAAATCAAACATTTCTATTTGATTGCCGGCAGTAACATTTTGATTGCTTGCTGGAGTCATAGACTATAAATCACTTATAATCTCTATATTGTTGGGTCGGTACGGCAATGTGGTAATTCCCATTATTAAGGCTGTATATGTGGAACTTTTCACTAGATGTCCCCCCCCACATTGGATAGTCAGAGGCTTTTCCCCAGGGTAGAGGGGTCAATTACTAGGGGGCATAGGTTTAAGGTGAGAGGGGCAAAGTTTAGAGTAGATGTACGAGGCAAGTTTTTTACGCAGAGGGTAGTGGGTGCCTGGAACTCACTACCGGAGGAGGTAGTGGAGGCAGGGACGATAGGGACATTTAAGGGGCATCTTGACAAATATATGAATAGGATGGGAATAGAAGGATACGGACCCAGGAAGTGTAGAAGATTGTAGTTTAGTCGGGCAGTATGGTCGGCACGGGCTTGGAGGGCCGAAGGGCCTGTTCCTGTGCTGTACATTTCTTTGTTCTTTGTTCTTTGTTCCCACCCACCCCCCCTTCACTAGATTTTCAATTGGCCCAACTATTGCTGTAAAATTGAAAGTCTACAACTAAATTCTTGAAGCTACTGCAAATCTTGTTCCATTTGCAGTTACTTGTAAAGCAAAACACAAAAGATCCAATTAATCTGATCATATCTGACAATTCCAAATTTAAAAGTTTGTAATTCCCAATTAAAAATAAAGCTACATCTGCAGCTGTTAACAAGCAAGGATTAATTCTCTGCTGGCTTGAAAAAGGGTGGAGTAAGGGTTCTCAACTGGATGTCATTACGTCACCCTTCTTGTGTTTTGACAAGGAACATCATCGGGGACCTAAATAAAAGCAAATTACTGCGGATGCTGGAATCTGAAACGAAAGAGAAAATGCTGGAAAGTCTCAGCAGGTCTGGCAGCATCTGTAGGGAGAGAAAAGAGCTAACATTTCGAGTCCGATGACAAAGAGTCATCGGACTTTGGCAAAGAGTCATCAGACTTGAAACATTAGCTCTTTTCTCTCCCTACAGATGCTGCCAGACCTGCTGAGATTTTCCAGCATTTTCTCTTTGATCAGGGACCTATTTTATTTCTCCATCTCACCTTCACACTTCTTTCTGCAATCTCAGAGTTATTCCTTCTGCATTGCACCAGTTGTATCAGAGATACCGCTTTGAACCTGACAAGTTTTAACCCTGGACCAATCCAACACCGGATTGGTCATATGCATTTCAAATATCCCAATTTTCAATCAACTCGATCAAATTAATATTATCTTATCCTTATATGTGTGAATTTGTATCCGAATTAAAATTTCTCATGTTTATCAAAAGTACCTGGGAATCATCAGTAAACATGGATCTAGGTTGAACTTTTGAAAAGAAAGATTTGTTCATTACATTTCCCTTTGTTAGTTTAAGCCACTTAAACTATGATCTCAACATCCACAATATCAGACAACACACAAATATCACCACTCTCACACACACAAACAGGGGTTTGACCAAAATTAATTACCTAAACGTCCTTGTGGCTTCTGTTCTTGTTCAAACTTCCAAAGGATCTGTAATTAAAAACTCAAGGTTACTGCCCTGAAATGATAAACCTTAGCAAATGTACGAACATCCACACAAATGAAACACAAACAGATTCTCACGGCTTGCAAATATCACAGTTAACCGTGAGCCTTCTCTCACACTCCAGATTCTTAAAGAGACAGAGCAATTTCACAATCTCTTGGTTAAAAAGCTAAACAAGATCTTCCATTCTCCTTCATCATAAAATCTTTCATTGGTTTTGTTCCATTTAAGTCAATTTCCAATGGCTATTTTTATAGGTATCAGCTATTCTTCGTGGATTTAAAACCATTCTCACGTTTGTACCAATTGCCTCCAGGCTATGTTTAAAGTTTCCACATTAACTGGTTTTGTTGAGCTCCCACAAATTCATAATTAAACCTGCATAAATTAATCATAGATTCTCATAGGTATGTAATTTTTCGGGCGATTTTGAACAAATCAACTAAAGGAATGGAGAGTGGGCAGAGAGCTTGCGTGAAATTTATATTGTTCTATTACTTTGAATCTGCTCGAATTTCTTTCCTTTAAACTGATTTCAATTTCCAATGTTTCAGTGCTTGAAAGAAATCTTACTAGGTGTTTTGTTGACTGAAATGTTTGAAAAGTTCAGATTGGATCCAGGTAGGCCTGGACAACTTGAATGGCTTAATCTCCGACCCAAACCCAGTCTTGCAAATTTGAAACAATCGGAATTTATTTTAACCATGAACTCATTTGTTACATTTTAACTTTATCTTCTATTTTTATTCCTTTCTTCCCTTCCGGTCAGCTTCAGTGCCCAGCATACGGGGAGGGGGGGAGAGGAGCTGTCCAACCCTGGTATTGCTGAGAAAGCTCATTCAGCTTTTCCAGCCCTCTTTACCGTACAGCGGAGTGTCTATTGAAATCCACCCCGCTTTCACTGTTTATTAATCATATTGCAATACATTTGTGCGAGGAAAAGGGACATTGTCCCTCCTCCTCCCCCCCCCCCCCCCCCCCCCCCCCCCCCGCCCATTTCTCAATAAACCCAAGATCTGTCTGTGTGGATTTAGTTTTATTTGATTTTTCTTTTTGGCATGTCTCTTTTATCTAAATGCAGCACGGTAGCACAATGGTTAGCACTGTTGCTTCACAGCGCCAGGGACCCAGTTTCGATTCCCGGCTTGGGTCACTGTCTGTGCGGAGTCTGCACGTTCTCCCCGTGTCTGCGTGGGTTTCCTCCGGGTGCTCCGGTTTCCCCCCACAAGTCCCGAAAGACGTGCTTGTTAGGTGAATTGGACATTCTGAATTCTCCCTCAGTGTACCCGAACAGGCGCCAGAGTGTGGCAACTAGGGGCTTTTCACAGTAACTTCATTGCAGCGTTGTAAGCCCACTTGTGGCAATAATAAGAATGATTATTATTAGCTGCTTAGCGGCCCTGGGTTACTATCCGTGTGGAGTTTGCACATTCTCCCCGTGTCTGCGTGGGTTTCATCCCCACAACCCAAAGATGTGCAGGTTAGGAGGATTGGCCGCGCTAAATTGCCCTTAATTGGAAAAAAATAATTGGGTCCTCTAAATGTATTTATTTTTAAAAAATTATTAGCTGCTTAGCTACTGAATAAACAGCTCTTCGTTAGAAGTCCTTGCTGTCAGTGATTCAGGAGTCCAAAACATTTACATCCTCCAAACCCCACACAGTGCTGACTGGGAAATATATCGGCCGTTCCTTCACTGTCGCTGGGTCAAAATCCTGGAACTCCCTCTCTAACAGCACTTTAGGTGTACCTACACCACATGGGCTGCAGCGGCTCAAGAAGGCGGCTCAAGGGCAGTTAGAGATGGGCAATGAATGCTGGCCTAGCCAGCGACATCCCCATCCCGTAAATGAATGAAGAAAAATTCCCACAAATCTCTTCTGCAGCCTCTCCAAAGTCTTCCCATCCTCCCGATAGTTTGGAGAACACTCAAGCTGAGACAGAACCAATATTTAATAAAGGTTCAACATAATTCCCTTGCTTTGACTTTTTTATACAAATCCAGACCGTGAAGGAAAGCATGATTCAAAGACCGTTTGGTCCAATTACGATAAACTATTCCCAGCTTTTAAATTTGGGTGCTGAGAAAGGCAGTTCAAGTTAATTAGGATGAAAATCAATACTTTTGTTCGGAGATAATAATTTCAGCTACCATTTAGCAGCTAGCAAACATCACTCGGACCACAGGATATCAACTCTAATCCTGGTTGAGCAGATCCCTAATTTTGACAAGTCAGTGATCGTTAACCCCATAACGAAGCTGAACAAAACGAGAGGTGTGAGACCGATCTGGGCCCAGCTTTGGAATTGTAAATGCTTCTCTCACACTCCCTCATATACAACATACTTCCCCTTTTATAACAGTGACGACACTTCAAAAGTGTTTCCTTGGATGTAAAATGCTTTGGGATTAGAAAGCTGCTATATCAATGCAACTTCCCTCTTTCCCATTTTGTTGACCCAAAGCACAAAATACATTCTCTCACATCTTCTGTGGATCCTGAGTAAGTTGAAATCGGATTGGGAACAACAACAACTTGCAGTTATTTGGCACCTTTAATGTATACGGGAACATAGGAATTAGGGGCGGAAGTCGGCAATTCAGCCCCTCGAACCTGCTCCGCCATTCAATCAGATCATGGCTGATCTCTTCCTGGTCTCAAATCCACCTCCCTGCCTGTTCCCCAGATCCCTGAAACCCATTTTTAAATCAAAAATATACCTATCTCCTTCTTGAAACCATTTAATGACTCAGACTCCACCGCACTATGGGGCAGCGAGTTCCACAAATTGACCACCCTCTGCGAGATGTAGTTCCTCCTCATCTCAGTTCTAAACCTCTATCTGTGACATTTCGTTCTGGATTGCCCCACATTGGGGAACATTCGGTCCACGTTTCCTTTATCAATCCCTTTTAGTATTTTATACACCTCGATCAGATCCCCTCTCATCCTTCTAAACTCCAGCGAGTATAAGTCCAAACTGTTTAATCTCTCCTCGTACATCAACCCTTTCATCCCCGGAATCAATCTGGTGACCCTCCTCTGAACTGCCTCCAGTGTCCCACATCCTTCCTCAAATAAGGAGAGCAAAACTGGACACAATACTCCAGATGTGGTCTCACCAAAACCCTATACAATTGCAACAACACTTCTCTACTTTTATACTCCAGTCCTTTTGCAATAAATGCTAACATTCCATTTGCCTTTTTTATTACATGCTGTACCTGCACAGACTTTCTGACACCAGATCCCTCTGCCCAGATGCATTTTGAATTTGTTTTCCATTTAGATAATAATTTGCCTTACTATTTATTTGGCCAAAATGGATAACCTCACACTTTTCCACGTTAAACTCCATCTGCCAAACGTTGGCCCAATCTCCTCGCCTATCTATATCCGTCTGTAAAATCTTTATCTGCTCTTCCTACCTGCCTTCCCACCTATTTTAGTATCATCTGCAAATTGTGCTACGTTACACCCTGCCCCTGCTTGCAGATCATTTATTTAAATTGTAAACAGTTGAGGTCAGAAGACTGCACCCCGCCAGTTATAGTTCGCCAGCCAGAGAAGGACCCATTTAACCCGACCCTCTGCTTTCTGTCAGTCAGCCAACCCTCAACCCAATCTAGTGTTCTAGTCCCAATCTCTTGTGATCTCACCTTCTGGATCAGCCTTTTATACGGCACCTTGTCAAATGCCTTCTGGAAGTCCAGGTTTACCACAAGTTTCTCTGTATTAACTGCAGCGTTTGGAAAAATTTTATTATCCTTTACAGTGAAGACAGAGACAAAATATTATACAAAAATGTAGTACAACTCCCAAAGATACCTCACGCACATGTTGTCAAACAAAACCTGACCCTACGCCGAATAAAGAGACAATAGGTCTGGTGGCAAAGTACTTGGTCATCCATCCCATTGCTTTTTATGGAATCTTACTGTGCATAAATTGGCTGCCGTATTTTCTTATATTGCAGGAGTGACTGCACTTCCGTGTCTGTTGTTTTGATATGCTCTTGACGTAGCACAAGCTGCTTCCTCGATGTGCACTCTGACAAAGGAAGGTTCAGACTTGGAGATAGCTTGAACACGTTTATGAAACTGTTAACAATTCTCCTACTTGGATTCGACCCTCCTGTTAATCCTGCTATAGCTACTCAGACTGACTAACCAGTCTGCTACAATCCACGTGGTGGGAGTGATGTGTTTCAATCAACCCTCTCTGGACTCACTAAGTGTCTCCACTGGAAAGAGACTGAGCATATGTGCTGTGTCCTTTTATATGGGTTGGTGTAATGCCCCCCTGTGGTAGTGTCACGTCTGGGTGTGTCGTGACTGCCCATTAGTCGTGTCCTATCTTACTGACCTATTGGTTGAATGTCTGTGTGTCATAGTGTCTCTGGTGCTCCCTCTGGTGTCTAGCTAGGTGTAGTGTGTTCATAGTAACCCCTTGTGTATTTACAGTGATGCATATCACCACATCTGTGAGGCAACCTGGGCAGTAGGTGGTCCCAATGATGTGTTTTACAAATCATGAATTTCATTAGATTCTGTTGAAAGGTCACAGATACTGAGCCATTGGGCAGGAATTCACCCAAATGACTGGGGTCCTGGCCGCCAGCTGATGAGCCAGCGAGAGCATCATGTTGTCTCCTTTGGGGACGGCCTACTCCATGTTAAATGCCTCTCAGGCACATAAATGGCCTGGGACTTGCTTTTCCCCACGACCAAGGTCTCCGGCCACCTCTTCCAGATGCAGGGTCCATCCATCGGGCACTGACCATCTGCCCATGATTCTAACTCCTGGGATCCCACAAGCAAACTGGACGGTATTTGTTTTTGTTTTTTGAACACCCTGCATGACGACCTGCCCAGCACTGGGTCAATACCAACAGCAACAGGACGAGGGTCCGTAGTGGGCATTAGTTAGGGCTAAAGCCCAGAACCTCAAGTGCAAGAGTAGGAATGAAGTGAGGATTCCATGGCTGCCAAATAAGAATGGAATCTCTGGTACTTGTTTAAGCAGCTTCGGAACATCTAATGTTACAATTCGCTACACAGTGCGTATCTACAGCGCTCTAACGTGCGCTCAAAATGTCAAGTGTATTTTTCAAAGCTATTATATCCTTATCAAAGCCTCCTAACCAGCACTTTAATTTGAAGCACTGTGCATGTATCACGCTAATATTTAAACCATCTGTGACCACATGAGGGATGTCTGTGATGCGTGTGACTGCTCTGCTATTTATAATTGATCATGCTCACTGGAGGGCTATTGCAGTCTGTACAGAGTTCAAACTAACCTTCACATGTCTGGAGGGATTAATGGGATCTTGCATCCAGGGCCTGCTCATTCTGTCCACTTACTCTCACTTTTACATTCTGGGACCTGTTGAGAACGGTGAAGATACAAAACTACAGCTCCCCAACCTTAAAATAAAACACAGGGTGAGAAAGCACGGCTCGACAGATCTTGGAGG
Source organism: Scyliorhinus torazame (assembly GCF_047496885.1). Taxonomy (NCBI): domain Eukaryota; kingdom Metazoa; phylum Chordata; class Chondrichthyes; order Carcharhiniformes; family Scyliorhinidae; genus Scyliorhinus; species Scyliorhinus torazame. The sequence goes on along the minus strand of NC_092714.1, from coordinate 272,161,130 downwards.
TGAAGCTGCCCCTCTCCGCTTCCCTCCCTGCAGTAACCTTGACTCCGACTCTGAAAGCACTTCTTGTTCCAATCAGCTCACCATCTGTACGAGCACCGCCACTTAATGGGAACTCACAAAGTGAGTGGCACTGGAGTGGAGGATGGGGGCCAGACTGGCGCTTGCTGTCAGATTGCCTTCGGAGAATGATCGGGGCTTTTTAGCGCTTCAGCTCAAAGATGCAGGACCACAAAACAAGCAGGTTTTGTCAGCTCATCGTCACAGCAAAGGGTTCATTGTCAGCACTTTGTAAACTTCATCATCCAGAACAATCGAATCAGAGCATCACATATTGCAGAGGTTCCTCCAAATCACAAACCATCCAGGGTACATCCAGGGTGAGTGTGACTGGACAGAGTGAGTGTATATGGGCCGAGTGAGTGTAAATGGACAACGGTCACTAGCAGCCTGGCAGTGCCAAGGTGTCTGGGTACCAGAGGGAGAGCCTGGGTTCCATCCTGCCCTGTCCCTGACCACCCAGGGTTCTCTAATGGTCTGGGAGACCATCCCCCTCTCCCTAGGCGCCGTTACGCCTGGTCCATGTTTGTGTGCACCAGTATAAAACGGTGCCCTGGCCAGGTTTCCCAGGTGTGGCTGTTCAGTCCCAGACCAGGCCAGGTTAATCCGTAAGGCTCATTTCAATATGCTAATCTGGATCACGGTCAGTGAGGAATCTCGCGGATCCTCATGTAGGGCCCCTCGTGGGAATCATCGACCTTGTCCCAACACCAAGTCAGTTCCGCCAAAGCACGCATTATGTTCAGTTAGTAAAATGATGTCGTTAATGGAATGAAGCAAGTGCAGAAGCAGGCCTATTTTGCGATTTCAATTTTGATTGGGAAGTGAACAGGAGTCAAGAATCGGCTCTCGAGATGGTTCAGTTAAAGATCTGTCTGTAGACAGACTAGCAGTCTCTTTGCAATCAGTTCTGAGTTTCTGCATACTCTGACTCGGTCAGGTCCCTTTCTTTAAAGCACTGTCAGAAGATCTCTCCTGTTCAAAGTGGCGTTTCAAGACATCTGTTTGCAACAAATATTCGTAGGTGGTTAACTCTACTTTTAAAAAGTGGATTGGGATCTGATGGTTTTGTTGTTTGAGTGGGAATAAAGATAGCAGTTAAGGGTTATTGTGTCACTGTACTGATTAGCATTGTTTTCGGGTAATTGTAAGTGACTTTCTTATGTGATGTTAAAGATATTTTAAGACTTTGTTTTAATATACCATATAACTAAATATGTACCCCAGACTATTCGTACTCAACAGATACTCCAAACTATCGGTACTCAACATGTACCCCAAACGATCGGTACTCAACACGTACCCCAAACTATCGGTACTCAACATATACCCAAACGATCGGTACTCAACACATACCCCAAACTATCGGTACTCAACATATACCCCAAACTATCGGTACTCAACACGTACCCCAAACTATCGGTACTCAACATATACCCCAAACAATCGGTACTCAACGCATACTCCAAACTATCGGTACTCAACATATACCCCAAACTATCGGTACTCAACACGTACCCCAAACTATCGGTACTTAACGTGTACCCCAAACTATCGATACTCACCACGTACCCCAAACTATCGATACTCAACACGTACCCCAAACTATCGGTACTCAACACGTACCCCAAACTATCGATACTCAACATGTACCACAAACTATCGGTATTCAACAGATACCCCAAACTATCGGTACTCAACACGTACCCCAAACTATCTATACTCAACACGTACCCCAAACTATCGGTATTCCATAAGACCATAAGACCATAAGACATAGGAGCGGAAGTAAGGCCATTCGGCCCATCGAGTCCACTCCACCATTCAATCATGGCTGAATTCAACTCCATTTACCCGCTCTCTCTCCATAGCCCTTAATTCGTCGAGAAATCAAGAATCTATCAACCTCTGTCTCAAAGAAACTCAACGTCCCGGCCTCCACCGCCCTCTGAGTCAATTAATTCCACAGACCCACCACCCTCTGGCTGAAGAAATTTCTCCTCATCTCTGTTCTAAAGTGACTCCCTTTTATTCTAAGGCTGTGTCCCCGGGTCCTAGTCTCCCCTGCTAATGGAAACAACTTCCCTACGTCCACCCTATCTAAGCCATTCATTATCTTGTAAGTTTCTATTAGATCTCCCCTCAACCTCCTAAACTCCAATGAATATAATCCCAGGATCTTCAGACGTTCATCGTATGTTAGGCCTACCATTCCTGGGATCATCCGTGTGAATCTCCGCTGGACCCGCTCCAGTGCCAGTATGTCCTTCCTGAGGTGTGGGGCCTAAAATTGCTCACAGTATTCTAAATGGGGCCTAACTAATGCTTTATAAAGCTTCAGAAGTACATCCCTGCTTTTATATTCCAAGCCTCTTGAGATAAATGACAACATTGCATTTGCTTTCTTAATTACGGACTCAACCTCTGTACCCCAAACGATCGGTACTTAACACGTACCCCAACCTATCGGTACTCAACATGTACAACAAACTATTGATAGTCAACACATACCCCAAACTATCGGTACTCAACACGTACCCCAAACTATCGATATTCAACATGTACCGCAAACTATCAGTACTCAACACGTACCCCAAACTATCGGTACTCAACAAGTACCCCAAACTATCCACACTCAACTCCTACCTCAAACTATCGATACTCAACACATACCCCAAACTATCAGTACTCAACATGTACAACAAACTATCGGTACTCAACACGTACCCCAAACTATCGGTACTCAACACGTACCACAAACTATCGGTACTCAACACGTACCCCAAACTATCGGTACTCAACACATACCCCAAACTATCGGTACTCAACACGTACCCCAAACTATCGGTACTCAACACGTACCACAAACTATCGGTACTCAACACGTACCCCAAACAATCGGTACTCAACACGTACCCCAAACTATCGATACTCAACACATACCCCAAACTATCGGTACTCAACACGTACCCCAAACTATCGGTACTCAACACGTACCCCAAACTATCGGTACTCAACATGTACAACAAACTATCGATACTCAACACATACCCCAAACTATTGATACTCAACACATACCCCAAACAATCGGTACTCAACACGTACCCCAAACAATCGGTACTCAACATGTACAACAAACTATCGATACTCAACACATACCCCAAACTATTGATACTCAACACATACCCCAAACTATCGATATTCAACACATACCCCAAACTATCAGTACTCAACAAGTACCCCAAACTATCCACACTCAACTGCTACCCCAAACTATCGGTACTCAACTCCTACCCCAAACTATCGATACTCAACATGTACCCCAAACTATCGGTACTCAACACGTACCCCAAACTATCGATACTCAACACATACCCCAAACTATCGGTACTCAACACGTACCCCAAACTATCGATACTCAACACATACCCCAAACTATCGGTACTCAACACGTACCCCAAACTATCGGTACTCAACACGTACCCCAAACAATCGGTACTCAACATGTACAACAAACTATCGATACTCAACACATACCCCAAACTATCGATATTCAACACGTACCCCAAACTATCAGTACTCAACAAGTACCCCAAACTATCCACACTCAACTCCTACCCCAAACTATCGATACTCAACACGTACCCCAAACTATCGATACTCAACACATACCCCAAACTATCGATACTCAACACATACCCCAAACTATCGGTACTCAACACATACCCCAAACTATCGGTACTCAACACGTACCCCAAACTATCGGTACTCAACACGTACCGCAAACTATCGGTACTCAACATGTACAACAAACTATCGATACTCAACATGTACAACAAACTATCGATACTCAACACGTACCCCAAACAATCGGTACTCAACATGTACAACAAACTATCGATACTCAACACATACCCCAAACTATTGATACTCAACACATACCCCAAACTATCGATTTTCAACACGTACCCCAAACTATCAGTACTCAACAAGTACCCCAAACTATCGGTACTCAACACGTACCCCAAACTATCGGTACTCAACATGTACCCCAAACTATCGGTACGCAACACGTACCCCAAACTATCGGTACTCAACATATACCCAAACTATCGATACTCAACACATACCCAAAACTATCGGTACTCAACACGTACCCCAAACTTTCGATACTCAACACATACCCCAAACTATCGGTACTCAACGCATACCCCAAACTATCGGTACTCAACACATACCCCAAACTATCGGTACTCAACATGTACCCCAAACTATCCACACTCAACTCCTACCCCAAACTATCGATACTCAACACATACCCCAAACTATCGGTACTCAACATGTACCCCAAACTATCCACACTCAACTCCTACCCCAAACTATCGGTACTCAACATGTACAACAAACTATCGATACTCAACACATACCCCAAACTATCGGTACTCAACATGTACAACAAACTATCGATACTCAACACATACCCCAAACTATCGATACTCAACACGTACCCCAAACTATCGGTACTCAACATGTACAACAAACTATCGATACTCAACACATACCCCAAACTATCGATACTCAACACATACCCCAAACTATCGATACTCAACACGTACCCCAAACTATCCACACTCAACACATACCCCAAACTATCGATACTCAACACATACCCCAAACTATCGGTACTCAACATATACCCCAAACTATCCACACTCAACTCCTACCCCAAACTATCGATACTCAACACGTACCCCAAACTATCGGTACTCAACATGTACCCCAAACTATCCACACTCAACTCCTACCCCAAACTATCGGTACTCAACATGTACCCCAAACTATCCACACTCAACTCCTACCCCAAACTATCGATACTCAACACGTACCCCAAACTATCGGTACTCAACATGTACCCCAAACTATCCACACTCAACTCCTACCCCAAACTATCGGTACTCAACATGTACAACAAACTATCGGTACTCAACACATACCCCAAACTATCGGTACTCAACATGTACAACAAACTATCGATACTCAACACATACCCCAAACTATCGGTACTCAACACGTACCCCAAACTATCGGTACTCAACACGTACCCCAAACTATCGGTACTCAACATGTACAACAAACTATCGGTACTCAACACGTACCCCAAACTATCGATATTCAACACGTACCCCAAACTATCGATACTCAACACGTACCCCAAACTATCGATACTCAACACGTACCCCAAGCTATCGATACTCAACACGTATCCCAAACTATCGATACTCAACACGTATCCCAAACTATCGATACTCAACACATACCCCAAACTATCGATATTCAACACGTACCCCAAACTATCGATACTCAACACGTACCCCAAACTATCGGTACTCAACACGTACCCCAAACTATCGGTACTCAACATGTACAACAAACTATCGATACTCAACACATACCCCAAACTATCGGTACTCAACACGTACCCCAAACTATCGGTACTCAACACGTACCCCAAACTATCGGTACTCAACATGTACAACAAACTATCGATACTCAACATGTACCCCAACTACCTAATTCATCAAACTAATTGGACTCTGCTCAACTTCCTTCTTATTCATGAACCTCTGTATGTACAAATCTAACTTTTCCACTTTCAAACATCTTGACCAAATATATGAGAGGACCATATATTTTCATCGCTCTTCCTAGTAACCATTTTGATCACTTGTCATTATGTTCTTTCATCGTAACCTGATAATTCTGACTCTTTTCTCTCACACCACCATTAACGTGCCTCTTTCTGCCTGAATTGTTTGTATCTTCTGACTGCTAAACGTGGTTTCAGCAATGACAGCCTCACTCTGGGCTGTCTTTTACTAAACACTCCAGCCGGCATTCTGCTGCTCGCAATGTGAGGGGCTTTACGGTAAATAAACAAAGTATATTTTGGAGTGTGATTCAGTGACATCTGACCTTTCGTCCAATTTGTGTCTTGTGTTTTCTTAACAAGAACACTCTTAATGATTTGTACTGTGCGTTCTGCTGCTCCATTTGAAGCAGGAAGGTATGGTAGTGCTGGCACGTCTACATCAATGGCTCCGAAGTGGAGATGGCCGATAGCTTTAGGTTCCTGGGGGTCACCATCACCAACAGTCTGTCCTGGTCCACTCACGTTGATGCAACAGTCAAGGAAGCCCAACAACGTCTCTACTTCCCACGGAAGCTAAAGAAATTCTGCATCGACTCTCACAAACTTCGACAGATGTGTGATAGAGAGCATCCTATCCGGCTGCATCACAGCCTGGTATGGCAACTGCTCGGCCCAAGATTGCAAGAAACTGCAGAGTGTGGTGAACTCAGCCCAACGCATCACACAAGCTTGCCACCCCCACATTCATTCTGTGCACACCTCCTGCTGCCTCAGGAAGGCAGACCGCATTATCAGAGCTCCCTCCCACCCAGGCATTGCCTTCTTCCAGACCCTTCCATCAGGCAGAAGGTACAGAAGTCTGAAGACCCGCACATCCAGACATAGGAACAGCTTCTTCCCCACAGCTACCAGACTCCTCAACGACTCCCCCTCGGACTGATCTGTTCCCTGTAAGAACACTATTCACAACGCCCTATGCTGCTCTTGTTTGGCCTTGTTCCACACTGTAACCAATCACTATTTGTTGATGCACCACTGTCAATGTTCTCTGTTGATTATTCTTTTGTCTACTGTGTACGTACTGTGTACGTTCCCTCAGCCGCAGAAACTTACTTTCACTGTACTTCGGTACACGTGACAATAAATATCAATCAATCAATCAAGTTTCTGTGTATTTTACCCTATTCGATCTCAGAGATTTTAACAAACTCTTCTGAACAAAGCTGAGGTCTGTTGTCAGACACAACTCCTCTGGGAACACAGAGGCAACAAACAAGCAACACAAAGTGTCAAGAGTTTTTGCTGGTTGTTGTTTGATTCAATCGAAATCCCTCGACCCACTTGGCGTTGTCATTAGACTGGTAATCCAGGTACCCACAGTAATGCTCTGGGACCCGGATTAAAATCCCACCATGCCAGATGGGGAAGTTTGAATGCAACAAAATCGGGAAGCCTAATGAATCTGTCATCCGGACCTGCTCTGCATGTGACTCCAGACCCATGGCAATGTGGTTGATTCTTAAATGCCCTCTGAACTGACCTACAAATCCACTCAGTTCAGGGGCAATTAGGGATGGGCAATAAATGCTGGCCCAGTCATGGCCATTTCCAATCAATGAGTTTTTTTAAACAAAGCCATCTGTTGCAGATGACACAAAGGTGAATAGGTATGTTCTGAAGAGGACGTAAGGAGATTTTAGTTGGGTATAGTTAAGTTGTACGAGTGGAAAAACATGAAGTTGTTCACTTTGGCAGGGAGAATAAAGAAGCAGAGTATTACTCAAATGGAGAACTACGGCAGAATTCCGAGATGCAGCGGGATCTGGGTGTTCCAGTTCATGAGTCACCAAATGTAGGAGCAGCAAGTAATTTAGAAGGTTAATGGAATGCAATATTTCATCACGAGATGAATTGAACATAAAAGTAAGGATGTTACACTTTGGTTATACGGGCATCGGTGAGACTATTGCTCCATAACTTCCTCAGAGTGGCAATCTCCGATGGATTGTCACTCGCAAGGCCCTGTCACAGAAATCCTCCCTCATTTACCCTTGGGTGAGGCAGGAGCAGTGAAGTGCAGCCCTGGCAGTGTGGCGTAGAGTAACTGGGGCGCAAAGAGGTAAGAAATGCCCCTTGTTACAGCACTAGCTGCTATAAAGGAGGCGTTTAAAGGACAAATAAAAGGTAATAAAAAGTAAATGATTCAGACAATGGGTGGGGGGTCAGATGGGGAGATCGGATCAGATCAGATCGGGGGGGGGGGGGTCGGACACGAATGGGGGGGATGGATCAGATCAGGGGGCTTTGGATCAGGGGTCGGTCAGATGGGGGTGGGCCGGGTCACACGGGGTCGGATGAGAGCGGGGGTTTCAAATCAGACAAAAGAGGAGGGGAACCGGGGGAAGGTCGGATTGTAGACGGGGCAGGTTTGGGTCGGGTCGGACCACAAAAGGGGTGGGGGGGGGTGATATCCAACAGGAACGGAGTGGGGGGGGGGGGCTCGATCCGGAGTTGGGGAAGCATCGGGCTGGACCAGAGAGCTGGGGGGAGGCTGGACTGAAGGGAGGTGGTCACACCGGAGAGTGGGGATGGTACAGACCAAAGAGGGGGGGTCAGTCCCAGAGGGGGTGTCGGACCAGTTCACGCTGGGATAGGGGGTTCAGACCAAAGGCGGAGGGTGGGGGTCAGTCTGGGAGGGGGGTGTCAAACCAGTTCACGCTGGGAGGGTGGGGGGTTCAGACCAAAGTGGGGGGGGTCAGTCTGAGAGAGGGGTGTCGGACCAACTCAGGCTGGGATAGGGGGTTCAGACCAAAGTGGGGCGGTCAGTCTTGGAGGGGGTGTTGGATCAGTTCACGCTGGGAGGCCGGGGTTGGGTCAGGCCGGGGGTTGTTTAGAATATTGAACATAGAAAAAAACAGCACAGAACAGGCCCTTTGGGCCACGAAGTTGTGCCGAACCTTTGTCCCAGATTAATCAGAGATTATCATAGAATTTACAGTGCAGAAAGAGGCCATTCGGCCCATCGAGTCTGCACCGGCTCTTGGAAAGAGCACCCTACCCAAAGTCAACACCTCCACCCTATCCCCATAAGCCAGTAACCCCACCCAACACTAAGGGCAATTTTGGACACTAAGGGCAATTTATCATGGGCAATCCACCTAACCTGCACATCTTTGGACTGTGGGAGGAAACCGGAGCACCCGGAGGAAACCCACGCACACACGGGGAGAACGTGCAGACTCCGCACAGACAGTGACCCAAGCCGGAATCGAACCTGGGACCCTGGAGCTGTGAAGCAATTGTGCTATCCACAATGCTACCGTGCTGCCCTTAAGAACAAATTAATTTACACTATATCATTCTACCGTAATCCATGTACCTATCCAATAGCTGCTTGAAGGTCCCTAATGTTTCCGACTCAACTAGTTCCACAGGCAGTGCACTCCATGCCCCCACTACTCTCTGGGTAAAGAACCTACCTCTGACATCCCCCCTATATCTTCCACCATTCACCTTAAATTTATGTCCCCTTGTAATGGTTTGTTCCACCTGGGGAAAAAGTCTCTGACTGTTTACTCTATCTATTCCCCTGATCATCTTATAAACCTCTATCAAGTCGCCCCTCATCCTTCTCCGTTCTAATGAGAAAAAGCCGAGCACCCTCAACCTTTCCTCGTAAGACCTACTCTCCATTCCAGGCAACATCCTGGTAAATCTCCTTTGCACCTTTTCCAAAGCTTCCACATCCTTCCTAAAATGAGGCGACCAGAACTGTACACAGTACTCCAAATGTGGCCTTACCAAAGTTTTGTACAGCTGCTTCATACCCTCACGGCTCTTAAATTCAATCCCTCTGTTAATGAACGTGAGCACACCATAGGCCTTCTTCACAGCTCTATCCACTTGAGTGGCAACTTTCAAAGATGTATGAACATAGACCCCAAGATCTCTGCTCCTCCACATTGCCAAGAACCCTACTGTTAACCCTGTATTCCGCATTCATATTTGTCCTTCCAAAATGGACAACCTCACACTTTTCAGGGTTAAACTCCAGCTGCCACTTCTCAGCCCAGCTCTGCATCCTATCTATGTCTCTTTGCAGCCGACAACAGCCCTTCTCACTATCCACAACTCCACCAAACTTCGTATCGTCTGCAAATTTACTGACCCACCCTTCAACTCCCTCATCCAAGTCATTAATGAAAATCACAAACAGCAGAGTACCCAGAACTGATCCCTGCGGTACGCCACTGGTAACTGGGATGCAGGCTGAATATTTGCCATCCACCACCACTCTCTGACTTCTATCGGTTAGCCAGTTTGTTATCCAACTGGCCAAATTTCCCACTATCCCATGCCTCCTTCCTTTCTCCTCGACCTGTTCTCCAGGTCTTCGAGTCTTCCCGCCCACCTCTTGTGTAGCGCCTCAAGCTCCTCCACTCTCACCGCCAGGCCCAAGAACTCGTCCTCGTTCTGGCTGACTCTTTTCTCTACCTCCTGGATCTTAACCTTGTGGGCCTTCTGGGTGATCCCGAGTCCTTCAATTGCCGAAAGCATGGGCGCCAGCATCTCCTTGCGCATCTCCTCGCGCTGCTCTTCGAAGCAGCGCTTGATGAACTCCTGCAGCTCCCCTTTGTCCCTGGCCGCCGCCATTTTGTTTTTTTTACCCTGCTTCTGCCGTTGCTCCAGTGCCGCTTTTCTGGCCGTTGCACTTCGGATCCGTTTCATAGGCGTTGGAGGGGGACCTTCTCTTCCCTTCCCCACGGGTTTATGTCGAAAAAAGTTCAGTTGGGGCTCCTCTAGCGAGCCACCAAGTCCGTGGTAGCGGGAGCTGCCGACTCGTGCAGCTTAGCTCCGCATCGCCGCACCCGGAAGTCCCCTGGTTCATTACCAAGTACCAAATCCAATATTGCCTCCCCTCTGGTCGGACAATCTACATACTGCGTTAGAAAAGCTTCCTGGACACACTGCACAAACACCACCCCATCCAAACTATTTGATCTAAAGAGTTTCCACTCAATATTTGGGAAGTTAAAGTCGCCCATGACTACTACCCTGTGACTTCTGCACCTTTCCAAAATCTGTTTCCCAATCTGTTCCTCCACATCTCTGCTACTATTGGGGGGCCTATAGAAAACTCCTAACAAGGTGACTGCTCCTTTCCTATTTCTGACTTCAACCCATACTGCCTCAGTAGGCAGATACTCCTCGAACTGCCTTTCTGCAGCTGTTATACTATCTCTAATTAACAATGCCACCCCCCCCCCCCCCACCTCTTTTACCACCCTCCCTAATCTTATTGAAACATCTATAACCAGGGACCTCCAACAACCATTTCTGCCCCTCTTCTATCCAAGTTTCCGTGATGGCCACCACATCGTAGTCCCAAATACTGATCCATGCCTTAAGTTCACCCACCTTATTCCTGGTGCTTCTTGCGTTGAAGTATACACACTTCAACCCATCTCCGTGCCTGCAAGTACTCTCCTTTGTCAGTGTTCCCTTCCCCACTGCCTCACTACACGCTTTGGCGTCCTGAATATCGGCTACCTTAGTTGCTGGACTACAAATCCGGTTCCCATTCCCCTGCCAAATTAGTTTAAACCCTCCCGAAGAGTACTAGAAAACCTCCCTCCCAGGATATTGGTGCCTCTCTGGTTCAGATGCAACCCGTCCTGCTTGTACAGGTCCCACCTTCCCCAGAATGCGCTCCAATGCATGACAATAAACAAATCCAATCCAATCCAATCCAATTATCCAAATACCTGAAGCCCTCCCTCCTACACCATTCCTGCAGCCACGTGTTCAGCTACACTCTCTCGCTATTCCTAGCCTCGCTATCACGTGGCACTGGCAACAAACCAGAGATGACAACTCTGTCTGTCCTGGCTTTTAACTTCCAGCCTAACTCCCTAAACTCGTTTATTACCTCCACACCTCTTTTCCTACCTACGTCGTTGGTACCAATGTGCACCAAGATTTCTGGCTGCTCCCCCTCCCCCTTAAGGATCCTGAAGACACGATCCGAGACATCCCTGGCCCTGGCACCCGGGAGGCAACATACCTTCCGGGAGTCTCGCTCGCGACCACAGAATCTTCTATCTATTCCCCTAACCATTGAATCTCCTATTACTATTGCTTTATCGCTGGCTTTGAAAGCAGGCCAGCAGCACAGTTCAATTCCCGAACCAGCCTCCCCGAACAGGCGCCGGAATGTGGCGACGAGGGGCTTTTCACAGTAACTTCATTTGAAGCCTACTTGTGACAATAAGCGATTTTCATTTCATTTCATTTCTCCCCCCTTCCCTTCTGAGCCCCAGAGCCAGACTCAGTGCCAGAGACCTGGCCGCTAGGGCCTTCCCCCAGTAGGTCATCCCCCCCAACAGCATCCAAAACGGTATTCTTGTTTTGAAGGGGAACGGCCACGAGGGATCCCTGCACTGTCTGCGTGTTTGTTTTCTTTCCCCTGACTGTAACCCAGCTATTCTTGTCCTGTACCTTGGGTGTGGTTACCTCCCTGTAACTCTTCTCAATCACCCCCTCTGCCTCCCGGATGATCCGAAGTTCATCCATCTCCAGCTCCAGTTCCCTAACACGGTGTCTGAGGAGCTGGAGTTTGGTGCACTTCCCGCAGGTATAGTCAGCGGGGACACCGGTGGAACCCCTCAACACCCACATCCTACAGGAGGAGCATGCAACTGGCCTAGCCTCCATCCCCTCTTACCTGACAGAATATAGCTGCCCTGTGGACCAACTGGACCTCCGCCCTCCGACTCTGCTCCCAGTCAGCTACACTTTCTGTAAACTCCTGGCTCTCTTCTCGCTCTTTGCGGAAATGTAGGAAACAAAATGAAAGGAGCACCTTACTCCCTCCTCACCTAACTCCCTCGGTCACCAAACTCTCACTATAGCACTCAAATGCACCAAATTCAGCACACCCTCAGTTTGGATTGGATCGAACCAGAAGTGGGATCGGGTCAGGTCAGATGCTGGGATGGGGGAGGGGCTTGTCAGGACGGGAGTGAGGGTCAGTCAGGTCGGGACTGAGGCGGCATTGGGTTGGGGGTGGGGGATTGCATGTGTGAGGGGGTCAGGTTGGGCCGGGGGGCTGTTTGGGTCACAGCAGGAGGGGGGGGGGGGATCAGGTCAGACGGCGGATCTGGATGGCAGGGAGGATGGGTCGGCTCAGCTCGGATCGTGAGTGGGGGGGCCTCGGGTTAGGGGTGGGATGGTGTAGTGTCACCTCCTGGGGGTGTCGTATATGTGGGAGGGTGTCCCATACAGGACTGGGTCAGTTTTCATTAAATAGTTATTCTGGATATGGAAGTGATTTTCTTCCTCTAACTCTTTCAGAATAACTATCAGGGTAAAACTGACAGGACCATTCCATGTTAGTGAATAAACTGCCTCTTCACATGGTTCTCAGCCCAGCACGATTGTCCAGAGGAAGTTGCCCCTTCTGTGCAGTGATATACCCTGACACAGGAAATTCACAGAGAAATCCCTCAGCGCATCAGTGGGGCAGCCCCTAAATGCAACACTGGGGAACCTGAAGTTATGGGCCCAAGTCTCGAATATTGTGTGAAGGTTTAGTCTCCTGATTTATCGAAGGATGTAAATGCATTGGAGGCAATTCAGTCAGAGGAAGTTTATGAGATTGACGCCTAGAATGAATTTCTCGTAAGGAAAGGTGAGGCAGACTGGGCGTGATTGCATTCGGGTTTACAAGAGGGAGGGATAACTGGATTGAAGAGTCTGAGACCGGATCCTGAACGGTATTGATCAGGTGGATGTGAAAGGGGTGGGTAGGATTCTTCGTTTGGAAAACAGAAGAAATTCACAATCCTTAACAATGCAAATTTCTGAGTCCGGAGTTGGCGGTTTTTGGGGTATCGCAGGATCCGGGAATCCAGGAGGAGAAAGAGGCAGATGTTCTGGCCTTTGCTTCCCTGGTAGCCCGGAGGCGTATATTGCTGGCATGGAGGGACTCAAAGCCCCCGAAATCGGAGACCTGGCTTTCAGACATGGCAGGCTTCCTCTGCCTGGAGAAAATTAAGTTCACCATAAGAGGGTCTCAGCTGGGGTTCGCCCAGAGGTGGCAACCATTTGTCGACTTCCTCGCAGAGAACTAACCTTCAGCAGAAAGGGGGGGGGGGGTGGAAAGGGGTGTGTGTGGAAGGGGGGGCTAGGCTAGTGTAGGATAGGGGGGTAAGTAATGGCAAGACCTGCGGGAGAGGGTGGCAGAATTTGCACTATGTATATATTTCTCTTGTTATTTATATTGTTGATTTTGTTGCTGTTAAAATGGCAAAGAAAATACCTCAATAAAATGTTAATTAAAAAGAAACAATGCAAATTTCAGCATGGCATAAAATGCAAGGGATTTCCGAGTGAATCCCGCTTTCGGTCCACCATGTTGAGCAGGCGAGGCCCCACAGCTGCGTCCCCCCCCCCCCCCCGCCACCCCCCCCCCCCACCCCCCCCCCCCCCCCCCCCCCCCCCCCCCGCCGCACAGCGCAGCGCTATTCAGCCATGCCCCCGGGGGTTTTCCACACTTCCCCCACTCAAATAAAGAGACCTACCCCAGAAACTCATTAATTAAAGAGACCTCCCCCTCCCCCCAGTTAAGAGACCCCCGCCTGGTAGCTAGAAAGCAGTCCAGGCAGAGACAGTGAAAAGAATCACTGCTGTAACACTCACCTGGGCAATACACCTCTTGGTTCAGAGAGAGGAAGCAGCACCTGCCAATTCTTGCAAAGAGAAAACCAGTCAGCTGGGTTTAAACATCCCCCTTCACACTTGAGTGACTTTGAAGAAGTCAGCAGAGAAACTAACAGAATACACTTAACTCTCTTTGATGTGCTCCAGGAGTTGTCAATCAAAGCTTGATGCTTATAAACATTGAGGTGAGTTTCACAGCTGACCACTTCAAAGTCACTCAAGCTTGAAGGGCGATGAATAGAGCAATGCGGCCAACTGGGTGTGTGTGGAAGTAGTCAATCATTGTCTAGTAAAAACAACATCAACCAGAAATGAATGAATGACTGGCAGATCAAGGATCTGAGGTGGGGATTATGTGTTATGAATAATATTGACAATTGTACAGAGTTGCTGCTGTTGAGCTGGTGCATAATACCTTACCACTTACTTCATTTTTTATTATTTATTTTTGGTATGTTTGTGTGTGCCCTTCTCTTCTATACATATATATATCTTATTCTGTGTACATAACGGTAAATATACTTTGTTCAAAAAGCCAATAAAAAACATTTATTAAAAAAAAGGATCTGAGGGGGTTTTAAACACAGCACTGAGGGGAGGAGAGTGGCACTCAATTGGACTTTGGTGGCAACTCTCTTCAAGAGTTACCCCCCTGGCCCACCGCAAGGACCACCGGTCACGTATACGCTTGTCAAGACCTGCACCAGCTCCCACCCTCGTTATTCCCAGCCCAGAGGACTGGAGAATCACGAGGGCACAGTGAGTTAATAATAATCCTTATTAATAATATTAATAACCTTTATTAGTGTCACAGGTAGGCTTACATTAACACTGCAATGAAGTTACTGTGAAAAGCCCCTAGTCACCACATTCCGGCGCCTGTTCGGGTACACGGAGGGAGAATTCAGAATGTCCAATTCACTGAACAAGCACGCCTTACGGGATTGTGGGAGGAAACCCACGCAGACACGGGGAGAACGTGCAGACTCCGCACAGACAGTGACCCAAGCCGGGAATCGAACCCGGGTCCCTGGCGTTGTGAAGCAACAGTGCTAACCACTATGCTACCGTACCCGGTTAATTAATAGGATGCAAATGAGTCATAATGACCCTTGTGTGTAACTGGAGCTGATAGGCTTTCCATTATAGGAATTTTCTTTACTCCTTAACTTAGCAATTCTCCACATGATTTCTCCAGTTGATGTTGACCCAACTTTGCACAGTAAATTATACAGAATCTTGCTGAGTGATGCACATGTGCTAACCTCTGCTTACAGGAGCTTCATCCTTTTATATTCATTCATGGGATGTGAGCACTTATGGGTTAGACCGGATAAGGATGGCAGATTTCCTTCCCTAAAATTCATTAGGGAAACAGGTGGGTTTTGTTTTACTACAATTGACAATGGTTTCATGGCCATCATTCGACTTTTCATTTCAGGTACTTATTGGATTCAAATTTCCCCATCTGCAGTGGTGGGATTTGAACCTGGGTTTCCCGAGGCTTTCCCGGGTCTCTGGATTACTGATCCAGTGACAATACCATCATGACTCCGCCTCCCCACTCAATGCCACTTGGATTGCAATGCCCTGTTTCGGATCGTATGAGTCTCAACAGACCTTACATCACCTCTCTGCTGCTGTTCAACAACTATATACAGTGGCTGCCACTTCCTCCAGCCAGCATTTTCACCATTTACATTCTTTTGAAATGCCTCGGCGAGATGAAGCTTCCTGCAGCAGTCGCACTCTTTCTTCACAAATGGACAATTCTGCGCTCAACGTTGGTTTAAACATCAGTAACAAGACCTTTCCGTACCTCTGCTACTACTACCGTTTGCTATACCACCTTCTGCCGACTCAACTGCAGTTAATTTACTTCAGCAGACGACTGCCAGTTGCTAACTCGGACTTCTCTCAAGCCTCGCTCCTCCTGTCCGTGGGCTATGCTGTTTTGCAAGCTATGTCGAAAAATAGCTTTGGCAATGTCAGCAACTTTATTGCAAATGTGCTCACTCTTTAAATCGCGCACAAATCTGCCCTGCAATGCTTTCTCTTCAAATTCTCCAAAATTACAATGAATGGTCAGTTTTTCAAAGCCACGGTAACGCCCCAAATGTCCTCGCTGGGTAATTGAATCCTGGCTCCAATCCAGGAGTTTTCCGCAATCTCCAATAACATGGGATTGTAGTGCTGCTCAAACTGACATAAAATTGCCAACAGCAAGCATGTCTTCTGGATTATCGGGGTGAGTAAGTTCAATTTTGCCCACTGGCCAATTAACAACAGGAATATCAGGAAAATTGAGGATATTATTAGCAGCGAAAAATATCCCTGGTATGATGAATATGAGAAATTTCCATCCTTTAAAGTTTGTATTTAATATCTTTGCTGTGATTAAACGAAAAAGGGAGAATCATCGATTATTGCAGGGACAGTGTAACCTTTTGTAATGAGGGACAACAATGTGGTGTGATTTTGAATTGCAGACGGCATAATTAATGGGAGGGAGTAGGTTTGTGAGTTGCCTCTGGAACATCAAATTGGACAGACAGGTTCAGTTTGCTCTTAAAGCATTCTCTCCCTCTCTAAAAGATTTTGAACCAACATAAGTAAGTGGAGGCCCTTGTTGTTGACTGTATTTATGTCGTGAGGTATTCGAGAGATGCTGGTTTGCTTAATTGGAAAATATAAATATTGTTACAACCCCCTGGGCTAGTGGGCTGTCAATTCCAGTCCCACTTGACTCGGAGCCGCAATATAATTGAAATTAACAATTAATTCTTAGAAAAACACCCAATGTTTTGGTCATTGGCTGTCCAATAATCGCAGTCACCAGGTTTACAAATTTAAACATAATTAGTTTTTATTGATAACAAAAATTCTAATAAAATATGCAGCAAGTACAACTGGTTAACTATTATCTAATTGCTACCACCCCCCCCCCCCCCCACCGCTCGCCCCTCCCTCTATACACACACACAAGACAGACAAACACAGAAGGGAAAAGAGGGGTATAAAATAATGATGAAAGTAACAGGATAAGAGTCTTTATTCAGATGGACATCTTCCAATGCACCTTTCTTCAATCTAGGCCTCCAGTTAGAGGTTTTGTTTTCAGTTTGTAACGGTTTTCATTGGCCAATGAATCGAACCGAATCCTTCCAATCTCTCAGTGGAACGTCTTGGGAACCATAGGTCCAAAGTAATCCAAGCCACCTTCTAATCATCACAATCCTGGCTTATATACTCATCAACAGTGTCCCAAATTGTTATTTTCTGAAAGAAACCTCTCGAATATGCCTTTGACCTATTGATCACTGTCAATATCTAAAAATACATTGATATGCCTCAAGAGATTCATTCCTGCGATGATGGGGTTTGCCTATAGAGTCCATCAAATCCCTAGAGTGGAGAAGGAGGCCATTCGGCCCATCGAGTCTGCACCCATCCTCTGATAGAGCACCCTACCTAGGCCCATTCCTCCACCCTATCCCCGTGAACCCCACCTATTCTGCACATTTTTGGACACTAAGGGACAATTTAGCATGGACAATCCAACTAACCTGCACATCTTTGGACTGTGGGAGGAAACCGGAGCACCCGGAGGAAACCCACGCAGACACGGGGAGGATGTGCAGACTCCGCACAGACAGTGACCCAAGGTCAGAATCGAACCCGGATTCCTGGAGCTGTGAGGCAGCAGTGCTAACCAACGTGCCCCCCAGGAATGGTTATGAGGAATGGTTGTAGAGTCAGCCCACACCCAATTAGGCGACTGAGAGATGATCTTATTGAAACATATAAAATCCTGAGGGAACTTGACAGGGTGGATGCTGAGAGGATCTTTCCCCGTGTGGGAGAGACTAGAAGCGGGACATGCGGTTTAAGAAGTAGGGGTCTCGCATTAAAGATGGAGATGAGGAAAAAATGTTCTCTGAGTGTTGTTATTCTGTGGAATTCTGTTCCCCAGGGAGCAGTGGAGGCCGGGTCATCGGATCTATCCAAGACGCGCTTAGATTTCTGATGGACAAGGAGTAACGGGTTATGGGTGGCAGGAGGCCTGGGGGGTATGGGGTAGAAAACAAAAACGTGGATATGCGGGCACAATCAGAACAAGCATGGCGTTTTGGAATAGCATAGCGGGCTCAAAGGGTCAAGTGGCCTATCCTGCTTCTAATTGCTGTGTTCCAGTGTTCTTGCTCTTGAGAAATATGGCATTGGGATAAACACAGAAACGAATGAAGCACACACACACAAAACAGCCAATGAAATGGATTTCATTTGGAAATTGAAGCGAAAAGCATTGCTGTTCAAAATGCCAGGAATGTTTAATCAACAGAAACTGGCCCATGAGTCAGAAAGAAAGAAAAACCCAGGATAAGTCTGACACTGAAGGCATTCACCAATAGTTCTTATTCTTAACTTGGGTCTAATTAAGGTTGATGTTGAGGATTAACTTTCACACATTTATATTAACCACACTGTAGCTGTGATGGTTCTTTCAGAGAAATGGCCAATTAGTTCAAATACATTTGTTCTTTCCCCCTGGCCTTACTGTTGTTTCTTTCTCCAGTCTTATCCAATTGCCTTTTGGAAGTTACCATTAATCCTGCTTCTTCCACACTTTCAAACAGCGCCCTCCAGATCACAGCACCTCGTGTCAATGTAGAACCTTCGATTTAATAAAACATCCCCAGGGGCTCCACCGACAACCTGTACGAGTTTGACATTGGAGTTAACTTTTGCAAGCATTGGGCGCCATGATCAGTCCCTCCGCGTGTCAGAGGACTCCCAAGAATCTTACAGCTGGCAGCTTTTCCTGTGAATAACAGTTGCACTCAGGAAATGAGTGATACAAGTCAGCGAAAGAACAAGAGAGAGTGCTTAAAATAAAATGTATTATTGAATAATTGGATTGCCAAAGAGTAGCAAAGTAACAGCTGAGCAGGATTTTATTCAGATGGCTCTCATTCGCTGAGACATACGGACAGTTTTCAGGTTTGCCCAGCTTACTAGAGGATGATATAAAAATTCAGCATTGCAGTCAAGGACGTCTGAATCCCGGCAAGCTTGGGGGAAACATTTCCAATCTGCTGAAGCCCTGTAAGGTTACCCCTTATCAATAATGAACGAAGCCCTTTGATCTGGAAAATTCCACACTGAGAAACAGAACGCAAGTTAACTTTTTGCTTTCAAAATAAAACTCTCTCAGGGCTGTGACTTTCCTCCGAGACCACTCTCTGCACTGCTGCGGTGTGATTTGCGAGCAGCTCCCTGGTGTCCTCGTTCAGCGCATGGCAGGCAGTTTGAAGGTTGAGGCAGCTTCATTTAGTTACATCGGGATTCCCAACAGGAAACAGGTGCAGGAGGAGGCCATTCGGCCCCTTGAGCCGATTCCGCCACTCAGTAACATCACGGCTGGTTTTCTACCACACCTCCACTTTCCTGAACTATCCCCATATCCCTGGACTCCTTTCGAATCCAAAAATCTACTAATCTCAGTCTGGAATATACTCAATGATTGAGCATCCTGAGAGCATCCTTCGCCTTTCAGAGGTAACGGACCCATTTTACTCATTCTCTCCGAGCCCAAATACTCTCCCCTGATCCACACATTCACTCCATGGTCACGGGGATATCCCCAGTGCTGAGGCCCAGCTCGAGAGTGTTTGATTGTTGACTGCTGCCTCTGTGGTGTTGACGCCCCCCCCCCCCCCCCCCAGGGTTCAGGCAGAGTGTCCAGGCCTCACAGTTTGGCTGGAATGCTGGGCGATGACGATCGCCTGAGACACGGCACGTGTACCCACAAGGTGCATTTCAGAATGTTTTGTTTATTGAATGGTCAATGGTAACAAAGATTTGAAAATCAACTACATAATATTCCACATATCACCCTAACCATTAAACAACAAAGAAACATCACCGTTCCAGATTGCTACCAATACAAGGTCATATCAGCTCATTGTCATAAAACAAATAAACACAGGGTATCGCCCCTCACAGGTTCCTCAACAGAAACAGAGGAAAAGCCTGAGAATGTGTTATCATATCCAGAACTTTGTCGCAGAAATGATCTGTCCATCAATGTGTGACTTGTTCCACGTATCAGAGCCATTCTCCATCCAGGAGCCGCAGCTGTGCAGGCCCCTCCCACACGGCCCAATCTCACCGCAACCAAATCCCGGCATCCACATATTCCACTGGCGCTCAAGGTTCAGCTGAACATCCTTCACTTCCAGCGTGTATAACCCGCGGTGACGGGCCAGTTACACGCGGCACTCACACCAGCAACAAAAGCATCAGCAATCTGCAAAAGCATTTCTTCAACGCCGTCATCAGGTAGCCCATTTGGATCAATGTCGCGCACCAGATCCCGCAACGTCTTCTTGCTTCAAACTGGATTGCCTTCTGGACGCACACAGCCCCTGAGCCCGATGTTCCAGAACCCAGGTATCTTCGAAAAAAAATGTCCTTTTGTCCAGCTGCAGCTGCAGAACTTAAAGGTGCAGAGCAAAGCATTCTTGGGAATTATGCAACAGCAACAGCTGCCTCCAGGCATCTGCAGCCACCAGCAGGAGCAAACAGCAAACACAACCTGCAGCTGGGAAGTGTTCACCTAACTAACAAGGCCAATTCCTTATTAGCAATAGTCTTCAGCTGTGAAGCCAGAGGCTGCTCACCGCCAAGGGGAGTTAAATTGATCTTCAGCACAGAACCAAGGCCAGAGCTCTGTCCTGGAAGTGTTTGGTGGGACAGACAGGCAGCAGCTGTAGGTTCCCCAGTTATGGGTATGCACAATATTGGAGGATGGCCTGACGACCCCGCAGATGCCAGACCCCACACTCTCCCAGCCAGGAGCGACCCCCTCCCCAAGCATTGTGGCAGCAGCTCCAGTGTCCATAGGCTGCATGCCAGGGATTGGAAATAGCGACTGACCTCATCCGATCTCCTCCGCAGCCATTCCTTTTCTGTAGCTGGACAGAAGGACATTTTTTCCTAAGATAGCTGGGTCCTGGAACATGGGGCTCAGGGGATGTATGGGTCCAGAAGGCTTCCTGTTTTTAAATAGGAGTGCTAAACGGCACCAGAACAATCTCTCTCTGGGGAGCCGATCAGTTCATGGGAGGCCATTAGATTGGGCTTCCATCCCGTTAATGAGATGGAAATTGCTCTTAATTGGTCTCAATTGGTGTCTCCCAACGTCTGACGGGATATGGAACCCGCCAATGGGAGCGAGCCGGTGATTTCATGAACCGATTCAAGCCCGGCGCAGATCGTAATTTCGGCCTTTCCAGCGATTTAACCGGCACGCATGGATCTGCACGGGCGCAATGCCGCCATTATAGCGCACCCCGTAAAGTTTAGTCATTGCATCGACTCACAAGAAAAGAAGAAAAAGAAAGATGCTTTTCTGGACCGCAGCCTCCACCAATGAACATTTCAGCCATCGAGCGCAAGTCTTGCCATCGTTATAATGTAGGAAACACAGCAACCAATCATCTCATAGCAAGGTCCCAAAGGCAGCAATGTGGTATTTGACCCGGTCAGCTGGTGTTGTATTTAACAGGACACGAGGGAGAGCATGCCTGTTCTTTGAGAAAGGGTTCCCTGAAAGGACAAAGCTTCAGTGTAACACCTCCTCAGGCTGTGCAACCTTGCAGCACTCCCTCACCAGTGACGAAGGCATAGCAACCTAGCTCGATGCCCAGGCCTCCGGAATGGGATTGTGAACCCACCTTCTCCCTGTTCAGAGGACGATAGTGATACCCAATGAGCCACAGCTGACGTACCTCCTCTTGAGTTCTGTTATCTTGCTCAGAAACAACGCCCCCCCCCCCCCCTGTCCCCGTCCCTCACCATTAAAGTCCCAGAATTTGAAATGGTCTGGCTGACGCAGGTGTATGTTTGTACTGGGCACAGTCTGAAAACTTAGATTGTCCATGGCAATGGCCCAGTCAATGAAATGTCACATGTGCCATCTTTCCTGTGAATGAAAGTGAAGGAAATCCTATAAAGGTTGAAATACTATTAAACTCCATCAGTAACAGCAGAGATGTGTCGATGTTTAATGTCGAGCGTTATTAAGATTGAGAAGCCAAAGATAAACAACTTAATTGCAGGAACTTTGATGTTAATGTCACATGTCACTTTCCAGTATAATGATGTGAGATAGTTTATCAATTTCCTCAATGCGATTCCTTGGCTGTCTTTGAATTCTACCTTATCTTCCTGTTGCATCTGTCTTCTGAGTTCCTCAACTGTTTTTTCAAATTTTTGCTACTTCCAATTGATGAAACTCGTTCTCTCCCAGGATCAGAAAAGTTATAAAGGTTTTTCCTCATACGGGAACTTTTGATTTATTCTTTCATGGAATGTGGGTGTCACTGACGAGGCCAACATTTATTGCCCATCCCTAATTCTCCCTCAGAAGGTGGTGGAGAGCCTCCTTCGTGAGCAGTCGCAGTCCATGTGGTGGAGGTACACCCACAGTGCTGTTAGAAAGGGAGTTCCAGTATTTAACCCAGTTAGGATGGGGAGTGCCTCAGAGGGGAACTTCCAGGTGCTGGCAGTGACCCCATTCACCTGCTGCCCTTGTCCTTCTTGCTGATAGGAGTCATGGGCGGGATTCTCCGGTATCGGCGCGATGTCCGCCAAAAACGGCGCAAATCAGTCGGTCATCGCGCCGCCCCAAAGGTGCGGAATCCTCCGCATCTTGGGGGGGCCGAGCCCTAACGTTGAGGGGCTAGCCCCGCGCTGGACTGATTTCCACCCTGCCAGCTGGCGCGGAAATGACATCTCCGGGCGGCGCATGTGCGGGAGCGTTAGCGGCCGCTCACGGCATCCCCGCGCATGCGCAGTGGAGGGAGTCTCTTCCGCCTCCGCCATGGTGGAGACCGTGGCGAAGGCGGAAGGAAAAGAGTGCCCCCACGGCACAGGCCCGCCCGCGGATCGATGGGCCCCGATCGCGGGCCAGGCCACCGTGGGCCCCCCCCCCCCGCCCCCCGGGGCCAGATCGCCCCGCGACCACCCCAGGACCCCGGAGCCTGCCCACGCCGCCTTGTCCCGCCGTTCAAAAGGTGGTTTCATCCACGCCGGCGGGACAGGCATTCCAGCAGCGGGACTTCGGCCCATCCGGGCCAGAGAATCACGCGGGGGGGCCCGCCAACCGGCGGGGCCCGATTCCCGCCCCCGCCGAATATCCGGTGCTGGAGAATTCGGCAACCGGCGGGGGCGGGATTCACGCCAGCCCCCGGCGATTCTCCGACCCGGTGGGGGGTCATTCTCCCCATGGATTTGGGAGGATCTATCAAAAAAGGTTTGGTTGGTTGCTGCAGGCTCCTTGTCGACGCAATGCGTTCAGGGTCTGGGTGAAGAGTTTCATATGTTAGCCGGGGGGGGGGGGGGGTCACCAACTATGGTGGAACATATTCCTGGAGATTTCATCACATGACTTCCTGCCTCCAACTGTCCCTCCCCCACTCTCCTCCCATCATTCGTCACGTGACATGTCCAATCTCACAGCACTCTGTCTCCGCACGGCCAATTAGAATGCAAAAGATTCGTCATTATCAATTGGACGATACTTGATTGTCAACAAGGAAGCTCGATTCACCCCATGCCCAGAATTTTTCACAACTAATGGAGAGAAAAAGTTCCAGCAAACCTTGTGAAGGGTTTTGGTAGGATTTGGAGAAACTGTTTCAGGAGAGTCGGTAGCCAGAGGAGAGTCGGTAGCCAGAGGAGAGTTGGTAGCCAGAGGAGAGTCGGTAGCCAGAGGACAGTTTTAAATAATTGCCAAAGATCCCAGAGGAAAAAGAGAGTTGTTGTGATCTGGAATGTGCTGCCTGAAAGGTGGGTGGAAAGAGATTCTTTCCAAAGGGAATTGGATAGGCAATGTATGGGGAAAGACAAGGGAGTTGGAGCAATTGGCCACCGCAGAGAGAGTTTGGGGATGGGTCAAGGAACCGAGAATGGAGTGAGTGGGGATGGACGAAGGTTCCTGTGCAGGGACATCCCTCCGAACGCTAGCCACAACCGCACACCCATCCTGCCACCACCCCCACTCCCCCTCCACAATGCCCCCGCCCCCCCCCGCCCAACCCCCCGGCCAAATACTCGAAAAGCCCAGTGGCAGTAACCACGCTCCGCAGGTGGAATCAAATGAGGCAGCCCTTCAGACTAACCGAAATGCCCACCAAGGCCCCCATCTGTAATAATCACAGGCTCACTCCCACAACAATGGATGTCTCCTTCAAGAGGTGAAGACAGGACGAGGGGACACTGACGGTTGGGGAAATGTTCGCGAACGGTAGAGTAGTGACCCTGGGGGAACTCACGGAGATGTTTCAGCTCCCGAGAGAGAACGACCTGAGGCACATAGGGGTCAGAAACTTTCTCCGCAAGGAAACGACAACCTTCCCCCAAATACCAGGACAGTCACTGCCAGGAAGACTTCCGAACGTGGGCGACCTGGGGAGGGGATCTGTGCGGACATGTATTGACCGCAGTTAGAAGAGTACGCTCACCCCTGGACGAGACAGAGAGGGAGGAAGAACTAGGCAGAGGGAAAGGGGGAGGATTGGGATTGAACACAGACAAAACTTCACCTCAATATGTGCAGGATTGAGCTTAACACAGCTAAAGGTGGTGCACAGGGCGCACCTAACCAGAACACGAATGAGTGGGTTCTTCCCAAAGGTGAAGGACAAATGCGAGCGGTGCCAGGGAGGCCCGGCCAACCACACTCGCATGTTGTGGGCGGGTCCCAGATTTGTCGGGTACTGGACGTCCTCCTTTGAGGCCATGTCCAGGGGTGTGGGGGTGAGGGTGGAGCCGTGCCCATTAGTGGTAGTCTTCCGGGTATCCGAGCAACCTGAGCTCTTCACGGAGAGAGGGGCTGACGCCCCAGTCTCTGCCTCCCTGATTGCCCGCCTGAGACTCCTGGCGATTGGCAGCACCACCCAAGGCTGAAGACTGGGTGTCCAACCTTACGGAATTTCTCAGGCTGGAGAAGATAAGGTTCACTGCCATGGGTCGGAAGAGAGCTTTCTCGGCACATGGAAGCCATTCGCCACCTTGGTCCAAGACCTGTTTGTGGCCAGAAACAAATAAAGTAGGGAGGGGGAGGAGGGAGGGGACACTGAACAAGGAAGAGAAAGAAAGAGAGGGGAGAACTCAGGAAGGGGAGTAGGGGGGAGGGGGGGAGCTAACGCACCCAAAACGAACATGGGGGACAAGCAGATGAGAGGAAAACTTCAACAGACCGGTTTGCAAACGGTACACTGCTAGTACGTGCTTTGGCCAAGTCTGGCAATGTAATGTCCACAAGAGACGTAGACTGGTTTAGGGAGGGCTATTGTTACAGTCGTTGGTTGGAACCTCTTCTTTTGTTGATATATGTGTTGGTTTTGTTTGGCTTTGTGAATTTGTGATATAAAATGTTCAATAAAACTATTTTTTTTTTTTTTAAACCCTTACCTTGCCACCTGCCCCACATCGCACCGGCCTCAACAATGTCCACCTGCGTCTGGGACATGTCCACCTGCGTCTGGGACATGTCCATCAGCAGCTGGGACACAATGTTGAGGTCCCAGGCCATGGTCGTCACAGACTGAGCTACGCCTTCAACACCGCTGTTTAGGGCGCGGACATCGTGCTCCAGGATTTCCACTGCGGCCGTCACCCTTGCAGTGTTGGCCTTTGTGGCCTCGGTGGCGCAGGCCAAACCCACTGTCGGTGACTGCTCTCTCCTCGGGCAACCCTCTGATTTTCAGGACCCATTCCTCATGGGGCGTGAGGATTCAGGGGCGAAACTCTCCCCCGACGGCGCGATGTCCGCCGACTGGCGCCAAAAAAGGCGCCAATCAGACGGGCATCGCGCCGGCCCAAAGGTGCGGAATGCTCCGCATCTTTGGGGGCCGAGCCCCAACATTGAGGGGCTTAGCCGGCGCCGGAGGGATTTCCGCCCCGCCAGCTGGCGGAAATGGCGTTTGGTGCCCCGCCAGCTGGCGCGGAAATGCGGCGCATGCGCGGGAGCGTCAGCGGCCGCCGACAGTTTCCCGCGCATGCGCAGTGGGGCGAGTCTCTTCCGCCTCCGCCATGGTGGAGGCCGTGGCGGAGGCGGAAGGGAAAGAGTGCCCCCACGGCACAGGCCCGGCTGCGGATCGGTGGGCCCCGATCGCGGGCCAGGCCACCGTGGGGGCACCCCCCGGGGTCAGATCGCCCCGCGCCCCCCCCAGGATCCCGGAGCCCGCCCACGCCGCATGGTCCCGCCAGTAAATACCAGCTTTGATTTACGCTGGCGGGACAGGCAATTTCTGGGCGGGACTTCGGCCCATCCGGGCCGGAGAATTGAGCGGGGGGTCCCGCCAACCGGCGCGGCCCGATTCCCGCCCCCGCCCAATCTCCGGTACCAGAGACTTCGGCGGGGGCAGGGGCGGGATTCACGGCGGCCAACGGCCATTCTCCGACCCGGCGGGGGGTCGGAGAATGACGCCCCAGATCTCTGAGATTCTACTCCCCCTCCCCCATCTTCATCCTGTCCCTCTTATTATGGACTATCTTCTTCTACAAGGACAAAGAGTGGGCATTGTGAGCCACACCCTTGACGGGTCAGGGGGTCTATAGCAGGTGGAGTATGTGGGCAACACACCTAAAAATGAAGGGGCTGTGCTGATGGATGCCAGGGGGCTTTGAGGAACAAGCTTGGATGTTGGGAGGGTGCAAGGTGTCAGCCAGTGGACTGGGGGGGGTGTTTAGAAATTGCAGGATGGTAGGTGGGACTGATGCCAGGAGGAAAGAGGTGGTAAATTATCCTTGCAGCTCGTCGCAGGGGTCATTCATTTTCTCCCGGCACTGGACGATGGTCCTCCTGGTCAAGCTGCCCACACTCACTGCAGCTGCCACTGCCTCCCAGGTGGCATTACTGACCCAGCTGCTGGTACTGTCACCCCCCTCGGGGGAACAGGGTGGCCCACCTCTCCTCCACAGCGTCAAGAGGCCTGGCCAGGTTGGCATCCCCAAAGCGAGGAGCAGATCTCCACACTGCCATGCTTGTGTGTTAACTGGGGGTGAGTGGTGAAGGCGCGTTTAAAAGCAGCTCCCCCTCGTTAGCGGTGGGACGCTGAGCCTCGAGCATGGCAACATTCATGTGGTGACTCATTCTTTGCACGAAGTGTGGGTGAAGACAGGTCACGATCTCTCCGTTACAGCCAGTGTGAAACACCCCGCCAAAATTGCCCAAAATGATACTTGGGGCACGATTCTCCCCAAAAATGACGAACTGTCAGAATACGCCAGGCACCGTGGGTTGGATGACTCGAGCGTGGATTGGCGGCCGGTGCAAAGCCTGATTTTGGCCTTTTCCCGCGTAGCTCCCTACGCGACAAGATCAGCACCAGAAGCAGCGCAGTGGCAAGATCGCACCCTTAGCCATTTTTCGAGGGAATCGCCCCCTAGATTTTCTTCTGCCTAACATTCCCTGGGTGACAATCCAGGGGCGTCATTCTCCGACCCCCCGCCGGGTCGGAGAATGGCCGTTGGCCGCCGTGAATCCCGCCCCCGCCGAAGTCTCCGAAGGGAGAAAAGTCGGCGGGGCGTTAATGGCGCCGCTGCCGCGGAGAATGTCACGGGTCTGCGCAAGGCAGCCGATTTTCGGCCTGCCGATATTCTCCCTTCCGGATGGGCCGAAGTCCCGTCGACGTGATGACCGTTCACGTCGACGTCAATCAAACCTCCTTTTCATCGGCGTGACCCGGTGCTCCAGGCTCACGCCGACCAGCGAGGAGGTGAGTGACGGCCTGGGGGGTTGGCTCTGGGCAGGAAATGGCGTGGCCGCAGACTGATTGCCTGAGGAGAGGTGTGTCTCGGCTTGTGTGTGTGTGTGTGCGGCCGGGGGGGGGGTGGTTAGAGTAGGCTGGGCTCCGGGGGAGTGCCGGGAGGGGGTCCGTGCCGGGGTGGAGGTTGGGGGTTGGGGTCCGTGCCAGGGTGGAGGTTGGGGGTTGGGGGGGGTCCGTGCCGGGGTGGAGGTTGGGGGGGGGTGTCCGTGCCGGGGTGGAGGTTGGGGGGCGTCCGTGCTGGGGTGGAGGTTGGGGAGGGGTCCGTGCCGGGGTGGAGGTTGGGGAGGGGGTCCGTGCCGGGGTGGAGGTTGGGGGGGGGGGTCCGTGCCGGGGTGGAGGTTGGGGGGGGGGTCCGTGCCGGGGTGGAGGTTGGGGGGGGGGGGTCCGTGCCGGGGTGGAGGTTGGGGGTTGGGGTCCGTGCCGGGGTGGAGGTTGGGGGTTGGGGAGGGGGTCCGTGCCGGGGTGGAGCTTGGGGAGGGGGTCCGTGCCGGGGTGGAGGTTGGGGAGGGGGTCCGTGCAGGGGTGGAGGTTGGGGAGGGGGTCCGTGCCGGGGTGGAGGTTGGGGGTTGGGGGGGGGGGTCCGTGCCGGGGTGGAGGTTGGGGGGGGGGGTCCGTGCCGGGGTAGAGGTTGGGGGTTGGGGGGGTTCCGTGCCGGGGTGGAGGTTGGGGGGGGGGGGGGTCCGTGCCGGGGTGGAGGTTGGGGGTTGGGGGGGGGTCCGTGCTGGGGTGGAGGTTGGGGGGGGGGGGTCCGTGTCGGGGTGGAGGTTGGGGGTTGGGGGAGGGTCCGTGCTGGGGTGGAGGTTGGGGAGGGGGTCCGTGCCGGGGTGGAGGTTGGGGAGGGGGTCCGTGCCGGGGTGGAGGTTGGGGGGGGGGGTCCGTGCCGGGGTGGAGGTTGGGGGGGGGTGTCCGTGCCGGGGTGGGTGATGGGAGGGCAAATGAGTTGGTCCACCTGGCCAGGTGCCAGCCTCCAACAGTTGGACCCATGCGGTCCATGCCACCTGGCTGGGGGGAGGAGGGGATATGGGCAATGATGACATGTCGTCGTTCCCCTCCCCCCCACCAGGCCGTCATGTTTTCAGACCATCCAGCGATGTTGGCCGCCGTGGTGGCAGCCGCTCATGTCTATGTTGCCCTGGATGAGGAGAAGGAGGAGGAGGAGCGTGCCAGAGAGGCGGCGCAGGCTGCCGCAGAGGGGCAGGCGGCAGCCGCCCAGGCTGGAGGGACACCTGACCGACAGGACGAGGAGGGGGAGGAGGACGTCGCGGCCCCACGGCAACGGAGGCACCCGAGGGCGCCCCGTGTGTACCGGCCCCGGCAGTCATACCAGGACCTCACGGACCGGGAATGCAGGAGGAGACTCCGGATGAGCCGGGAAACCGTGGCACACATCTGCCACCTGCTGGCACACCTGTCACCGCGTGGCACTGGCGGGGGACACCCTCTCCCCGTGTCCGTCAAGGTTACGGTGGCCCTGAACTTTTATGCAACGGGGTCATTCCAGGCACCGAGTGGGGACCTGTCTGGCATATCGCAGACATCGGTGCATCGGTGCATCCGGGCAGTGACAGATGCCCTTTATGCCATGGCGCACTGCTACATCCGCTTCCCCGTGGACCGGGCCAGCCAAGATGCCCGGGCCGTGGGCTTCTCTGCCGTTGCCGGGTTCCCCATGGTCCAGGGCGCGATCGATGGGATGCACGTCGCCGTGCGGCCACCTGCAGAGGACAGGGCCGTGTTCACTAATAGGAAGGGGACCTATTCAATGAACGTACAGGTGGTCTGCGACCACCGCATGATGATCCTGCACGTCTGCGCCCGTCACCCAGGCAGTGTACACGACTCATTCATGTTGTCGCGGTCATCCATCCCCGGCATGTACGAGGGACGCCATCCCCGGCTGAGGGGCTGGTTGCTGGGCGACAGGGGCTACCCATTGCGATCGTGGCTGATGACGCCTATACGGAGGCCACGCAATGAGGCGGAGAACCGCTACAATGATGCCCATGTAGCGACAAGGGGAGTGATCGAGAGGTGCTTTGGCGTGCTGAAGATGCGTTTCAGGTGCCTGGACCTCTCTGGGGGCGCCCTCCAGTATCGGTCAGATAGGGTCGGCCGCATCATTGTGGTGTGCTGCGTCCTGCACAACATAGCCCAGCAGAGGGGCGATGTGCTGCAGGCAGAGGAGGGCGGAGTGGAGGAGCAGCAGGAAGAGGCCCAGTCCTCCCCAGATGAGGGGGATGGGGGCAATGGTCAGGGCAGACGGGGTAGACACAGGCGGGTGGCTGTCCACCGTTACCGGCTGGCCCAGCGGGCACGGGACAGACTGATAGACGCCCGCTTCACTGACTAGATGGGCGTGGGAATCGGGTAGTATGGCCACAGACCGCACACCATGACAACAGCCGACCACCCACACCCCCACCCATCCACCCACCCAGCACCCTCACCCCCCTCCCCAACCCCACACACCCCACCCGCATGCACACCACCCCCCCACCCCCAATTGCCGATCCACCGGCGGCACAACGGGCCGGGCTCACCCAGTTGCGGGTGGACGCGTGTCTATCGCAGGCCATGGAGAATGATGACAACCCGCCTCCGATGAGCTCCTGGCTCTACATCGTTGGACTATGTCTGACCCATGGCCACAGTACCACCATCCACCCGGACCATCCCTGCATGCGGCTGTGACACTGCAGCGCACGGTCCCGTCCTCTGCCCGGGGGATGTTGATGGCGGCCCAGGGGGAAGGGGGCAGACTCACCTGGGGCTGAGGTAAGACCACCCCTCACACACACACTTGCGCTCAACGTACATGACACCCCCGCACACTTTGGACAGAGCACAAAGGCAGCTTCGGTAGGTGTAACATTGACTTTAATAACCAAAGGAGTTCATGCACGTGCCCTAGCCCCTAAAACTCATCTGTGCCCTGCACCCGTGCCAACTTACTCAGTGTCTAATTGTTTGGCCTTACGGGCCCTTTGACTACGTCTACGTGGTTCCCCAGACGGTACAGCAGAACTGGAGGTGGACTCCTGTGATTCCTGCCCTCTGACACTGGATCCCTTTGGCGGCCGTTTCCTGGGGCGTCCTGGCCTAGATGGGCCAGGCTGCGGCCCGGGCGACTGGGATGGCGAGCTGCCAGCCTGTCCTGCCCGTTGCCCACCCGATGCACCTGGGACGGAAGGGGGGGAGTCCGAGGTGTCGCGGTGTACCGGGACCTCCCCTACAGAGGGAGCCGGGACGGACCACACCACCTCCTCCTCCCTCGGGGTGCCCGATGGCCCCCAGGCCTCTACATGGGTGGGGGATGCAAACGGACTGGCCATCCGACGCGCCCCCGACATCTGGCGCTGCCAGTCCTGGAGGCCCGTGCTGGTATCGACAGGGGTCTGCAGGTTTGCAGCCATGGAGCCCAGGGGGTTGTCGAACCCTGTCTGCGACAGTGCGACGCCAGCTCGCACATGGCCACTGGCGCCGATGCCCTCAGCGATGGCCTGCTGAGACTGGGCCATGGCCTGCAGAGACTGGGCTATGGCCTGCTGAGACTGGGCCATGGCCTGCAGAGACTGGGCTATGGCCTGCTGAGACTGGGCCATGGCCTGCTGAGACTGGGCCATGGCCTGCTGAGACTGGGCTATGGCGTTGAGCGCCTCTGCCATCTGGCGCTGGCACTGGCTCATGGCCTCCTGTGAGAGGGCAGCCATTTCCTGGGCCACAGACGCCGCCTGCACGGAAGGCCCCAGGCCTCGCAAACCGTTCCCCATGTCTGACACCGTCGCACCCATTGCCTCCACCGCGGACGCCACCCGTGCGGTGTCAGCCTGGGTGGCACGCATGACCAGGACCACTCCCAGCTCCTGGACGCGGGTGGACTCCTCCACCTGCGACCGCAGCCGCCGCAAGCCACCCGTCACCCTATTCGCTCGTCTCCGTGTCGGTGGTTGCATCGGATCTATGTGTGGGTGTGGTAACTGCAGGAACCCGGGATCCATCTGGGCGGCAGATGTTCGCTTGGCCTGGGCTGCCCTCCGACCGCCCGGTCCCTCTGCTGCTCCTACCTCCACCTGCTGTACCGGGACGGCTGTGTTGTGCGCACCAGTGAGTGTACCAGACGCCTCATCACTAAAGTGCCCAACCGTGGTGAGTGTTTCTGCGATGGTGGAGGGTGTTGGTGACAGCAGTGGCGTTGTGTCGTGCTCTTCGTCCCACTCTGAGTCCATGGCACTTTGGGGTGGGGGTTCGTCTCCACCCATCCACTCTGAGTCACTGTCCGGTATTTCGTCTTCCCGGGTAGGGGTGTCCTGGGTAGTGCTGTCCCGGGTAGTGCTGTCCCGGGTAGTGCTGTCCCGGGTAGTGGTGTCCCGGGTAGGGGTGTCCTGGGTAGTGGTGTCCCGGGTAGGGGTGTCCTGGATAGTGGTGTCCTGGGTAGTGGTGTCCTGGCTCGGATGTGACGGGGGCCTGTGGCTGCCCCCCTCATCGCTGGGTGGTCGCTCCCGCACGTGACGGGGGTGTCGTCTCCCTGTTGCTCCAGGTCTCTCCGTCTCCCGTGGTGTGCGAGGGGCATCCTGCGGGCGTCGCATGCTGGAGGGTCCGGGTCTCTCCGTCTCCCGTGGTCTCCGAGGGGCATCCTGCGGGCGTCGCATGCTGGAGGGTGCGGGTCTCTCCGTCTCCCGTGGTCTCCGAGGGGCATCTGCGGGGATGGGTGCCTGGACGTTTGGTCCTGCGATACACAATGAAGCATGCATGGTTAGACATCAGGCAGTGATCAGGTGATACGGGGGAGGGGGATATAGGGGAGGGGGGATATGGGGACGGGCTGTTGGTGGCTCACTTGCTCGTGGGGCCCCGACCTCTGCATCAGCAACCTCCCGGTCCTCAGGTCCGCCAGCCAGTTCCAGGGCCCTTTCCTCGTGTACGGTCAGTGGCCTCTCATCAGCGGGCCCTCCTCCAGTCCTCACATGCTCCCTATTGTTGTGTGCGCGCTTCTCCTGGGGGGGGGGGGGGGTGGCAGGGGTAAAAGGCAACAGTGTTAGGCAGGTATATGAATGCACGCCATCGGTTGCGCGTGCATTGCAGAGGTTAAGGTTAGGGCTGGATTCACTTGGGGATATGGGGGAGGGGGGGATATGGGGGATATGGGGGAGGGGGGATATGGGGGAGGGGGGATATGGGGGAGGGGGGAATATGGGGGATATGGGGGAGGGGGGATATGGGGGAGGGGGGAATATGGGGGATATGGGGATATGGGGGAGGGGGGGATATGGGGGAGGGGGGATATGGGGGAGGGGGGGATATGGGGGAGGGGGGATATGGGGGAGGGGGGGATATGGGGGAGGGGGGATATGGGGGATATGGGGGAGGGGGGATATGGGGGAGGGGGGATATGGGGGATATGGGGGAGGGGGGATATGGGGGAGGGGGGATATGGGGGATATGGGGGAGGGGGGATATGGGGATATGGGGGAGGGGGGATATGGGGGAGGGGGGAATATGGGGGATATGGGGGAGGGGGGATATGGGGGAGGGGTGATATGGGGGATATGGGGGAGGGGGGATATGGGGGAGGGGGGATATGGGGGAGGGGGGATATGGGGAATATGGGGGAGGGGGGATATGGGGGAGGGGGATATGGGGGAGGGGGGATATGGGGGATATGGGGGAGGGGGATATGGGGGAGGGGGGATATGGGGGAGGGGGAAATATGGGGGATATGGGGGAGGGGGGATATGGGGGAGGGGGAATATGGGGGATATGGGGGAGGGGGGATATGGGGGATATGGGGAGGGGGGATATGGGGGAGGGGGGATATGGGGGAGGGGGAATATGGGGGAGGGGGGATATGGGGAGGGGGGAATGTGGGGGATATGGGGGAGGGGGGGATATGGGGGAGGGGGGATATGGGGGATATGGGGGAGGGGGGATATGGGGGAGGGGGGATATGGGGGAGGGGGGATATGGGGGATATGGGGGAGGGGGGGATATGGGGGATATGGGGGAGGGGGATATGGGGGATATGGGGGAGGGGGGATATGGGGGATATGGGGGAGGGGGGGATATGGGGGATATGGGGGAGGGGGATATGGGGGATATGGGGGAGGGGGGATATGGGGGATATGGGGGAGGGGGGATATGGGGGAGGGGGGATATGGGGGATATGGGGGAGTGGGGATATGGGGGATATGGGGGAGGGGGGGATATGGGGGAGGGGGGGATATGGGGGAGGGGGGATTTGGGGGAGGGGGGATATGGGGGATATGGGGGAGGCTCACCCTGCCTGCTCTGACGAGGTCGTTCACCTTCTTGTGGCACTGGGTGCCTGTCCGTGGTGTTAGGGCCACAGCGGTGACGGCCTCTGCCACCTCCCTCCACAGACGCCGGCTGTGGCGTGGGGCAACTCTGCGGCCGTGCCCGGGATACAGGGCGTCCCTCCTCTGCTCCACCGCGTCCAGGAGCGCCTCCACATCGCGTGACTCGAACCTCGGGGCTGAGCGACGGCCAGCCATCCAGTCGGGTGTTGCGGTCGGCTGTTCCGGTCGGGTGGGGGGGTGCTGCGCGGCCTTATGAGCCGTCACGCCGTGCAGCGCGTATGACGCTGCACGGCGTGAACCACTGCGCAAGCGCGGATCCCGTTACGTCGCTGCTAGCCCATTTCGGGCCGCAGACTATCGGCCCATTTTTATGACGTGACGCAAGTGGGATTTGCGCCGTTTTTTGCGCCGATCGGCGGACTTTCCGCCGATAATGGAGAATTTCGCCCGCGATTCTCCGGCCTCATTGCTCTCTCGCTTCAGCGAAACGTGATTCTCTGGCCTCATTGCTCTCTCGCTTCAGCGAAACGTGATTCTCTGGCCTCATTGCTCTCTCGCTCGAGGGAAACGTGATTCTCCGGCCTCCGTGCTAACTCGCTCGAGCGAAACGTAATTCTCCGGCCTCATTGCTCTCTCGCTCCAGCAAAACGTGATTCTCCGGACTCATTGCTCTCTCGCTCGAGCGAAACGCGATTCTCCGTCCTCATTGCTCTCTCGCTCGAGCGAAACGCGATTCTTCGGCCTCATTGCTCTGTCGCTCGAGCGAAACGCGATTCTCCGGCCTCATTGCTCTCTCGCTCGAGCGAAACGTGATTCTCCGGCCTCATTGCTCTCTCGCTCCAGCGAAACGCGATTCTCCGGCCTCATTGCTCTCTCGCTCGAGCGAAACGTGATTCTCCGGCCTCATTGCTCTCTCGCTCGAGCGAAACGTGATTCTCCGGCCTCATTGCTCTCTCGCTCGAGCGAAACGTGATTCTCCAGCCTCATTGCTCTCTCGCCCGAGCGAAACGTGATTCTCCGGCCTCATTGCTCTCTCGCTCGAGCGAAACGTGATTCTCCGGCCTCATTGCTCTCTCGCTCGAGCGAAACGCGATTCTTCGGCCTCATTGCTCTCTCGCTCGAGCGAAACGCGATTCTCCGGCCTCATTGCTCTCTCGTTCGAGCGAAACGTGATTCTCCGGCCTCATTGCTCTCTCGCTCCAGCGGAACGTGATTCTCCGGCCTCATTGCTCTCTCGCTCCAGCGACACGTGATTCTCCGGCGTCATTGCTCTCTCGCTCGAGCGAAACGTGATTCTCCGGCGTCATTGCTCCCTCGCTCGAGCGAAACGTGATTCACCGGCCTAATTGCTCCCTCGCACGAGCGAAACGTGATTCTCCGGCCTCATTGCTCCCTCGCTCAAGCGAAACGTGATTCTCCGGCGTCATTGCTCCCTCGCTCGGGCGAAACGTGATTCACCGGCCTCATTGCTCCCTCGTTCGAGCGAAACGCGATTCTCCGGCCTCATTGCTCTCTCGCTCCAGCGAAACGTGATTCTCCGGCCTCATTGCTCTCTCGCTCAATCGAAACGTGATTCTCCGGCCTCATTGCTCTCTCGCTCGAGCGAAACGTGATTCTGCGGCCTCATTGCTCTCTCGCTCGAGCGAAACGCGATTCTCCGGCCTCATTGCTCTCTCGCTCGAGCGAAACGTGATTCTCCGGCGTCATTGCTCTCTCGCTCGAGCGAAACGCGATTCTCCGGCCTCATTGCTCTCTCGCTCGAGCGAAACGCGATTCTCCGGCCACATTGCTCTCTCGCTCCAGCGAAACGTGATTCACCGGCCTCATTGCTCCCTCGCTCGTGCGAAACGTGATTCTCCGGCCTCATTGCTCTCTTGCTCGAGCGAAACGTGATTCACCGGCCTCATTGCTCCCTCGCTCGAGCGAAACGCGATCCTCCGGCCTCATTGCTCTCTCGCTCGAGCGAAACGCGATTCTCTGGCCTCATTGCTCTCTCGCTCGAGCGAAACGCGATTCTCCGGCCTCATTGCTCTCTCGCTCGAGCAAAACGCGATTCTCCGGCCTCATTGCTCTCTCGCTCCAGCGAAACGTGATTATCCGGCCTCATTGCTCTCTCGCTCCAGCAAAACTTGATTCTCCGGCCTCATTGCTCTCTCGCCGAGCGAAACGTGATTCTCCGGCCTCAATGCTCTCTCGTTCGAGCGAAACGTGATTCTCCAGCCTCATTGCTCTCTCGCTCCAGCGAAACGTGATTCTCCGGCCTCATTGCTCTCTCGCTCGAGCGAAACGCGATTCTTCAGCCTCATTGCTCTCTCGCTCGAGCGAAACGCGATTCTTCAGCCTCATTGCTCTCTCGCTCGAGCGAAACGCGATTCACCGGCCTCATTGCTCCCTCGCTCGAGCGAAACGCGATTCTCCGGCCTCATTGCTCCCTCGCTCGAGCGAAACGCGATTCTCCGGCCTCATTGCTCTCTCGTTCGAGCGAAAAGTGATTCTCCGGACTCATTGCTCTCTCGCTCGAGCGAAACGAGATTCACCGGCCTCATTGCTCCCTCGCTCGAGCGAAACGCGATTCACCGGCCTCATTGCTCCCTCGCTCGAGCGAAACGCGATTCTCCGGCCTCATTGCTCTCTCGTTCGAGCGAAACGCGATTCTCCGGCCTCATTGCTCTCTCGTTCGAGCGAAACGCGATTCTCCGGCCTCAGTGCTCTCTCGCTCGAGCGAAACGCGATTCTCCGGCCTCATTGCTCTCTCGCTCCAGCGAAACGTGATTCTCCGGCGTCATTGCTCTCTCGCTCGAGCGAAACGTGATTCTCCGGCCTCATTGCTCTCTCGCTCGAGCGAAACGCGATTCTCCGGCCTCATTGCTCTCTCGCTCGAGCGAAACGCGATTCTTCGGCCTCATTGCTCTGTCGCTCGAGCGAAACGCGATTCTCCGGCCTCATTGCTCTCTCGCTCGAGCGAAACGTGATTCTCCGGCCTCATTGCTCTCTCGCTCCAGCGAAACGCGATTCTCCGGCCTCATTGCTCTCTCGCTCGAGCGAAACGTGATTCTCCGGCCTCATTGCTCTCTCGCTCGAGCGAAACGTGATTCTCCGGCCTCATTGCTCTCGCTCGAGCGAAACGTGATTCTCCGGCCTCATTGCTCTCTCGCTCGAGGGAAACGCGATTCTTCAGCCTCATTGCTCTCTCGCTCGAGCGAAACGCGATTCACCGGCCTCATTGCTCCCTCGCTCGAGCGAAACCCGATTCTCCGGCCTCATTGCTCTCTCGTTCGAGCGAAACGTGATTCTCCGGCCTCATTGCTCTCTCGCTCCAGCGAAACGTGATTCTCCGGCCTCATTGCTCGCTCGCTCGAGCGAAACGTGATTCTCCGGCCTCATTGCTCTCTCGCTCCAGCGAAACGTGATTCTCCGGCCTCATTGCTCCCTCGCTCGAGCGATACGTGATTCACCGGCCTCATTGCTCTCTCGCTCGAGCGAAACGTGATTCTGCGGCCTCATTGCTCTCTCGCTCGAGCGAAACGTGATTCTCCGGCCTCATTGCTCTCTCGCTCGAGCGAAACGCGATTCTCCGGCCTCATTGCTCTCTCGTTCGAGCGAAACATGATTCTCCGGCCTCATTGCTCTCTCGCTCGAGCGAAACGTGATTCTCCGGCCTCATTGCTCTCTCGCTCAAGCGAAACGTGATTCACCGGCCTCATTGCTCTCTCGCTCGAGCGAAACGTGATTCTCCGGCCTCATTGCTCTCTCGCTCGAGCGAAACGTGATTCTCCGGCCTCATTGCTCTCTCGCTCGAGCGAAACGCGATTCTCCGGCCTCATTGCTCTCTCGCTCAAGCGAAACATGATTCTCCGGCCTCATTGCTCTCTCGCTCGAGCGAAACGTGATTCTCCGGCCTCATTGCTCTCTCGCTCGAGCGAAACGTGATTCTCCGGCCTCATTGCTCTCTCGCTCGAGCGAAACGTGATTCTCCGGCCTCATTGCTCTCTCGCTCCAGCGAAACGCGATTCTCCGGCCTCATTGCTCTCTCGCTCGAGCAAAACGCGATTCTCCGGCCTCATTGCTCTCTCGCTCGAGCGAAACGTGATTCTCCGGCCTCCGTGCTCTCTCGCTCGAGCGAAACGTGATTCTCCGGACTCATTTCTCCCTCTCTCGAGCGAAACGCGATTCTCCGGCCTCATTGCTCTCTCGCTCGAGCGAAACGTGATTCTCCGGACTCATTTCTCCCTCTCTCGAGCGAAACGTGATTCTCCGGCCTCATTGCTCTCTTGCTCGAGCGAAACGTGATTCTCCGGCCACAATGCTCTCTCGCTCCAGCGAAACGTGATTCTCCGGCCTCATTGCTCCCTCGCTCGTGCGAAACGTGATTCTCCGGCCTCATTGCTCTCTTGCTCGAGCGAAACGTGATTCACCGGCCTCATTGCTCCCTCGCTCGAGCGAAACGCGATCCTCCGGCCTCATTGCTCTCTCGTTGCAGCGAAACGCGATCCTCTGGCCTCATTGCTCTCTCGCTCGAGCGAAACGCGATTCTCCGGCCTCATTGCTCTCTCGCTCGAGCAAAACGCGATTCTCCGGCCTCATTGCTCTCTCGCTCGAGCGAAACGTGATTCTCCGGCCTCATTGCTCTCTCGCTCGAGCGAAACGTGATTCTCCGGCTTCATTGCTCTCTCGCTCAAGCGAAACGCGATTCTCCGGCCTCATTGCTCTCTCGCTCAAGCGAAACGTGATTCTCCGGCCTCATTGCTCTCTCGCTCGAGCGAAACGTGATTCTCCGGCCTCAATGCTCTCTCGTTCGAGCGAAACGTGATTCTCCAGCCTCATTGCTCTCTCGCTCCAGCGAAACGTGATTCTCCGGCCTCATTGCTCTCTCGCTCGAGCGAAACGCGATTCTTCAGCCTCATTGCTCTCTCGCTCGAGCGAAACGCGATTCTTCAGCCTCATTGCTCT
Source organism: Scyliorhinus torazame (assembly GCF_047496885.1). NCBI lineage: Eukaryota > Metazoa > Chordata > Chondrichthyes > Carcharhiniformes > Scyliorhinidae > Scyliorhinus > Scyliorhinus torazame. The sequence goes on along the minus strand of NC_092714.1, from coordinate 272,121,597 downwards.
CTTGCTCGAGCGAAACGCGATTCACCGGCCTCATTGCTCCCTCGCTCGAGCGAAACGCGATTCTCCGGCCTCATTGCTCCCTCGCTCGAGCGAAACGCGATTTTCCGGTCTCATTACTCTCTCGTTCGAGCGAAACGTGATTCTCCGGACTCATTGCTCTCTCGCTCGAGCGAAACGCGATTCACCGGCCTCATTGCTCCCTCGCTCGAGCGAAACGCGATTCACCGGCCTCATTGCTCCCTCGCTCGAGCGAAACGCGATTCTCCGGCCTCATTGCTCTCTCGTTCGAGCGAAACGCGATTCTCCGGCCTCATTGCTCTCTCGTTCGAGCGAAACGCGATTCTCCGGCCTCAGTGCTCTCTCGCTCGAGCGAAACGCGATTCTCCGGCCTCATTGCTCTCTCGCTCCAGCGAAACGTGATTCTCCGGACTCATTGCTCTCTCGCTCGAGCGAAACGCGATTCTCCGGCCTCATTGCTCTCTCGCTCGAGCGAAACGCGATTCTTCGGCCTCATTGCTCTGTCGCTCGAGCGAAACGCGATTCTCCGGCCTCATTGCTCTATCGCTCGAGCGAAACGTGATTCTCCGGCCTCATTGCTCTCTCGCTCCAGCGAAACGCGATTCTCTGGCCTCATTGCTCTCTCGCTCGAGCGAAACGTGATTCTCCGGCCTCATTGCTCTCTCGCTCGAGCGAAACTTGATTATCCGGCCTCATTGCTCTCTCGCTCGAGCGAAACGTGATTCTCCGGCCTCATTGCTCTCTCGCTCGAGCGAAACGTGATTCTCCGGCCTCATTGCTCTCTCGCTCGAGCGAAACGTGATTCTCCGGCCTCATTGCTCTCGCTCGAGCGAAACGTGATTCTCCGGCCTCATTGCTCTCTCGCTCGAGGGAAACGCGATTCTTCAGCCTCATTGCTCTCTCGCTCGAGCGAAACGCGATTCACCGGCCTCATTGCTCCCTCGCTCGAGCGAAACCCGATTCTCCGGCCTCATTGCTCTCTCGTTCGAGCGAAACGTGATTCTCCGGCCTCATTGCTCTCTCGCTCCAGCGAAACGTGATTCTCCGGCCTCATTGCTCCCTCGCTCGAGCGAAACGTGATTCTCCGGCCTCATTGCTCTCTCGCTCGAGCGAAACGTGATTCTCCGGCCTCATTGCTCCCTCGCTCGAGCGATACGTGATTCACCGGCCTCATTGCTCTCTCGCTCGAGCGAAACGTGATTCTGCGGCCTCATTGCTCTCTCGCTCGAGCGAAACGTGATTCTCCGGCCTCATTGCTCTCTCGCTCGAGCGAAACGCGATTCTCCGGCCTCATTGCTCTCTCGTTCGAGCGAAACATGATTCTTCGGCCTCATTGCTCTCTCGCTCGAGCGAAACGTGATTCTCCGGCCTCATTGCTCTCTCGCTCCAGCGAAACGTGATTCACCGGCCTCATTGCTCTCTCGCTCGAGCGAAACGTGATTCTCCGGCCTCATTGCTCTGTCGCTCGAGCGAAACGTGATTCTCCGGCCTCATTGCTCTCTCGCTCGAGCGAAACGCGATTCTCCGGCCTCATTGCTCTCTCGCTCGAGCGAAACATGATTCTCCGGCCTCATTGCTCTCTCGCACTAGCGAAACGTGATTCTCCGGCCTCATTGCTCTCTCGCTCGAGCGAAACGTGATTCTCCGGCCTCATTGCTCTATCGCTCGAGCGAAACGTGATTCTCCGGCCTCATTGCTCTCTCGCTCCAGCGAAACGTGATTCTCCGGCCTCATTGCTCTCTCGTTCGAGTGAAACGCGATTCTCCGGCCTCATTGCTCTCTCGCTCGAGCAAAACGCGATTCTCCGGCCTCATTGCTCTCTCGCTCGAGCGAAACGCGATTCTCCGGCCTCATTGCTCTCTCGCTCGAGCAAAACGCGATTCTCCGGCCTCATTGCTCTCTCGCTCGAGCGAAACGTGATTCTCCGGACTCATTTCTCCCTCTCTCGAGCGAAACGCGATTCTCCGGCCTCATTGCTCTCTCGCTCGAGCGAAACGTGATTCTCCGGACTCATTTCTCCCTCTCTCGAGCGAAACGTGATTCTCCGGCCTCATTGCTCTCTCGCTCGAGCGAAACGTGATTCTCCGGCCACAATGCTCTCTCGCTCCAGCGAAACGTGATTCTCCGGCCTCATTGCTCCCTCGCTCGTGCGAAACGTGATTCTCCGGCCTCATTGCTCTCTTGCTCGAGCGAAACGTGATTCACCGGACTCATTGCTCCCTCGCTCGAGCGAAACGCGATCCTCCGGCCTCATTGCTCTCTCGCTAGAGCGAAACGTGATTCTCCGGCCTCATTGCTCTCTCGCTCGAGCAAAACGCGATTCTCCGGCCTCATTGCTCTCTCGCTCGAGCGAAACGTGATTCTCCGGACTCATTTCTCCCTCTCTCGAGCGAAACGTGATTCTCCGGCCTCATTGCTCCCTCGCTCGAGCGAAACGTGATTCTCCGGCCACAATGCTCTCTCGCTCCAGCGAAACGTGATTCTCCGGCCTCATTGCTCCCTCACTCGTGCGAAACGTGATTCTCCGGCCTCATTGCTCTCTTGCTCGAGCGAAACGTGATTCACCGGCCTCATTGCTCCCTCGCTCGAGCGAAACGCGATCCTCCGGCCTCATTGCTCTCTCGCTCCAGCGAAACGCGATCCTCTGGCCTCATTGCTCTCTCGCTCGAGCGAAACGTGATTCTCCGGCCTCATTGCTCTCTCGCTCAAGCGAAACGTGATTCTCCGGCCTCATTGCTCTCTCGCTCGAGCGAAACGTGATTCTCCGGCCTCAATGCTCTCTCGTTCGAGCGAAACGTGATTCTCCAGCCTCATTGCTCTCTCGCTCCAGCGAAACGTGATTCTCCGGCCTCATTGCTCTCTCGCTCGAGCGAAACGCGATTCTTCAGCCTCATTGCTCTCTCGCTCGAGCGAAACGCGATTCTTCAGCCTCATTGCTCTCTTGCTCGAGCGAAACGCGATTCACCGGCCTCATTGCTCCCTCGCTCGAGCGAAACGCGATTCTCCGGCCTCATTGCTCCCTCGCTCGAGCGAAACGCGATTTTCCGGCCTCATTACTCTCTCGTTCGAGCGAAACGTGATTCTCCGGACTCATTGCTCTCTCGCTCGAGCGAAACGCGATTCACCGGCCTCATTGCTCCCTCGCTCGAGCGAAACGCGATTCACCGGCCTCATTGCTCCCTCGCTCGAGCGAAACGCGATTCTCCGGCCTCATTGCTCTCTCGTTCGAGCGAAACGCGATTCTCCGGCCTCATTGCTCTCTCGTTCGAGCGAAACGCGATTCTCCGGCCTCAGTGCTCTCTCGCTCGAGCGAAACGCGATTCTCCGGCCTCATTGCTCTCTCGCTCCAGCGAAACGTGATTCTCCGGACTCATTGCTCTCTCGCTCGAGCGAAACGCGATTCTCCGGCCTCATTGCTCTCTCGCTCGAGCGAAACGCGATTCTTCGGCCTCATTGCTCTGTCGCTCGAGCGAAACGCGATTCTCCGGCCTCATTGCTCTATCGCTCGAGCGAAACGTGATTCTCCGGCCTCATTGCTCTCTCGCTCCAGCGAAACGCGATTCTCCGGCCTCATTGCTCTCTCGCTCGAGCGAAACGTGATTCTCCGGCCTCATTGCTCTCTCGCTCGAGCGAAACTTGATTATCCGGCCTCATTGCTCTCTCGCTCGAGCGAAACGTGATTCTCCGGCCTCATTGCTCTCTCGCTCGAGCGAAACGTGATTCTCCGGCCTCATTGCTCTCTCGCTCGAGCGAAACGTGATTCTCCGGCCTCATTGCTCTCGCTCGAGCGAAACGTGATTCTCCGGCCTCATTGCTCTCTCGCTCGAGGGAAACGCGATTCTTCAGCCTCATTGCTCTCTCGCTCGAGCGAAACGCGATTCACCGGCCTCATTGCTCCCTCGCTCGAGCGAAACCCGATTCTCCGGCCTCATTGCTCTCTCGTTCGAGCGAAACGTGATTCTCCGGCCTCATTGCTCTCTCGCTCCAGCGAAACGTGATTCTCCGGCCTCATTGCTCCCTCGCTCGAGCGAAACGTGATTCTCCGGCCTCATTGCTCTCTCGCTCCAGCGAAACGTGATTCTCCGGCCTCATTGCTCCCTCGCTCGAGCGATACGCGATTCACCGGCCTCATTGCTCTCTCGCTCGAGCGAAACGTGATTCTGCGGCCTCATTGCTCTCTCGCTCGAGCGAAACGTGATTCTCCGGCCTCATTGCTCTCTCGCTCGAGCGAAACGCGATTCTCCGGCCTCATTGCTCTCTCGTTCGAGCGAAACATGATTCTCCGGCCTCATTGCTCTCTCGCTCGAGCGAAACGTGATTCTCCGGCCTCATTGCTCTCTCGCTCCAGCGAAACGTGATTCACCGGCCTCATTGCTCTCTCGCTCGAGCGAAACGTGATTCTCCGGCCTCATTGCTCTCTCGCTCGAGCGAAACGTGATTCTCCGGCCTCATTGCTCTCTCGCTCGAGCGAAACGCGATTCTCCGGCCTCATTGCTCTCTCGCTCGAGCGAAACATGATTCTCCGGCCTCATTGCTCTCTCGCACTAGCGAAACGTGATTCTCCGGCCTCATTGCTCTCTCGCTCGAGCGAAACGTGATTCTCCGGCCTCATTGCTCTATCGCTCGAGCGAAACGTGATTCTCCGGCCTCATTGCTCTCTCGCTCCAGCGAAACGTGATTCTCCGGCCTCATTGCTCTCTCGTTCGAGTGAAACGCGATTCTCCGGCCTCATTGCTCTCTCGCTCGAGCAAAACGCGATTCTCCGGCCTCATTGCTCTCTCGCTCGAGCGAAACGCGATTCTCCGGCCTCATTGCTCTCTCGCTCGAGCGAAACGTGATTCTCCGGCGTCATTGCTCTCTCGCTCGAGCGAAACGTGATTCTCCGGACTCATTTCTCCCTCTCTCGAGCGAAACGTGATTCTCCGGCCTCATTGCTCTCTCGCTCGAGCGAAACGTGATTCTCCGGCCACAATGCTCTCTCGCTCCAGCGAAACGTGATTCTCCGGCCTCATTGCTCCCTCGCTCGTGCGAAACGTGATTCTCCGGCCTCATTGCTCTCTTGCTCGAGCGAAACGTGATTCACCGGACTCATTGCTCCCTCGCTCGAGCGAAACGCGATCCTCCGGCCTCATTGCTCTCTCGCTCGAGCGAAACGTGATTCTCCGGCCTCATTGCTCTCTCGCTCGAGCAAAACGCGATTCTCCGGCCTCATTGCTCTCTCGCTCGAGCGAAACGTGATTCTCCGGCCTCATTGCTCTCTCGCTCGAGCGAAACGTGATTCTCCGGCTTCATTGCTCTCTCGCTCAAGCGAAACGCGATTCTCCGGCCTCATTGCTCTCTCGCTCAAGCGAAACGTGATTCTCCGGCCTCATTGCTCTCTCGCTCGAGCGAAACGTGATTCTCCGGCCTCAATGCTCTCTCGTTCGAGCGAAACGTGATTCTCCAGCCTCATTGCTCTCTCGCTCCAGCGAAACGTGATTCTCCGGCCTCATTGCTCTCTCGCTCGAGCGAAACGCGATTCTTCAGCCTCATTGCTCTCTCGCTCGAGCGAAACGCGATTCTGCAGCCTCATTGCTCTCTCGCTCGAGCGAAACGCGATTCACCGGCCTCATTGCTCCCTCGCTCGAGCGAAACGCGATTCTCCGGCCTCATTGCTCCCTCGCTCGAGCGAAACGCGATTCTCCGGCCTCATTGCTCTCTCGTTCGAGCGAAACGTGATTCTCCGGACTCATTGCTCTCTCGCTCGAGCGAAACGCGATTCACCGGCCTCATTGCTCCCTCGCTCGAACGAAACGCGATTCACCGGCCTCATTGCTCCCTCGCTCGAGGGAAACGCGATTCTTCAGCCTCATTGCTCTCTCGCTCGAGCGAAACGCGATTCACCGGCCTCATTGCTCCCTCGCTCGAGCGAAACCCGATTCTCCGGCCTCATTGCTCTCTCGTTCGAGCGAAACGTGATTCTCCGGCCTCATTGCTCTCTCGCTCCAGCGAAACGTGATTCTCCGGCCTCATTGCTCCCTCGCTCGAGCGAAACGTGATTCTCCGGCCTCATTGCTCTCTCGCTCCAGCGAAACGTGATTCTCCGGCCTCATTGCTCCCTCGCTCGAGCGATACGTGATTCACCGGCCTCATTGCTCTCTCGCTCGAGCGAAACGTGATTCTGCGGCCTCATTGCTCTCTCGCTCGAGCGAAACGTGATTCTCCGGCCTCATTGCTCTCTCGCTCGAGCGAAACGCGATTCTCCGGCCTCATTGCTCTCTCGTTCGAGCGAAACATGATTCTCCGGCCTCATTGCTCTCTCGCTCGAGCGAAACGTGATTCTCCGGCCTCATTGCTCTCTCGCTCCAGCGAAACGTGATTCACCGGCCTCATTGCTCTCTCGCTCGAGCGAAACGTGATTCTCCGGCCTCATTGCTCTCTCGCTCGAGCGAAACGTGATTCTCCGGCCTCATTGCTCTCTCGCTCGAGCGAAACGCGATTCTCCGGCCTCATTGCTCTCTCGCTCGAGCGAAACATGATTCTCCGGCCTCATTGCTCTCTCGCACTAGCGAAACGTGATTCTCCGGCCTCATTGCTCTCTCGCTCGAGCGAAACGTGATTCTCCGGCCTCATTGCCCTCTCGCTCCAGCGAAACGTGATTCTCCGGCCTCATTGCTCTCTCGCTCCAGCGAAACGTGATTCTCCGGCCTCATTGCTCTCTCGTTCGAGTGAAACGCGATTCTCCGGCCTCATTGCTCTCTCGCTCGAGCAAAACGCGATTCTCCGGCCTCATTGCTCTCTCGCTCGAGCGAAACGCGATTCTCCGGCCTCATTGCTCTCTCGCTCGAGCAAAACGCGATTCTCCGGCCTCATTGCACTCTCGCTCGAGCGAAACGTGATTCTCCGGACTCATTTCTCCCTCTCTCGAGCGAAACGCGATTCTCCGGCCTCATTGCTCTCTCGCTCGAGCGAAACGTGATTCTCCGGACTCATTTCTCCCTCTCTCGAGCGAAACGTGATTCTCCGGCCTCATTGCTCTCTCGCTCGAGCGAAACGTGATTCTCCGGCCACAATGCTCTCTCGCTCCAGCGAAACGTGATTCTCCGGCCTCATTGCTCCCTCGCTCGTGCGAAACGTGATTCTCCGGCCTCATTGCTCTCTTGCTCGAGCGAAACGTGATTCACCGGACTCATTGCTCCCTCGCTCGAGCGAAACGCGATCCTCCGGCCTCATTGCTCTCTCGCTCGAGCGAAACGTGATTCTCCGGCCTCATTGCTCTCTCGCTCGAGCAAAACGCGATTCTCCGGCCTCATTGCTCTCTCGCTCGAGCGAAACGTGATTCTCCGGCCTCATTGCTCTCTCGCTCGAGCGAAACGTGATTCTCCGGCTTCATTGCTCTCTCGCTCAAGCGAAACGCGATTCTCCGGCCTCATTGCTCTCTCGCTCAAGCGAAACGTGATTCTCCGGCCTCATTGCTCTCTCGCTCGAGCGAAACGTGATTCTCCGGCCTCAATGCTCTCTCGTTCGAGCGAAACGTGATTCTCCAGCCTCATTGCTCTCTCGCTCCAGCGAAACGTGATTCTCCGGCCTCATTGCTCTCTCGCTCGAGCGAAACGCGATTCTTCAGCCTCATTGCTCTCTCGCTCGAGCGAAACGCGATTCTGCAGCCTCATTGCTCTCTCGCTCGAGCGAAACGCGATTCACCGGCCTCATTGCTCCCTCGCTCGAGCGAAACGCGATTCTCCGGCCTCATTGCTCCCTCGCTCGAGCGAAACGCGATTCTCCGGCCTCATTGCTCTCTCGTTCGAGCGAAACGTGATTCTCCGGACTCATTGCTCTCTCGCTCGAGCGAAACGCGATTCACCGGCCTCATTGCTCCCTCGCTCGAACGAAACGCGATTCACCGGCCTCATTGCTCCCTCGCTCGAGCGAAACGCGATTCTCCGGCCTCATTGCTCTCTCGTTCGAGCGAAACGCGATTCTCCGGCCTCATTGCTCTCTCGTTGGAGCGAAACGCGATTCTCCGGCCTCAGTGCTCTCTCGCTCGAGCGAAACGCGATTCTCCGGCCTCATTGCTCTCTCGCTCCAGCGAAACGTGATTCTCCGGACTCATTGCTCTCTCGCTCGAGCGAAACGCGATTCTCCGGCCTCATTGCTCTCTCGCTCGAGCGAAACGCGATTCTTCGGCCTCATTGCTCTGTCGCTCGAGCGAAACGCGATTCTCCGGCCTCATTGCTCTCTCGCTCGAGCGAAACGTGATTCTCCGGCCTCATTGCTCTCTCGCTCCAGCGAAACGCGATTCTCCGGCCTCATTGCTCTCTCGCTCGAGCGAAACGTGATTCTCCGGCCTCATTGCTCTCTCGCTCGAGCGAAACGTGATTCTCCGGCCTCATTGCTCTCTCGCTCGAGCGAAACGTGATTCTCCGGCCTCATTGCTCTCTCGCTCGAGCGAAACGTGATTCTCCGGCCTCATTGCTCTCTCGCTCGAGCGAAACGTGATTCTCCGGCCTCATTGCTCTCGCTCGAGCGAAACGTGATTCTCCGGCCTCATTGCTCTCTCGCTCGAGGGAAACGCGATTCTTCAGCCTCATTGCTCTCTCGCTCGAGCGAAACGCGATTCACCGGCCTCATTGCTCCCTCGCTCGAGCGAAACCCGATTCTCCGGCCTCATTGCTCTCTCGTTCGAGCGAAACGTGATTCTCCGGCCTCATTGCTCCCTCGCTCGAGCGAAACGTGATTCTCCGGCCTCATTGCTCTCTCGCTCCAGCGAAACGTGATTCTCCGGCCTCATTGCTCCCTCGCTCGAGCGATACGTGATTCACCGGCCTCATTGCTCTCTCGCTCGAGCGAAACGTGATTCTGCGGCCTCATTGCTCTCTCGCTCGAGCGAAACGTGATTCTCCGGCCTCATTGCTCTCTCGCTCGAGCGAAACGCGATTCTCCGGCCTCATTGCTCTCTCGTTCGAGCGAAACATGATTCTCCGGCCTCATTGCTCTCTCGCTCGAGCGAAACATGATTCTCCAGCCTCATTGCTCTCTCGCTCGAGCGAAACGCGATTCTCCGGCCTCATTGCTCTCTCGCTCGAGCGAAACATGATTCTCCGGCCTTATTGCTCTCTCGCTCGAGCGAAACGTGATTCTCCGGCCTCATTGCTCTCTCGCTCGAGCGAAACGTGATTCTCCGGCCTCATTGCTCTCTCGCTCGAGCGAAACGTGATTCTCCGGCCTCATTGCTCTCTCGCTCCAGCGAAACGTGATTCTCCGGCCTCATTGCTCTCTCGTTCGAGTGAAACGCGATTCTCCGGCCTCATTGCTCTCTCGCTCGAGCAAAACGCGATTCTCCGGCCTCATTGCTCTCTCGCTCGAGCGAAACGCGATTCTCCGGCCTCATTGCTCTCTCGCTCGAGCAAACCGCGATTCTCCGGCCTCATTGCTCTCTCGCTCGAGCGAAACGTGATTCTCCGGACTCATTTCTCCCTCTCTCGAGCGAAACGCGATTCTCCGGCCTCATTGCTCTCTCGCTCGAGCGAAACGTGATTCTCCGGACTCATTTCTCCCTCTCTCGAGCGAAACGTGATTCTCCGGCCTCATTGCTCTCTCGCTCGAGCGAAACGTGATTCTCCGGCCACAATGCTCTCTCGCTCCAGCGAAACGTGATTCTCCGGCCTCATTGCTCCCTCGCTCGTGCGAAACGTGATTCTCCGGCCTCATTGCTCTCTTGCTCGAGCGAAACGTGATTCACCGGCCTCATTGCTCCCTCGCTCGAGCGAAACGCGATCCTCCGGCCTCATTGCTCTCTCGCTCCAGCGAAATGCGATCCTCTGACCTCATTGCTCTCTCGCTCGAGCGAAACGCGATTCTCCGGCCTCATTGCTCTCTCGCTCGAGCAAAACGCGATTCTACGGCCTCATTGCTCTCTCGCTCGAGCGAAACGTGATTCTCCGGCCTCATTGCTCTCTCGCTCGAGCGAAACGTGATTCTCCGGCTTCATTGCTCTCTCGCTCAAGCGAAACGCGATTCTCCGGCCTCATTGCTCTCTCGCTCAAGCGAAACGTGATTCTCCGGCCTCATTGCTCTCTCGCTCGAGCGAAACGTGATTCTCCGGCCTCATTGCTCTCTCGCTCGAGCGAAACGTGATTCTCCGGCCTCAATGCTCTCTCGTTCGAGCGAAACGTGATTCTCCAGCCTCATTGCTCTCTCGCTCCAGCGAAACGTGATTCTCCGGCCTCATTGCTCTCTCGCTCGAGCGAAACGCGATTCTTCAGCCTCATTGCTCTCTCGCTCGAGCGAAACGCGATTCTTCAGCCTCATTGCTCTCTCGCTCGAGCGAAACGCGATTCACCGGCCTCATTGCTCCCTAACTCGAGCGAAACGCGATTCTCCGGCCTCATTGCTCCCTCGCTCGAGCGAAACGCGATTCTCCGGCCTCATTGCTCTCTCGTTCGAGCGAAACGTGATTCTCCGGACTCATTGCTCTCTCGCTCGAGCGAAACGCGATTCACCGGCCTCATTGCTCCCTCGCTCGAGCGAAACGCGATTCACCGGCCTCATTGCTCCCTCGCTCGAGCGAAACGCGATTCTCCGGCCTCATTGCTCTCTCGTTCGAGCGAAACGCGATTCTCCGGCCTCATTGCTCTCTCGTTCGAGCGAAACGCGATTCTCCGGCCTCAGTGCTCTCTCGCTCGAGCGAAACGCGATTCTCCGGCCTCATTGCTCTCTCGCTCCAGCGAAACGTGATTCTCCGGACTCATTGCTCTCTCGCTCGAGCGAAACGCGATTCTCCGGCCTCATTGCTCTCTCGCTCGAGCGAAACGCGATTCTTCGGCCTCATTGCTCTGTCGCTCGAGCGAAACGCGATTCTCCGGCCTCATTGCTCTCTCGCTCGAGCGAAACGTGATTCTCCGGCCTCATTGCTCTCTCGCTCCAGCGAAACGCGATTCTCCGGCCTCATTGCTCTCTCGCTCGAGCGAAACGTGATTCTCCGGCCTCATTGCTCTCTCGCTCGAGTAAAACGTGATTCTCCGGCCTCATTGCTCTCTCGCTCGAGCGAAACGTGATTCTCCGGCCTCATTGCTCTCTCGCTCGAGCGAAACGTGATTCTCCGGCCTCATTGCTCTCTCGCTCGAGCGAAACGTGATTCTCCGGCCTCATTGCTCTCGCTCGAGCGAAACGTGATTCTCCGGCCTCATTGCTCTCTCGCTCGAGGGAAACGCGATTCTTCAGCCTCATTGCTCTCTCGCTCGAGCGAAACGCGATTCACCGGCCTCATTGCTCCCTCGCTCGAGCGAAACCCGATTCTCCGGCCTCATTGCTCTCTCGTTCGAGCGAAACGTGATTCTCCGGCCTCATTGCTCTCTCGCTCCAGCGAAACGTGATTCTCCGGCCTCATTGCTCCCTCGCTCGAACGAAACGTGATTCTCCGGCCTCATTGCTCTCTCGCTCCAGCGAAACGTGATTCTCCGGCCTCATTGCTCCCTCGCTCGAGCGATACGTGATTCAACGGCCTCATTGCTCTCTCGCTCGAGCGAAACGTGATTCTGCGGCCTCATTGCTCTCTCGCTCGAGCGAAACGTGATTCTCCGGCGTCATTGCTCTCTCGCTCGAGCGAAACGTGATTCTCCGGCCTCATTGCTCTCTCGCTCGAGCGAAACGCGATTCTCCGGCCTCATTGCTCTCTCGTTCGAGCGAAACATGATTCTCCGGCCTCATTGCTCTCTCGCTCGAGCGAAACGTGATTCTCCGGCCTCATTGCTCTCTCGCTCCAGCGAAACGTGATTCACCGGCCTCATTGCTCTCTCGCTCGAGCGAAACGTGATTCTCCGGCCTCATTGCTCTCTCGCTCGAGCGAAACGTGATTCTCCGGCCTCATTGCTCTCTCGCTCGAGCGAAACGCGATTCTCCGGCCTCATTGCTCGCTCGCTCGAGCGAAACATGATTCTCCGGCCTCATTGCTCTCTCGCTCGAGCGAAACGTGATTCTCCGGCCTCATTGCTCTCTCGCTCGAGCGAAACGTGATTCTCCGGCCTCATTGCTCTCTCGCTCGAGCGAAACGTGATTCTCCGGCCTCATTGCTCTCTCGCTCCAGCGAAACGTGATTCTCCGGCCTCATTGCTCTCTCGTTCGAGTGAAACGCGATTCTCCGGCCTCATTGCTCTCTCGCTCGAGCAAAACGCGATTCTCCGGCCTCATTGCTCTCTCGCTCGAGCGAAACGCGATTCTCCGGCCTCATTGCTCTCTCGCTCGAGCAAAACGCGATTCTCCGGCCTCATTGCTCTCTCGCTCGAGCGAACCGTGATTCTCCGGACTCATTTCTCCCTCTCTCGAGCGAAACGCGATTCTCCGGCCTCATTGCTCTCTCGCTCGAGCGAAACGTGATTCTCCGGACTCATTTCTCCCTCTCTCGAGCGAAACGTGATTCTCCGGCCTCATTGCTCTCTCGCTCGAGCGAAACGTGATTCTCCGGCCACAATGCTCTCTCGCTCCAGCGAAACGTGATTCTCCGGCCTCATTGCTCCCTCGCTCGTGCGAAACGTGATTCTCCGGCCTCATTGCTCTCTTGCTCGAGCGAAACGTGATTCACCGGCCTCATTGCTCCCTCGCTCGAGCGAAACGCGATCCTCCGGCCTCATTGCTCTCTCGCTCCAGCGAAACGCGATCCTCTGGCCTCATTGCTCTCTCGCTCGAGCGAAACGCGATTCTCCGGCCTCATTGCTCTCTCGCTCGAGCAAAACGCGATTCTCCGGCCTCATTGCTCTCTCGCTCGAGCGAAACGTGATTCTCCGGCCTCATTGCTCTCTCGCTCGAGCGAAACGTGATTCTCCGGCTTCATTGCTCTCTCGCTCAAGCGAAACGCGATTCTCCGGCCTCATTGCTCTCTCGCTCAAGCGAAACGTGATTCTCCGGCCTCATTGCTCTCTCGCTCGAGCGAAACGTGATTCTCCGGCCTCAATGCTCTCTCGTTCGAGCGAAACGTGATTCTCCAGCCTCATTGCTCTCTCGCTCCAGCGAAACGTGATTCTCCGGCCTCATTGCTCTCTCGCTCGAGCGAAACGCGATTCTTCAGCCTCATTGCTCTCTCGCTCGAGCGAAACGCGATTCTTCAGCCTCATTGCTCTCTCGCTCGAGCGAAACGCGATTCACCGGCCTCATTGCTCCCTCGCTCGAGCGAAACGCGATTCTCCGGCCTCATTGCTCCCTCGCTCGAGCGAAACGCGATTCTCCGGCCTCATTGCTCTCTCGTTCGAGCGAAACGTGATTCTCCGGACTCATTGCTCTCTCGCTCGAGCGAAACGCGATTCACCGGCCTCATTGCTCCCTCGCTCGAGCGAAACGCGATTCACCGGCCTCATTGCTCCCTCGCTCGAGCGAAACGCGATTCTCCGGCCTCATTGCTCTCTCGTTCGAGCGAAACGCGATTCTCCGGCCTCATTGCTCTCTCGTTCGAGCGAAACGCGATTCTCCGGCCTCATTGCTCTCTCGCTCCAGCGAAACGTGATTCTCCGGACTCATTGCTCTCTCGCTCGAGCGAAACGCGATTCTCCGGCCTCATTGCTCTCTCGCTCGAGCGAAACGCGATTCTCCGGCCTCATTGCTCTCTCGCTCCAGCGAAACGTGATTCTCCGGACTCATTGCTCTCTCGCTCGAGCGAAACGCGATTCTCCGGCCTCATTGCTCTCTCGCTCGAGCGAAACGCGATTCTTCGGCCTCATTGCTCTGTCGCTCGAGCGAAACGCGATTCACCGGCCTCATTGCTCCCTCGCTCGAGCGAAACCCGATTCTCCGGCCTCATTGCTCTCTCGTTCGAGCGAAACGTGATTCTCCGGCCTCATTGCTCTCTTGCTCCAGCGAAACGTGATTCTCCGGCCTCATTGCTCCCTCGCTCGAGCGAAACGTGATTCTCCGGCCTCATTGCTCTCTCGCTCCAGCGAAAAGTGATTCTCCGGCCTCATTGCTCCCTCGCTCGAGCGATACGTGATTCAACGGCCTCATTGCTCTCTCGCTCGAGCGAAACGTGATTCTGCGGCCTCATTGCTCTCTCGCTCGAGCGAAACGTGATTCTCCGGCCTCATTGCTCTCTCGCTCGAGCGAAACGCGATTCTCCGGCCTCATTGCTCTCTCGTTCGAGCGAAACATGATTCTCCGGCCTCATTGCTCTCTCGCTCGAGCGAAACGTGATTCTCCGGCCTCATTGCTCTCTCGCTCCAGCGAAACGTGATTCACCGGCCTCATTGCTCTCTCGCTCGAGCGAAACGTGATTCTCCGGCCTCATTGCTCTCTCGCTCGAGCGAAACGTGATTCTCCGGCCTCATTGCTCTCTCGCTCGAGCGAAACGCGATTCTCCGGCCTCATTGCTCTCTCGCTCGAGCGAAACGCGATTCTCCGGCCTCATTGCTCTCTCGCTTGAGCGAAACGTGATTCTCCGGCCTCATTGCTCTCTCGCTCGAGCGAAACGTGATTCTCCGGCCTCATTGCTCTCTCGCTCGAGCGAAACGTGATTCTCCGGCCTCATTGCTCTCTCGCTCCAGCGAAACGTGATTCTCCGGCCTCATTGCTCTCTCGTTCGAGTGAAACGCGATTCTCCGGCCTCATTGCTCTCTCGCTCGAGCAAAACGCGATTCTCCGGCCTCATTGCTCTCTCGCTCGAGCGAAACGCGATTCTCCGGCCTCATTGCTCTCTCGCTCGAGCAAAACGCGATTCTCCGGCCTCATTGCTCTCTCGCTCGAGCGAACCGTGATTCTCCGGACTCATTTCTCCCTCTCTCGAGCGAAACGCGATTCTCCGGCCTCATTGCTCTCTCGCTCGAGCGAAACGTGATTCTCCGGACTCATTTCTCCCTCTCTCGAGCGAAACGTGATTCTCCGGCCTCATTGCTCTCTCGCTCGAGCGAAACGTGATTCTCCGGCCACAATGCTCTCTCGCTCCAGCGAAACGTGATTCTCCGGCCTCATTGCTCCCTCGCTCGTGCGAAACGTGATTCTCCGGCCTCATTGCTCTCTTGCTCGAGCGAAACGTGATTCACCGGCCTCATTGCTCCCTCGCTCGAGCGAAACGCGATCCTCCGGCCTCATTGCTCTCTCGCTCCAGCGAAACGCGATCCTCTGGCCTCATTGCTCTCTCGCTCGAGCGAAACGCGATTCTCCGGCCTCATTGCTCTCTCGCTCGAGCAAAACGCGATTCTCCGGCCTCATTGCTCTCTCGCTCGAGCGAAACGTGATTCTCCGGCCTCATTGCTCTCTCGCTCGAGCGAAACGTGATTCTCCGGCTTCATTGCTCTCTCGCTCAAGCGAAACGCGATTCTCCGGCCTCATTGCTCTCTCGCTCAAGCGAAACGTGATTCTCCGGCCTCATTGCTCTCTCGCTCGAGCGAAACGTGATTCTCCGGCCTCAATGCTCTCTCGTTCGAGCGAAACGTGATTCTCCAGTCTCATTGCTCTCTCGCTCCAGCGAAACGTGATTCTTCAGCCTCATTGCTCTCTCGCTCGAGCGAAACGCGATTCTTCAGCCTCATTGCTCTCTCGCTCGAGCGAAACGCGATTCACCGGCCTCATTGCTCCCTCGCTCGAGCGAAACGCGATTCTCCGGCCTCATTGCTCCCTCGCTCGAGCGAAACGCGATTCTCCGGCCTCATTGCTCTCTCGTTCGAGCGAAACGTGATTCTCCGGACTCATTGCTCTCTCGCTCGAGCGAAACGCGATTCACCGGCCTCATTGCTCCCTCGCTCGAGCGAAACGCGATTCACCGGCCTCATTGCTCCCTCGCTCGAGCGAAACGCGATTCTCCGGCCTCATTGCTCTCTCGTTCGAGCGAAACGCGATTCTCCGGCCTCATTGCTCTCTCGTTCGAGCGAAACGCGATTCTCCGGCCTCAGTGCTCTCTCGCTCGAGCGAAACGCGATTCTCCGGCCTCATTGCTCTCTCGCTCCAGCGAAACGTGATTCTCCGGACTCATTGCTCTCTCGCTCGAGCGAAACGCGATTCTCCGGCCTCATTGCTCTCTCGCTCGAGCGAAACGCGATTCTTCGACCTCATTGCTCTGTCGCTCGAGCGAAACGCGATTCTCCGGCCTCATTGCTCTCTCGCTCGAGCGAAACGTGATTCTCCGGCCTCATTGCGCTCTCGCTCCAGCGAAACGCGATTCTCCGGCGTCATTGCTCTCTCGCTCGAGCGAAACGTGATTCTCCGGCCTCATTGCTCTCTCGCTCGAGCGAAACGTGATTCTTCGGCCTCATTGCTCTCTCGCTCGAGCGAAACGTGATTCTCCGGCCTCATTGCTCTCTCGCTCGAGCGAAACGTGATTCTCCGGCCTCATTGCTCTCTCGCTCGAGCGAAACGTGATTCTCCGGCCTCATTGCTCTCGCTCGAGCGAAACGTGATTCTCCGGCCTCATTGCTCTCTCGCTCGAGGGAAACGCGATTCTTCAGCCTCATTGCTCTCTCGCTCGAGCGAAACGCGATTCACCGGCCTCATTGCTCCCTCGCTCGAGCGAAACCCGATTCTCCGGCCTCATTGCTCTCTCGTTCGAGCGAAACGTGATTCTCCGGCCTCATTGCTCTCTCGCTCCAGCGAAACGTGATTCTCCGGCCTCATTGCTCCCTCGCTCGAGCGAAACGTGATTCTCCGGCCTCATTGCTCTCTCGCTCCAGCGAAACGTGATTCTCCGGCCTCATTGCTCCCTCGCTCGAGCGATACGTGATTCACCGGCCTCATTGCTCTCTCGCTCGAGCGAAACGTGATTCTGCGGCCTCATTGCTCTCTCGCTCGAGCGAAACGTGATTCTCCGGCCTCATTGCTCTCTCGCTCTAGCGAAACGCGATTCTCCGGCCTCATTGCTCTCTCGTTCGAGCGAAACATGATTCTCCGGCCTCATTGCTCTCTCGCTCGAGCGAAACGTGATTCTCCGGCCTCATTGCTCTCTCGCTCCAGCGAAACGTGATTCACCGGCCTCATTGCTCTCTCGCTCGAGCGAAACGTGATTCTCCGGCCTCATTGCTCTCTCGCTCGAGCGAAACGTGATTCTCCGGCCTCATTGCTCTCTCGCTCGAGCGAAACGCGATTCTCCGGCCTCATTGCTCTCTCGCTCGAGCGAAACATGATTCTCCGGCCTCATTGCTCTCTCGCTCGAGCGAAACGTGATTCTCCGGCCTCATTGCTCTCTCGCTCGAGCGAAACGTGATTATCTGGCCTCATTGCTCTCTCGCTCGAGCGAAACGTGATTCTCCGGCCTCAATGCTCTCTCGCTCCAGCGAAACGTGATTCTCCGGCCTCATTGCTCTCTCGTTCGAGTGAAACGCGATTCTCCGGCCTCATTGCTCTCTCGCTCGAGCGAAACGCGATTCTCCGGCCTCATTGCTCTCTCGCTCGAGCAAAACGCGATTCTCCGGCCTCATTGCTCTCTCGCTCGAGCGAAACGTGATTCTCCGGACTCATTTCTCCCTCTCTCGAGCGAAACGCGATTCTCCGGCCTCATTGCTCTCTCGCTCGAGCGAAACGTGATTCTCCGGACTCATTTCTCCCTCTCTCGAGCGAAACGTGATTCTCCGGCCTCATTGCTCTCTCGCTCCAGCGAAACGTGATTCTCCGGCCTCATTGCTCTCTCGTTCGAGTGAAACGCGATTCTCCGGCCTCATTGCTCTCTCGCTCCAGCGAAACGTGATTCTCCGACCTCATTGCCCTCTCGCTCCAGCGAAACGTGATCCTCCGGCCTCATTGCTCTCTCGCTCGAGTAAAACGCGATTCTCCGGCCTCATTGCTCTCTCGCTCGAGCGAAACGTGATTCTCCGGACTCATTGCTCTCTCGCTCGAGCGAAACGCGATTCTCCTGCCTCATTGCTCTCTCGCTCGAGCGAAACGCGATTCTCCGGCCTCATTGCTCTCTCGCTCGAGCGAAACGTGATTCTCCGGACTCATTGCTCTCTCGCTCGAGCGAAACGCGATTCTCCTGCCTCATTGCTCTCTCGCTCGAGCGAAACGTGATTCTCCGGCCTCGTTGCTCTCTCGCTCGAGCGAAACGTGATTCTCCGGCCTCATTGCTCTCTCGCTCGAGCGAAAAGCGATTCTGCGGCCTCATTGCTCTCTCGCTAGAGCGAAACGCGATTCTCCGGCCTCATTGCTCTCTCGCTCGAGCGAAACGTGATTCTCCGGCCACATTGCTCTCTCGCTCCAGCGAAACGTGATTCTCCGGCCTCATTGCTCCCTCGCTCCAGCGAAACGCGATTCTCCGGACTCATTGCTCTCTCGCTCCAGCGAAACGCGATTCACCGGCCTCATTGCTCCCTCGCTCGAGCGAAACGCGATCCTCCGGCCTCATTGCTCTCTCGCTCGAGCGAAACGTGATTCTCCGGCCTCATTGCTCTCTCGCTCGAGCGAAACGCGATCCTCCGGCCTCATTGCTCTCTCACTCGAGCGAAACGCGATTCTCCGGCCTCATTGCTCTCTCGCTCGAGCAAAACGCGATTCTCCGGCCTCATTGCTCTCTCGCTCCAGCGAAACGTGATTCTCCGGCCTCATTGCTCTCTCGCTCGAGCGAAACGTGATTCTCCGGCCTCATTGCTCTCTCGCTCGAGCGAAACGCGATTCTTCGGCCTCATTGCTCTGTCGTTCGAGCGAAACGCGATTCTCCGGCCTCATTGCTCTCTCGCTCGAGCGAAACGCGATTCTCCGGCCTCATTGCTCTCTCGCTCGAGCGAAACGCGATCCTCCGGCCTCATTGCTCTCTCGCTCGAGCGAAACGTGATTCTCCGGCCTCATTGCTCTCTCGCTCGAGCGAAACGCGATCCTCCGGCCTCATTGCTCTCTCACTCGAGCGAAACGCGATTCTCCGGCCTCATTGCTCTCTCGCTCGAGCAAAACGCGATTCTCCGGCCTCATTGCTCTCTCGCTCCAGCGAAACGTGATTCTCCGGCCTCATTGCTCTCTCGCTCGAGCGAAACGTGATTCTCCGGCCTCATTGCTCTCTCGCTCGAGCGAAACGTGATTCTCCGGCCTCATTGCTCTCTCGCTCCAGCGAAACGCGATTCTCCGGCCTCATTGCTCTCTCGCTCGAGCGAAACGTGATTCTCCGGCCTCATTGCTCTCTCGCTCGAGCGAAACGTGATTCTCCGGCCTCATTGCTCTCTCGCTCGAGCGAAACGTGATTCTCCAGCCTCATTGCTCTCTCGCTCGAGCGAAACGTGATTCTCCGGCCTCATTGCTCTCTCGCTCGAGCGAAACGTGATTCTCCGGCCTCATTGCTCTCTCGCTCGAGCGAAACTTGATTCTCCGGCCTCATTGCTCTCGCTCGAGCGAAACGTGATTCTCCGGCCTCATTGCTCTCTCGCTCGAGGGAAACGTGATTCTTCAGCCTCATTGCTCTCTCGCTCGAGCGAAACGCGATTCACCGGCCTCATTGCTCCCTCGCTCGAGCGAAACCCGATTCTCCGGCCTCATTGCTCTCTCGTTCGAGCGAAACGTGATTCTCCGGCCTCATTGCTCTCTCGCTCCAGCGAAACGTGATTCTCCGGCCTCATTGCTCCCTCGCTCGAGCGAAACGTGATTCTCCGGCCTCATTGCTCTCTCGCTCGAGCGAAACGTGATTCACCGGCCTCATTGCTCCCTCGCTCGAGCGAAACGCGATCCTCCGGCCTCATTGCTCTCTCGCTCCAGCGAAACGCGATCCTCTGGCCTCATTGCTCTCTCGCTCGAGCGAAACGCGATTCTCCGGCCTCATTGCTCTCTCGCTCGAGCAAAACGCGATTCTCCGGCCTCATTGCTCTCTCGCTCGAGCGAAACGTGATTCTCCGGCCTCATTGCTCTCTCGCTCGAGCGAAACGTGATTCTCCGGCTTCATTGCTCTCTCGCTCAAGCGAAACGCGATTCTCCGGCCTCATTGCTCTCTCGCTCAAGCGAAACGTGATTCTCCGGCCTCATTGCTCTCTCGCTCGAGCGAAACGTGATTCTCCGGCCTCAATGCTCTCTCGTTCGAGCGAAACGTGATTCTCCAGCCTCATTGCTCTCTCGCTCCAGCGAAACGTGATTCTCCGGCCTCATTGCTCTCTCGCTCGAGCGAAACGCGATTCTTCAGCCTCATTGCTCTCTCGCTCGAGCGAAACGCGATTCTTCAGCCTCATTGCTCTCTCGCTCGAGCGAAACGCGATTCACCGGCCTCATTGCTCCCTCGCTCGAGCGAAACGCGATTCTCCGGCCTCATTGCTCCCTCGCTCGAGCGAAACGCGATTCTCCGGCCTCATTGCTCTCTCGTTCGAGCGAAACGTGATTCTCCGGACTCATTGCTCTCTCGCTCGAGCGAAACGCGATTCACCGGCCTCATTGCTCCCTCGCTCGAGCGAAACGCGATTCACCGGCCTCATTGCTCCCTCGCTCGAGCGAAACGTGATTCTGCGGCCTCATTGCTCTCTCGCTCGAGCGAAACGTGATTCTCCGGCCTCATTGCTCTCTCGCTCTAGCGAAACGCGATTCTCCGGCCTCATTGCTCTCTCGTTCGAGCGAAACATGATTCTCCGGCCTCATTGCTCTCTCGCTCGAGCGAAACGTGATTCTCCGGCCTCATTGCTCTCTCGCTCCAGCGAAACGTGATTCTCCGGCCTCATTGCTCTCTCGCTCGAGCGAAACGTGATTCTCCGGCCTCATTGCTCTCTCGCTCGAGCGAAACGTGATTCTCCGGCCTCATTGCTCTCTCGCTCGAGCGAAACTTGATTCTCCGGCCTCATTGCTCTCGCTCGAGCGAAACGTGATTCTCCGGCCTCATTGCTCTCTCGCTCGAGGGAAACGCGATTCTTCAGCCTCATTGCTCTCTCGCTCGAGCGAAACGCGATTCACCGGCCTCATTGCTCCCTCGCTCGAGCGAAACCCGATTCTCCGGCCTCATTGCTCTCTCGTTCGAGCGAAACGTGATTCTCCGGCTTCATTGCTCTCTCGCTCGAGCGAAACGTGATTCTCCGGCCTCATTGCTCTCTCGCTCCAGCGAAACGTGATTCTCCGGCCTCATTGCTCCCTCGCTCGAGCGAAACGTGATTCTCCGGCCTCATTGCTCTCTCGCTCGAGCGAAACGTGATTCACCGGCCTCATTGCTCTCTCGCTCGAGCGAAACGTGATTCTCCGGCCTCATTGCTCTCTCGCTCGAGCGAAACGTGATTCTCCGGCCTCATTGCTCTCTCGCTCGAGCGAAACGTGATTCTCCGGCCTCATTGCTCTCTCGCTCCAGCGAAACGTGATTCTCCGGCCTCATTGCTCTCTCGCTCGAGCGAAACGTGATTCTCCGGCCTCATTGCTCTCTCGCTCGAGCGAAACGTGATTCTCCGGCCTCATTGCTCTCTCGCTCCAGCGAAACGTGATTCTCCGGCCTCATTGCTCTCTCGTTCGAGTGAAACGCGATTCTCCGGCCTCATTGCTCTCTCGCTCGAGCAAAACGCGATTCTCCGGCCTCATTGCTATCTCGCTCGAGCGAAACGTGATTCTCCGGACTCATTGCTCTCTCGCTCGAGCGAAACGCGATTCTCCGGCCTCATTGCTCTCTCGCTCGAGCAAAACGCGATTCTCCGGCCTCATTGCTCTCTCGCTCGAGCGAAACGTGATTCTCCGGACTCATTTCTCCCTCTCTCGAGCGAAACGCGATTCTCCGGCCTCATTGCTCTCTCGCTCGAGCGAAACGTGATTCTCCGGACTCATTTCTCCCTCTCTCGAGCGAAACGTGATTCTCCGGCCTCATTGCTCTCTCACTCGAGCGAAACGTGATTCTCCGGCCACATTGCTCTCTCGCTCCAGCGAAACGTGATTCTCCGGCCTCATTGCTCCCTCGCTCGTGCGAAACGTGATTCTCCGGTCTCATTGCACTCTTGCTCGAGCGAAACGTGATTCACCGGCCTCATTGCTCCCTCGCTCGAGCGAAACGCGATCCTCCGGCCTCATTGCTCTCTCGCTCCAGCGAAACGCGATCCTCTGGCCTCATTGCTCTCTCGCTCGAGCGAAACGCGATTCTCCGGCCTCATTGCTCTCTCGCTCGAGCAAAACGCGATTCTCCGGATTCATTGCTCTCTCGCTCAAGCGAAACGCGATTCTCCGGCCTCATTGCTCTCTCGCTCGAGCGAAACGTGATTCTCCGGCCTCATTGCTCTCTCGTTCGAGCGAAACGTGATTCTCCGGCCTCATTGCTCTCTCGCTCCAGCGAAACGTGATTCTCCGGCCTCATTGCTCTCTCGTTCGAGCGAAACGTGATTCTCCGGCCTCATTGCTCTCTCGCTCCAGCGAAACGTGATTCTCCGGCCTCATTGCTCTCTCGTTCGAGTGAAACGCGATTCTCCGGCCTCATTGCTCTCTCGCTCCAGCGAAACGTGATTCTCCGGCCTCATTGCCCTCTCGCTCCAGCGAAACGTGATCCTCCGGCCTCATTGCTCTCTCGCTCCAGCGAAACGTGATTCTCCGGCCTCATTGCTCTCTCGTTCGAGTGAAACGCGATTCTCCGGCCTCATTGCTCTCTCGCTCCAGCGAAACGTGATTCTCCGGCCTCATTGCCCTCTCGCTCCAGCGAAACGTGATTCTCCGGCCTCATTGCTCTCTCGCTCGAGCGAAACACGATTCTCCGGCCTCATTGCTCTCTCGCTCGAGCAAAACGCAATTCTCCGGCCTCATTGCTCTCTCGCTCGAGCGAAACGTGATTCTCCGGACTCATTGCTCTCTCGCTCGAGCGAAACGCGATTCTCCTGCCTCATTGCTCTCTCGCTCGAGCGAAACGCGATTCTCCGGCCTCATTGCTCTCTCGCTCGAGCGAAACATGATTCTCCGGCCTCATTGCTCTCTCGCTCGAGCGAAACGTGATTCTCCGGCTTCATTGCTCTCTCGCTCGAGCGAAACGTGATTCTCCGGCCTCATTGCTCTCTCACTCGAGCGAAACGTGATTCTCCGGCCTCATTGCTCTCTCGCTCGAGCGAAACGTGATTCTCCGGCCTCATTGCTCTCTCGCTCGAGCGAAACGTGATTCTCCGGCCTCATTGCTCTCTCGCTCCAGCGAAACGTGATTCTCCGGCCTCATTGCTCTCTCGTTCGAGTGAAACGCGATTCTCCGGCCTCATTGCTCTCGCGCTCGAGCGAAACGTGATTCTCCGGACTCATTGCTCTCTCGCTCGAGCGAAACGCGATTCTCCGGCCTCATTGCTCTCTCGCTCGAGCAAAACGCGATTCTCCGGCCTCATTGCTCTCTCGCTCGAGCGAAACGTGATTCTCCGGACTCATTTCTCCCTCTCTCGAGCGAAACGCGATTCTCCGGCCTCATTGCTCTCTCGCTCGAGCGAAACGTGATTCTCCGGACTCATTTCTCCCTCTCTCGAGCGAAACGTGATTCTCCGGCCTCATTGCTCTCTCGCTCGAGCGAAACGTGATTCTCCGGCCACATTGCTCTCTCGCTCCTGCGAAACGTGATTCTCCGGCCTCATTGCTCCCTCGCTCGTGCGAAACGTGATTCTCCGGCCTCATTGCTCTCTTGCTCGAGCAAAACGTGATTCACCGGCCTCATTGCTCCCTCGCTCGAGCGAAACGCGATCCTCCGGCCTCATTGCTCTCTCGCTCCAGCGAAACGCGATCCTCTGGCCTCATTGCTCTCTCGCTCGAGCGAAACGCGATTCTCCGGCCTCATTGCTCTCTCGCTCGAGCAAAACGCGATTCTCCGGCCTCATTGCTCTCTCGCTCGAGCGAAACGTGATTCTCCGGCCTCATTGCTCTCTCGCTCGAGCGAAACGTGATTCTCCCGCTTCATTGCTCTCTCGCTCGAGCGAAACGTGATTCTCCGGCCTCATTGCTCTCTCACTCGAGCGAAACGTGATTCTCCGGCCTCATTGCTCTCTCGCTCGAGCGAAACGTGATTCTCCGGCCTCATTGCTCTCTCGCTCCAGCGAAACGTGATTCTCCGGCCTCATTGCTCTCTCGTTCGAGTGAAACGCGATTCTCCGGCCTCATTGCTCTCTCGCTCGAGCAAAACGCGATTCTCCGGCCTCATTGCTCTCTCGCTCGAGCGAAACGTGATTCTCCGGACTCATTGCTCTCTCGCTCGAGCGAAACGCGATTCTCCGGCCTCATTGCTCTCTCGCTCGAGCAAAACGCGATTCTCCGGCCTCATTGCTCTCTCGCTCGAGCGAAACGTGATTCTCCGGACTCATTTCTCCCTCTCTCGAGCGAAACGCGATTCTCCGGCCTCATTGCTCTCTCGCTCGAGCGAAACGTGATTCTCCGGACTCATTTCTCCCTCTCTCGAGCGAAACGTGATTCTCCGGCCTCATTGCTCTCTCGCTCGAGCGAAACGTGATTCTCCGGCCACATTGCTCTCTCGCTCCTGCGAAACGTGATTCTCCGGCCTCATTGCTCCCTCGCTCGTGCGAAACGTGATTCTCCGGCCTCATTGCTCTCTTGCTCGAGCAAAACGTGATTCACCGGCCTCATTGCTCCCTCGCTCGAGCGAAACGCGATCCTCCGGCCTCATTGCTCTCTCACTCCAGCGAAACGCGATCCTCTGGCCTCATTGCTCTCTCGCTCGAGCGAAACGCGATTCTCCGGCCTCATTGCTCTCTCGCTCGAGCAAAACGCGATTCTCCGGCCTCATTGCTCTCTCGCTCGAGAGAAACGTGATTCTCCGGCCTCATTGCTCTCTCGCTCGAGCGAAACGTGATTCTCCGGCTTCATTGCTCTCTCGCTCAAGCGAAACGCGATTCTCCGGCCTCATTGCTCTCTCGCTCGAGCGAAACGTGATTCTCCGGCCTCATTGCTCTCTCGTTCGAGCGAAACGTGATTCTCCGGCCTCATTGCTCTCTCGCTCCAGCGAAACGTGATTCTCCGGCCTCATTGCTCTCTCGCTCCAGCGAAACATGATTCTCCGGCCTTATTGCTCTCTCGCTCCAGCGAAACGTGATTCTCCGGCCTCATTGCTCTCTCGTTCGAGTGAAACGCGATTCTCCGGCCTCATTGCTCTCTCGCTCCAGCGAAACGTGATTCTCCGGCCTCATTGCCCTCTCGCTCCAGCGAAACGTGATTCTCCAGCCTCATTGCTCTCTCGCTCGAGCGAAACGTGATTCTCCGGCCTCATTGCTCTCTCGCTCGAGCGAAACGTGATTCACCGGCCTCATTGCTCTCTCGCTCGAGCGAAACGTGATTCTCCGGCCTCATTGCTCTCTCGCTCGAGCGAAACGTGATTCTCCGGCCTCATTGCTCTCTCGCTCGAGCGAAACGTGATTCTCCGGCCTCATTGCTCTCTCGCTCGAGCGAAACGTGATTCTCCGGCCTCATTGCTCTCTCGCTCGAGCGAAACGTGATTCTCCGGCTTCATTGCTCTCTCGCTCGAGCGAAACCTGATTCTCCGGCCTCATTGCTCTGTCGCTCGAGCGAAACGTGATTCTCCGGCCTCATTGCTCTCTCGCTCGAGCGAAACGTGATTCTCCGGCCTCATTGCTCTCTCGCTCCAGCGAAACGTGATTCTCCGGCCTCATTGCTCTCTCGATCGAGTGAAACGCGATTCTCCGGCCTCATTGCTCTCTCGCTCGAGCAAAACGCGATTCTCCGGCCTCATTGCTCTCTCGCTCGAGCGAAACGTGATTCTCCGGACTCATTGCTCTCTCGCTCGAGAGAAACGCGATTCTCCGGCCTCATTGCTCTCTCGCTCGAGCAAAACGCGATTCTCCGGCCTCATTGCTCTCTCGCTCGAGCGAAACGTGATTCTCCGGACTCATTTCTCCCTCTCTCGAGCGAAACGCGATTCTCCGGCCTCATTGCTCTCTCGCTCGAGCGAAACGTGATTCTCCGGACTCATTTCTCCCTCTCTCGAGCGAAACGTGATTCTCCGGCCTCATTGCTCTCTCGATCGAGCGAAACGTGATTCTCCGGCTTCATTGCTCTCTCGCTCGAGCGAAACCTGATTCTCCGGCCTCATTGCTCTGTCGCTCGAGCGAAACGTGATTCTCCGGCCTCATTGCTCTCTCGCTCGAGCGAAACGTGATTCTCCGGCCTCATTGCTCTCTCGCTCCAGCGAAACGTGATTCTCCGGCCTCATTGCTCTCTCGATCGAGTGAAACGCGATTCTCCGGCCTCATTGCTCTCTCGCTCGAGCAAAACGCGATTCTCCGGCTTCATTGCTCTCTCGCTCGAGCGAAACGTGATTCTCCGGACTCATTGCTCTCTCGCTCGAGAGAAACGCGATTCTCCGGCCTCATTGCTCTCTCGCTCGAGCAAAACGCGATTCTCCGGCCTCATTGCTCTCTCGCTCGAGCGAAACGCGATTCACCGGCCTCATTGCTCCCTCGCTCGAGCGAAACGCGATTCACCCGCCTCATTGCTCCCTCGCTCGAGCGAAACGTGATTCTGCGGCCTCATTGCTCTCTCGCTCGAGCGAAACGTGATTCTCCGGCCTCATTGCTCTCTCGCTCTAGCGAAACGCGATTCTCCGGCCTCATTGCTCTCTCGTTCGAGCGAAACATGATTCTCCGGCCTCATTGCTCTCTCGCTCGAGCGAAACGTGATTCTCCGGCCTCATTGCTCTCTCGCTCCAGCGAAACGTGATTCTCCGGCCTCATTGCTCTCTCGCTCGAGCGAAACGTGATTCTCCGGCCTCATTGCTCTCTCGCTCGAGCGAAACGTGATTCTCCGGCCTCATTGCTCTCTCGCTCGAGCGAAACGTGATTCTCCGGCCTCATTGCTCTCTCGCTCCAGCGAAACGTGATTCTCCGGCCTCATTGCTCTCTCGTTCGAGTGAAACGCGATTCTCCGGCCTCATTGCTCTCTCGCTCGAGCAAAACGCGATTCTCCGGCCTCATTGCTATCTCGCTCGAGCGAAACGTGATTCTCCGGACTCATTGCTCTCTCGCTCGAGCGAAACGCGATTCTCCGGCCTCATTGCTCTCTCGCTCGAGCAAAACGCGATTCTCCGGCCTCATTGCTCTCTCGCTCGAGCGAAACGTGATTCTCCGGACTCATTTCTCCCTCTCTCGAGCGAAACGCGATTCTCCGGCCTCATTGCTCTCTCGCTCGAGCGAAACGTGATTCTCCGGACTCATTTCTCCCTCTCTCGAGCGAAACGTGATTCTCCGGCCTCATTGCTCTCTCACTCGAGCGAAACGTGATTCTCCGGCCACATTGCTCTCTCGCTCCAGCGAAACGCGATTCTCCGGCCTCATTGCTCTCTCGCTCGAGCGAAACGTGATTCTCCGGACTCATTTCTCCCTCTCTCGAGCGAAACGTGATTCTCCGGCCTCATTGCTCTCTCACTCGAGCGAAACGTGATTCTCCGGCCACATTGCTCTCTCGCTCCAGCGAAACGCGATTCTCCGGCGTCATTGCTCCCTCGCTCGTGCGAAACGTGATTCTCCGGCCTCATTGCTCTCTCGCTCGTGCGAAACGTGATTCTCCGGCCTCATTGCTCTCTCGCTCGAGCGAAACGTGATTCTCCGGCCTCATTGCTCTCTCGCTCCAGCGAAACGTGATTCTCCGGCCTCATTGCTCCCTCGCTCGAGCGAAACGCGATCCTCCGGCCTCATTGCTCTCTCGCTCCAGCGAAACGCGATCCTCTGGCCTCATTGCTCTCTCGCTCGAGCGAAACGCGATTCTCCGGCCTCATTGCTCTCTCGCTCGAGCAAAACGCGATTCTCCGGATTCATTGCTCTCTCGCTCAAGCGAAACGCGATTCTCCGGCCTCATTGCTCTCTCGCTCGAGCGAAACGTGATTCTCCGGCCTCATTGCTCTCTCGTTCGAGCGAAACGTGATTCTCCGGCCTCATTGCTCTCTCGCTCCAGCGAAACGTGATTCTCCGGCCTCATTGCTCTCTCGCTCCAGCGAAACGTGATTCTCCGGCCTCATTGCTCTCTCGCTCGAGTGAAACGCGATTCTCCGGCCTCATTGCTCTCTCGCTCCAGCGAAACGTGATTCTCCGGCCTCATTGCTCTCTCGCTCGAGCAAAACGCAATTCTCCGGCCTCATTGCTCTCTCGCTCGAGCGAAACGTGATTCTCCGGACTCATTGCTCTCTCGCTCGAGCGAAACGCGATTCTCCTGCCTCATTGCTCTCTCGCTCGAGCGAAACGCGATTCTCCGGCCTCATTGCTCTCTCGCTCGAGCGAAACATGATTCTCCGGCCTCATTGCTCTCTCGCTCGAGCGAAACGTGATTCTCCGGCTTCATTGCTCTCTCGCTCGAGCGAAACGTGATTCTCCGGCCTCATTGCTCTCTCACTCGAGCGAAACGTGATTCTCCGGCCTCATTGCTCTCTCGCTCGAGCGAAACGTGATTCTCCGGCCTCATTGCTCTCTCGCTCGAGCGAAACGTGATTCTCCGGCCTCATTGCTCTCTCGCTCCAGCGAAACGTGATTCTCCGGCCTCATTGCTCTCTCGTTCGAGTGAAACGCGATTCTCCGGCCTCATTGCTCTCTCGCTCGAGCAAAACGCGATTCTCCGGCCTCATTGCTCTCTCGCTCGAGCGAAACGTGATTCTCCGGCCTCATTGCTCTCTCGCTCGAGCAAAACGCGATTCTCCGGCCTCATTGCTCTCTCGCTCGAGCGAAACGTGATTCTCCGGACTCATTTCTCCCTCTCTCGAGCGAAACGCGATTCTCCGGCCTCATTGCTCTCTCGCTCGAGCGAAACGTGATTCTCCGGACTCATTTCTCCCTCTCTCGAGCGAAACGTGATTCTCCGGCCTCATTGCTCTCTCGCTCGAGCGAAACGTGATTCTCCGGCCACATTGCTCTCTCGCTCCTGCGAAACGTGATTCTCCGGCCTCATTGCTCCCTCGCTCCTGCGAAACGTGATTCTCCGGCCACATTGCTCTCTCGCTCGTGCGAAACGTGATTCTCCGGCCTCATTGCTCTCTTGCTCGAGCAAAACGTGATTCACCGGCCTCATTGCTCCCTCGCTCGAGCGAAACGCGATCCTCCGGCCTCATTGCTCTCTCGCTCCAGCGAAACGCGATCCTCTGGCCTCATTGCTCTCTCGCTCGAGCGAAACGCGATTCTCCGGCCTCATTGCTCTCTCGCTCGAGCAAAACGCGATTCTCCGGCCTCATTGCTCTCTCGCTCGAGCGAAACGTGATTCTCCGGCCTCATTGCTCTCTCGCTCGAGCGAAACGTGATTCTCCGGCTTCATTGCTCTCTCGCTCGAGCGAAACGTGATTCTCCGGCCTCATTGCTCTCTCACTCGAGCGAAACGTGATTCTCCGGCCTCATTGCTCTCTCGCTCCAGCGAAACGTGATTCTCCGGCCTCATTGCTCTCTCGCTCGAGCGAAACGTGATTCTCCGGACTCATTGCTCTCTCGCTCGAGCGAAACGCGATTCTCCTGCCTCATTGCTCTCTCGCTCGAGCGAAACGCGATTCTCCGGCCTCATTGCTCTCTCGCTCGAGCGAAACATGATTCTCCGGCCTCATTGCTCTCTCGCTCGAGCGAAACGTGATTCTCCGGCTTCATTGCTCTCTCGCTCGAGCGAAACGTGATTCTCCGGCCTCATTGCTCTCTCACTCGAGCGAAACGTGATTCTCCGGCCTCATTGCTCTCTCGCTCGAGCGAAACGTGATTCTCCGGCCTCATTGCTCTCTCGCTCGAGCGAAACGTGATTCTCTGGCCTCATTGCTCTCTCGCTCCAGCGAAACGTGATTCTCCGGCCTCATTGCTCTCTCGTTCGAGTGAAACGCGATTCTCCGGCCTCATCGCTCTCTCGCTCGAGCAAAACGCGATTCTCCGGCCTCATTGCTCTCTCGCTCGAGCGAAACGTGATTCTCCGGCCTCATTGCTCTCTCGCTCGAGCAAAACGCGATTCTCCGGCCTCATTGCTCTCTCGCTCGAGCGAAACGTGATTCTCCGGACTCATTTCTCCCTCTCTCGAGCGAAACGCGATTCTCCGGCCTCATTGCTCTCTCGCTCGAGCGAAACGTGATTCTCCGGACTCATTTCTCCCTCTCTCGAGCGAAACGTGATTCTCCGGCCTCATTGCTCTCTCGCTCGAGCGAAACGTGATTCTCCGGCCACATTGCTCTCTCGCTCCTGCGAAACGTGATTCTCCGGCCTCATTGCTCCCTCGCTCCTGCGAAACGTGATTCTCCGGCCACATTGCTCTCTCGCTCGTGCGAAACGTGATTCTCCGGCCTCATTGCTCTCTTGCTCGAGCAAAACGTGATTCACCGGCCTCATTGCTCCCTCGCTCGAGCGAAACGCGATCCTCCGGCCTCATTGCTCTCTCGCTCCAGCGAAACGCGATCCTCTGGCCTCATTGCTCTCTCGCTCGAGCGAAACGCGATTCTCCGGCCTCATTGCTCTCTCGCTCGAGCAAAACGCGATTCTCCGGCCTCATTGCTCTCTCGCTCGAGCGAAACGTGATTCTCCGGCCTCATTGCTCTCTCGCTCGAGCGAAACGTGATTCTCCGGCTTCATTGCTCTCTCGCTCGAGCGAAACGTGATTCTCCGGCCTCATTGCTCTCTCACTCGAGCGAAACGTGATTCTCCGGCCTCATTGCTCTCTCGCTCCAGCGAAACGTGATTCTCCGGCCTCATTGCTCTCTCGCTCGAGCAAAACGCGATTCTCCGGCCTCATTGCTCTCTCGCTCGAGCGAAACGTGATTCTCCGGACTCATTGCTCTCTCGCTCGAGCGAAACGCGATTCTCCGGCCTCATTGCTCTCTCGATCGAGCAAAACGCGATTCTCCGGCCTCATTGCTCTCTCGCTCGAGCGAAACGTGATTCTCCGGACTCATTTCTCCCTCTCTCGAGCGAAACGCGATTCTCCGGCCTCATTGCTCTCTCGCTCGAGCGAAACGTGATTCTCCGGACTCATTTCTCCCTCTCTCGAGCGAAACGTGATTCTCCGGCCTCATTGCTCTCTCGCTCGAGCGAAACGTGATTCTCCGGCCACATTGCTCTCTCGCTCCTGCGAAACGTGATACTCCGGCCTCATTGCTCTCTTGCTCGAGCAAAACGTGATTCACCGGCCTCATTGCTCCCTCGCTCGAGCGAAACGCGATCCTCCGGCCTCATTGCTCTCTCGCTCCAGCGAAACGCGATCCTCTGGCCTCATTGCTCTCTCGCTCGAGCGAAACGCGATTCTCCGGCCTCATTGCTCTCTCGCTCGAGCAAAACGCGATTCTCCGGCCTCATTGCTCTCTCGCTCGAGCGAAACGTGATTCTCCGGCCTCATTGCTCTCTCGCTCGAGCGAAACGTGATTCTCCGGCTTCATTGCTCTCTCGCTCAAGCGAAACGCGATTCTCCGGCCTCATTGCTCTCTCGCTCGAGCGAAACGTGATTCTCCGGCCTCATTGCTCTCTCGTTCGAGCGAAACGTGATTCTCCGGCCTCATTGCTCTCTCGCTCCAGCGAAACGTGATTCTCCGGCCTCATTGCTCTCTCGCTCCAGCGAAACGTGATTCTCCGGCCTCATTGCTCTCTCGTTCGAGTGAAACGCGATTCTCCGGCCTCATTGCTCTCTCGCTCCAGCGAAACGTGATTCTCCGGCCTCATTGCCCTCTCGCTCCAGCGAAACGTGATTCTCCGGCCTCATTGCTCTCTCGCTCGAGCGAAACGTGATTCTCCGGCCTCATTGCTCTCTCGCTCGAGCGAAACGTGATTCACCGGCCTCATTGCTCTCTCGCTCGAGCGAAACGTGATTCTCCGGCCTCATTGCTCTCTCGCTCGAGCGAAACGCGATTCTCCGGCCTCATTGCTCTCTCGCTCGAGCGAAACGTGATTCTCCGGCCTCATTGCTTTCTCGCTCGAGCGAAACGTGATTCTCCGGCTTCATTGCTCTCTCGCTCGAGCGAAACCTGATTCTCCGGCCTCATTGCTCTGTCGCTCGAGCGAAACGTGATTCTCCGGCCTCATTGCTCTCTCGCTCGAGCGAAACGTGATTCTCCGGCCTCATTGCTCTCTCGCTCCAGCGAAACGTGATTCTCCGGCCTCATTGCTCTCTCGATCGAGTGAAACGCGATTCTCCGGCCTCATTGCTCTCTCGCTCGAGCAAAACGCGATTCTCCGGCCTCATTGCTCTCTCGCTCGAGCGAAACGTGATTCTTCGGACTCATTGCTCTCTCGCTCGAGAGAAACGCGATTCTCCGGCCTC
Source organism: Scyliorhinus torazame (assembly GCF_047496885.1). Taxonomy (NCBI): domain Eukaryota; kingdom Metazoa; phylum Chordata; class Chondrichthyes; order Carcharhiniformes; family Scyliorhinidae; genus Scyliorhinus; species Scyliorhinus torazame. Next base: position 272,089,539 of record NC_092714.1, on the reverse strand, counting down.
ATTGCTCTCTCGCTCGAGCAAAACGCGATTCTCCGGCCTCATTGCTCTCTCGCTCGAGCGAAACGTGATTCTCCGGACTCATTTCTCCCTCTCTCGAGCGAAACGCGATTCTCCGGCCTCATTGCTCTCTCGCTCGAGCGAAACGTGATTCTCCGGACTCATTTCTCCCTCTCTCGAGCGAAACGTGATTCTCCGGCCTCATTGCTCTCTCGCTCGAGCGAAACGTGATTCTCCGGCCACATTGCTCTCTCGCTCCAGCGAAACGTGATTCTCCGGCCTCATTGCTCCCTCGCTCGTGCGAAACGTGATTCTCCGGCCTCATTGCTCTCTTGCTCGAGCGAAACGTGATTCACCGGCCTCATTGCTCCCTCGCTCGAGCGAAACGCGATCCTCCGGCCTCATTGCTCTCTCGCTCCAGCGAAACGCGATCCTCTGGCCTCATTGCTCTCTCGCTCGAGCGAAACGCGATTCTCCAGCCTCATTGCTCTCTCGCTCGAGCAAAACGCGATTCTCCGGCCTCATTGCTCTCTCGCTCGAGCGAAACGTGATTCTCCGGCCTCATTGCTCTCTCGCTCGAGCGAAACGTGATTCTCCGGCTTCATTGCTCTCTCGCTCAAGCGAAACGCGATTCTCCGGCCTCATTGCTCTCTCGCTCGAGCGAAACGTGATTCTCCGGCCTCATTGCTCTCTCGTTCGAGCGAAACGTGATTCTCCGGCCTCATTGCTCTCTCGCTCCAGCGAAACGTGATTCTCCGGCCTCATTGCTCTCTCGCTCCAGCGAAACGTGATTCTCCGGCCTCATTGCTCTCTCGTTCGAGCGAAACGCGATTCTCCGGCCTCATTGCTCTCTCGCTCCAGCGAAACGTGATTCTCCGGCCTCATTGCCCTCTCGCTCCAGCGAAACGTGATCCTCCGGCCTCATTGCTCTCTCGCTCGAGCAAAACGCGATTCTCTGGCCTCATTGCTCTCTCGCTCGAGCGAAACGTGATTCTCCGGACTCATTGCTCTCTCGCTCGAGCGAAACGCGATTCTCCTGCCTCATTGCTCTCTCGCTCGAGCGAAACACGATTCTCCGGCCTCATTGCTCTCTCGCTCGAGCGAAACATGATTCTCCGGCCTCATTGCTCTCTCGCTCGAGCGAAACGTGATTCTCCGGACTCATTGCTCTCTCGCTCGAGCGAAACGCGATTCTCCGGCCTCATTGCTCTCTCGCTCGAGCAAAACGCGATTCTCCGGCCTCATTGCTCTCTCGCTCGAGCGAAACGTGATTCTCCGGACTCATTTCTCCCTCTCTCGAGCGAAACGCGATTCTCCGGCCTCATTGCTCTCTCGCTCGAGCGAAACGTGATTCTACGGACTCATTTCTCCCTCTCTCGAGCGAAACGTGATTCTCCGGCCTCATTGCTCTCTCGCTCGAGCGAAACGTGATTCTCCGGCCACATTGCTCTGTCGCTCCAGCGAAACGTGATTCTCCGGCCTCATTGCTCTCTCGCTCGAGCGAAACGTGATTCACCGGCCTCATTGCTCTCTTGCTCGAGCGAAACGTGATTCACCGGCCTCATTGCTCCCTCGCTCGAGCGAAACGCGATCCTCCGGCCTCATTGCTCTCTCGCTCCAGCGAAACGCGATCCTCTGGCCTCATTGCTCTCTCGCTCGAGCAAAACGCGATTCTCCGGCCTCATTGCTCTCTCGCTCGAGCAAAACGTGATTCTCCGGCTTCATTGCTCTCTCGCTCAAGCGAAACGCGATTCTCCGGACTCATTGCTCTCTCGCTCGAGCGAAACGCGATTCTGCGGCCTCATTGCTCTCTCGCTCGAGCGAAACGCGATTCTGCGGCCTCATTGCTCTCTCGCTAGAGCGAAACGCGATTCTGCAGCCTCATTGCTCTCTCGCTCGAGCGAAACGCGTTTCTGCGGCCTCATTGCTCTCTCGCTCGAGCGAAACGCGATTCAGCGGCCTCATTGCTCTCTCGCTCGAGCGAAACGCGATTCTGCGGCCTCATTGCTCTTTCCCTCGAGCGAAACGCGATTCTCCGGCCTCATTGCTCTCTCGCTCCAGTGAAACGTGATTCTCCGGCCTCATTGCTACCTCGCTCGTGCGAAACGTGATTCTCCGGCATCATTGCTCCCTCGCTCCAGCGAAACGTGATTATCCGGCCTCATTGCTCGAGCGCTCGAGCGAAACGCGATTCTCCGGCCTCATTGCTCTCTCGCTCGAGCGAAATGCGATTCTCCGGCCTCATTGCTCTCTCGCTCGTGCGAAACGTGATTCTTCGGCCTCATTGCTCTCTTGCTCGAGCGAAACGTGATTCTCCGGCCTCATTGCTCCCTCGCTCCTGCGAAACGCGATTCTCCGGACTCATTGCTCTCTCGCTCCAGCGAAACGTGATTCACCGGCCTCATTGCTCCCTCGCTCCAGCGAAACGCGATTCTCCGGACTCATTGCTCTCTCGCTCCAGCGAAACGTGATTCACCGGCCTCATTGCTCCCTCGCTCGAGCGAAACGCGATCCTCCGGCCTCATTGCTCTCTCGCTCAAGCGAAACGCGATTCTCTGGCCTCATTGCTCTCTCGCTCGAGCGAAACGCGATTCTCCGGCCTCATTGCTCTCTCGCTCGAGCAAAACGCGATTCTCCGGCCTCATTGCTCTCTCGCTCCAGCGAAACGTGATTATCCGGCCTCATTGCTCTCTCGCTCCAGCGAAACGCGATTCTCCGGCCTCATTGCTCCCTCGCTCGAGCGAAACGTGATTCTCCGGCCTCATTGCTCTCTCGCTCGAGCGAAACGTGATTCTCCGGCCTCATTGCTCTCTCGCTCGAGCGAAACGTGATTCTCCAGCCTCATTGCACTCTCGCTCGAGCGAAACGCGATTCTCCGGCCTCATTGCTCTCTCGCTCGAGCGAAACGCGATTCTCCGGCCTCATTGCTCTCTCGCTCCAGCGAAACGCGATTCTCCGGCCTCATTGCTCCCTCGCTCGAGCGAAACGTGATTATCCGGCCTCATTGCTCTCTCGCTCCAGCGAAACGCGATTCTCCGGCCTCATTGCTCCCTCGCTCGAGCGGAACGTGATTCTCCGGCCTCATTGCTCTCTCGCTCGAGCGAAACGTGATTCTCCGGCCTCATTGCTCTCTCGCTCGAGCGAAACGTGATTCTCCAGCCTCATTGCACTCTCGCTCGAGCGAAACGCGATTCTCCGGACTCATTGCTCTCTCGTTCGAGCGAAACGTGATTCTCCGGCCTCATTGCTCTCTCGCTCGAGCGAAACGTGATTCTCCGGCCTCATTGCTCTCTCGTTCGAGCGAAACGTGATTCTCCGGCCTCATTGCACTCTCGCTCCAGCGAAACGCGATCCTCTGGCCTCATTGCTCTCTCGCTCGAGCAAAACGCGATTCTCCGGCCTCATTGCTCTCTCGCTCGAGCAAAACGTGATTCTCCGGCTTCATTGCTCTCTCGCTCAAGCGAAACGCGATTCTCCGGACTCATTGCTCTCTCGCTCGAGCGAAACGCGATTCTGCGGCCTCATTGCTCTCTCGCTCGAGCGAAACGCGATTCTGCGGCCTCATTGCTCTCTCGCTAGAGCGAAACGCGATTCTGCAGCCTCATTGCTCTCTCGCTCGAGCGAAACGCGTTTCTGCGGCCTCATTGCTCTCTCGCTCGAGCGAAACGCGATTCAGCGGCCTCATTGCTCTCTCGCTCGAGCGAAACGCGATTCTGCGGCCTCATTGCTCTTTCCCTCGAGCGAAACGCGATTCTCCGGCCTCATTGCTCTCTCGCTCCAGTGAAACGTGATTCTCCGGCCTCATTGCTACCTCGCTCGTGCGAAACGTGATTCTCCGGCATCATTGCTCCCTCGCTCCAGCGAAACGTGATTATCCGGCCTCATTGCTCGAGCGCTCGAGCGAAACGCGATTCTCCGGCCTCATTGCTCTCTCGCTCGAGCGAAATGCGATTCTCCGGCCTCATTGCTCTCTCGCTCGTGCGAAACGTGATTCTTCGGCCTCATTGCTCTCTTGCTCGAGCGAAACGTGATTCTCCGGCCTCATTGCTCCCTCGCTCCTGCGAAACGCGATTCTCCGGACTCATTGCTCTCTCGCTCCAGCGAAACGTGATTCACCGGCCTCATTGCTCCCTCGCTCCAGCGAAACGCGATTCTCCGGACTCATTGCTCTCTCGCTCCAGCGAAACGTGATTCACCGGCCTCATTGCTCCCTTGCTCGAGCGAAACGCGATCCTCCGGCCTCATTGCTCTCTCGCTCAAGCGAAACGCGATTCTCTGGCCTCATTGCTCTCTCGCTCGAGCGAAACGCGATTCTCCGGCCTCATTGCTCTCTCGCTCGAGCAAAACGCGATTCTCCGGCCTCATTGCTCTCTCGCTCCAGCGAAACGTGATTATCCGGCCTCATTGCTCTCTCGCTCCAGCGAAACGCGATTCTCCGGCCTCATTGCTCCCTCGCTCGAGCGAAACGTGATTCTCCGGCCTCATTGCTCTCTCGCTCGAGCGAAACGTGATTCTCCGGCCTCATTGCTCTCTCGCTCGAGCGAAACGTGATTCTCCAGCCTCATTGCACTCTCGCTCGAGCGAAACGCGATTCTCCGGCCTCATTGCTCTCTCGCTCGAGCGAAACGCGATTCTCCGGCCTCATTGCTCTCTCGCTCCAGCGAAACGCGATTCTCCGGCCTCATTGCTCCCTCGCTCGAGCGAAACGTGATTATCCGGCCTCATTGCTCTCTCGCTCCAGCGAAACGCGATTCTCCGGCCTCATTGCTCCCTCGCTCGAGCGGAACGTGATTCTCCGGCCTCATTGCTCTCTCGCTCGAGCGAAACGTGATTCTCCGGCCTCATTGCTCTCTCGCTCGAGCGAAACGTGATTCTCCAGCCTCATTGCACTCTCGCTCGAGCGAAACGCGATTCTCCGGACTCATTGCTCTCTCGTTCGAGCGAAACGTGATTCTCCGGCCTCATTGCTCTCTCGCTCGAGCGAAACGTGATTCTCCGGCCTCATTGCTCTCTCGTTCGAGCGAAACGTGATTCTCCGGCCTCATTGCACTCTCGCTCGAGCGAAACGTGATTCTCCGGCCTCATTGCTCTCTCGCTCCAGCGAAACGTGATTCTCCGGCCTCATTGCTCTCTCGCTCCAGCGAAACGCGATTCTCCGGCCTCATTGCTCTCTCGCTCCAGCGAAACGTGATTCTCCGGCCTCATTGCTCTCTCGCTCCAGCGAAACGTGATTCTCCGGCCTCATTGCTCTCTCGCTCGAGCGAAACGTGATTCTCCGACCTCATTGCCCTCTCGCTCGAGCGAAACGTGATTCTCCGGCCTCATTGCTCTCTCCCTCGAGCGAAACGTGATTCTCCGGCCTCATTGCTCTCTCGCTCGAGCGAAACGTGATTCTCCGGCCTCATTGCTCTCTCGCTCGAGCGAAACGTGATTCTCCGGCCTCATTGCTCTCTCGCTCGAGCGAAACGTGATTCTCCGGCCTCATTGCTCTCTCGCTCGAGCGAAACATGATTCTCCGGCCTCAGTGCTCTCTCGCTCGAGCGAAACGTGATTCTCCGCCCTCATTGCTCTCTCGCTCGAGCGAAACGTGATTCTCCGGCCTCATTGCTCTCTCGCTCGAGCAAAACGCGATTCTCCGGACTCATTGCTCTCTCGCTCGAGCGAAACGCGATTCTGCGGCCTCATTGCTCTCTCGCTCGAGCGAAACGCGATTCTGCGGCCTCATTGCTCTCTCGCTCGAGCGAAACGCGATTCTGCGGCCTCATTGCTCTCTCGCTAGAGCGAAACGCGATTCTGCAGCCTCATTGCTCTCTCGCTCGAGCGAAACGCGTTTCTGCGGCCTCATTGCTCTCTCGCTCGAGCGAAACGCGATTCAGCGGCCTCATTGCTCTCTCGCTCGAGCGAAACGCGATTCTGCGGCCTCATTGCTCTCTCGCTCGAGCGAAACGCGATTCTCCGGCCTCATTGCTCTCTCGCTCCAGCGAAACGTGATTCTCCGGCCTCATTGCTACCTCGCTCGTGCGAAACGTGATTCTCCGGCATCATTGCTCCCTCGCTCCAGCGAAACGTGATTATCCGGCCTCATTGCTCGAGCGCTCGAGCGAAACGCGATTCTCCGGCCTCATTGCTCTCTCGCTCGAGCGAAATGCGATTCTCCGGCCTCATTGCTCTATCGCTCGTGCGAAACGTGATTCTTCGGCCTCATTGCTCTCTTGCTCGAGCGAAACGTGATTCTCCGGCCTCATTGCTCGAGCGCTCGAGCGAAACGCGATTCTCCGGCCTCATTGCTCTCTCGCTCGAGCGAAATGCGATTCTCCGGCCTCATTGCTCTCTCGCTCGTGCGAAACGTGATTCTTCGGCCTCATTGCTCTCTTGCTCGAGCGAAACGTGATTCTCCGGCCTCATTGCTCTCTTGCTCCAGCGAAACGTGATTATCCGGCCTCATTGCTCGAGCGCTCGAGCGAAACGCGATTCTCCGGCCTCATTGCTCTCTCGCTCGAGCGAAATGCGATTCTCCGGCCTCATTGCTCTCTCGCTCGTGCGAAACGTGATTCTTCGGCCTCATTGCTCTCTTGCTCGAGCGAAACGTGATTCTCCGGCCTCATTGCTCCCTCGCTCCTGCGAAACGCGATTCTCCGGACTCATTGCTCTCTCGCTCCAGCGAAACGTGATTCACCGGCCTCATTGCTCCCTCGCTCGAGCGAAACGCGATCCTCCGGCCTCATTGCTCTCTCGCTCGAGCGAAACGCGATTCTCTGGCCTCATTGCTCTCTCGCTCGAGCGAAACGTGATTCTCCGGCCACATTGCTCTCTCGCTCCAGCGAAACATGATTCTCCGGCCTCATTGCTCCCTCGCTCCAGCGAAACGCGATTCTCCGAACTCATTGCTCTCTCGCTCCAGCGAAACGTGATTCACCGGCCTCATTGCTCCCTCGCTCGAGCGAAACGCGATCCTCCGGCCTCATTGCTCTCTCGCTCAAGCGAAACGCGATTCTCTGGCCTCAATGCTCTCTCGCTCGAGCGAAACGCGATTCTCCGGCCTCATTGCTCTCTCGCTCGAGCAAAACGCGATTCTCCGGCCTCATTGCTCTCTCGCTCCAGCGAAACGTGATTATCCGGCCTCATTGCTCTCTCGCTCCAGCGAAACGCGATTCTCCGGCCTCATTGCTCCCTCGCTCGAGCGAAACGTGATTCTCCGGCCTCATTGCTCTCTCGCTCGAGCGAAACGTGATTCTCCGGCCTCATTGCTCTCTCGCTCGAGCGAAACGTGATTCTCCAGCCTCATTGCTCTCTCGCTCGAGCGAAACGCGATTCTCCGGACTCATTGCTCTCTCGTTCGAGCGAAACGTGATTCTCCAGCCTCATTGCTCTCTCGCTCCAGCGAAACGCGATTCTCCGGCCTCATTGCTCTCTCGCTCCAGCGAAACGTGATTCTCCGGCCTCATTGCTCTCTCGCTCCAGCGAAACGTGATTCTCCGGCCTCATTGCTCTCTCGCTCCAGCGAAACGTGATTCTCCGGCCTCAGGGCTCTCTCGCTCGAGCGAAACGTGATTCTCCGGTCTCATTGCTCTCTCGCTCGAGCGAAACGCGATTCTTCGGCCTCATTGCTGTCTCGCTCGAGCGAAACGCGATTCACCGGCCTCATTGCTCCCTCGCTCGAGCGAAACGCGATTCTCCGGCCTCATTGCTCTTTCGTTCGAGCGAAACGTGATTCTCCGGCCTCATTGCTCTCTCGCTCCAGCGGAACGTGATTCTCCGGCCTCATTGCTCTCTCGCTCGAGCGAAACGTGATTCTCCGGCCTCATTGCTCTCTCGCTCCAGTGAAACGTTATTCTCCGGCCTCATTGCTCTCTCGCTCGAGCGAAACGTGATTCTCCGGCCTCATTGCTCTCTCGCTCGAGCGAAACGTGATTCTCCGGCCTCATTGCTCTCTCGCTCGAGCGAAACGTGATTCTCCGGCCTCATTGCTCTCTCGCTCCAGCGAAACATGATTCTCCGGCCTCAGTGCTCTCTCGCTCGAGCGAAACGTGATTCTCCGCCCTCATTGCTCTCTCGCTCGAGCGAAACGTGATTCTCCGGCCTCATTGCTCTCTCGCTCGAGCAAAACGCGATTCTCCGGCCTCATTGCTCTCTCGCTCGAGCGAAACGCGATTCTGCGGCCTCATTGCTCTCTCGCTCGAGCGAAACGCGATTCTGCGGCCTCATTGCTCTCTCGCTCGAGCGAAACGCGATTCTGCGGCCTCATTGCTCTCTCGCTCGAGCGAAACGCGATTCTGCGGCCTCATTGCTCTCTCGCTCGAGCGAAACGCGATTCTGCGGCCTCATTGCTCTCTCGCTCGTGCGAAACGTGATTCTCCGGCATCATTGCTCCCTCGCTCCAGCGAAACGTGATTCTCCGGCCTCATTGCTCGAGCGCTCGAGCGAAACGCGATTCTCCGGCCTCATTGCTCTCTCGCTCGAGCGAAACGCGATTCTCCGGCCTCATTGCTCTCTCGCTCGTGCGAAACGTGATTCTTCGGCCTCATTGCTCTCTTGCTCGAGCGAAACGTGATTCTCCGGCCTCATTGCTCCCTCGCTCCAGCGAAACGCGATTCTCCGGACTCATTGCTCTCTCGCTCCAGCGAAACGTGATTCACCGGCCTCATTGCTCCCTCGCTCGAGCGAAACGCGATCCTCCGGCCTCATTGCTCTCTCGCTCGAGCGAAACGCGATTCTCTGGCCTCATTGCTCTCTCGCTCGAGCGAAACGCGATTCTCCGGCCTCATTGCTCTCTCGCTCGAGCAAAACGCGATTCTCCGGCCTCATTGCTCTCTCGCTCCAGCGAAACGTGATTATCCGGCCTCATTGCTCTCTCGCTCCAGCGAAACGCGATTCTCCGGCCTCATTGCTCCCTCGCTCGAGCGAAACGTGATTCTCCGGCCTCATTGCTCTCTCGCTCGAGCGAAACGTGATTCTCCGGCCTCATTGCTCTCTCGCTCGAGCGAAACGTGATTCTCCAGCCTCATTGCTCTCTCGCTCGAGCGAAACGCGATTCTCCGGACTCACTGCTCTCTCGTTCGAGTGAAACGTGATTCTCCAGCCTCATTGCTCTCTCGCTCCAGCGAAACGCGATTCTCCGGCCTCATTGCTCTCTCGCTCCAGCGAAACGTGATTCTCCGGCCTCATTGCTCTCTCGCTCGAGCGAAACGTGATTCTCCGGCCTCAGTGCTCTCTCGCTCGAGCGAAACGTGATTCTCCGGCCTCATTGCTCTCTCGCTCGAGCGAAACGCGATTCTTCGGCCTCATTGCTCTCTCGCTCGAGCGAAACGCGATTTACCGGCCTCATTGCTCCCTCGCTCGAGCGAAACGCGATTCTCCGGCCTCATTGCTCTCGCGTTCGAGCGAAACGTGATTCTCCGGCCTCATTGCTCTCTCGCTCCAGCGGAACATGATTCTCCGGCCTCAGTGCTCTCTCGCTCGAGCGAAACGTGATTCTCCGCCCTCATTGCTCTCTCGCTCGAGCGAAACGTGATTCTCCGGCCTCATTGCTCTCTCGCTCGAGCAAAACGCGATTCTCCGGACTCATTGCTCTCTCGCTCAAGCGAAACGCGATTCTGCGGCCTCATTGCTCTCTCGCTCGAGCGAAACGCGATTCTGCGGCCTCATTGCTCTCTCGCTCGAGCGAAACGCGATTCTGCGGCCTCATTGCTCTCTCGCTCGAGCGAAACGCGATTCTGCAGCCTCATTGCTCTCTCGCTCGAGCGAAACGCGTTTCTGCGGCCTCATTGCTCTCTCGCTCGAGCGAAACGCGATTCAGCGGCCTCATTGCTCTCTCGCTCGAGGGAAACGCGATTCTGCGGCCTCATTGCTCTCTCGCTCGAGCGAAACGCGATTCTCCGGCCTCATTGCTCTCTCGCTCCAGTGAAACGTGATTCTCCGGCCTCATTGCTACCTCGCTCGTGCGAAACGTGATTCTCCGGCATCATTGCTCCCTCGCTCCAGCGAAACGTGATTATCCGGCCTCATTGCTCGAGCGCTCGAGCGAAACGCGATTCTCCGGCCTCATTGCTCTCTCGCTCGAGCGAAATGCGATTCTCCGGCCTCATTGCTCTCTCGCTCGTGCGAAACGTGATTCTTCGGCCTCATTGCTCTCTTGCTCGAGCGAAACGTGATTCTCCGGCCTCATTGCTCCCTCGCTCCTGCGAAACGCGATTCTCCGGACTCATTGCTCTCTCGCTCCAGCGAAACGTGATTCACCGGCCTCATTGCTCCCTCGCTCGAGCGAAACGCGATCCTCCGGCCTCATTGCTCTCTCGCTCGAGCGAAACGCGATTCTCCGGCCTCATTGCTCTCTCGCTCGAGCGAAACGTGATTCTCCGGCCACATTGCTCTCTCGCTCCAGCGAAACATGATTCTCCGGCCTCATTGCTCCCTCGCTCCAGCGAAACGCGATTCTCTGGCCTCATTGCTCTCTCGCTCGAGCGAAACGTGATTCTCCGGACTCATTGCTCTCTCGCTCGAGCGAAACGCGATTCTCCTGCCTCATTGCTCTCTCGCTCGAGCGAAACACGATTCTCCGGCCTCATTGCTCTCTCGCTCGAGCGAAACATGATTCTCCGGCCTCATTGCTCTCTCGCTCGAGCGAAACGTGATTCTCCGGACTCATTGCTCTCTCGCTCGAGCGAAACGCGATTCTCCGGCCTCATTGCTCTCTCGCTCGAGCAAAACGCGATTCTCCGGCCTCATTGCTCTCTCGCTCGAGCGAAACGTGATTCTCCGGACTCATTTCTCCCTCTCTCGAGCGAAACGCGATTCTCCGGCCTCATTGCTCTCTCGCTCGAGCGAAACGTGATTCTACGGACTCATTTCTCCCTCTCTCGAGCGAAACGTGATTCTCCGGCCTCATTGCTCTCTCGCTCGAGCGAAACGTGATTCTCCGGCCACATTGCTCTGTCGCTCCAGCGAAACGTGATTCTCCGGCCTCATTGCTCTCTCGCTCGAGCGAAACGTGATTCACCGGCCTCATTGCTCTCTTGCTCGAGCGAAACGTGATTCACCGGCCTCATTGCTCCCTCGCTCGAGCGAAACGCGATCCTCCGGCCTCATTGCTCTCTCGCTCCAGCGAAACGCGATCCTCTGGCCTCATTGCTCTCTCGCTCGAGCAAAACGCGATTCTCCGGCCTCATTGCTCTCTCGCTCGAGCAAAACGTGATTCTCCGGCTTCATTGCTCTCTCGCTCAAGCGAAACGCGATTCTCCGGACTCATTGCTCTCTCGCTCGAGCGAAACGCGATTCTGCGGCCTCATTGCTCTCTCGCTCGAGCGAAACGCGATTCTGCGGCCTCATTGCTCTCTCGCTAGAGCGAAACGCGATTCTGCAGCCTCATTGCTCTCTCGCTCGAGCGAAACGCGTTTCTGCGGCCTCATTGCTCTCTCGCTCGAGCGAAACGCGATTCAGCGGCCTCATTGCTCTCTCGCTCGAGCGAAACGCGATTCTGCGGCCTCATTGCTCTTTCCCTCGAGCGAAACGCGATTCTCCGGCCTCATTGCTCTCTCGCTCCAGTGAAACGTGATTCTCCGGCCTCATTGCTACCTCGCTCGTGCGAAACGTGATTCTCCGGCATCATTGCTCCCTCGCTCCAGCGAAACGTGATTATCCGGCCTCATTGCTCGAGCGCTCGAGCGAAACGCGATTCTCCGGCCTCATTGCTCTCTCGCTCGAGCGAAATGCGATTCTCCGGCCTCATTGCTCTCTCGCTCGTGCGAAACGTGATTCTTCGGCCTCATTGCTCTCTTGCTCGAGCGAAACGTGATTCTCCGGCCTCATTGCTCCCTCGCTCCTGCGAAACGCGATTCTCCGGACTCATTGCTCTCTCGCTCCAGCGAAACGTGATTCACCGGCCTCATTGCTCCCTCGCTCCAGCGAAACGCGATTCTCCGGACTCATTGCTCTCTCGCTCCAGCGAAACGTGATTCACCGGCCTCATTGCTCCCTCGCTCGAGCGAAACGCGATCCTCCGGCCTCATTGCTCTCTCGCTCAAGCGAAACGCGATTCTCTGGCCTCATTGCTCTCTCGCTCGAGCGAAACGCGATTCTCCGGCCTCATTGCTCTCTCGCTCGAGCAAAACGCGATTCTCCGGCCTCATTGCTCTCTCGCTCCAGCGAAACGTGATTATCCGGCCTCATTGCTCTCTCGCTCCAGCGAAACGCGATTCTCCGGCCTCATTGCTCCCTCGCTCGAGCGAAACGTGATTCTCCGGCCTCATTGCTCTCTCGCTCGAGCGAAACGTGATTCTCCGGCCTCATTGCTCTCTCGCTCGAGCGAAACGTGATTCTCCAGCCTCATTGCACTCTCGCTCGAGCGAAACGCGATTCTCCGGCCTCATTGCTCTCTCGCTCGAGCGAAACGCGATTCTCCGGCCTCATTGCTCTCTCGCTCCAGCGAAACGCGATTCTCCGGCCTCATTGCTCCCTCGCTCGAGCGAAACGTGATTATCCGGCCTCATTGCTCTCTCGCTCCAGCGAAACGCGATTCTCCGGCCTCATTGCTCCCTCGCTCGAGCGGAACGTGATTCTCCGGCCTCATTGCTCTCTCGCTCGAGCGAAACGTGATTCTCCGGCCTCATTGCTCTCTCGCTCGAGCGAAACGTGATTCTCCAGCCTCATTGCACTCTCGCTCGAGCGAAACGCGATTCTCCGGACTCATTGCTCTCTCGTTCGAGCGAAACGTGATTCTCCGGCCTCATTGCTCTCTCGCTCCAGCGAAACGTGATTCTCCGGCCTCATTGCTCTCTCGCTCCAGCGAAACGCGATTCTCCGGCCTCATTGCTCTCTCGCTCCAGCGAAACGTGATTCTCCGGCCTCATTGCTCTCTCGCTCCAGCGAAACGTGATTCTCCGGCCTCATTGCTCTCTCGCTCGAGCGAAACGTGATTCTCCGACCTCATTGCCCTCTCGCTCGAGCGAAACGTGATTCTCCGGCCTCATTGCTCTCTCCCTCGAGCGAAACGTGATTCTCCGGCCTCATTGCTCTCTCGCTCGAGCGAAACGTGATTCTCCGGCCTCATTGCTCTCTCGCTCGAGCGAAACGTGATTCTCCGGCCTCATTGCTCTCTCGCTCGAGCGAAACGTGATTCTCCGGCCTCATTGCTCTCTCGCTCGAGCGAAACATGATTCTCCGGCCTCAGTGCTCTCTCGCTCGAGCGAAACGTGATTCTCCGCCCTCATTGCTCTCTCGCTCGAGCGAAACGTGATTCTCCGGCCTCATTGCTCTCTCGCTCGAGCAAAACGCGATTCTCCGGACTCATTGCTCTCTCGCTCGAGCGAAACGCGATTCTGCGGCCTCATTGCTCTCTCGCTCGAGCGAAACGCGATTCTGCGGCCTCATTGCTCTCTCGCTCGAGCGAAACGCGATTCTGCGGCCTCATTGCTCTCTCGCTAGAGCGAAACGCGATTCTGCAGCCTCATTGCTCTCTCGCTCGAGCGAAACGCGTTTCTGCGGCCTCATTGCTCTCTCGCTCGAGCGAAACGCGATTCAGCGGCCTCATTGCTCTCTCGCTCGAGCGAAACGCGATTCTGCGGCCTCATTGCTCTCTCGCTCGAGCGAAACGCGATTCTCCGGCCTCATTGCTCTCTCGCTCCAGCGAAACGTGATTCTCCGGCCTCATTGCTACCTCGCTCGTGCGAAACGTGATTCTCCGGCATCATTGCTCCCTCGCTCCAGCGAAACGTGATTATCCGGCCTCATTGCTCGAGCGCTCGAGCGAAACGCGATTCTCCGGCCTCATTGCTCTCTCGCTCGAGCGAAATGCGATTCTCCGGCCTCATTGCTCTATCGCTCGTGCGAAACGTGATTCTTCGGCCTCATTGCTCTCTTGCTCGAGCGAAACGTGATTCTCCGGCCTCATTGCTCGAGCGCTCGAGCGAAACGCGATTCTCCGGCCTCATTGCTCTCTCGCTCGAGCGAAATGCGATTCTCCGGCCTCATTGCTCTCTCGCTCGTGCGAAACGTGATTCTTCGGCCTCATTGCTCTCTTGCTCGAGCGAAACGTGATTCTCCGGCCTCATTGCTCTCTTGCTCCAGCGAAACGTGATTATCCGGCCTCATTGCTCGAGCGCTCGAGCGAAACGCGATTCTCCGGCCTCATTGCTCTCTCGCTCGAGCGAAATGCGATTCTCCGGCCTCATTGCTCTCTCGCTCGTGCGAAACGTGATTCTTCGGCCTCATTGCTCTCTTGCTCGAGCGAAACGTGATTCTCCGGCCTCATTGCTCCCTCGCTCCTGCGAAACGCGATTCTCCGGACTCATTGCTCTCTCGCTCCAGCGAAACGTGATTCACCGGCCTCATTGCTCCCTCGCTCGAGCGAAACGCGATCCTCCGGCCTCATTGCTCTCTCGCTCGAGCGAAACGCGATTCTCTGGCCTCATTGCTCTCTCGCTCGAGCGAAACGTGATTCTCCGGCCACATTGCTCTCTCGCTCCAGCGAAACATGATTCTCCGGCCTCATTGCTCCCTCGCTCCAGCGAAACGCGATTCTCCGGACTCATTGCTCTCTCGCTCCAGCGAAACGTGATTCACCGGCCTCATTGCTCCCTCGCTCGAGCGAAACGCGATCCTCCGGCCTCATTGCTCTCTCGCTCAAGCGAAACGCGATTCTCTGGCCTCAATGCTCTCTCGCTCGAGCGAAACGCGATTCTCCGGCCTCATTGCTCTCTCGCTCGAGCAAAACGCGATTCTCCGGCCTCATTGCTCTCTCGCTCCAGCGAAACGTGATTATCCGGCCTCATTGCTCTCTCGCTCCAGCGAAACGCGATTCTCCGGCCTCATTGCTCCCTCGCTCGAGCGAAACGTGATTCTCCGGCCTCATTGCTCTCTCGCTCGAGCGAAACGTGATTCTCCGGCCTCATTGCTCTCTCGCTCGAGCGAAACGTGATTCTCCAGCCTCATTGCTCTCTCGCTCGAGCGAAACGCGATTCTCCGGACTCATTGCTCTCTCGTTCGAGCGAAACGTGATTCTCCAGCCTCATTGCTCTCTCGCTCCAGCGAAACGCGATTCTCCGGCCTCATTGCTCTCTCGCTCCAGCGAAACGTGATTCTCCGGCCTCATTGCTCTCTCGCTCCAGCGAAACGTGATTCTCCGGCCTCATTGCTCTCTCGCTCCAGCGAAACGTGATTCTCCGGCCTCAGGGCTCTCTCGCTCGAGCGAAACGTGATTCTCCGGTCTCATTGCTCTCTCGCTCGAGCGAAACGCGATTCTTCGGCCTCATTGCTGTCTCGCTCGAGCGAAACGCGATTCACCGGCCTCATTGCTCCCTCGCTCGAGCGAAACGCGATTCTCCGGCCTCATTGCTCTTTCGTTCGAGCGAAACGTGATTCTCCGGCCTCATTGCTCTCTCGCTCCAGCGGAACGTGATTCTCCGGCCTCATTGCTCTCTCGCTCGAGCGAAACGTGATTCTCCGGCCTCATTGCTCTCTCGCTCGAGCGAAACGTGATTCTCCGGCCTCATTGCTCTCTCGCTCGAGCGAAACGTGATTCTCCGGCCTCATTGCTCTCTCGCTCCAGCGAAACATGATTCTCCGGCCTCAGTGCTCTCTCGCTCGAGCGAAACGTGATTCTCCGCCCTCATTGCTCTCTCGCTCGAGCGAAACGTGATTCTCCGGCCTCATTGCTCTCTCGCTCGAGCAAAACGCGATTCTCCGGCCTCATTGCTCTCTCGCTCGAGCGAAACGCGATTCTGCGGCCTCATTGCTCTCTCGCTCGAGCGAAACGCGATTCTGCGGCCTCATTGCTCTCTCGCTCGAGCGAAACGCGATTCTGCGGCCTCATTGCTCTCTCGCTCGAGCGAAACGCGATTCTGCGGCCTCATTGCTCTCTCGCTCGAGCGAAACGCGATTCTGCGGCCTCATTGCTCTCTCGCTCGTGCGAAACGTGATTCTCCGGCATCATTGCTCCCTCGCTCCAGCGAAACGTGATTCTCCGGCCTCATTGCTCGAGCGCTCGAGCGAAACGCGATTCTCCGGCCTCATTGCTCTCTCGCTCGAGCGAAACGCGATTCTCCGGCCTCATTGCTCTCTCGCTCGTGCGAAACGTGATTCTTCGGCCTCATTGCTCTCTTGCTCGAGCGAAACGTGATTCTCCGGCCTCATTGCTCCCTCGCTCCAGCGAAACGCGATTCTCCGGACTCATTGCTCTCTCGCTCCAGCGAAACGTGATTCACCGGCCTCATTGCTCCCTCGTTCGAGCGAAACGCGATCCTCCGGCCTCATTGCTCTCTCGCTCGAGCGAAACGCGATTCTCTGGCCTCATTGCTCTCTCGCTCGAGCGAAACGCGATTCTCCGGCCTCATTGCTCTCTCGCTCGAGCAAAACGCGATTCTCCGGCCTCATTGCTCTCTCGCTCCAGCGAAACGTGATTATCCGGCCTCATTGCTCTCTCGCTCCAGCGAAACGCGATTCTCCGGCCTCATTGCTCCCTCGCTCGAGCGAAACGTGATTCTCCGGCCTCATTGCTCTCTCGCTCGAGCGAAACGTGATTCTCCGGCCTCATTGCTCTCTCGCTCGAGCGAAACGTGATTCTCCAGCCTCATTGCTCTCTCGCTCGAGCGAAACGCGATTCTCCGGACTCACTGCTCTCTCGTTCGAGCGAAACGTGATTCTCCAGCCTCATTGCTCTCTCGCTCCAGCGAAACGCGATTCTCCGGCCTCATTGCTCTCTCGCTCCAGCGAAACGTGATTCTCCGGCCTCATTGCTCTCTCGCTCGAGCGAAACGTGATTCTCCGGCCTCAGTGCTCTCTCGCTCGAGCGAAACGTGATTCTCCGGCCTCATTGCTCTCTCGCTCGAGCGAAACGCGATTCTTCGGCCTCATTGCTCTCTCGCTCGAGCGAAACGCGATTTACCGGCCTCATTGCTCCCTCGCTCGAGCGAAACGCGATTCTCCGGCCTCATTGCTCTCGCGTTCGAGCGAAACGTGATTCTCCGGCCTCATTGCTCTCTCGCTCCAGCGGAACATGATTCTCCGGCCTCAGTGCTCTCTCGCTCGAGCGAAACGTGATTCTCCGCCCTCATTGCTCTCTCGCTCGAGCGAAACGTGATTCTCCGGCCTCATTGCTCTCTCGCTCGAGCAAAACGCGATTCTCCGGACTCATTGCTCTCTCGCTCGAGCGAAACGCGATTCTGCGGCCTCATTGCTCTCTCGCTCGAGCGAAACGCGATTCTGCGGCCTCATTGCTCTCTCGCTCGAGCGAAACGCGATTCTGCGGCCTCATTGCTCTCTCGCTCGAGCGAAACGCGATTCTGCAGCCTCATTGCTCTCTCGCTCGAGCGAAACGCGTTTCTGCGGCCTCATTGCTCTCTCGCTCGAGCGAAACGCGATTCAGCGGCCTCATTGCTCTCTCGCTCGAGGGAAACGCGATTCTGCGGCCTCATTGCTCTCTCGCTCGAGCGAAACGCGATTCTCCGGCCTCATTGCTCTCTCGCTCCAGTGAAACGTGATTCTCCGGCCTCATTGCTACCTCGCTCGTGCGAAACGTGATTCTCCGGCATCATTGCTCCCTCGCTCCAGCGAAACGTGATTATCCGGCCTCATTGCTCGAGCGCTCGAGCGAAACGCGATTCTCCGGCCTCATTGCTCTCTCGCTCGAGCGAAATGCGATTCTCCGGCCTCATTGCTCTCTCGCTCGTGCGAAACGTGATTCTTCGGCCTCATTGCTCTCTTGCTCGAGCGAAACGTGATTCTCCGGCCTCATTGCTCCCTCGCTCCTGCGAAACGCGATTCTCCGGACTCATTGCTCTCTCGCTCCAGCGAAACGTGATTCACCGGCCTCATTGCTCCCTCGCTCGAGCGAAACGCGATCCTCCGGCCTCATTGCTCTCTCGCTCGAGCGAAACGCGATTCTCCGGCCTCATTGCTCTCTCGCTCGAGCGAAACGTGATTCTCCGGCCACATTGCTCTCTCGCTCCAGCGAAACATGATTCTCCGGCCTCATTGCTCCCTCGCTCCAGCGAAACGCGATTCTCCGGACTCATTGCTCTCTCGCTCCAGCGAAACGTGATTCACCGGCCTCATTGCTCCCTCGCTCGAGCGAAACGCGATCCTCCGGCCTCATTGCTCACTCGCTCAAGCGAAACGCGATTCTCTGGCCTCATTGCTCTCTCGCTCGAGCGAAACGCGATTCTCCGGCCTCATTGCTCTCTCGCTCGAGCAAAACGCGATTCTCCGGCCTCATTGCTCTCTCGCTCCAGCGAAACGTGATTATCCGGCCTCATTGCTCTCTCGCTCCAGCGAAACGCGATTCTCCGGCCTCATTGCTCCCTCGCTCGAGCGAAACGTGATTCTCCGGCCTCATTGCTCTCTCGCTCGAGCGAAACGTGATTCTCCGGCCTCATTGCTCTCTCGCTCGAGCGAAACGTGATTCTCCAGCCTCATTGCTCTCTCGCTCGAGCGAAACGCGATTCTCCGGACTCATTGCTCTCTCGTTCGAGCGAAACGTGATTCTCCAGCCTCATTGCTCTCTCGCTCCAGCGAAACGTGATTCTCCGGCCTCATTGCTCTCTCGCTCCAGCGAAACGTGATTCTCCGGCCTCATTGCTCTCTCGCTCGAGCGAAACGTGATTCTCCGGCCTCAGGGCTCTCTCGCTCGAGCGAAACGTGATTCTCCGGTCTCATTGCTCTCTCGCTCGAGCGAAACGCGATTCTTCGGCCTCATTGCTGTCTCGCTCGAGCGAAACGCGATTCACCGGCCTCATTGCTCCCTCGCTCGAGCGAAACGCGATTCTCCGGCCTCATTGCTCTTTCGTTCGAGCGAAACGTGATTCTCCGGCCTCATTGCTCTCTCGCTCCAGCGGAACGTGATTCTCCGGCCTCATTGCTCTCTCGCTCGAGCGAAACGTGATTCTCCGGCCTCATTGCTCTCTCGCTCCAGCGAAACGTTATTCTCCGGCCTCATTGCTCTCTCGCTCGAGCGAAACGTGATTCTCCGGCCTCATTGCTCTCTCGCTCGAGCGAAACGTGATTCTCCGGCCTCATTGCTCTCTCGCTCGAGCGAAACGTGATTCTCCGGCCTCATTGCTCTCTCGCTCCAGCGAAACATGATTCTCCGGCCTCAGTGCTCTCTCGCTCGAGCGAAACGTGATTCTCCGCCCTCATTGCTCTCTCGCACGAGCGAAACGTGATTCTCCGGCCTCATTGCTCTCTCGCTCGAGCAAAACGCGATTCTCCGGCCTCATTGCTCTCTCGCTCGAGCGAAACGCGATTCTGCGGCCTCATTGCTCTCTCGCTCGAGCGAAACGCGATTCTGCGGCCTCATTGCTCTCTCGCTCGAGCGAAACGCGATTCTGCGGTCTCATTGCTCTCTCGCTCGAGCGAAACGCGATTCTGCGGCCTCATTGCTCTCTCGCTCGAGCGAAACGCGATTCTGCGGCCTCATTGCTCTCTCGCTCGTGCGAAACGTGATTCTCCGGCATCATTGCTCCCTCGCTCCAGCGAAACGTGATTCTCCGGCCTCATTGCTCGAGCGCTCGAGCGAAACGCGATTCTCCGGCCTCATTGCTCTCTCGCTCGAGCGAAACGCGATTCTCCGGCCTCATTGCTCTCTCGCTCGTGCGAAACGTGATTCTTCGGCCTCATTGCTCTCTTGCTCGAGCGAAACGTGATTCTCCGGCCTCATTGCTCCCTCGCTCCAGCGAAACGCGATTCTCCGGACTCATTGCTCTCTCGCTCCAGCGAAACGTGATTCACCGGCCTCATTGCTCCCTCGCTCGAGCGAAACGCGATCCTCCGGCCTCATTGCTCTCTCGCTCGAGCGAAACGCGATTCTCTGGCCTCATTGCTCTCTCGCTCGAGCGAAACGCGATTCTCCGGCCTCATTGCTCTCTCGCTCGAGCAAAACGCGATTCTCCGGCCTCATTGCTCCCTCGCTCCAGCGAAACGTGATTCTCCGGCCTCATTGCTCTCTCGCTCGAGCGAAACGTGATTCTCCAGCCTCATTGCTCTCTCGCTCGAGCGAAACGCGATTCTCCGGACTCACTGCTCTCTCGTTCGAGCGAAACGTGATTCTCCAGCCTCATTGCTCTCTCGCTCCAGCGAAACGCGATTCTCCGGCCTCATTGCTCTCTCGCTCCAGCGAAACGTGATTCTCCGGCCTCATTGCTCTCTCGCTCGAGCGAAACGTGATTCTCCGGCCTCAGTGCTCTCTCGCTCGAGCGAAACGTGATTCTCCGGCCTCATTGCTCTCTCGCTCGAGCGAAACGCGATTCTTCGGCCTCATTGCTCTCTCGCTCGAGCGAAACGCGATTCACCGGCCTCATTGCTCCCTCGCTCGAGCGAAACGCGATTCTCCGGCCTCATTGCTCTCGCGTTCGAGCGAAACGTGATTCTCCGGCCTCATTGCTCTCTCGCTCCAGCGGAACATGATTCTCCGGCCTCAGTGCTCTCTCGCTCGAGCGAAACGTGATTCTCCGCCCTCATTGCTCTCTCGCTCGAGCGAAACGTGATTCTCCGGCCTCATTGCTCTCTCGCTCGAGCAAAACGCGATTCTCCGGACTCATTGCTCTCTCGCTCGAGCGAAACGCGATTCTGCGGCCTCATTGCTCTCTCGCTCGAGCGAAACGCGATTCTGCGGCCTCATTGCTCTCTCGCTCGAGCGAAACGCGATTCTGCGGCCTCATTGCTCTCTCGCTCGAGCGAAACGCGATTCTGCAGCCTCATTGCTCTCTCGTTCGAGCGAAACGCGTTTCTGCGGCCTCATTGCTCTCTCGCTCGAGCGAAACGCGATTCAGCGGCCTCATTGCTCTCTCGCTCGAGGGAAACGCGATTCTGCGGCCTCATTGCTCTCTCGCTCGAGCGAAACGCGATTCTCCGGCCTCATTGCTCTCTCGCTCCAGTGAAACGTGATTCTCCGGCCTCATTGCTACCTCGCTCGTGCGAAACGTGATTCTCCGGCATCATTGCTCCCTCGCTCCAGCGAAACGTGATTATCCGGCCTCATTGCTCGAGCGCTCGAGCGAAACGCGATTCTCCGGCCTCATTGCTCTCTCGCTCGAGCGAAATGCGATTCTCCGGCCTCATTGCTCTCTCGCTCGTGCGAAACGTGATTCTTCGGCCTCATTGCTCTCTTGCTCGAGCGAAACGTGATTCTCCGGCCTCATTGCTCCCTCGCTCCTGCGAAACGCGATTCTCCGGACTCATTGCTCTCTCGCTCCAGCGAAACGTGATTCACCGGCCTCATTGCTCCCTCGCTCGAGCGAAACGCGATCCTCCGGCCTCATTGCTCTCTCGCTCGAGCGAAACGCGATTCTCCGGCCTCATTGCTCTCTCGCTCGAGCGAAACGTGATTCTCCGGCCACATTGCTCTCTCGCTCCAGCGAAACATGATTCTCCGGCCTCATTGCTCCCTCGCTCCAGCGAAACGCGATTCTCCGGACTCATTGCTCTCTCGCTCCAGCGAAACGTGATTCACCGGCCTCATTGCTCCCTCGCTCGAGCGAAACGCGATCCTCCGGCCTCATTGCTCTCTCGCTCAAGCGAAACGCGATTCTCTGGCCTCATTGCTCTCTCGCTCGAGCGAAACGCGATTCTCCGGCCTCATTGCTCTCTCGCTCGAGCAAAACGCGATTCTCCGGCCTCATTGCTCTCTCGCTCCAGCGAAACGTGATTATCCGGCCTCATTGCTCTCTCGCTCCAGCGAAACGCGATTCTCCGGCCTCATTGCTCCCTCGCTCGAGCGAAACGTGATTCTCCGGCCTCATTGCTCTCTCGCTCGAGCGAAACGTGATTCTCCGGCCTCATTGCTCTCTCGCTCGAGCGAAACGTGATTCTCCAGCCTCATTGCTCTCTCGCTCGAGCGAAACGCGATTCTCCGGACTCATTGCTCTCTCGTTCGAGCGAAACGTGATTCTCCAGCCTCATTGCTCTCTCGCTCCAGCGAAACGCGATTCTCCGGCCTCATTGCTCTCTCGCTCCAGCGAAACGTGATTCTCCGGCCTCATTGCTCTCTCGCTCCAGCGAAACGTGATTCTCCGGCCTCATTGCTCTCTCGCTCGAGCGAAACGTGATTCTCCGGCCTCAGGGCTCTCTCGCTCGAGCGAAACGTGATTCTCCGGTCTCATTGCTCTCTCGCTCGAGCGAAACGCGATTCTTCGGCCTCATTGCTGTCTCGCTCGAGCGAAACGCGATTCACCGGCCTCATTGCTCCCTCGCTCGAGCGAAACGCGATTCTCCGGCCTCATTGCTCTTTCGTTCGAGCGAAACGTGATTCTCCGGCCTCATTGCTCTCTCGCTCCAGCGGAACGTGATTCTCCGGCCTCATTGCTCTCTCGCTCGAGCGAAACGTGATTCTCCGGCCTCATTGCTCTCTCGCTCCAGCGAAACGTTATTCTCCGGCCTCATTGCTCTCTCGCTCGAGCGAAACGTGATTCTCCGGCCTCATTGCTCTCTCGCTCGAGCGAAACGTGATTCTCCGGCCTCATTGCTCTCTCGCTCGAGCGAAACGTGATTCTCCGGCCTCATTGCTCTCTCGCTCCAGCGAAACATGATTCTCCGGCCTCAGTGCTCTCTCGCTCGAGCGAAACGTGATTCTCCGCCCTCATTGCTCTCTCGCTCGAGCGAAACGTGATTCTCCGGCCTCATTGCTCTCTCGCTCGAGCAAAACGCGATTCTCCGGCCTCATTGCTCTCTCGCTCGAGCGAAACGCGATTCTGCGGCCTCATTGCTCTCTCGCTCGAGCGAAACGCGATTCTGCGGCCTCATTGCTCTCTCGCTCGAGCGAAACGCGATTCTGCGGTCTCATTGCTCGAGCGAGAGCGAAACGCGATTCTGCGGCCTCATTGCTCTCTCGCTCGAGCGAAACGCGATTCTGCGGCCTCATTGCTCTCTCGCTCGTGCGAAACGTGATTCTCCGGCATCATTGCTCCCTCGCTCCAGCGAAACGTGATTCTCCGGCCTCATTGCTCGAGCGCTCGAGCGAAACGCGATTCTCCGGCCTCATTGCTCTCTCGCTCGAGCGAAACGCGATTCTCCGGCCTCATTGCTCTCTCGCTCGTGCGAAACGTGATTCTTCGGCCTCATTGCTCTCTTGCTCGAGCGAAACGTGATTCTCCGGCCTCATTGCTCCCTCGCTCCAGCGAAACGCGATTCTCCGGACTCATTGCTCTCTCGCTCCAGCGAAACGTGATTCACCGGCCTCATTGCTCCCTCGCTCGAGCGAAACGCGATCCTCCGGCCTCATTGCTCTCTCGCTCGAGCGAAACGCGATTCTCTGGCCTCATTGCTCTCTCGCTCGAGCGAAACGCGATTCTCCGGCCTCATTGCTCTCTCGCTCGAGCAAAACGCGATTCTCCGGCCTCATTGCTCTCTCGCTCCAGCGAAACGTGATTATCCGGCCTCATTGCTCTCTCGCTCCAGCGAAACGCGATTCTCCGGCCTCATTGCTCCCTCGCTCGAGCGAAACGTGATTCTCCGGCCTCATTGCTCTCTCGCTCGAGCGAAACGTGATTCTCCGGCCTCATTGCTCTCTCGCTCGAGCGAAACGTGATTCTCCAGCCTCATTGCTCTCTCGCTCGAGCGAAACGCGATTCTCCGGACTCATTGCTCTCTCGTTCGAGCGAAACGTGATTCTCCAGCCTCATTGCTCTCTCGCTCCAGCGAAACGCGATTCTCCGGCCTCATTGCTCTCTCGCTCCAGCGAAACGTGATTCTCCGGCCTCATTGCTCTCTCGCTCGAGCGAAACGTGATTCTCCGGCCTCAGTGCTCTCTCGCTCGAGCGAAACGTGATTCTCCGGCCTCATTGCTCTCTCGCTCGAGCGAAACGCGATTCTTCGGCCTCATTGCTCTCTCGCTCGAGCGAAACGCGATTCACCGGCCTCATTGCTCCCTCGCTCGAGCGAAACGCGATTCTCCGGCCTCATTGCTCTCGCGTTCGAGCGAAACGTGATTCTCCGGCCTCATTGCTCTCTCGCTCCAGCGGAACGTGATTCTCCGGCCTCATTGCTCTCTCGCTCGAGCGAAACGTGATTCTCCGACCTCATTGCTCTCTCGCTCCAGCGAAACGTGATTCTCCGGCCTCATTGCTCTCTCGCTCGAGCGAAACGTGATTCTCCGGCCTCATTGCTCCCTCGCTCGAGCGAAACGTGATTCACCGGCCTCATTGCTCTCTCGCTCGAGCGAAACATGATTCTCCGGCCTCAGTGCTCTCTCGCTCGAGCGAAACGTGATTCTCCGACCTCATTGCCCTCTCGCTCGAGCGAAACGTGATTCTCCGGCCTCATTGCTCTCTCCCTCGAGCGAAACGTGATTCTCCGGCCTCATTGCTCTCTCGCTCGAGCGAAACGTGATTCTCCGGCCTCATTGCTCCCTCGCTCGTGCGAAACGTGATTCTCCGGCATCATTGCTCCCTCGCTCCAGCGAAACGTGATTCTCCGGCCTCATTGCTCGAGCGCTCGAGCGAAACGCGATTCTCCGGCCTCATTGCTCTCTCGCTCGAGCGAAACGCGATTCTCCGGCCTCATTGCTCTCTCGCTCGTGCGAAACGTGATTCTTCGGCCTCATTGCTCTCTTGCTCGAGCGAAACGTGATTCACCGGCCTCATTGCTCCCTCGCTCGAGCGAAACGCGATCCTCCGGCCTCATTGCTCTCTCGTTCGAGCGAAACGTGATTCTCCGGCCTCATCGCTCTCTTGCTCGAGCTAAACGTGATTCTCCGGCCTCATTGCTCTCTCGCTCCAGCGAAACGCGATTCTCCGGCCTCATTGCTCTCTCGCTCAAGCGAAACGCGATTCTCCGGCATCATTGCTCTCTCGCTCGAGTGAAACACGATTCTCCGGCGTCATTGCTCTCTCGCTCCAGCGAAACGTGATTCTCTGGCCTCATTGCTCGCTCGCTCAAGCGAAACGCGATTCTCCGGCCTCATTGCTCTCTCGCTCGAGTGAAACGCGATTCTCCGGCCTCATTGCTCTCTCGCTCGAGCAAAACGCGATTCTCCGGCCTCATTGCTCTCTCGCTCGAGCGAAACGTGATTCTCCGGACTCATTGCTCTCTCGCTCGAGCGAAACGCGATTCTCCTGCCTCATTGCTCTCTCGCTCGAGCGAAACGCGATTCTCCGGCCTCATTGCTCTATCGCTCGAGCGAAACGCGATTCTCCGGCCTCATTGCTCTCTCGCTCCAGCGAAACGTGATTCTCCGGCGTCATTGCTCTCTCGCTCGAGCGAAACGTGATTCTCCGGCCTCATTGCTCTCTCGCTCCAGCGAAACGTGATTCTCTGGCCTCATTGCTCCCTCGCTCGAGTGAAACGTGGTTCACCGGCCTCATTGCTCTCTCGCTCGAGCGAAACGTGATTCTCCGGCCTCATTGCTCTCTCGCTCGAGCGAAACACGATTCTGCGGCCTCATTGCTCTCTCGCTCGAGCGAAACGCGATTCTCCGGCCTCATTGCTCTCTCGCTCGAGCAAAACGTGATTCTCCGGCCTCATTGCTCTCTCGCTCCAGCGAAACGTGATTCTCTGGCGTCATTGCTACCTCGCTCGAGCGAAACGTGATTCTCCGACCTCATTGCTCTCTCGCTCCTGCGAAACGTGATTCTCCGGCCTCATTGCCCTCTCGCTCCAGCGAAACGTGATTCTCCGGCCTCATTGCTCTCTCGCTCGAGCGAAACATGATTCTCCGACCTCATTGCTCCCTCGCTCGAGCGAAACGCGATTCTCCGGCCTCATTGCTCTCTCGCTCGAGCGAAACATGATTCTCCGTCCTCATTGCCCTCTCGCTCGAGCGAAACGTGATTCTCCGGCCTCATTGCTCTCGCTCCAGCGAAACGTGATTCTCCGGCGTCATTGCTCTCTCGCTCGAGCGAAACGTGATTCTCCGGCCTCATTGCTCTCTCTCTCGAGCAAAACGTGATTCTCCGGCCTCATTGCTCTCGCTCCAGCGAAACGTGATTCTCCGGCCTCATTGCTCTCTCGCTCGAGCGAAACGTGATTCTCCGGCCTCATTGCTCTCTCGCTCGAGCGAAACGTGATTCTCCGGCCTCATTGCTCTCGCTCCAGCGAAACGTGATTCTCCGGCGTCATTGCTCTCTCGCTCGAGCGAAACGCGATTCTGCGGCCTCATTGCTCTCTCGCTCGAGCGAAACGCGATTCTGCGGCCTCATTGCTCTCTCGCTCGAGCGAAACGCGATTCTGCGGCCTCATTGCTCTCTCGCTCGAGCGAAACGCGATTCTGCGGCCTCATTGCTCTCTCGCTCGAGCGAGACGCGATTCTGCGGCCTCATTGCTCTCTCGCTCGAGCGAAACGCGATTCTGCGGCCTCATTGCTCTCTCGCTCGAGCGAAACGCGATTCTCCGGCCTCATTGCTCTCTCGCTCCAGCGAAACGTGATTCTCCGGCCTCATTGCTCCCTCGCTCGTGCGAAACGTGATTCTCCGGCATCATTGCTCCCTCGCTCCAGCGAAACGTGATTCTCCGGCCTCATTGCTCGAGCGCTCGAGCGAAACGCGATTCTCCGGCCTCATTGCTCTCTCGCTCGAGCGAAACGCGATTCTCCGGCCTCATTGCTCTCTCGCTCGTGCGAAACGTGATTCTTCGGCCTCATTGCTCTCTTGCTCGAGCGAAACGTGATTCACCGGCCTCATTGCTCCCTCGCTCGAGCGAAACGCGATCCTCAGGCCTCATTGCTCTCTCGTTCGAGCGAAACGTGATCCTCCGGCCTCATCGCTCTCTTGCTCGAGCTAAACGTGATTCTCCGGCCTCATTGCTCTCTCGCTCCAGCGAAACGCGATTCTCCGGCCTCATTGCTCTCTCGCTCAAGCGAAACGCGATTCTCCGGCATCATTGCTCTCTCGCTCGAGTGAAACACGATTCTCCGGCGTCATTGCTCTCTCGCTCCAGCGAAACGTGATTCTCTGGCCTCATTGCTCTCTCGCTCCAGCGAAACGTTATTCTCCGGCCTCATTGCTCTCTCGCTCCAGCGAAACGCGATTCTCCGGACTCAGTGCTCTCTCGCTCAAGCGAAACGCGATTCTCCGGCCTCATTGCTCTCTCGCTCGAGTGAAACGCGATTCTCCGGCCTCATTGCTCTCTCGCTCGAGCAAAACGCGATTCTCCGGCCTCATTGCTCTCTCGCTCGAGCGAAACGTGATTCTCCGGACTCATTGCTCTCTCGCTCGAGCGAAACGCGATTCTCCTGCCTCATTGCTCTCTCGCTCAAGCGAAACGCGATTCTCCGGCCTCATTGCTCTATCGCTCGAGCGAAACGCGATTCTCCGGCCTCATTGCTCTCTCGCTCCAGCGAAACGCGATTCTGCGGCCTCATTGCTCTCTCGCTCGAGCGAAACGCGATTCTGCGGCCTCATTGCTCTCTCGCTCGAGCGAAACGCGATTCTGCGGCCTCATTGCTCTCTCGCTCGAGCGAAACGCGATTCTGCGGCCTCATTGCTCTCTCGCTCGAGCGAAACGCGATTCTCCGGTCTCATTGCTCTCTCGCTCCAGCGAAACGTGATTCTCCGGCCTCATTGCTCCCTCGCTCGTGCGAAACGTGATTCTCCGGCATCATTGCTCCCTCGCTCCAGCGAAACGTGATTCTCCGGCCTCATTGCTCGAGCGCTCGAGCGAAACGCGATTCTCCGGCCTCATTGCTCTCTCGCTCGAGCGAAACGCGATTCTCCGGCCTCATTGCTCTCTCGCTCGAGCAAAACGCGATTCTCCGGCCTCATTGCTCTCTCGCTCGAGCGAAACGTGATTCTCCGGACTCATTGCTCTCTCGCTCGAGCGAAACGCGATTCTCCTGCCTCATTGCTCTCTCGCTCGAGCGAAACGCGATTCTCCGGCCTCATTGCTCTATCGCTCGAGCGAAACGCGATTCTCCGGCCTCATTGCTCTCTCGCTCCAGCGAAACGTGATTCTCCGGCGTCATTGCTCTCTCGCTCGAGCGAAACGTGATTCTCCGGCCTCATTGCTCTCTCGCTCCAGCGAAACGTGATTCTCTGGCCTCATTGCTCCCTCGCTCGAGTGAAACGTGGTTCACCGGCCTCATTGCTCTCTCGCTCGAGCGAAACGTGATTCTCCGGCCTCATTGCTCTCTCGCTCGAGCGAAACACGATTCTGCGGCCTCATTGCTCTCTCGCTCGAGCGAAACGCGATTCTCCGGCCTCATTGCTCTCTCGCTCGAGCGAAACGCGATTCTGCGGCCTCATTGCTCTCTCGCTCGAGCGAAACGCGATTCTGCGGCCTCATTGCTCTCTCGCTCGAGCGAAACGCGATTCTGCGGCCTCATTGCTCTCTCGCTCGAGCGAAACGCGATTCTGCGGCCTCATTGCTCTCTCGCTCGAGCGAAACGCGATTCTCCGGCCTCATTGCTCTCTCGCTCCAGCGAAACGTGATTCTCCGGCCTCATTGCTCCCTCGCTCGTGCGAAACGTGATTCTCCGGCATCATTGCTCC
This sequence comes from Scyliorhinus torazame, assembly GCF_047496885.1. Classification (NCBI taxonomy): domain Eukaryota; kingdom Metazoa; phylum Chordata; class Chondrichthyes; order Carcharhiniformes; family Scyliorhinidae; genus Scyliorhinus; species Scyliorhinus torazame. The sequence continues at coordinate 272,061,139 of NC_092714.1, read as the reverse complement.
CTCGCTCCAGCGAAACGTGATTCTCCGGCCTCATTGCTCGAGCGCTCGAGCGAAACGCGATTCTCCGGCCTCATTGCTCTCTCGCTCGAGCGAAACGCGATTCTCCGGCCTCATTGCTCTCTCGCTCGTGCGAAACGTGATTCTTCGGCCTCATTGCTCTCTTGCTCGAGCGAAACGTGATTCACCGGCCTCATTGCTCCCTCGCTCGAGCGAAACGCGATCCTCCGGCCTCATTGCTCTCTCGTTCGAGCGAAACGTGATTCTCCGGCCTCATCGCTCTCTTGCTCGAGCTAAACGTGATTCTCCGGCCTCATTGCTATCTCGCTCCAGCGAAACGCGATTCTCCGGCCTCATTGCTCTCTCGCTCAAGCGAAACGCGATTCTCCGGCATCATTGCTCTCTCGCTCGAGTGAAACACGATTCTCCGGCGTCATTGCTCTCTCGCTCCAGCGAAACGTGATTCTCTGGCCTCATTGCTCTCTCGCTCAAGCGAAACGCGATTCTCCGGCCTCATTGCTCTCTCGCTCGAGCGAAACGTGATTCTCCGGCCTCATTGCTCTCTCGCTCGAGTGAAACGCGATTCTCCGGCCTCATTGCTCTCTCGCTCGAGCAAAACGCGATTCTCCCGCCTCATTGCTCTCTCGCTCGAGCGAAACGTGATTCTCCGGACTCATTGCTCTCTCGCTCGAGCGAAACGCGATTCTCCGGCCTCATTGCTCTCTCGCTCGAGCGAAACGTGATTCTCCGGCCTCAGGGCTCTCTCGCTCGAGCGAAACGTGATTCTCCGGTCTCATTGCTCTCTCGCTCGAGCGAAACGCGATTCTTCGGCCTCATTGCTGTCTCGCTCGAGCGAAACGCGATTCACCGGCCTCATTGCTCCCTCGCTCGAGCGAAACGCGATTCTCCGGCCTCATTGCTCTTTCGTTCGAGCGAAACGTGATTCTCCGGCCTCATTGCTCTCTCGCTCCAGCGGAACGTGATTCTCCGGCCTCATTGCTCTCTCGCTCGAGCGAAACGTGATTCTCCGGCCTCATTGCTCTCTCGCTCCAGCGAAACGTTATTCTCCGGCCTCATTGCTCTCTCGCTCGAGCGAAACGTGATTCTCCGGCCTCATTGCTCTCTCGCTCGAGCGAAACGTGATTCTCCGGCCTCATTGCTCTCTCGCTCGAGCGAAACGTGATTCTCCGGCCTCATTGCTCTCTCGCTCCAGCGAAACATGATTCTCCGGCCTCAGTGCTCTCTCGCTCGAGCGAAACGTGATTCTCCGCCCTCATTGCTCTCTCGCTCGAGCGAAACGTGATTCTCCGGCCTCATTGCTCTCTCGCTCGAGCGAAACGCGATTCTGCGGCCTCATTGCTCTCTCGCTCGAGCGAAACGCGATTCTGCGGCCTCATTGCTCTCTCGCTCGAGCGAAACGCGATTCTGCGGCCTCATTGCTCTCTCGCTCGAGCGAAACGCGATTCTGCGGCCTCATTGCTCTCTCGCTCGAGCGAAACGCGATTCTGCGGCCTCATTGCTCTCTCGCTCGTGCGAAACGTGATTCTCCGGCATCATTGCTCCCTCGCTCCAGCGAAACGTGATTCTCCGGCCTCATTGCTCGAGCGCTCGAGCGAAACGCGATTCTCCGGCCTCATTGCTCTCTCGCTCGTGCGAAACGTGATTCTCCGGCCTCATTGCTCCCTCGCTCCAGCGAAACGCGATTCTCCGGACTCATTGCTCTCTCGCTCCAGCGAAACGTGATTCACCGGCCTCATTGCTCCCTCGCTCGAGCGAAACGCGATCCTCCGGCCTCATTGCTCTCTCGCTCGAGCGAAACGCGATTCTCTGGCCTCATTGCTCTCTCGCTCGAGCGAAACGCGATTCTCCGGCCTCATTGCTCTCTCGCTCGAGCAAAACGCGATTCTCCGGCCTCATTGCTCTCTCGCTCCAGCGAAACGCGATTCTCCGGCCTCATTGCTCTCTCGCTCCAGCGAAACGCGATTCTCCGGCCTCATTGCTCCCTCGCTCGAGCGAAACGTGATTCTCCGGCCTCATTGCTCTCTCGCTCGAGCGAAACGTGATTCTCCGGCCTCATTGCTCTCTCGCTCGAGCGAAACGTGATTCTCCAGCCTCATTGCTCTCTCGCTCGAGCGAAACGCGATTCTCCGGACTCATTGCTCTCTCGCTCGTGCGAAACGTGATTCTTCGGCCTCATTGCTCTCTTGCTCGAGCGAAACGTGATTCACCGGCCTCATTGCTCCCTCGCTCGAGCGAAACGCGATCCTCCGGCCTCATTGCTCTCTCGTTCGAGCGAAACGTGATCCTCCGGCCTCATCGCTCTCTTGCTCGAGCTAAACGTGATTCTCCGGCCTCATTGCTCTCTCGCTCCAGCGAAACGCGATTCTCCGGCCTCATTGCTCTCTCGCTCAAGCGAAACGCGATTCTCCGGCATCATTGCTCTCTCGCTCGAGTGAAACACGATTCTCCGGCGTCATTGCTCTCTCGCTCCAGCGAAACGTGATTCTCTGGCCTCATTGCTCTCTCGCTCCAGCGAAACGTTATTCTCCGGCCTCATTGCTCTCTCGCTCCAGCGAAACGCGATTCTCCGGACTCAGTGCTCTCTCGCTCAAGCGAAACGCGATTCTCCGGCCTCATTGCTCTCTCGCTCGAGTGAAACGCGATTCTCCGGCCTCATTGCTCTCTCGCTCGAGCAAAACGCGATTCTCCGGCCTCATTGCTCTCTCGCTCGAGCGAAACGTGATTCTCCGGACTCATTGCTCTCTCGCTCGAGCGAAACGCGATTCTCCTGCCTCATTGCTCTCTCGCTCAAGCGAAACGCGATTCTCCGGCCTCATTGCTCTATCGCTCGAGCGAAACGCGATTCTCCGGCCTCATTGCTCTCTCGCTCCAGCGAAACGCGATTCTGCGGCCTCATTGCTCTCTCGCTCGAGCGAAACGCGATTCTGCGGCCTCATTGCTCTCTCGCTCGAGCGAAACGCGATTCTGCGGCCTCATTGCTCTCTCGCTCTAGCGAAACGCGATTCTGCGGCCTCATTGCTCTCTCGCTCGAGCGAAACGCGATTCTCCGGCCTCATTGCTCTCTCGCTCCAGCGAAACGTGATTCTCCGGCCTCATTGCTCCCTCGCTCGTGCGAAACGTGATTCTCCGGCATCATTGCTCCCTCGCTCCAGCGAAACGTGATTCTCCGGCCTCATTGCTCGAGCGCTCGAGCGAAACGCGATTCTCCGGCCTCATTGCTCTCTCGCTCGAGCGAAACGCGATTCTCCGGCCTCATTGCTCTCTCGCTCGAGCAAAACGCGATTCTCCGGCCTCATTGCTCTCTCGCTCGAGCGAAACGTGATTCTCCGGACTCATTGCTCTCTCGCTCGAGCGAAACGCGATTCTCCTGCCTCATTGCTCTCTCGCTCGAGCGAAACGCGATTCTCCGGCCTCATTGCTCTATCGCTCGAGCGAAACGCGATTCTCCGGCCTCATTGCTCTCTCGCTCCAGCGAAACGTGATTCTCCGGCGTCATTGCTCTCTCGCTCGAGCGAAACGTGATTCTCCGGCCTCATTGCTCTCTCGCTCCAGCGAAACGTGATTCTCTGGCCTCATTGCTCCCTCGCTCGAGTGAAACGTGGTTCACCGGCCTCATTGCTCTCTCGCTCGAGCGAAACGTGATTCTCCGGCCTCATTGCTCGCTCGCTCGAGCGAAACACGATTCTGCGGCCTCATTGCTCTCTCGCTCGAGCGAAACGCGATTCTCCGGCCTCATTGCTCTCTCGCTCGAGCGAAACGCGATTCTGCGGCCTCATTGCTCTCTCGCTCGAGCGAAACGCGATTCTGCGGCCTCATTGCTCTCTCGCTCGAGCGAAACGCGATTCTGCGGCCTCATTGCTCTCTCGCTCGAGCGAAACGCGATTCTGCGGCCTCATTGCTCTCTCGCTCGAGCGAAACGCGATTCTCCGGCCTCATTGCTCTCTCGCTACAGCGAAACGTGATTCTCCGGCCTCATTGCTCCCTCGCTCGTGCGAAACGTGATTCTCCGGCCTCATTGCTCGAGCGCTCGAGCGAAACGCGATTCTCCGGCCTCATTGCTCTCTCGCTCGAGCGAAACGCGATTCTCCGGCCTCATTGCTCTCTCGCTCGTGCGAAACGTGATTCTTCGGCCTCATTGCTCTCTTGCTCGAGCGAAACGTGATTCACCGGCCTCATTGCTCCCTCGCTCGAGCGAAACGCGATCCTCCGGCCTCATTGCTCTCTCGTTCGAGCGAAACGTGATTCTCCGGCCTCATCGCTCTCTTGCTCGAGCTAAACGTGATTCTCCGGCCTCATTGCTATCTCGCTCCAGCGAAACGCGATTCTCCGGCCTCATTGCTCTCTCGCTCAAGCGAAACGCGATTCTCCGGCATCATTGCTCTCTCGCTCGAGTGAAACACGATTCTCCGGCGTCATTGCTCTCTCGCTCCAGCGAAACGTGATTCTCTGGCCTCATTGCTCTCTCGCTCAAGCGAAACGCGATTCTCCGGCCTCATTGCTCTCTCGCTCGAGCGAAACGTGATTCTCCGGCCTCATTGCTCTCTCGCTCGAGTGAAACGCGATTCTCCGGCCTCATTGCTCTCTCGCTCGAGCAAAACGCGATTCTCCGGCCTCATTGCTCTCTCGCTCGAGCGAAACGTGATTCTCCGGACTCATTGCTCTCTCGCTCGAGCGAAACGCGATTCTCCGGCCTCATTGCTCTCTCGCTCGAGCGAAACGTGATTCTCCGGCCTCAGGGCTCTCTCGCTCGAGCGAAACGTGATTCTCCGGTCTCATTGCTCTCTCGCTCGAGCGAAACGCGATTCTTCGGCCTCATTGCTGTCTCGCTCGAGCGAAACGCGATTCACCGGCCTCATTGCTCCCTCGCTCGAGCGAAACGCGATTCTCCGGCCTCATTGCTCTTTCGTTCGAGCGAAACGTGATTCTCCGGCCTCATTGCTCTCTCGCTCCAGCGGAACGTGATTCTCCGGCCTCATTGCTCTCTCGCTCGAGCGAAACGTGATTCTCCGGCCTCATTGCTCTCTCGCTCCAGCGAAACGTTATTCTCCGGCCTCATTGCTCTCTCGCTCGAGCGAAACGTGATTCTCCGGCCTCATTGCTCTCTCGCTCGAGCGAAACGTGATTCTCCGGCCTCATTGCTCTCTCGCTCGAGCGAAACGTGATTCTCCGGCCTCATTGCTCTCTCGCTCCAGCGAAACATGATTCTCCGGCCTCAGTGCTCTCTCGCTCGAGCGAAACGTGATTCTCCGCCCTCATTGCTCTCTCGCTCGAGCGAAACGTGATTCTCCGGCCTCATTGCTCTCTCGCTCGAGCGAAACGCGATTCTCCGGCCTCATTGCTCTCTCGCTCGAGCGAAACGCGATTCTGCGGCCTCATTGCTCTCTCGCTCGAGCGAAACGCGATTCTGCGGCCTCATTGCTCTCTCGCTCGAGCGAAACGCGATTCTGCGGCCTCATTGCTCTCTCGCTCGAGCGAAACGCGATTCTGCGGCCTCATTGCTCTCTCGCTCGAGCGAAACGCGATTCTGCGGCCTCATTGCTCTCTCGCTCGTGCGAAACGTGATTCTCCGGCATCATTGCTCCCTCGCTCCAGCGAAAAGTGATTCTCCGGCCTCATTGCTCGAGCGCTCGAGCGAAACGCGATTCTCCGGCCTCATTGCTCTCTCGCTCGTGCGAAACGTGATTCTCCGGCCTCATTGCTCCCTCGCTCCAGCGAAACGCGATTCTCCGGCCTCATTGCTCTCTCGCTCGAGCGAAACGCGATTCTCCGGCCTCATTGCTCTCTCGCTCGAGCGAAACGCGATTCTGCGGCCTCATTGCTCTCTCGCTCGAGCGAAACGCGATTCTGCGGCCTCATTGCTCTCTCGCTCGAGCGAAACGCGATTCTGCGGCCTCATTGCTCTCTCGCTCGAGCGAAACGCGATTCTGCGGCCTCATTGCTCTCTCGCTCGAGCGAAACGCGATTCTGCGGCCTCATTGCTCTCTCGCTCGTGCGAAACGTGATTCTCCGGCATCATTGCTCCCTCGCTCCAGCGAAACGTGATTCTCCGGCCTCATTGCTCGAGCGCTCGAGCGAAACGCGATTCTCCGGCCTCATTGCTCTCTCGCTCGTGCGAAACGTGATTCTCCGGCCTCATTGCTCCCTCGCTCCAGCGAAACGCGATTCTCCGGACTCATTGCTCTCTCGCTCCAGCGAAACGTGATTCACCGGCCTCATTGCTCCCTCGCTCGAGCGAAACGCGATCCTCCGGCCTCATTGCTCTCTCGCTCGAGCGAAACGCAATTCTCTGGCCTCATTGCTCTCTCGCTCGAGCGAAACGCGATTCTCCGGCCTCATTGCTCTCTCGCTCGAGCAAAACGCGATTCTCCGGCCTCATTGCTCTCTCGCTCCAGCGAAACGCGATTCTCCGGCCTCATTGCTCTCTCGCTCCAGCGAAACGCGATTCTCCGGCCTCATTGCTCCCTCGCTCGAGCGAAACGTGATTCTCCGGCCTCATTGCTCTCTCGCTCGAGCGAAACGTGATTCTCCGGCCTCATTGCTCTCTCGCTCGAGCGAAACGTGATTCTCCAGCCTCATTGCTCTCTCGCTCGAGCGAAACGCGATTCTCCGGACTCATTGCTCTCTCGTTCGAGCGAAACGTGATTCTCCAGCCTCATTGCTCTCTCGCTCCAGCGAAACGCGATTCTCCGGCCTCATTGCTCTCTCGCTCCAGCGAAACGTGATTCTCCGGCCTCATTGCTCTCTCGCTCGAGCGAAACGTGATTCTCCGGCCTCAGTGCTCTCTCGCTCGAGCGAAACGTGATTCTCCGGCCTCATTGCTCTCTCGCTCGAGCGAAACGCGATTCTTCGGCCTCATTGCTCTCTCGCTCGAGCGAAACGCGATTCACCGGCCTCATTGCTCCCTCGCTCGAGCGAAACGCGATTCTCCGGCCTCATTGCTCTCGCGTTCGAGCGAAACGTGATTCTCCGGCCTCATTGCTCTCTCGCTCCAGCGGAACGTGATTCTCCGGCCTCATTGCTCTCTCGCTCGAGCGAAACGTGATTCTCCGACCTCATTGCTCTCTCGCTCCAGCGAAACGTGATTCTCCGGCCTCATTGCTCTCTCGCTCGAGCGAAACGTGATGCTCCGGCCTCATTGCTCCCTCGCTCGAGCGAAACGTGATTCACCGGCCTCATTGCTCTCTCGCTCGAGCGAAACATGATTCTCCGGCCTCAGTGCTCTCTCGCTCGAGCGAAACGTGATTCTCCGACCTCATTGCCCTCTCGCTCGAGCGAAACGTGATTCTCCGGCCTCATTGCTCTCTCCCTCGAGCGAAACGTGATTCTGCGGCCTCATTGCTCTCTCGCTCGAGCGAAACGTGATTCTCCGGCCTCATTGCTCCCTCGCTCGTGCGAAACGTGATTCTCCGGCATCATTGCTCCCTCGCTCCAGCGAAACGTGATTCTCCGGCCTCATTGCTCGAGCGCTCGAGCGAAACGCGATTCTCCGGCCTCATTGCTCTCTCGCTCGAGCGAAACGCGATTCTCCGGCCTCATTGCTCTCTCGCTCGTGCGAAACGTGATTCTTCGGCCTCATTGCTCTCTTGCTCGAGCGAAACGTGATTCACCGGCCTCATTGCTCCCTCGCTCGAGCGAAACGCGATCCTCCGGCCTCATTGCTCTCTCGTTCGAGCGAAACGTGATTCTCCGGCCTCATCGCTCTCTTGCTCGAGCTAAACGTGATTCTCCGGCCTCATTGCTCTCTCGCTCCAGCGAAACGCGATTCTCCGGCCTCATTGCTCTCTCGCTCAAGCGAAACGCGATTCTCCGGCATCATTGCTCTCTCGCTCGAGTGAAACACGATTCTCCGGCGTCATTGCTCTCTCGCTCCAGCGAAACGTGATTCTCTGGCCTCATTGCTCGCTCGCTCAAGCGAAACGCGATTCTCCGGCCTCATTGCTCTCTCGCTCGAGTGAAACGCGATTCTCCGGCCTCATTGCTCTCTCGCTCGAGCAAAACGCGATTCTCCGGCCTCATTGCTCTCTCGCTCGAGCGAAACGTGATTCTCCGGACTCATTGCTCTCTCGCTCGAGCGAAACGCGATTCTCCTGCCTCATTGCTCTCTCGCTCGAGCGAAACGCGATTCTCCGGCCTCATTGCTCTATCGCTCGAGCGAAACGCGATTCTCCGGCCTCATTGCTCTCTCGCTCCAGCGAAACGTGATTCTCCGGCGTCATTGCTCTCTCGCTCGAGCGAAACGTGATTCTCCGGCCTCATTGCTCTCTCGCTCGAGCGAAACGTGATTCTCCGGCCTCATTGCTCTCTCGCTCGAGCGAAACACGATTCTGCGGCCTCATTGCTCTCTCGCTCGAGCAAAACGTGATTCTCCGGCCTCATTGCTCTCTCGCTCCAGCGAAACGTGATTCTCTGGCGTCATTGCTACCTCGCTCGAGCGAAACGTGATTCTCCGACCTCATTGCTCTCTCGCTCCTGCGAAACGTGATTCTCCGACCTCATTGCTCCCTCGCTCGAGCGAAACGCGATTCTCCGGCCTCATTGCTCTCTCGCTCGAGCGAAACATGATTCTCCGTCCTCATTGCCCTCTCGCTCGAGCGAAACGTGATTCTCCGGCCTCATTGCTCTCGCTCCAGCGAAACGTGATTCTCCGGCGTCATTGCTCTCTCGCTCGAGCGAAACGTGATTCTCCGGCCTCATTGCTCTCTCTCTCGAGCAAAACGTGATTCTCCGGCCTCATTGCTCTCGCTCCAGCGAAACGTGATTCTCCGGCGTCATTGCTCTCTCGCTCGAGCGAAACGTGATTCTCCGGCCTCATTGCTCTCTCGCTCGAGCGAAACGTGATTCTCCGGCTTCATTGCTCTCTCGCTCGAGCGAAACGTGATTCTCCGGCCTCATTGCTCTCTCGCTCGAGCGAAACGTGATTCTCCGGCCTCATTGCTCTCGCTCCAGCGAAACGGCATTCTCCGGCGTCATTGCTCTCTCGCTCGAGCGAAACGCGATTCTGCGGCCTCATTGCTCTCTCGCTCGAGCGAAACGCGATTCTGCGGCCTCATTGCTCTCTCGCTCGAGCGAAACGCGATTCTGCGGCCTCATTGCTCTCTCGCTCGAGCGAGACGCGATTCTGCGGCCTCATTGCTCTCTCGCTCGAGCGAAACGCGATTCTGCGGCCTCATTGCTCTCTCGCTCGAGCGAAACGCGATTCTCCGGCCTCATTGCTCTCTCGCTCCAGCGAAACGTGGTTCTCCGGCCTCATTGCTCCCTCGCTCGTGCGAAACGTGATTCTCCGGCATCATTGCTCCCTCGCTCCAGCGAAACGTGATTCTCCGGCCTCATTGCTCGAGCGCTCGAGCGAAACGCGATTCTCCGGCCTCATTGCTCTCTCGCTCGAGCGAAACGCGATTCTCCGGCCTCATTGCTCTCTCGCTCGTGCGAAACGTGATTCTTCGGCCTCATTGCTCTCTTGCTCGAGCGAAACGTGATTCACCGGCCTCATTGCTCCCTCGCTCGAGCGAAACGCGATCCTCCGGCCTCATTGCTCTCTCGTTCGAGCGAAACGTGATTCTCCGGCCTCATCGCTCTCTTGCTCGAGCTAAACGTGATTCTCCGGCCTCATTGCTCTCTCGCTCCAGCGAAACGCGATTCTCCGGCCTCATTGCTCTCTCGCTCAAGCGAAACGCGATTCTCCGGCATCATTGCTCTCTCGCTCGAGTGAAACACGATTCTCCGGCGTCATTGCTTTCTCGCTCCAGCGAAACGTGATTCTCTGGCCTCATTGCTCTCTCGCTCCAGCGAAACGTTATTCTCCGTCCTCATTGCTCTCTCGCTCCAGCGAAACGCGATTCTCCGGACTCAGTGCTCTCTCGCTCAAGCGAAACGCGATTCTCCGGCCTCATTGCTCTCTCGCTCGAGCAAAACGCGATTCTCCGGCCTCATTGCTCTCTCGCTCGAGCGAAACGTGATTCTCCGGACTCATTGCTCTCTCGCTCGAGCGAAACGCGATTCTCCTGCCTCATTGCTCTCTCGCTCGAGCGAAACGTGATTCTCCGGCCTCATTGCTCTCTCGCTCCAGCGAAACGTGATTCTCTGGCCTCATTGCTCCCTCGCTCGAGTGAAACGTGGTTCACCGGCCTCATTGCTCTCTCGCTCGAGCGAAACGTGATTCTCCGGCCTCATTGCTCTCTCGCTCGAGCGAAACACGATTCTGCGGCCTCATTGCTCTCTCGCTCGAGCGAAACGCGATTCTCCGGCCTCATTGCTCTCTCGCTCGAGCGAAACGCGATTCTGCGGCCTCATTGCTCTCTCGCTCGAGCGAAACGCGATTCTGCGGCCTCATTGCTCTCTCGCTCGAGCGAAACGCGATTCTGCGGCCTCATTGCTCTCTCGCTCGAGCGAAACGCGATTCTGCGGCCTCATTGCTCTCTCGCTCGAGCGAAACGCGATTCTCCGGCCTCATTGCTCTCTCGCTCCAGCGAAACGTGATTCTCCGGCCTCATTGCTCCCTCGCTCGTGCGAAACGTGATTCTCCGGCATCATTGCTCCCTCGCTCCAGCGAAACGTGATTCTCCGGCCTCATTGCTCGAGCGCTCGAGCGAAACGCGATTCTCCGGCCTCATTGCTCTCTCGCTCGAGCGAAACGCGATTCTCCGGCCTCATTGCTCTCTCGCTCGAGGAAAACGCGATTCTCCGGCCTCATTGCTCTCTCGCTCGAGCGAAACGTGATTCTCCGGACTCATTGCTCTCTCGCTCGAGCGAAACGCGATTCTCCTGCCTCATTGCTCTCTCGCTCGAGCGAAACGCGATTATCCGGCCTCATTGCTCTATCGCTCGAGCGAAACGCGATTCTCCGGCCTCATTGCTCTCTCGCTCCAGCGAAACGTGATTCTCCGGCGTCATTGCTCTCTCGCTCGAGCGAAACGTGATTCTCCGGCCTCATTGCTCTCTCGCTCCAGCGAAACGTGATTCTCTGGCCTCATTGCTCCCTCGCTCGAGTGAAACGTGGTTCACCGGCCTCATTGCTCTCTCGCTCGAGCGAAACGTGATTCTCCGGCCTCATTGCTCTCTCGCTCGAGCGAAACACGATTCTGCGGCCTCATTGCTCTCTCGCTCGAGCGAAACGCGATTCTCCGGCCTCATTGCTCTCTCGCTCGAGCGAAACGCGATTCTGCGGCCTCATTGCTCTCTCGCTCGAGCGAAACGCGATTCTGCGGCCTCATTGCTCTCTCGCTCGAGCGAAACGCGATTCTGCGGCCTCATTGCTCTCTCGCTCGAGCGAAACGCGATTCTGCGGCCTCATTGCTCTCTCGCTCGAGCGAAACGCGATTCTCCGGCCTCATTGCTCTCTCGCTCCAGCGAAACGTGATTCTCCGGCCTCATTGCTCCCTCGCTCGTGCGAAACGTGATTCTCCGGCATCATTGCTCCCTCGCTCCAGCGAAACGTGATTCTCCGGCCTCATTGCTCGAGCGCTCGAGCGAAACGCGTTTCTCCGGCCTCATTGCTCTCTCGCTCGAGCGAAACGCGATTCTCCGGCCTCATTGCTCTCTCGCTCGTGCGAAACGTGATTCTTCGGCCTCATTGCTCTCTTGCTCGAGCGAAACGTGATTCACCGGCCTCATTGCTCCCTCGCTCGAGCGAAACGCGATCCTCCGGCCTCATTGCTCTCTCGTTCGAGCGAAACGTGATTCTCCGGCCTCATCGCTCTCTTGCTCGAGCTAAACGTGATTCTCCGGCCTCATTGCTCTCTCGCTCCAGCGAAACGCGATTCTCCGGCCTCATTGCTCTCTCGCTCAAGCGAAACGCGATTCTCCGGCATCATTGCTCTCTCGCTCGAGTGAAACACGATTCTCCGGCGTCATTGCTCTCTCGCTCCAGCGAAACGTGATTCTCTGGCCTCATTGCTCTCTCGCTCAAGCGAAACGCGATTCTCCGGCCTCATTGCTCTCTCGCTCGAGTGAAACGCGATTCTCCGGCCTCATTGCTCTCTCGCTCGAGCAAAACGCGATTCTCCGGCCTCATTGCTCTCTCGCTCGAGCGAAACGTGATTCTCCGGACTCATTGCTCTCTCGCTCGAGCGAAACGCGATTCTCCTGCCTCATTGCTCTCTCGCTCGAGCGAAACGCGATTCTCCGGCCTCATTGCTCTATCGCTCGAGCGAAACGCGATTCTCCGGCCTCATTGCTCTCTCGCTCCAGCGAAACGTGATTCTCCGGCGTCATTGCTCTCTCGCTCGAGCGAAACGTGATTCTCCGGCCTCATTGCTCTCTCGCTCCAGCGAAACGTGATTCTCTGGCCTCATTGCTCCCTCGCTCGAGTGAAACGTGGTTCACCGGCCTCATTGCTCTCTCGCTCGAGCGAAACGTGATTCTCCGGCCTCATTGCTCTCTCGCTCGAGCGAAACACGATTCTGCGGCCTCATTGCTCTCTCGCTCGAGCAAAACGTGATTCTCCGGCCTCATTGCTCTCTCGCTCCAGCGAAACGTGATTCTCTGGCGTCATTGCTACCTCGCTCGAGCGAAACGTGATTCTCCGACCTCATTGCTCTCTCGCTCGAGCGAAACGTGATTCTCCGACCTCATTGCTCCCTCGCTCGAGCGAAACGCGATTCTCCGGCCTCATTGCTCTCTCGCTCGAGCGAAACGCGATTCTCCGTCCTCATTGCCCTCTCGCTCGAGCGAAACGTGATTCTCCGGCCTCATTGCTCTCGCTCCAGCGAAACGTGATTCTCCGGCGTCATTGCTCTCTCGCTCGAGCGAAACGTGATTCTCCGGCCTCATTGCTCTCTCTCTCGAGCAAAACGTGATTCTCCGGCCTCATTGCTCTCGCTCCAGCGAAACGTGATTCTCCGGCGTCATTGCTCTCTCGCTCCAGCGAAACGTGATTCTCCGGCCTCATTGCTCTCTCGCTCGAGCGAAACGTGATTCTCCGGCCTCATTGCTCTCTCGCTCGAGCGAAACGTGATTCTCCGGCCTCATTGCTCTCTCGCTCGAGCGAAACGTGATTCTCCGGCCTCATTGCTCTCTCGCTCGAGCGAAACGTGATTCTCCGGCCTCATTGCTCTCGCTCGAGCGAAACGTGATTCTCCGGCCTCATTGCTCTCTCGCTCGAGCGAAACGTGATTCTCCGGCCTCATTGCTCTCTCGCTCGAGCGAAACGTGATTCTCCGGCCTCATTGCTCTCTCGCTCGAGCGAAACGTGATTCTCCGGCCTCATTGCTCTCGCTCGAGCGAAACGTGATTCTCCGGCCTCATTGCTCTCTCGCTCGAGCGAAACGTGATTCTCCGGCCTCATTGCCCTCTCGCTCGAGCGAAACGCGATTCTCCGGCCTCATTGCTCTCTCCCTCGAGCGAAACGTGATTCTCCGGCCTCATTGCTCTCTCGCTCGAGCGAAACGTGATTCTCCGGCGTCATTGCTCCCTCGCTCGAGCAAAACGTGATTCACCGGCCTCATTGCTCCCTCGCTCGAGCGAAACGCGATTCTCCGGCCTCATTGCTCTCTCGCTCCAGCGAAACGTGATTCTCCGGCCTCATTGCTCTCTCGCTCGAGCGAAACGTGATTCTCCGTCCTCATTGCCCTCTCGCTCGAGCGAAACGTGATTCTCCGGCCTCATTGCTCTCTCGCTCCAGCGAAACGTGATTCTCTGGCCTCATTGCTCCCTCGCTCGAGTGAAACGTGGTTCACCGGCCTCATTGCTCTCTCGCTCGAGCGAAACACGATTCTGCGGCCTCATTGCTCTCTCGCTCGAGCGAAACGTGATTCTCCGGACTCATTGCTCTCTCGCTCCAGCGAAACGTGATTCTCTGGCCTCATTGCTCCCTCGCTCGAGTGAAACGTGGTTCACCGGCCTCATTGCTCTCTCGCTCGAGCGAAACACGATTCTGCGGCCTCATTGCTCTCTCGCTCGAGCGAAACGCGATTCTCCGGCCTCATTGCTCTCTCGCTCGAGCAAAACGTGATTCTCCGGCCTCATTGCTCTCTCGCTCCAGCGAAACGTGATTCTCTGGCGTCATTGCTACCTCGCTCGAGCGAAACGTGATTCTCCGACCTCATTGCTCTCTCGCTCCTGCGAAACGTGATTCTCCGACCTCATTGCTCCCTCGCTCGAGCGAAACGCGATTCTCCGGCCTCATTGCTCTCTCGCTCGAGCGAAACATGATTCTCCGTCCTCATTGCCCTCTCGCTCGAGCGAAACGTGATTCTCCGGCCTCATTGCTCTCGCTCCAGCGAAACGTGATTCTCCGGCGTCATTGCTCTCTCGCTCGAGCGAAACGTGATTCTCCGGCCTCATTGCTCTCTCTCTCGAGCAAAACGTGATTCTCCGGCCTCATTGCTCTCGCTCCAGCGAAACGTGATTCTCCGGCCTCATTGCTCTCTCGCTCGAGCGAAACGTGATTCTCCGGCCTCATTGCTCTCTCGCTCGAGCGAAACGTGATTCTCCGGCCTCATTGCTCTCGCTCCAGCGAAACGTGATTCTCCGGCGTCATTGCTCTCTCGCTCGAGCGAAACGCGATTCTGCGGCCTCATTGCTCTCTCGCTCGAGCGAAACGCGATTCTGCGGCCTCATTGCTCTCTCGTTCGAGCGAAACGCGATTCTGCGGCCTCATTGCTCTCTCGCTCGAGCGAAACGCGATTCTGCGGCCTCATTGCTCTCTCGCTCGAGCGAAACGCGATTCTGCGGCCTCATTGCTCTCTCGCTCGAGCGAAACGCGATTCTCCGGCCTCATTGCTCTCTCGCTCCAGCGAAACGTGATTCTCCGGCCTCATTGCTCCCTCGCTCGTGCGAAACGTGATTCTCCGGCATCATTGCTCCCTCGCTCCAGCGAAACGTGATTCTCCGGCCTCATTGCTCGAGCGCTCGAGCGAAACGCGATTCTCCGGCCTCATTGCTCTCTCGCTCGAGCGAAACGCGATTCTCCGGCCTCATTGCTCTCTCGCTCGTGCGAAACGTGATTCTTCGGCCTCATTGCTCTCTTGCTCGAGCGAAACGTGATTCACCGGCCTCATTGCTCCCTCGCTCGAGCGAAACGCGATCCTCCGGCCTCATTGCTCTCTCGTTCGAGCGAAACGTGATTCTCCGGCCTCATCGCTCTCTTGCTCGAGCGAAACGTGATTCTCCGGCCTCATTGCTCTCTCGCTCCAGCGAAACGCGATTCTCCGGCCTCATTGCTCTCTCGCTCAAGCGAAACGCGATTCTCCGGCATCATTGCTCTCTCGCTCGAGTGAAACACGATTCTCCGGCGTCATTGCTCTCTCGCTCCAGCGAAACGTGATTCTCTGGCCTCATTGCTCTCTCGCTCCAGCGAAACGTGATTCTCTGGCTTCATTGCTCTCTCGCTCAAGCGAAACGTGATTCTCCGGCCTCATTGCTCTCTCGCTCGAGCAAAACGCGATTCTCCGGCCTCATTGCTCTCTCGCTCGAGCGAAACGTGATTCTCCGGACTCATTGCTCTCTCGCTCGAGCGAAACGCGATTCTCCTGCCTCATTGCTCTCTCGCTCGAGCGAAACGCGATTCTCCGGCCTCATTGCTCTATCGCTCGAGCGAAACGCGATTCTCCGGCCTCATTGCTCTCTCGCTCCAGCGAAACGTGATTCTCCGGCGTCATTGCTCTCTCGCTCGAGCGAAACGTGATTCTCCGGCCTCATTGCTCTCTCGCTCCAGCGAAACGTGATTCTCTGGCCTCATTGCTCCCTCGCTCGAGTGAAACGTGGTTCACCGGCCTCATTGCTCTCTCGCTCGAGCGAAACGTGATTCTCCGGCCTCATTGCTCTCTCGCTCGAGCGAAACACGATTCTGCGGCCTCATTGCTCTCTCGCTCGAGCGAAACGCGATTCTCCGGCCTCATTGCTCTCTCGCTCGAGCGAAACGCGATTCTGCGGCCTCATTGCTCTCTCGCTCGAGCGAAACGCGATTCTGCGGCCTCATTGCTCTCTCGCTCGAGCGAAACGCGATTCTGCGGCCTCATTGCTCTCTCGCTCGAGCGAAACGCGATTCTGCGGCCTCATTGCTCTCTCGCTCGAGCGAAACGCGATTCTCCGGCCTCATTGCTCTCTCGCTCCAGCGAAACGTGATTCTCCGGCCTCATTGCTCCCTCGCTCGTGCGAAACGTGATTCTCCGGCATCATTGCTCCCTCGCTCCAGCGAAACGTGATTCTCCGGCCTCATTGCTCGAGCGCTCGAGCGAAACGGGATTCTCCGGCCTCATTGCTCTCTCGCTCGAGCGAAACGCGATTCTCCGGCCTCATTGCTCTCTCGCTCGTGCGAAACGTGATTCTTCGGCCTCATTGCTCTCTTGCTCGAGCGAAACGTGATTCACCGGCCTCATTGCTCCCTCGCTCGAGCGAAACGCGATCCTCCGGCCTCATTGCTCTCTCGTTCGAGCGAAACGTGATTCTCCGGCCTCATCGTTCTCTTGCTCGAGCTAAACGTGATTCTCCGGCCTCATTGCTCTCTCGCTCCAGCGAAACGCGATTCTCCGGCCTCATTGCTCTCTCGCTCAAGCGAAACGCGATTCTCCGGCATCATTGCTCTCTCGCTCGAGTGAAACACGATTCTCCGGCGTCATGGCTCTCTCGCTCCAGCGAAACGTGATTCTCTGGCCTCATTGCTCTCTCGCTCAAGCGAAACGCGATTCTCCGGCCTCATTGCTCTCTCGCTCGAGTGAAACGCGATTCTCCGGCCTCATTGCTCTCTCGCTCGAGCAAAACGCGATTCTCCGGCCTCATTGCTCTCTCGCTCGAGCTAAACGTGATTCTCCGGACTCATTGCTCTCTCGCTCGAGCGAAACGCGATTCTCCTGCCTCATTGCTCTCTCGCTCGAGCGAAACGCGATTCTCCGGCCTCATTGCTCTATCGCTCGAGCGAAACGCGATTCTCCGGCCTCATTGCTCTCTCGCTCCAGCGAAACGTGATTCTCCGGCGTCATTGCTCTCTCGCTCGAGCGAAACGTGATTCTCCGGCCTCATTGCTCTCTCGCTCCAGCGAAACGTGATTCTCTGGCCTCATTGCTCCCTCGCTCGAGTGAAACGTGGTTCACCGGCCTCATTGCTCTCTCGCTCGAGCGAAACGTGATTCTCCGGCCTCATTGCTCTCTCGCTCGAGCGAAACACGATTCTGCGGCCTCATTGCTCTCTCGCTCGAGCGAAACGCGATTCTCCGGCCTCATTGCTCTCTCGCTCGAGCAAAACGTGATTCTCCGGCCTCATTGCTCTCTCGCTCCAGCGAAACGTGATTCTCTGGCGTCATTTCTACCTCGCTCGAGCGAAACGTGATTCTCCGACCTCATTGCTCTCTCGCTCCTGCGAAACGTGATTCTCCGACCTCATTGCTCCCTCGCTCGAGCGAAACGCGATTCTCCGGCCTCATTGCTCTCTCGCTCGAGCGAAACGTGATTCTCCGTCCTCATTGCCCTCTCGCTCGAGCGAAACGTGATTCTCCGGCCTCATTGCTCTCGCTCCAGCGAAACGTGATTCTCCGGCGTCATTGCTCTCTCGCTCGAGCGAAACGTGATTTTCCGGCCTCATTGCTCTCTCGCTCGAGCGAAACGTGATTCTCCGGCCTCATTGCTCTCTCGCTCGAGCGAAACGTGATTCTCCGGCCTCATTGCTCTCGCTCGAGCGAAACGTGATTCTCCGGCCTCATTGCTCTCTCGCTCCAGCGAAACGTGATTCTCCGGCCTCATTGCTCTCTCGCTCGAGCGAAACGTGATTCTCCGTCCTCATTGCCCTCTCGCTCGAGCGAAACGTGATTCTCCGGCCTCATTGCTCTCGCTCCAGCGAAAGGTGATTCTCCGGCGTCATTGCTCTCTCGCTCGAGCGAAACGTGATTCTCCGGCCTCATTGCTCTCTCTCTCGAGCAAAACGTGATTCTCCGGCCTCATTGCTCTCGCTCCAGCGAAACGTGATTCTCCGGCGTCATTGCTCTCTCGCTCGAGTGAAACGTGATTCTCCGGCCTCATTGCTCTCTCGCTCGAGCGAAACGTGATTCTCCGGCCTCATTGCTCTCTCGCTCGAGCGAAACGTGATTCTCCGGCCTCATTGCTCTCGCTCGAGCGAAACGTGATTCTCCTGCCTCATTACTCTCTCGCTCCAGCGAAACGTGATTCTCCGGCCTCATTGCTCTCTCGCTCGAGCGAAACGTGATTCTCCGACCTCATTGCCCTCTCGCTCGAGCGAAACGCGATTCTCCTGCCTCATTGCTCTCTCGCTCCAGCGAAACGCGATTCTACGGCCTCATTGCTCTATCGCTCGAGCGAAACGCGATTCTCCGGCCTCATTGCTCTCTCGCTCCAGCGAAACGTGATTCTCCGGCGTCATTGCTCTCTCGCTCGAGCGAAACGTGATTCTCCGGCCTCATTGCTCTCTCGCTCGAGCGAAACACGATTCTGCGGCCTCATTGCTCTCTCGCTCGAGCGAAACGCGATTCTCCGGCCTCATTGCTCTCTCGCTCGAGCAAAACGTGATTCTCCGGCCTCATTGCTCTCTCGCTCCAGCGAAACGTGATTCTCTGGCGTCATTGCTACCTCGCTCGAGCGAAACGTGATTCTCCGACCTCATTGCTCTCTCGCTCCTGCGAAACGTGATTCTCCGACCTCATTGCTCCCTCGCTCGAGCGAAACGCGATTCTCCGGCCTCATTGCTCTCTCGCTCGAGCGAAACGTGATTCTCCGTCCTCATTGCCCTCTCGCTCGAGCGAAACGTGATTCTCCGGCCTCATTGCTCTCGCTCCAGCGAAACGTGATTCTCCGGCGTCATTGCTCTCTCGCTCAAGCGAAACGTGATTCTCCGGCCTCATTGCTCTCTCTCTCGAGCAAAACGTGATTCTCCGGCCTCATTGCTCTCGCTCCAGCGAAACGTGATTCTCCGGCGTCATTGCTCTCTCGCTCGAGCGAAACGTGATTCTCCGGCCTCATTGCTCTCTCGCTCGAGCGAAACGTGATTCTCCGGCCTCATTGCTCTCTCGCTCGAGCGAAACGTGATTCTCCGGCCTCATTGCTCTCTCGCTCGAGCGAAACGTGATTCTCCAGCCTCATTGCTCTCTCGCTCGAGCGAAACGTGATTCTCCGGCCTCATTGCTCTCTCGCTCCAGCGAAACGCGATTCTCCGGCCTCATTGCTCTCTCGCTCGAGCGAAACGTGATTCTCCGGCCTCATTGCTCTCTCGCTCCAGCGAAACGTGATTCTCTGGCCTCATTGCTCCCTCGCTCGAGTGAAACGTGGTTCACCGGCCTCATTGCTCTCTCGCTCGAGCGAAACGTGATTCTCCGGCCTCATTGCTCTCTCGCTCGAGCGAAACACGATTCTGCGGCCTCATTGCTCTCTCGCTCGAGCGAAACGCGATTCTCCGGCCTCATTGCTCTCTCGCTCGAGCGAAACGCGATTCTGCGGCCTCATTGCTCTCTCGCTCGAGCGAAACGCGATTCTGCGGCCTCATTGCTCTCTCGCTCGAGCGAAACGCGATTCTGCGGCCTCATTGCTCTCTCGCTCGAGCGAAACGCGATTCTGCGGCCTCATTGCTCTCTCGCTCGAGCGAAACGCGATTCTCCGGCCTCATTGCTCTCTCGCTCCAGCGAAACGTGATTCTCCGGCCTCATTGCTCCCTCGCTCGTGCGAAACGTGATTCTCCGGCATCATTGCTCCCTCGCTCCAGCGAAACGTGATTCTCCGGCCTCATTGCTCGAGCGCTCGAGCGAAACGCGATTCTCCGGCCTCATTGCTCTCTCGCTCGAGCGAAACGCGATTCTCCGGCCTCATTGCTCTCTCGCTCGTGCGAAACGTGATTCTTCGGCCTCATTGCTCTCTTGCTCGAGCGAAACGTGATTCACCGGCCTCATTGCTCCCTCGCTCGAGCGAAACGCGATCCTCCGGCCTCATTGCTCTCTCGTTCGAGCGAAACGTGATTCTCCGGCCTCATCGTTCTCTTGCTCGAGCTAAACGTGATTCTCCGGCCTCATTGCTCTCGCTCCAGCGAAACGTGATTCTCCGGCGTCATTGCTCTCTCGCTCCAGCGAAACGTGATTCTCCGGCCTCATTGCTCTCTCGCTCGAGCGAAACGTGATTCTCCGGCCTCATTGCTCTCTCGCTCGAGCGAAACGTGATTCTCCGGCCTCATTGCTCTCTCGCTCCAGCGAAACGCGATTCTCCGGCCTCATTGCTCTCTCGCTCGAGCGAAACGTGATTCTCCGGCCTCATTGCTCTCTCGCTCCAGCGAAACGTGATTCTCTGGCCTCATTGCTCCCTCGCTCGAGTGAAACGTGGTTCACCGGCCTCATTGCTCTCTCGCTCGAGCGAAACGTGATTCTCCGGCCTCATTGCTCTCTCGCTCGAGCGAAACACGATTCTGCGGCCTCATTGCTCTCTCGCTCGAGCGAAACGCGATTCTCCGGCCTCATTGCTCTCTCGCTCGAGCGAAACGCGATTCTGCGGCCTCATTGCTCTCTCGCTTGAGCGAAACGCGATTCTGCGGCCTCATTGCTCTCTCGCTCGAGCGAAACGCGATTCTGCGGCCTCATTGCTCTCTCGCTCGAGCGAAACGCGATTCTGCGGCCTCATTGCTCTCTCGCTCGAGCGAAACGCGATTCTCCGGCCTCATTGCTCTCTCGCTCCAGCGAAACGTGATTCTCCGGCCTCATTGCTCCCTCGCTCGTGCGAAACGTGATTCTCCGGCATCATTGCTCCCTCGCTCCAGCGAAACGTGATTCTCCGGCCTCATTGCTCGAGCGCTCGAGCGAAACGCGATTCTCCGGCCTCATTGCTCTCTCGCTCGAGCGAAACGCGATTCTCCGGCCTCATTGCTCTCTCGCTCGTGCGAAACGTGATTCTTCGGCCTCATTGCTCTCTTGCTCGAGCGAAACGTGATTCACCGGCCTCATTGCTCCCTCGCTCGAGCGAAACGCGATCCTCCGGCCTCATTGCTCTCTCGTTCGAGCGAAACGTGATTCTCCGGCCTCATCGTTCTCTTGCTCGAGCTAAACGTGATTCTCCGGCCTCATTGCTCTCTCGCTCCAGCGAAACGCGATTCTCCGGCCTCATTGCTCTCTCGCTCAAGCGAAACGCGATTCTCCGGCATCATTGCTCTCTCGCTCGAGTGAAACACGATTCTCCGGCGTCATGGCTCTCTCGCTCCAGCGAAACGTGATTCTCTGGCCTCATTGCTCTCTCGCTCAAGCGAAACGCGATTCTCCGGCCTCATTGCTCTCTCGCTCGAGTGAAACGCGATTCTCCGGCCTCATTGCTCTCTCGCTCGAGCAAAACGCGATTCTCCGGCCTCATTGCTCTCTCGCTCGAGCGAAACGTGATTCTCCGGACTCATTGCTCTCTCGCTCGAGCGAAACGCGATTCTCCTGCCTCATTGCTCTCTCGCTCGAGCGAAACGCGATTCTCCGGCCTCATTGCTCTATCGCTCGAGCGAAACGCGATTCTCCGGCCTCATTGCTCTCTCGCTCCAGCGAAACGTGATTCTCCGGCGTCATTGCTCTCTCGCTCGAGCGAAACGTGATTCTCCGGCCTCATTGCTCTCTCGCTCCAGCGAAACGTGATTCTCTGGCCTCATTGCTCCCTCGCTCGAGTGAAACGTGGTTCACCGGCCTCATTGCTCTCTCGCTCGAGCGAAACGTGATTCTCCGGCCTCATTGCTCTCTCGCTCGAGCGAAACACGATTCTGCGGCCTCATTGCTCTCTCGCTCGAGCGAAACGCGATTCTCCGGCCTCATTGCTCTCTCGCTCGAGCAAAACGTGATTCTCCGGCCTCATTGCTCTCTCGCTCCAGCGAAACGTGATTCTCTGGCGTCATTTCTACCTCGCTCGAGCGAAACGTGATTCTCCGACCTCATTGCTCTCTCGCTCCTGCGAAACGTGATTCTCCGACCTCATTGCTCCCTCGCTCGAGCGAAACGCGATTCTCCGGCCTCATTGCTCTCTCGCTCGAGCGAAACGTGATTCTCCGTCCTCATTGCCCTCTCGCTCGAGCGAAACGTGATTCTCCGGCCTCATTGCTCTCGCTCCAGCGAAACGTGATTCTCCGGCGTCATTGCTCTCTCGCTCGAGCGAAACGTGATTCTCCGGCCTCATTGCTCTCTCGCTCGAGCGAAACGTGATTCTCCGGCCTCATTGCTCTCTCGCTCGAGCGAAACGTGATTCTCCGGCCTCATTGCTCTCGCTCGAGCGAAACGTGATTCTCCGGCCTCATTGCTCTCTCGCTCCAGCGAAACGTGATTCTCCGGCCTCATTGCTCTCTCGCTCGAGCGAAACGTGATTCTCCGTCCTCATTGCCCTCTCGCTCGAGCGAAACGTGATTCTCCGGCCTCATTGCTCTCGCTCCAGCGAAAGGTGATTCTCCGGCGTCATTGCTCTCTCGCTCGAGCGAAACGTGATTCTCCGGCCTCATTGCTCTCTCTCTCGAGCAAAACGTGATTCTCCGGCCTCATTGCTCTCGCTCCAGCGAAACGTGATTCTCCGGCGTCATTGCTCTCTCGCTCGAGCGAAACGTGATTCTCCGGCCTCATTGCTCTCTCGCTCGAGCGAAACGTGATTCTCCGGCCTCATTGCTCTCTCGCTCGAGCGAAACGTGATTCTCCGGCCTCATTGCTCTCGCTCGAGCGAAACGTGATTCTCCGGCCTCATTGCTCTCTCGCTCCAGCGAAACGTGATTCTCCGGCCTCATTGCTCTCTCGCTCGAGCGAAACGTGATTCTCCGACCTCATTGCCCTCTCGCTCGAGCGAAACGCGATTCTCCTGCCTCATTGCTCTCTCGCTCGAGCGAAACGCGATTCTACGGCCTCATTGCTCTATCGCTCGAGCGAAACGCGATTCTCCGGCCTCATTGCTCTCTCGCTCCAGCGAAACGTGATTCTCCGGCGTCATTGCTCTCTCGCTCGAGCGAAACGTGATTCTCCGGCCTCATTGCTCTCTCGCTCGAGCGAAACACGATTCTGCGGCCTCATTGCTCTCTCGCTCGAGCGAAACGCGATTCTCCAGCCTCATTGCTCTCTCGCTCGAGCAAAACGTGATTCTCCGGCCTCATTGCTCTCTCGCTCCAGCGAAACGTGATTCTCTGGCGTCATTGCTACCTCGCTCGAGCGAAACGTGATTCTCCGACCTCATTGCTCTCTCGCTCCTGCGAAACGTGATTCTCCGACCTCATTGCTCCCTCGCTCGAGCGAAACGCGATTCTCCGGCCTCATTGCTCTCTCGCTCGAGCGAAACGTGATTCTCCGTCCTCATTGCCCTCTCGCTCGAGCGAAACGTGATTCTCCGGCCTCATTGCTCTCGCTCCAGCGAAACGTGATTCTCCGGCGTCATTGCTCTCTCGCTCAAGCGAAACGTGATTCTCCGGCCTCATTGCTCTCTCTCTCGAGCAAAACGTGATTCTCCGGCCTCATTGCTCTCGCTCCAGCGAAACGTGATTCTCCGGCGTCATTGCTCTCTCGCTCGAGCGAAACGTGATTCTCCGGCCTCATTGCTCTCTCGCTCGAGCGAAACGTGATTCTCCGGCCTCATTGCTCTCTCGCTCGAGCGAAACGTGATTCTCCGGCCTCATTGCTCTCTCGCTCCAGCGAAACGCGATTCTCCGGCCTCATTGCTCTCTCGCTCGAGTGAAACGTGATTCTCCGGCCTCATTGCTCTCTCGCTCCAGCGAAACGTGATTCTCCGGCCTCATTGCTCTCTCGCTCGAGCGAAACGTGATTCTCCGGCCTCATTGCTCTCTCGCTCGAGCGAAACGCGATTCTCCGGCCTCATTGCTCTCTCGCTCGAGTGAAACGCGATTCTCCGGCCTCATTGCTCTCTCGCTCGAGCGAAACGCGATTCTCCGGCCTCATTGCTCTCTCGCTCGTGCGAAACGTGATTCTTCGGCCTCATTGCTCTCTTGCTCGAGCGAAACGTGATTCAACGGCCTCATTGCTCCCTCGCTCGAGCGAAACGCGATCCTCCGGCCTCATTGCTCTCTCGTTCGAGCGAAACGTGATTCTCCGGCCTCATCGCTCTCTTGCTCGAGCTAAACGTGATTCTCCGGCCTCATTGCTCTCTCGCTCCAGCGAAACGCGATTCTCCGGCCTCATTGCTCTCTCGCTCAAGCGAAACGCGATTCTCCGGCATCATTGCTCTCTCGCTCGAGTGAAACACGATTCTCCGGCGTCATTGCTCTCTCGCTCCAGCGAAACGTGATTCTCTGGCCTCATTGCTCTCTCGCTCAAGCGAAACGCGATTCTCCGGCCTCATTGCTCTCTCGCTCGAGTGAAACGCGATTCTCCGGCCTCATTGCTCTCTCGCTCGAGCAAAACGCGATTCTCCGGCCTCATTGCTCTCTCGCTCGAGCGAAACGTGATTCTCCGGACTCATTGCTCTCTCGCTCGAGCGAAACGCGATTCTCCTGCCTCATTGCTCTCTCGCTCGAGCGAAACGCGATTCTCCGGCCTCATTGCTCTATCGCTCGAGCGAAACGCGATTCTCCGGCCTCATTGCTCTCTCGCTCCAGCGAAACGTGATTCTCCGGCGTCATTGCTCTCTCGCTCGAGCGAAACGTGATTCTCCGGCCTCATTGCTCCCTCGCTCGAGTGAAACGTGGTTCACCGGCCTCATTGCTCTCTCGCTCGAGCGAAACGTGATTCTCCGGCCTCATTGCTCTCTCGCTCGAGCGAAACACGATTCTGCGGCCTCATTGCTCTCTCGCTCGAGCGAAACGCGATTCTCCGGCCTCATTGCTCTCTCGCTCGAGCGAAACGCGATTCTGCGGCCTCATTGCTCTCTCGCTCGAGCGAAACGCGATTCTGCGGCCTCATTGCTCTCTCGCTCGAGCGAAACGCGATTCTGCGGCCTCATTGTTCTCTCGCTCGAGCGAAACGCGATTCTGCGGCCTCATTGCTCTCTCGCTCGAGCGAAACGCGATTCTCCGGCCTCATTGCTCTCTCGCTCCAGCGAAACGTGATTCTCCGGCCTCATTGCTCCCTCGCTCGTGCGAAACGTGATTCTCCGGCATCATTGCTCCCTCGCTCCAGCGAAACGTGATTCTCCGGCCTCATTGCTCGAGCGCTCGAGCGAAACGCGATTCTCCGGCCTCATTGCTCTCTCGCTCGAGCGAAACGCGATTCTCCGGCCTCATTGCTCTCTCGCTCGTGCGAAACGTGATTCTTCGGCCTCATTGCTCTCTTGCTCGAGCGAAACGTGATTCACCGGCCTCATTGCTCCCTCGCTCGAGCGAAACGCGATCCTCCGGCCTCATTGCTCTCTCGTTCGAGCGAAACGTGATTCTCCGGCCTCATCGCTCTCTTGCTCGAGCTAAACGTGATTCTCCGGCCTCATTGCTCTCTCGCTCCAGCGAAACGCGATTCTCCGGCCTCATTGCTCTCTCGCTCAAGCGAAACGCAATTCTCCGGCATCATTGCTCTCTCGCTCGAGTGAAACATGATTCTCCGGCGTCATTGCTCTCTCGCTCCAGCGAAACGTGATTCTCTGGCCTCATTGCTCTCTCGCTCAAGCGAAACGCGATTCTCCGGCCTCATTGCTCTCTCGCTCGAGTGAAACGCGATTCTCCGGCCTCATTGCTCTCTCGCTCGAGCAAAACGCGATTCTCCGGCCTCATTGCTCTCTCGCTCGAGCGAAACGTGATTCTCCGGACTCATTGCTCTCTCGCTCGAGCGAAACGCGATTCTCCGGCCTCATTGCTCTCTCGCTCGAGCGAAACGCGATTCTCCGGCCTCATTGCTCTCTCGCTCGAGCAAAACGCGATTCTCCTGCCTCATTGCTCTCTCGCTCGAGCGAAACGCGATTCTCCGGCCTCATTGCTCTATCGCTCGAGCGAAACGCGATTCTCCGGCCTCATTGCTCTCTCCCTCCAGCGAAACGTGATTCTCCGGCGTCATTGCTCTCTCGCTCGAGCGAAACGTGATTCTCCGGCCTCATTGCTCTCTCGCTCCAGCGAAACGTGATTCTCCGGCGTCATTGCTCTCTCGCTCGAGCGAAACGTGATTCTCCGGCCTCATTGCTCTCTCCCTCCAGCGAAACGTGATTCTCCGGCGTCATTGCTCTCTCGCTCGAGCGAAACGTGATTCTCCGGCGTCATTGCTCTCTCGCTCGAGCGAAACGTGATTCTCCGGCCTCATTGCTCCCTCGCTCGAGTGAAACGTGGTTCACCGGCCTCATTGCTCTCTCGCTCGAGCGAAACGTGATTCTCCGGCCTCATTGCTCTCTCGCTCGAGCGAAACACGATTCTGCGGCCTCATTGCTCTCTCGCTCGAGCGAAACGTGATTCTCCGGCCTCATTGCTCTCGCTCGAGCGAAACGTGATTCTCCGGCCTCATTGCTCTCTCGCTCCAGCGAAACGTGATTCTCCGGCCTCATTGCTCTCTCGCTCGAGCGAAACGTGATTCTCCGACCTCATTGCCCTCTCGCTCGAGCGAAACGCGATTCTCCTGCCTCATTGCTCTCTCGCTCGAGCGAAACGCGATTCTACGGCCTCATTGCTCTATCGCTCGAGCGAAACGCGATTCTCCGGCCTCATTGCTCTCTCGCTCCAGCGAAACGTGATTCTCCGGCGTCATTGCTCTCTCGCTCGAGCGAAACGTGATTCTCCGGCCTCATTGCTCTCTCGCTCGAGCGAAACACGATTCTGCGGCCTCATTGCTCTCTCGCTCGAGCGAAACGCGATTCTCCGGCCTCATTGCTCTCTCGCTCGAGCAAAACGTGATTCTCCGGCCTCATTGCTCTCTCGCTCCAGCGAAACGTGATTCTCTGGCGTCATTGCTACCTCGCTCGAGCGAAACGTGATTCTCCGACCTCATTGCTCTCTCGCTCCTGCGAAACGTGATTCTCCGACCTCATTGCTCCCTCGCTCGAGCGAAATGCGATTCTCCGGCATCATTGCTCTCTCGCTCGAGTGAAACATGATTCTCCGGCGTCATTGCTCTCTCGCTCCAGCGAAACGTGATTCTCTGGCCTCATTGCTCTCTCGCTCAAGCGAAACGCGATTCTCCGGCCTCATTGCTCTCTCGCTCGAGTGAAACGCGATTCTCCGGCCTCATTGCTCTCTCGCTCGAGCAAAACGCGATTCTCCGGCCTCATTGCTCTCTCGCTCGAGCGAAACGTGATTC
The DNA here is from genome assembly GCF_047496885.1 of Scyliorhinus torazame. Lineage (NCBI taxonomy): Eukaryota > Metazoa > Chordata > Chondrichthyes > Carcharhiniformes > Scyliorhinidae > Scyliorhinus > Scyliorhinus torazame. The sequence continues at coordinate 272,034,048 of NC_092714.1, read as the reverse complement.
TCCGGACTCATTGCTCTCTCGCTCGAGCGAAACGCGATTCTCCGGCCTCATTGCTCTCTCGCTCGAGCGAAACGCGATTCTCCGGCCTCATTGCTCTCTCGCTCGAGCAAAACGCGATTCTCCTGCCTCATTGCTCTCTCGCTCGAGCGAAACGCGATTCTCCGGCCTCATTGCTCTATCGCTCGAGCGAAACGCGATTCTCCGGCCTCATTGCTCTCTCCCTCCAGCGAAACGTGATTCTCCGGCGTCATTGCTCTCTCGCTCGAGCGAAACGTGATTCTCCGGCCTCATTGCTCTCTCGCTCCAGCGAAACGTGATTCTCCGGCGTCATTGCTCTCTCGCTCGAGCGAAACGTGATTCTCCGGCCTCATTGCTCTCTCCCTCCAGCGAAACGTGATTCTCCGGCGTCATTGCTCTCTCGCTCGAGCGAAACGTGATTCTCCGGCGTCATTGCTCTCTCGCTCGAGCGAAACGTGATTCTCCGGCCTCATTGCTCCCTCGCTCGAGTGAAACGTGGTTCACCGGCCTCATTGCTCTCTCGCTCGAGCGAAACGTGATTCTCCGGCCTCATTGCTCTCTCGCTCGAGCGAAACACGATTCTGCGGCCTCATTGCTCTCTCGCTCGAGCGAAACGTGATTCTCCGGCCTCATTGCTCTCGCTCGAGCGAAACGTGATTCTCCGGCCTCATTGCTCTCTCGCTCCAGCGAAACGTGATTCTCCGGCCTCATTGCTCTCTCGCTCGAGCGAAACGTGATTCTCCGACCTCATTGCCCTCTCGCTCGAGCGAAACGCGATTCTCCTGCCTCATTGCTCTCTCGCTCGAGCGAAACGCGATTCTACGGCCTCATTGCTCTATCGCTCGAGCGAAACGCGATTCTCCGGCCTCATTGCTCTCTCGCTCCAGCGAAACGTGATTCTCCGGCGTCATTGCTCTCTCGCTCGAGCGAAACGTGATTCTCCGGCCTCATTGCTCTCTCGCTCGAGCGAAACACGATTCTGCGGCCTCATTGCTCTCTCGCTCGAGCGAAACGCGATTCTCCGGCCTCATTGCTCTCTCGCTCGAGCAAAACGTGATTCTCCGGCCTCATTGCTCTCTCGCTCCAGCGAAACGTGATTCTCTGGCGTCATTGCTACCTCGCTCGAGCGAAACGTGATTCTCCGACCTCATTGCTCTCTCGCTCCTGCGAAACGTGATTCTCCGACCTCATTGCTCCCTCGCTCGAGCGAAATGCGATTCTCCGGCCTCATTGCTCTCTCGCTCGAGCGAAACGTGATTCTCCGTCCTCATTGCCCTCTCGCTCGAGCGAAACGTGATTCTCCGGCCTCATTGCTCTCGCTCCAGCGAAACGTGATTCTCCGGCGTCATTGCTCTCTCGCTCAAGCGAAACGTGATTCTCCGGCCTCATTGCTCTCTCTCTCGAGCAAAACGTGATTCTCCGGCCTCATTGCTCTCGCTCCAGCGAAACGTGATTCTCCGGCGTCATTGCTCTCTCGCTCGAGCGAAACGTGATTCTCCGGCCTCATTGCTCTCTCGCTCGAGCGAAACGTGATTCTCCGGCCTCATTGCTCTCTCGCTCGAGCGAAACGTGATTCTCCGGCCTCATTGCTCTCTCGCTCCAGCGAAACGCGATTCTCCGGCCTCATTGCTCTCTCGCTCGAGTGAAACGTGATTCTCCGGCCTCATTGCTCTCTCGCTCCAGCGAAACGTGATTCTCCGGCCTCATTGCTCTCTCGCTCGAGCGAAACGTGATTCTCCGGCCTCATTGCTCTCTCGCTCGAGCGAAACGCGATTCTCCGGCCTCATTGCTCTCTCGCTCGAGTGAAACGCGATTCTCCGGCCTCATTGCTCTCTCGCTCGAGCGAAACGCGATTCTCCGGCCTCATTGCTCTCTCGCTCGTGCGAAACGTGATTCTTCGGCCTCATTGCTCTCTTGCTCGAGCGAAACGTGATTCAACGGCCTCATTGCTCCCTCGCTCGAGCGAAACGCGATCCTCCGGCCTCATTGCTCTCTCGTTCGAGCGAAACGTGATTCTCCGGCCTCATCGCTCTCTTGCTCGAGCTAAACGTGATTCTCCGGCCTCATTGCTCTCTCGCTCCAGCGAAACGCGATTCTCCGGCCTCATTGCTCTCTCGCTCAAGCGAAACGCGATTCTCCGGCATCATTGCTCTCTCGCTCGAGTGAAACACGATTCTCCGGCCTCATTGCTCTCTCGCTCCAGCGAAACGTGATTCTCTGGCCTCATTGCTCTCTCGCTCAAGCGAAACGCGATTCTCCGGCCTCATTGCTCTCTCGCTCGAGTGAAACGCGATTCTCCGGCCTCATTGCTCTCTCGCTCGAGCAAAACGCGATTCTCCGGCCTCATTGCTCTCTCGCTCGAGCGAAACGTGATTCTCCGGACTCATTGCTCTCTCGCTCGAGCGAAACGCGATTCCCCTGCCTCATTGCTCTCTCGCTCGAGCGAAACGCGATTCTCCGGCCTCATTGCTCTATCGCTCGAGCGAAACGCGATTCTCCGGCCTCATTGCTCTCTCGCTCCAGCGAAACGTGATTCTCCGGCGTCATTGCTCTCTCGCTCGAGCGAAACGTGATTCTCCGGCCTCATTGCTCCCTCGCTCGAGTGAAACGTGGTTCACCGGCCTCATTGCTCTCTCGCTCGAGCGAAACGTGATTCTCCGGCCTCATTGCTCTCTCGCTCGAGCGAAACACGATTCTGCGGCCTCATTGCTCTCTCGCTCGAGCGAAACGCGATTCTCCGGCCTCATTGCTCTCTCGCTCGAGCGAAACGCGATTCTGCGGCCTCATTGCTCTCTCGCTCGAGCGAAACGCGATTCTGCGGCCTCATTGCTCTCTCGCTCGAGCGAAACGCGATTCTGCGGCCTCATTGTTCTCTCGCTCGAGCGAAACGCGATTCTGCGGCCTCATTGCTCTCTCGCTCGAGCGAAACGCGATTCTCCGGCCTCATTGCTCTCTCGCTCCAGCGAAACGTGATTCTCCGGCCTCATTGCTCCCTCGCTCGTGCGAAACGTGATTCTCCGGCATCATTGCTCCCTCGCTCCAGCGAAACGTGATTCTCCGGCCTCATTGCTCGAGCGCTCGAGCGAAACGCGATTCTCCGGCCTCATTGCTCTCTCGCTCGAGCGAAACGCGATTCTCCGGCCTCATTGCTCTCTCGCTCGTGCGAAACGTGATTCTTCGGCCTCATTGCTCTCTTGCTCGAGCGAAACGTGATTCACCGGCCTCATTGCTCCCTCGCTCGAGCGAAACGCGATCCTCCGGCCTCATTGCTCTCTCGTTCGAGCGAAACGTGATTCTCCGGCCTCATCGCTCTCTTGCTCGAGCTAAACGTGATTCTCCGGCCTCATTGCTCTCTCGCTCCAGCGAAACGCGATTCTCCGGCCTCATTGCTCTCTCGCTCAAGCGAAACGCAATTCTCCGGCATCATTGCTCTCTCGCTCGAGTGAAACATGATTCTCCGGCGTCATTGCTCTCTCGCTCCAGCGAAACGTGATTCTCTGGCCTCATTGCTCTCTCGCTCAAGCGAAACGCGATTCTCCGGCCTCATTGCTCTCTCGCTCGAGTGAAACGCGATTCTCCGGCCTCATTGCTCTCTCGCTCGAGCAAAACGCGATTCTCCGGCCTCATTGCTCTCTCGCTCGAGCGAAACGTGATTCTCCGGACTCATTGCTCTCTCGCTCGAGCGAAACGCGATTCTCCGGCCTCATTGCTCTCTCGCTCGAGCGAAACGCGATTCTCCGGCCTCATTGCTCTCTCGCTCGAGCAAAACGCGATTCTCCTGCCTCATTGCTCTCTCGCTCGAGCGAAACGCGATTCTCCGGCCTCATTGCTCTATCGCTCGAGCGAAACGCGATTCTCCGGCCTCATTGCTCTCTCCCTCCAGCGAAACGTGATTCTCCGGCGTCATTGCTCTCTCGCTCGAGCGAAACGTGATTCTCCGGCCTCATTGCTCTCTCGCTCCAGCGAAACGTGATTCTCCGGCGTCATTGCTCTCTCGCTCGAGCGAAACGTGATTCTCCGGCCTCATTGCTCTCTCCCTCCAGCGAAACGTGATTCTCCGGCGTCATTGCTCTCTCGCTCGAGCGAAACGTGATTCTCCGGCGTCATTGCTCTCTCGCTCGAGCGAAACGTGATTCTCCGGCCTCATTGCTCCCTCGCTCGAGTGAAACGTGGTTCACCGGCCTCATTGCTCTCTCGCTCGAGCGAAACGTGATTCTCCGGCCTCATTGCTCTCTCGCTCGAGCGAAACACGATTCTGCGGCCTCATTGCTCTCTCGCTCGAGCGAAACGCGATTCTCCGGCCTCATTGCTCTCTCGCTCGAGCAAAACGTGATTCTCCGGCCTCATTGCTCTCTCGCTCCAGCGAAACGTGATTCTCTGGCGTCATTTCTACCTCGCTCGAGCGAAACGTGATTCTCCGACCTCATTGCTCTCTCGCTCCTGCGAAACGTGATTCTCCGACCTCATTGCTCCCTCGCTCGAGCGAAACGCGATTCTCCGGCCTCATTGCTCTCTCGCTCGAGCGAAACGTGATTCTCCGTCCTCATTGCCCTCTCGCTCGAGCGAAACGTGATTCTCCGGCCTCATTGCTCTCGCTCCAGCGAAACGTGATTCTCCGGCGTCATTGCTCTCTCGCTCGAGCGAAACGTGATTCTCCGGCCTCATTGCTCTCTCGCTCGAGCGAAACGTGATTCTCCGGCCTCATTGCTCTCGCTCGAGCGAAACGTGATTCTCCGGCCTCATTGCTCTCTCGCTCCAGCGAAACGTGATTCTCCGGCCTCATTGCTCTCTCGCTCGAGCGAAACGTGATTCTCCGTCCACATTGCCCTCTCGCTCGAGCGAAACGTTATTCTCCGGCCTCATTGCTCTCGCTCCAGCGAAAGGTGATTCTCCGGCGTCATTGCTCTCTCGCTCGAGCGAAACGTGATTCTCCGGCCTCATTGCTCTCTCTCTCGAGCAAAACGTGATTCTCCGGCCTCATTGCTCTCGCTCCAGCGAAACGTGATTCTCCGGCGTCATTGCTCTCTCGCTCGAGCGAAACGTGATTCTCCGGCCTCATTGCTCTCTCGCTCGAGCGAAACGTGATTCTCCGGCCTCATTGCTCTCTCGCTCGAGCGAAACGTGATTCTCCGGCCTCATTGCTCTCGCTCGAGCGAAACGTGATTCTCCGGCCTCATTGCTCTCTCGCTCCAGCGAAACGTGATTCTCCGGCCTCATTGCTCTCTCGCTCGAGCGAAACGTGATTCTCCGACCTCATTGCCCTCTCGCTCGAGCGAAACGCGATTCTCCTGCCTCATTGCTCTCTCGCTCGAGCGAAACGCGATTCTCCTGCCTCATTGCTCTCTCGCTCGAGCGAAACGCGATTCTCCGGCCTCATTGCTCTATCGCTCGAGCGAAACGCGATTCTCCGGCCTCATTGCTCTCTCCCTCCAGCGAAACGTGATTCTCCGGCGTCATTGCTCTCTCGCTCGAGCGAAACGTGATTCTCCGGCCTCATTGCTCTCTCGCTCCAGCGAAACGTGATTCTCCGGCGTCATTGCTCTCTCGCTCGAGCGAAACGTGATTCTCCGGCCTCATTGCTCTCTCCCTCCAGCGAAACGTGATTCTCCGGCGTCATTGCTCTCTCGCTCGAGCGAAACGTGATTCTCCGGCGTCATTGCTCTCTCGCTCGAGCGAAACGTGATTCTCCGGCCTCATTGCTCCCTCGCTCGAGTGAAACGTGGTTCACCGGCCTCATTGCTCTCTCGCTCGAGCGAAACGTGATTCTCCGGCCTCATTGCTCTCTCGCTCGAGCGAAACACGATTCTGCGGCCTCATTGCTCTCTCGCTCGAGCGAAACGCGATTCTCCGGCCTCATTGCTCTCTCGCTCGAGCAAAACGTGATTCTCCGGCCTCATTGCTCTCTCGCTCCAGCGAAACGTGATTCTCTGGCGTCATTTCTACCTCGCTCGAGCGAAACGTGATTCTCCGACCTCATTGCTCTCTCGCTCCTGCGAAACGTGATTCTCCGACCTCATTGCTCCCTCGCTCGAGCGAAACGCGATTCTCCGGCCTCATTGCTCTCTCGCTCGAGCGAAACGTGATTCTCCGTCCTCATTGCCCTCTCGCTCGAGCGAAACGTGATTCTCCGGCCTCATTGCTCTCGCTCCAGCGAAACGTGATTCTCCGGCGTCATTGCTCTCTCGCTCGAGCGAAACGTGATTCTCCGGCCTCATTGCTCTCTCGCTCGAGCGAAACGTGATTCTCCGGCCTCATTGCTCTCGCTCGAGCGAAACGTGATTCTCCGGCCTCATTGCTCTCTCGCTCCAGCGAAACGTGATTCTCCGGCCTCATTGCTCTCTCGCTCGAGCGAAACGTGATTCTCCGTCCTCATTGCCCTCTCGCTCGAGCGAAACGTTATTCTCCGGCCTCATTGCTCTCGCTCCAGCGAAAGGTGATTCTCCGGCGTCATTGCTCTCTCGCTCGAGCGAAACGTGATTCTCCGGCCTCATTGCTCTCTCTCTCGAGCAAAACGTGATTCTCCGGCCTCATTGCTCTCGCTCCAGCGAAACGTGATTCTCCGGCGTCATTGCTCTCTCGCTCGAGCGAAACGTGATTCTCCGGCCTCATTGCTCTCTCGCTCGAGCGAAACGTGATTCTCCGGCCTCATTGCTCTCTCGCTCGAGCGAAACGTGATTCTCCGGCCTCATTGCTCTCGCTCGAGCGAAACGTGATTCTCCGGCCTCATTGCTCTCTCGCTCCAGCGAAACGTGATTCTCCGGCCTCATTGCTCTCTCGCTCGAGCGAAACGTGATTCTCCGACCTCATTGCCCTCTCGCTCGAGCGAAACGCGATTCTCCTGCCTCATTGCTCTCTCGCTCGAGCGAAACGCGATTCTACGGCCTCATTGCTCTATCGCTCGAGCGAAACGCGATTCTCCGGCCTCATTGCTCTCTCGCTCCAGCGAAACGTGATTCTCCGGCGTCATTGCTCTCTCGCTCGAGCGAAACGTGATTCTCCGGCCTCATTGCTCTCTCGCTCGAGCGAAACACGATTCTGCGGCCTCATTGCTCTCTCGCTCGAGCGAAACGCGATTCTCCGGCCTCATTGCTCTCTCGCTCGAGCAAAACGTGATTCTCCGGCCTCATTGCTCTCTCGCTCCAGCGAAACGTGATTCTCTGGCGTCATTGCTACCTCGCTCGAGCGAAACGTGATTCTCCGACCTCATTGCTCTCTCGCTCCTGCGAAACGTGATTCTCCGACCTCATTGCTCCCTCGCTCGAGCGAAACGCGATTCTCCGGCCTCATTGCTCTCTCGCTCGAGCGAAACGTGATTCTCCGTCCTCATTGCCCTCTCGCTCGAGCGAAACGTGATTCTCCGGCCTCATTGCTCTCGCTCCAGCGAAACGTGATTCTCCGGCGTCATTGCTCTCTCGCTCAAGCGAAACGTGATTCTCCGTCCTCATTGCCCTCTCGCTCGAGCGAAACGTGATTCTCCGGCCTCATTGCTCTCTCGCTCGAGCGAAACGCGATTCTCCGGCCTCATTGCTCTCTCGCTCGAGTGAAACGCGATTCTCCGGCCTCATTGCTCTCTCGCTCGAGCGAAACGCGATTCTCCGGCCTCATTGCTCTCTCGCTCGTGCGAAACGTGATTCTTCGGCCTCATTGCTCTCTTGCTCGAGCGAAACGTGATTCAACGGCCTCATTGCTCCCTCGCTCGAGCGAAACGCGATCCTCCGGCCTCATTGCTCTCTCGTTCGAGCGAAACGTGATTCTCCGGCCTCATCGCTCTCTTGCTCGAGCTAAACGTGATTCTCCGGCCTCATTGCTCTCTCGCTCCAGCGAAACGCGATTCTCCGGCCTCATTGCTCTCTCGCTCAAGCGAAACGCGATTCTCCGGCATCATTGCTCTCTCGCTCGAGTGAAACACGATTCTCCGGCGTCATTGCTCTCTCGCTCCAGCGAAACGTGATTCTCTGGCCTCATTGCTCTCTCGCTCAAGCGAAACGCGATTCTCCGGCCTCATTGCTCTCTCGCTCGAGTGAAACGCGATTCTCCGGCCTCATTGCTCTCTCGCTCGAGCAAAACGCGATTCTCCGGCCTCATTGCTCTCTCGCTCGAGCGAAACGTGATTCTCCGGACTCATTGCTCTCTCGCTCGAGCGAAACGCGATTCTCCTGCCTCATTGCTCTCTCGCTCGAGCGAAACGCGATTCTCCGGCCTCATTGCTCTATCGCTCGAGCGAAACGCGATTCTCCGGCCTCATTGCTCTCTCGCTCCAGCGAAACGTGATTCTCCGGCGTCATTGCTCTCTCGCTCGAGCGAAACGTGATTCTCCGGCCTCATTGCTCCCTCGCTCGAGTGAAACGTGGTTCACCGGCCTCATTGCTCTCTCGCTCGAGCGAAACGTGATTCTCCGGCCTCATTGCTCTCTCGCTCGAGCGAAACACGATTCTGCGGCCTCATTGCTCTCTCGCTCGAGCGAAACGCGATTCTCCGGCCTCATTGCTCTCTCGCTCGAGCGAAACGCGATTCTGCGGCCTCATTGCTCTCTCGCTCGAGCGAAACGCGATTCTGCGGCCTCATTGCTCTCTCGCTCGAGCGAAACGCGATTCTGCGGCCTCATTGCTCTCTCGCTCGAGCGAAACGCGATTCTGCGGCCTCATTGCTCTCTCGCTCGAGCGAAACGCGATTCTGCGGCCTCATTGTTCTCTCGCTCGAGCGAAACGCGATTCTGCGGCCTCATTGCTCTCTCGCTCGAGCGAAACGCGATTCTCCGGCCTCATTGCTCTCTCGCTCCAGCGAAACGTGATTCTCCGGCCTCATTGCTCCCTCGCTCGTGCGAAACGTGATTCTCCGGCATCATTGCTCCCTCGCTCCAGCGAAACGTGATTCTCCGGCCTCATTGCTCGAGCGCTCGAGCGAAACGCGATTCTCCGGCCTCATTGCTCTCTCGCTCGAGCGAAATGCGATTCTCCGGCCTCATTGCTCTCTCGCTCGTGCGAAACGTGATTCTTCGGCCTCATTGCTCTCTTGCTCGAGCGAAACGTGATTCACCGGCCTCATTGCTCCCTCGCTCGAGCGAAACGCGATCCTCCGGCCTCATTGCTCTCTCGTTCGAGCGAAACGTGATTCTCCGGCCTCATCGCTCTCTTGCTCGAGCTAAACGTGATTCTCCGGCCTCATTGCTCTCTCGCTCCAGCGAAACGCGATTCTCCGGCCTCATTGCTCTCTCGCTCAAGCGAAACGCAATTCTCCGGCATCATTGCTCTCTCGCTCGAGTGAAACATGATTCTCCGGCGTCATTGCTCTCTCGCTCCAGCGAAACGTGATTCTCTGGCCTCATTGCTCTCTCGCTCAAGCGAAACGCGATTCTCCGGCCTCATTGCTCTCTCGCTCGAGTGAAACGCGATTCTCCGGCCTCATTGCTCTCTCGCTCGAGCAAAACGCGATTCTCCGGCCTCATTGCTCTCTCGCTCGAGCGAAACGTGATTCTCCGGACTCATTGCTCTCTCGCTCGAGCGAAACGCGATTCTCCGGCCTCATTGCTCTCTCGCTCGAGCGAAACGCGATTCTCCGGCCTCATTGCTCTCTCGCTCGAGCAAAACGCGATTCTCCTGCCTCATTGCTCTCTCGCTCGAGCGAAACGCGATTCTCCGGCCTCATTGCTCTATCGCTCGAGCGAAACGCGATTCTCCGGCCTCATTGCTCTCTCCCTCCAGCGAAACGTGATTCTCCGGCGTCATTGCTCTCTCGCTCGAGCGAAACGTGATTCTCCGGCCTCATTGCTCTCTCGCTCCAGCGAAACGTGATTCTCCGGCGTCATTGCTCTCTCGCTCGAGCGAAACGTGATTCTCCGGCCTCATTGCTCTCTCCCTCCAGCGAAACGTGATTCTCCGGCGTCATTGCTCTCTCGCTCGAGCGAAACGTGATTCTCCGGCGTCATTGCTCTCTCGCTCGAGCGAAACGTGATTCTCCGGCCTCATTGCTCCCTCGCTCGAGTGAAACGTGGTTCACCGGCCTCATTGCTCTCTCGCTCGAGCGAAACGTGATTCTCCGGCCTCATTGCTCTCTCGCTCGAGCGAAACACGATTCTGCGGCCTCATTGCTCTCTCGCTCGAGCGAAACGCGATTCTCCGGCCTCATTGCTCTCTCGCTCGAGCAAAACGTGATTCTCCGGCCTCATTGCTCTCTCGCTCCAGCGAAACGTGATTCTCTGGCGTCATTTCTACCTCGCTCGAGCGAAACGTGATTCTCCGACCTCATTGCTCTCTCGCTCCTGCGAAACGCGATTCTCCGGCCTCATTGCTCTCTCGCTCGAGCGAAACGTGATTCTCCGTCCTCATTGCCCTCTCGCTCGAGCGAAACGTGATTCTCCGGCCTCATTGCTCTCGCTCCAGCGAAACGTGATTCTCCGGCGTCATTGCTCTCTCGCTCGAGCGAAACGTGATTCTCCGGCCTCATTGCTCTCTCTCTCGAGCAAAACGTGATTCTCCGGCCTCATTGCTCTCGCTCCAGCGAAACGTGATTCTCCGGCGTCATTACTCTCTCGCTCGAGCGAAACGTGATTCTCCGGCCTCATTGCTCTCTCGCTCGAGCGAAACGTGATTCTCCGGCCTCATTGCTCTCTCGCTCGAGCGAAACGCGATTCTCCGGCCTCATTGCTCTCTCGCTCGTGCGAAACGTGATTCTTCGGCCTCATTGCTCTCTTGCTCGAGCGAAACGTGATTCAACGGCCTCATTGCTCCCTCGCTCGAGCGAAACGCGATCCTCCGGCCTCATTGCTCTCTCGTTCGAGCGAAACGTGATTCTCCGGCCTCATCGCTCTCTTGCTCGAGCTAAACGTGATTCTCCGGCCTCATTGCTCTCTCGCTCCAGCGAAACGCGATTCTCCGGCCTCATTGCTCTCTCGCTCAAGCGAAACGCGATTCTCCGGCATCATTGCTCTCTCGCTCGAGTGAAACACGATTCTCCGGCGTCATTGCTCTCTCGCTCCAGCGAAACGTGATTCTCTGGCCTCATTGCTCTCTCGCTCAAGCGAAACGCGATTCTCCGGCCTCATTGCTCTCTCGCTCGAGTGAAACGCGATTCTCCGGCCTCATTGCTCTCTCGCTCGAGCAAAACGCGATTCTCCGGCCTCATTGCTCTCTCGCTCGAGCGAAACGTGATTCTCCGGACTCATTGCTCTCTCGCTCGAGCGAAACGCGATTCTCCTGCCTCATTGCTCTCTCGCTCGAGCGAAACGCGATTCTCCGGCCTCATTGCTCTATCGCTCGAGCGAAACGCGATTCTCCGGCCTCATTGCTCTCTCGCTCCAGCGAAACGTGATTCTCCGGCGTCATTGCTCTCTCGCTCGAGCGAAACGTGATTCTCCGGCCTCATTGCTCCCTCGCTCGAGTGAAACGTGGTTCACCGGCCTCATTGCTCTCTCGCTCGAGCGAAACGTGATTCTCCGGCCTCATTGCTCTCTCGCTCGAGCGAAACACGATTCTGCGGCCTCATTGCTCTCTCGCTCGAGCGAAACGCGATTCTCCGGCCTCATTGCTCTCTCGCTCGAGCGAAACGCGATTCTGCGGCCTCATTGCTCTCTCGCTCGAGCGAAACGCGATTCTGCGGCCTCATTGCTCTCTCGCTCGAGCGAAACGCGATTCTGCGGCCTCATTGTTCTCTCGCTCGAGCGAAACGCGATTCTGCGGCCTCATTGCTCTCTCGCTCGAGCGAAACGCGATTCTCCGGCCTCATTGCTCTCTCGCTCCAGCGAAACGTGATTCTCCGGCCTCATTGCTCCCTCGCTCGTGCGAAACGTGATTCTCCGGCATCATTGCTCCCTCGCTCCAGCGAAACGTGATTCTCCGGCCTCATTGCTCGAGCGCTCGAGCGAAACGCGATTCTCCGGCCTCATTGCTCTCTCGCTCGAGCGAAACGCGATTCTCCGGCCTCATTGCTCTCTCGCTCGTGCGAAACGTGATTCTTCGGCCTCATTGCTCTCTTGCTCGAGCGAAACGTGATTCACCGGCCTCATTGCTCCCTCGCTCGAGCGAAACGCGATCCTCCGGCCTCATTGCTCTCTCGTTCGAGCGAAACGTGATTCTCCGGCCTCATCGCTCTCTTGCTCGAGCTAAACGTGATTCTCCGGCCTCATTGCTCTCTCGCTCCAGCGAAACGCGATTCTCCGGCCTCATTGCTCTCTCGCTCAAGCGAAACGCAATTCTCCGGCATCATTGCTCTCTCGCTCGAGTGAAACATGATTCTCCGGCGTCATTGCTCTCTCGCTCCAGCGAAACGTGATTCTCTGGCCTCATTGCTCTCTCGCTCAAGCGAAACGCGATTCTCCGGCCTCATTGCATTCTCGCTCGAGTGAAACGCGATTCTCCGGCCTCATTGCTCTCTCGCTCGAGCAAAACGCGATTCTCCGGCCTCATTGCTCTCTCGCTCGAGCGAAACGTGATTCTCCGGACTCATTGCTCTCTCGCTCGAGCGAAACGCGATTCTCCGGCCTCATTGCTCTCTCGCTCGAGCGAAACGCGATTCTCCGGCCTCATTGCTCTCTCGCTCGAGCAAAACGCGATTCTCCTGCCTCATTGCTCTCTCGCTCGAGCGAAACGCGATTCTCCGGCCTCATTGCTCTATCGCTCGAGCGAAACGCGATTCTCCGGCCTCATTGCTCTCTCCCTCCAGCGAAACGTGATTCTCCGGCGTCATTGCTCTCTCGCTCGAGCGAAACGTGATTCTCCGGCCTCATTGCTCTCTCGCTCCAGCGAAACGTGATTCTCCGGCGTCATTGCTCTCTCGCTCGAGCGAAACGTGATTCTCCGGCCTCATTGCTCTCTCCCTCCAGCGAAACGTGATTCTCCGGCGTCATTGCTCTCTCGCTCGAGCGAAACGTGATTCTCCGGCGTCATTGCTCTCTCGCTCGAGCGAAACGTGATTCTCCGGCCTCATTGCTCCCTCGCTCGAGTGAAACGTGGTTCACCGGCCTCATTGCTCTCTCGCTCGAGCGAAACGTGATTCTCCGGCCTCATTGCTCTCTCGCTCGAGCGAAACACGATTCTGCGGCCTCATTGCTCTCTCGCTCGAGCGAAACGCGATTCTCCGGCCTCATTGCTCTCTCGCTCGAGCAAAACGTGATTCTCCGGCCTCATTGCTCTCTCGCTCCAGCGAAACGTGATTCTCTGGCGTCATTTCTACCTCGCTCGAGCGAAACGTGATTCTCCGACCTCATTGCTCTCTCGCTCCTGCGAAACGTGATTCTCCGACCTCATTGCTCCCTCGCTCGAGCGAAACGCGATTCTCCGGCCTCATTGCTCTCTCGCTCGAGCGAAACGTGATTCTCCGTCCTCATTGCCCTCTCGCTCGAGCGAAACGTGATTCTCCGGCCTCATTGCTCTCGCTCCAGCGAAACGTGATTCTCCGGCGTCATTGCTCTCTCGCTCGAGCGAAACGTGATTCTCCGGCCTCATTGCTCTCTCGCTCGAGCGAAACGTGATTCTCCGGCCTCATTGCTCTCTCGCTCGAGCGAAACGTGATTCTCCGGCCTCATTGCTCTCGCTCGAGCGAAACGTGATTCTCCGGCCTCATTGCTCTCTCGCTCCAGCGAAACGTGATTCTCCGGCCTCATTGCTCTCTCGCTCGAGCGAAACGTGATTCTCCGTCCTCATTGCCCTCTCGCTCGAGCGAAACGTGATTCTCCGGCCTCATTGCTCTCGCTCCAGCGAAAGGTGATTCTCCGGCGTCATTGCTCTCTCGCTCGAGCGAAACGTGATTCTCCGGCCTCATTGCTCTCTCTCTCGAGCAAAACGTGATTCTCCGGCCTCATTGCTCTCGCTCCAGCGAAACGTGATTCTCCGGCGTCATTGCTCTCTCGCTCGAGCGAAACGTGATTCTCCGGCCTCATTGCTCTCTCGCTCGAGCGAAACGTGATTCTCCGGCCTCATTGCTCTCTCGCTCGAGCGAAACGTGATTCTCCGGCCTCATTGCTCTCGCTCGAGCGAAACGTGATTCTCCGGCCTCATTGCTCTCTCGCTCCAGCGAAACGTGATTCTCCGGCCTCATTGCTCTCTCGCTCGAGCGAAACGTGATTCTCCGACCTCATTGCCCTCTCGCTCGAGCGAAACGCGATTCTCCTGCCTCATTGCTCTCTCGCTCGAGCGAAACGCGATTCTACGGCCTCATTGCTCTATCGCTCGAGCGAAACGCGATTCTCCGGCCTCATTGCTCTCTCGCTCCAGCGAAACGTGATTCTCCGGCGTCATTGCTCTCTCGCTCGAGCGAAACGTGATTCTCCGGCCTCATTGCTCTCTCGCTCGAGCGAAACACGATTCTGCGGCCTCATTGCTCTCTCGCTCGAGCGAAACGCGATTCTCCGGCCTCATTGCTCTCTCGCTCGAGCAAAACGTGATTCTCCGGCCTCATTGCTCTCTCGCTCCAGCGAAACGTGATTCTCTGGCGTCATTGCTACCTCGCTCGAGCGAAACGTGATTCTCCGACCTCATTGCTCTCTCGCTCCTGCGAAACGTGATTCTCCGACCTCATTGCTCCCTCGCTCGAGCGAAACGCGATTCTCCGGCCTCATTGCTCTCTCGCTCGAGCGAAACGTGATTCTCCGTCCTCATTGCCCTCTCGCTCGAGCGAAACGTGATTCTCCGGCCTCATTGCTCTCGCTCCAGCGAAACGTGATTCTCCGGCGTCATTGCTCTCTCGCTCAAGCGAAACGTGATTCTCCGGCCTCATTGCTCTCTCTCTCGAGCAAAACGTGATTCTCCGGCCTCATTGCTCTCGCTCCAGCGAAACGTGATTCTCCGGCGTCATTGCTCTCTCGCTCGAGCGAAACGTGATTCTCCGGCCTCATTGCTCTCTCGCTCGAGCGAAACGTGATTCTCCGGCCTCATTGCTCTCTCGCTCGAGCGAAACGTGATTCTCCGGCCTCATTGCTCTCTCGCTCCAGCGAAACGCGATTCTCCGGCCTCATTGCTCTCTCGCTCGAGTGAAACGTGATTCTCCGGCCTCATTGCTCTCTCGCTCCAGCGAAACGTGATTCTCCGGCCTCATTGCTCTCTCGCTCGAGCGAAACGTGATTCTCCGGCCTCATTGCTCTCTCGCTCGAGCGAAACGCGATTCTCCGGCCTCATTGCTCTCTCGCTCGAGTGAAACGCGATTCTCCGGCCTCATTGCTCTCTCGCTCGAGCGAAACGCGATTCTCCGGCCTCATTGCTCTCTCGCTCGTGCGAAACGTGATTCTTCGGCCTCATTGCTCTCTTGCTCGAGCGAAACGTGATTCAACGGCCTCATTGCTCCCTCGCTCGAGCGAAACGCGATCCTCCGGCCTCATTGCTCTCTCGTTCGAGCGAAACGTGATTCTCCGGCCTCATCGCTCTCTTGCTCGAGCTAAACGTGATTCTCCGGCCTCATTGCTCTCTCGCTCCAGCGAAACGCGATTCTCCGGCCTCATTGCTCTCTCGCTCAAGCGAAACGCGATTCTCCGGCATCATTGCTCTCTCGCTCGAGTGAAACACGATTCTCCGGCGTCATTGCTCTCTCGCTCCAGCGAAACGTGATTCTCTGGCCTCATTGCTCTCTCGCTCAAGCGAAACGCGATTCTCCGGCCTCATTGCTCTCTCGCTCGAGTGAAACGCGATTCTCCGGCCTCATTGCTCTCTCGCTCGAGCAAAACGCGATTCTCCGGCCTCATTGCTCTCTCGCTCGAGCGAAACGTGATTCTCCGGACTCATTGCTCTCTCGCTCGAGCGAAACGCGATTCTCCTGCCTCATTGCTCTCTCGCTCGAGCGAAACGCGATTCTCCGGCCTCATTGCTCTATCGCTCGAGCGAAACGCGATTCTCCGGCCTCATTGCTCTCTCGCTCCAGCGAAACGTGATTCTCCGGCGTCATTGCTCTCTCGCTCGAGCGAAACGTGATTCTCCGGCCTCATTGCTCCCTCGCTCGAGTGAAACGTGGTTCACCGGCCTCATTGCTCTCTCGCTCGAGCGAAACGTGATTCTCCGGCCTCATTGCTCTCTCGCTCGAGCGAAACACGATTCTGCGGCCTCATTGCTCTCTCGCTCGAGCGAAACGCGATTCTCCGGCCTCATTGCTCTCTCGCTCGAGCGAAACGCGATTCTGCGGCCTCATTGCTCTCTCGCTCGAGCGAAACGCGATTCTGCGGCCTCATTGCTCTCTCGCTCGAGCGAAACGCGATTCTGCGGCCTCATTGTTCTCTCGCTCGAGCGAAACGCGATTCTGCGGCCTCATTGCTCTCTCGCTCGAGCGAAACGCGATTCTCCGGCCTCATTGCTCTCTCGCTCCAGCGAAACGTGATTCTCCGGCCTCATTGCTCCCTCGCTCGTGCGAAACGTGATTCTCCGGCATCATTGCTCCCTCGCTCCAGCGAAACGTGATTCTCCGGCCTCATTGCTCGAGCGCTCGAGCGAAACGCGATTCTCCGGCCTCATTGCTCTCTCGCTCGAGCGAAACGCGATTCTCCGGCCTCATTGCTCTCTCGCTCGTGCGAAACGTGATTCTTCGGCCTCATTGCTCTCTTGCTCGAGCGAAACGTGATTCACCGGCCTCATTGCTCCCTCGCTCGAGCGAAACGCGATCCTCCGGCCTCATTGCTCTCTCGTTCGAGCGAAACGTGATTCTCCGGCCTCATCGCTCTCTTGCTCGAGCTAAACGTGATTCTCCGGCCTCATTGCTCTCTCGCTCCAGCGAAACGCGATTCTCCGGCCTCATTGCTCTCTCGCTCAAGCGAAACGCAATTCTCCGGCATCATTGCTCTCTCGCTCGAGTGAAACATGATTCTCCGGCGTCATTGCTCTCTCGCTCCAGCGAAACGTGATTCTCTGGCCTCATTGCTCTCTCGCTCAAGCGAAACGCGATTCTCCGGCCTCATTGCTCTCTCGCTCGAGTGAAACGCGATTCTCCGGCCTCATTGCTCTCTCGCTCGAGCAAAACGCGATTCTCCGGCCTCATTGCTCTCTCGCTCGAGCGAAACGTGATTCTCCGGACTCATTGCTCTCTCGCTCGAGCGAAACGCGATTCTCCGGCCTCATTGCTCTCTCGCTCGAGCGAAACGCGATTCTCCGGCCTCATTGCTCTCTCGCTCGAGCAAAACGCGATTCTCCTGCCTCATTGCTCTCTCGCTCGAGCGAAACGCGATTCTCCGGCCTCATTGCTCTATCGCTCGAGCGAAACGCGATTCTCCGGCCTCATTGCTCTCTCCCTCCAGCGAAACGTGATTCTCCGGCGTCATTGCTCTCTCGCTCGAGCGAAACGTGATTCTCCGGCCTCATTGCTCTCTCGCTCCAGCGAAACGTGATTCTCCGGCGTCATTGCTCTCTCGCTCGAGCGAAACGTGATTCTCCGGCCTCATTGCTCTCTCCCTCCAGCGAAACGTGATTCTCCGGCGTCATTGCTCTCTCGCTCGAGCGAAACGTGATTCTCCGGCGTCATTGCTCTCTCGCTCGAGCGAAACGTGATTCTCCGGCCTCATTGCTCCCTCGCTCGAGTGAAACGTGGTTCACCGGCCTCATTGCTCTCTCGCTCGAGCGAAACGTGATTCTCCGGCCTCATTGCTCTCTCGCTCGAGCGAAACACGATTCTGCGGCCTCATTGCTCTCTCGCTCGAGCGAAACGCGATTCTCCGGCCTCATTGCTCTCTCGCTCGAGCAAAACGTGATTCTCCGGCCTCATTGCTCTCTCGCTCCAGCGAAACGTGATTCTCTGGCGTCATTTCTACCTCGCTCGAGCGAAACGTGATTCTCCGACCTCATTGCTCTCTCGCTCCTGCGAAACGTGATTCTCCGACCTCATTGCTCCCTCGCTCGAGCGAAACGCGATTCTCCGGACTCATTGCTCTCTCGCTCGAGCGAAACGTGATTCTCCGTCCTCATTGCCCTCTCGCTCGAGCGAAACGTGATTCTCCGGCCTCATTGCTCTCGCTCCAGCGAAACGTGATTCTCCGGCGTCATTGCTCTCTCGCTCGAGCGAAACGTGATTCTCCGGCCTCATTGCTCTCTCTCTCGAGCAAAACGTGATTCTCCGGCCTCATTGCTCTCGCTCCAGCGAAACGTGATTCTCCGGCGTCATTGCTCTCTCGCTCGAGCGAAACGTGATTCTCCGGCCTCATTGCTCTCTCGCTCCAGCGAAACGCGATTCTCCGGCCTCATTGCTCACTCGCTCGAGCGAAACGCGATTCTCCGGCCTCATTGCTCCCTCGCTCCAGCGAAACGTGATTCTCCGGCCTCATTGCTCTCTCGATCGAGTGAAACGCGATTCTCCGGCCTCATTGCTCTCTCGCTCGAGCGAAACGTGATTCTCCGGCCTCATTGCTCACTCGCTCGAGCGAAACGTGATTCTCCGGCCTCATTGCTCTCTCGCTCGAGCGAAACGTGATTCTCCGGCCTCATTGCTCTCTCGATCGAGTGAAACGCGATTCTCCGGCCTCATTGCTCTATCGCTCGAGCGAAACGTGATTCTCCGGCCTCATTGCTCACTCGCTCGAGCGAAACGCGATTCTCCGGCCTCATTGCTCCCTCGCTCCAGCGAAACGTGATTCTCCGGCCTCATTGCTCTCTCGCTCGAGCGAAACGTGATTCTCCGGCCTCATTGCTCTCTCGCTCGAGCGAAACGTGATTCTCCGGCCTCATTGCTCTCTCGCTCGAGCGAAACGTGATTCTCCGGCCTCATTGCTCTCTCGCTCGAGCGAAACGTGATTCTCCGGCCTCATTGCTCTCGCTCGAGCGAAACGTGATTCTCCGGCCTCATTGCTCTCTCGCTCCAGCGAAACGTGATTCTCCGGCCTCATTGCTCTCTCGCTCGAGCGAAACGTGATTCTCCGTTCTCATTGCCCTCTCGCTCGAGCGAAACGTGATTCTCCGGCCTCATTGCTCTCGCTCCAGCGAAAGGTGATTCTCCGGCGTCATTGCTCTCTCGCTCGAGCGAAACGTGATTCTCCGGCCTCATTGCTCTCTCTCTCGAGCAAAACGTGATTCTCCGGCCTCATTGCTCTCGCTCCAGCGAAACGTGATTCTCCGGCCTCATTGCTCTCTCGCTCGAGCGAAACATGATTCTCCGGCCTCATTGCTCTCTCGCTCGAGCGAAACGTGATTCTCCGGCCTCATTGCTCTCTCGTTCGAGTGAAACGTGATTCTCCGACCTCATTGCTCTCTTGCTCGAGCGAAACGTGATTCACCAGCCTCATTGCTCCCTCGCTCGAGCGAAACGCGATCCTCCGGCCTCATTGCTCTCTCGTTCGAGCGAAACGTGATTCTCCGGCCTCATCGCTCTCTTGCTCGAGCTAAACGTGATTCTCCGGCCTCATTGCTCTCTCGCTCCAGCGAAACGCGATTCTCCGGCCTCATTGCTCTCTCGCTCAAGCGAAACGCAATTCTCCGGCATCATTGCTCTCTCGCTCGAGTGAAACACGATTCTCCGGCGTCATTGCTCTCTCGCTCCAGCGAAACGTGATTCTCTGGCCTCATTGCTCTCTCGCTCAAGCGAAACGCGATTCTCCGGCCTCATTGCTCTCTCGCTCGAGTGAAACGCGATTCTCCGGCCTCATTGCTCTCTCGCTCGAGCAAAACGCGATTCTCCGGCCTCATTGCTCTCTCGCTCGAGCGAAACGTGATTCTCCAGACTCATTGCTCTCTCGCTCGAGCGAAACGCGATTCTCCTGCCTCATTGCTCTCTCGCTCGAGCGAAACGCGATTCTCCGGCCTCATTGCTCTATCGCTCGAGCGAAACGCGATTCTCCGGCCTCATTGCTCTCTCCCTCCAGCGAAACGTGATTCTCCGGCGTCATTGCTCTCTCGCTCGAGCGAAACGTGATTCTCCGGCCTCATTGCTCTCTCGCTCCAGCGAAACGTGATTCTCCGGCGTCATTGCTCTCTCGCTCGAGCGAAACGTGATTCTCCGGCCTCATTGCTCTCTCGCTCCAGCGAAACGTGATTCTCCGGCCTCATTGCTCTCTCGCTCGAGCGAAACGTGATTCTCCGGCCTCATTGCTCTCTCGCTCGAGCGAAACACGATTCTGCGGCCTCATTGCTCTCTCGCTCGAGCGAAACGCGATTCTCCGGCCTCATTGCTCTCTCGCTCGAGCAAAACGTGATTCTCCGGCCTCATTGCTCTCTCGCTCCAGCGAAACGTGATTCTCTGGCGTCATTTCTACCTCGCTCGAGCGAAACGTGATTCTCCGACCTCATTGCTCCCTCGCTCGAGCGAAACGCGATTCTCCGGCCTCATTGCTCTCTCGCTCGAGCGAAACGTGATTCTCCGTCCTCATTGCCCTCTCGCTCGAGCGAAACGTGATTCTCCGGCCTCATTGCTCTCGCTCCAGCGAAACGTGATTCTCCGGCGTCATTGCTCTCTCGCTCGAGCGAAACGTGATTCTCCGGCCTCATTGCTCTCTCTCTCGAGCAAAACGTGATTCTCCGGCCTCATTGCTCTCGCTCCAGCGAAACGTGATTCTCCGGCGTCATTGCTCTCTCGCTCGAGCGAAACGTGATTCTCCGGCCTCATTGCTCTCTCGCTCGAGCGAAACGTGATTCTCCGGCCTCATTGCTCTCTCGCTCGAGCGAAACGTGATTCTCCGGCCTCATTGCTCTCGCTCGAGCGAAACGTGATTCTCCGGCCTCATTGCTCTCTCGCTCCAGCGAAACGTGATTCTCCGGCCTCATTGCTCTCTCGCTCGAGCGAAACGTGATTCTCCGTCCTCATTGCCCTCTCGCTCGAGCGAAACGTGATTCTCCGGCCTCATTGCTCTCGCTCCAGCGAAAGGTGATTCTCCGGCGTCATTGCTCTCTCTCTCGAGCAAAACGTGATTCTCCGGCCTCATTGCTCTCGCTCCAGCGAAACGTGATTCTCCGGCGTCATTGCTCTCTCGCTCGAGCGAAACATGATTCTCCGGCCTCATTGCTCTCTCGCTCGAGCGAAACGTGATTCTCCGGCCTCATTGCTCTCTCGCTCGAGCGAAACGTGATTCTCCGGCCTCATTGCTCTCGCTCGAGCGAAACGTGATTCTCCGGCCTCATTGCTCTCTCGCTCCAGCGAAACGTGATTCTCCGGCCTCATTGCTCTCTCGCTCGAGCGAAACGTGATTCTCCGACCTCATTGCCCTCTCGCTCGAGCGAAACGCGATTCTCCTGCCTCATTGCTCTCTCGCTCAAGCGAAACGCGATTCTCCGGCCTCATTGCTCTCTCGCTCGAGTGAAACGCGATTCTCCGGCCTCATTGCTCTCTCGCTCGAGCAAAACGCGATTCTCCGGCCTCATTGCTCTCTCGCTCGAGCGAAACGTGATTCTCCGGACTCATTGCTCTCTCGCTCGAGCGAAACGCGATTCTCCGGCCTCATTGCTCTCTCGCTCGAGCGAAACGCGATTCTCCGGCCTCATTGCTCTCTCGCTCGAGCAAAACGCGATTCTCCTGCCTCATTGCTCTCTCGCTCGAGCGAAACGCGATTCTCCGGCCTCATTGCTCTATCGCTCGAGCGAAACGCGATTCTCCGGCCTCATTGCTCTCTCCCTCCAGCGAAACGTGATTCTCCGGCGTCATTGCTCTCTCGCTCGAGCGAAACGTGATTCTCCGGCCTCATTGCTCTCTCGCTCCAGCGAAACGTGATTCTCCGGCGTCATTGCTCTCTCGCTCGAGCGAAACGTGATTCTCCGGCCTCATTGCTCTCTCCCTCCAGCGAAACGTGATTCTCCGGCGTCATTGCTCTCTCGCTCGAGCGAAACGTGATTCTCCGGCGTCATTGCTCTCTCGCTCGAGCGAAACGTGATTCTCCGGCCTCATTGCTCCCTCGCTCGAGTGAAACGTGGTTCACCGGCCTCATTGCTCTCTCGCTCGAGCGAAACGTGATTCTCCGGCCTCATTGCTCTCTCGCTCGAGCGAAACACGATTCTGCGGCCTCATTGCTCTCTCGCTCGAGCGAAACGCGATTCTCCGGCCTCATTGCTCTCTCGCTCGAGCAAAACGTGATTCTCCGGCCTCATTGCTCTCTCGCTCCAGCGAAACGTGATTCTCTGGCGTCATTTCTACCTCGCTCGAGCGAAACGTGATTCTCCGACCTCATTGCTCTCTCGCTCCTGCGAAACGTGATTCTCCGACCTCATTGCTCCCTCGCTCGAGCGAAACGCGATTCTCCGGACTCATTGCTCTCTCGCTCGAGCGAAACGTGATTCTCCGTCCTCATTGCCCTCTCGCTCGAGCGAAACGTGATTCTCCGGCCTCATTGCTCTCGCTCCAGCGAAACGTGATTCTCCGGCGTCATTGCTCTCTCGCTCGAGCGAAACGTGATTCTCCGGCCTCATTGCTCTCTCTCTCGAGCAAAACGTGATTCTCCGGCCTCATTGCTCTCGCTCCAGCGAAACGTGATTCTCCGGCGTCATTGCTCTCTCGCTCGAGCGAAACGTGATTCTCCGGCCTCATTGCTCTCTCGCTCCAGCGAAACGCGATTCTCCGGCCTCATTGCTCACTCGCTCGAGCGAAACGCGATTCTCCGGCCTCATTGCTCCCTCGCTCCAGCGAAACGTGATTCTCCGGCCTCATTGCTCTCTCGATCGAGTGAAACGCGATTCTCCGGCCTCATTGCTCTCTCGCTCGAGCGAAACGTGATTCTCCGGCCTCATTGCTCACTCGCTCGAGCGAAACGTGATTCTCCGGCCTCATTGCTCTCTCGCTCGAGCGAAACGTGATTCTCCGGCCTCATTGCTCTCTCGATCGAGTGAAACGCGATTCTCCGGCCTCATTGCTCTATCGCTCGAGCGAAACGTGATTCTCCGGCCTCATTGCTCACTCGCTCGAGCGAAACGCGATTCTCCGGCCTCATTGCTCCCTCGCTCCAGCGAAACGTGATTCTCCGGCCTCATTGCTCTCTCGCTCGAGCAAAACGTGATTCTCCGGCCTCATTGCTCTCTCGCTCGAGCGAAACGTGATTCTCCGGCCTCATTGCTCTCTCGCTCGAGCGAAACGTGATTCTCCGGCCTCATTGCTCTCTCGCTCGAGCGAAACGTGATTCTCCGGCCTCATTGCTCTCGCTCGAGCGAAACGTGATTCTCCGGCCTCATTGCTCTCTCGCTCCAGCGAAACGTGATTCTCCGGCCTCATTGCTCTCTCGCTCGAGCGAAACGTGATTCTCCGTTCTCATTGCCCTCTCGCTCGAGCGAAACGTGATTCTCCGGCCTCATTGCTCTCGCTCCAGCGAAAGGTGATTCTCCGGCGTCATTGCTCTCTCGCTCGAGCGAAACGTGATTCTCCGGCCTCATTGCTCTCTCTCTCGAGCAAAACGTGATTCTCCGGCCTCATTGCTCTCGCTCCAGCGAAACGTGATTCTCCGGCCTCATTGCTCTCTCGCTCGAGCGAAACATGATTCTCCGGCCTCATTGCTCTCTCGCTCGAGCGAAACGTGATTCTCCGGCCTCATTGCTCTCTCGTTCGAGTGAAACGTGATTCTCCGACCTCATTGCTCTCTTGCTCGAGCGAAACGTGATTCACCAGCCTCATTGCTCCCTCGCTCGAGCGAAACGCGATCCTCCGGCCTCATTGCTCTCTCGTTCGAGCGAAACGTGATTCTCCGGCCTCATCGCTCTCTTGCTCGAGCTAAACGTGATTCTCCGGCCTCATTGCTCTCTCGCTCCAGCGAAACGCGATTCTCCGGCCTCATTGCTCTCTCGCTCAAGCGAAACGCAATTCTCCGGCATCATTGCTCTCTCGCTCGAGTGAAACACGATTCTCCGGCGTCATTGCTCTCTCGCTCCAGCGAAACGTGATTCTCTGGCCTCATTGCTCTCTCGCTCAAGCGAAACGCGATTCTCCGGCCTCATTGCTCTCTCGCTCGAGTGAAACGCGATTCTCCGGCCTCATTGCTCTCTCGCTCGAGCAAAACGCGATTCTCCGGCCTCATTGCTCTCTCGCTCGAGCGAAACGTGATTCTCCAGACTCATTGCTCTCTCGCTCGAGCGAAACGCGATTCTCCTGCCTCATTGCTCTCTCGCTCGAGCGAAACGCGATTCTCCGGCCTCATTGCTCTATCGCTCGAGCGAAACGCGATTCTCCGGCCTCATTGCTCTCTCCCTCCAGCGAAACGTGATTCTCCGGCGTCATTGCTCTCTCGCTCGAGCGAAACGTGATTCTCCGGCCTCATTGCTCTCTCGCTCCAGCGAAACGTGATTCTCCGGCGTCATTGCTCTCTCGCTCGAGCGAAACGTGATTCTCCGGCCTCATTGCTCTCTCGCTCCAGCGAAACGTGATTCTCCGGCCTCATTGCTCTCTCGCTCGAGCGAAACGTGATTCTCCGGCCTCATTGCTCTCTCGCTCGAGCGAAACACGATTCTGCGGCCTCATTGCTCTCTCGCTCGAGCGAAACGCGATTCTCCGGCCTCATTGCTCTCTCGCTCGAGCAAAACGTGATTCTCCGGCCTCATTGCTCTCTCGCTCCAGCGAAACGTGATTCTCTGGCGTCATTTCTACCTCGCTCGAGCGAAACGTGATTCTCCGACCTCATTGCTCCCTCGCTCGAGCGAAACGCGATTCTCCGGCCTCATTGCTCTCTCGCTCGAGCGAAACGTGATTCTCCGTCCTCATTGCCCTCTCGCTCGAGCGAAACGTGATTCTCCGGCCTCATTGCTCTCGCTCCAGCGAAACGTGATTCTCCGGCGTCATTGCTCTCTCGCTCGAGCGAAACGTGATTCTCCGGCCTCATTGCTCTCTCTCTCGAGCAAAACGTGATTCTCCGGCCTCATTGCTCTCGCTCCAGCGAAACGTGATTCTCCGGCGTCATTGCTCTCTCGCTCGAGCGAAACGTGATTCTCCGGCCTCATTGCTCTCTCGCTCGAGCGAAACGTGATTCTCCGGCCTCATTGCTCTCTCGCTCGAGCGAAACGTGATTCTCCGGCCTCATTGCTCTCGCTCGAGCGAAACGTGATTCTCCGGCCTCATTGCTCTCTCGCTCCAGCGAAACGTGATTCTCCGGCCTCATTGCTCTCTCGCTCGAGCGAAACGTGATTCTCCGTCCTCATTGCCCTCTCGCTCGAGCGAAACGTGATTCTCCGGCCTCATTGCTCTCGCTCCAGCGAAAGGTGATTCTCCGGCGTCATTGCTCTCTCTCTCGAGCAAAACGTGATTCTCCGGCCTCATTGCTCTCGCTCCAGCGAAACGTGATTCTCCGGCGTCATTGCTCTCTCGCTCGAGCGAAACATGATTCTCCGGCCTCATTGCTCTCTCGCTCGAGCGAAACGTGATTCTCCGGCCTCATTGCTCTCTCGCTCGAGCGAAACGTGATTCTCCGGCCTCATTGCTCTCGCTCGAGCGAAACGTGATTCTCCGGCCTCATTGCTCTCTCGCTCCAGCGAAACGTGATTCTCCGGCCTCATTGCTCTCTCGCTCGAGCGAAACGTGATTCTCCGACCTCATTGCCCTCTCGCTCGAGCGAAACGCGATTCTCCTGCCTCATTGCTCTCTCGCTCGAGCGAAACGCGATTCTCCGGCCTCATTGCTCTCTCGCTCGAGCAAAACGTGATTCTCCGGCCTCATTGCTCTCTCGCTCCAGCGAAACGTGATTCTCTGGCGTCATTTCTACCTCGCTCGAGCGAAACGTGATTCTCCGACCTCATTGCTCTCTCGCTCCTGCGAAACGTGATTCTCCGACCTCATTGCTCCCTCGCTCGAGCGAAACGCGATTCTCCGGCCTCATTGCTCTCTCGCTCGAGCGAAACGTGATTCTCCGTCCTCATTGCCCTCTCGCTCGAGCGAAACGTGATTCTCCGGCCTCATTGCTCTCGCTCCAGCGAAACGTGATTCTCCGGCGTCATTGCTCTCTCGCTCGAGCGAAACGTGATTCTCCGGCCTCATTGCTCTCTCTCTCGAGCAAAACGTGATTCTCCGGCCTCATTGCTCTCGCTCCAGCGAAACGTGATTCTCCGGCGTCATTGCTCTCTCGCTCGAGCAAAACGTGATTCTCCGGCCTCATTGCTCTCTCGCTCGAGCGAAACGTGATTCTCCGGCCTCATTGCTCTCTCGCTCGAGCGAAACGTGATTCTCCGGCCTCATTGCTCTCGCTCGAGCGAAACGTGATTCTCCGGCCTCATTGCTCTCTCGCTCCAGCGAAACGTGATTCTCCGGCCTCATTGCTCTCTCGCTCGAGCGAAACGTGATTCTCCGTCCTCATTGCCCTCTCGCTCGAGCGAAACGTGATTCTCCGGCCTCATTGCTCTCGCTCCAGCGAAAGGTGATTCTCCGGCGTCA
Source organism: Scyliorhinus torazame (assembly GCF_047496885.1). NCBI lineage: Eukaryota > Metazoa > Chordata > Chondrichthyes > Carcharhiniformes > Scyliorhinidae > Scyliorhinus > Scyliorhinus torazame. The sequence continues at coordinate 272,007,816 of NC_092714.1, read as the reverse complement.
TTGCTCTCTCGCTCGAGCGAAACGTGATTCTCCGGCCTCATTGCTCTCTCTCTCGAGCAAAACGTGATTCTCCGGCCTCATTGCTCTCGCTCCAGCGAAACGTGATTCTCCGGCGTCATTGCTCTCTCGCTCGAGCGAAACATGATTCTCCGGCCTCATTGCTCTCTCGCTCGAGCGAAACGTGATTCTCCGGCCTCATTGCTCTCTCGCTCGAGCGAAACGTGATTCTCCGGCCTCATTGCTCTCGCTCGAGCGAAACGTGATTCTCCGGCCTCATTGCTCTCTCGCTCCAGCGAAACGTGATTCTCCGGCCTCATTGCTCTCTCGCTCGAGCGAAACGTGATTCTCCGACCTCATTGCCCTCTCGCTCGAGCGAAACGCGATTCTCCGGCGTCATTGCTCTATCGCTCGAGCGAAACGTGATTCTCCGGCCTCATTGCTCGAGCGCTCGAGCGAAACGCGATTCTCCGGCCTCATTGCTCTCTCGCTCGAGCGAAACGCGATTCTCCGGCCTCATTGCTCTCTCGCTCGTGCGAAACGTGATTCTTCGGCCTCATTGCTCTCTTGCTCGAGCGAAACGTGATTCACCAGCCTCATTGCTCCCTCGCTCGAGCGAAACGCGATCCTCCGGCCTCATTGCTCTCTCGTTCGAGCGAAACGTGATTCTCCGGCCTCATCGCTCTCTTGCTCGAGCTAAACGTGATTCTCCGGCCTCATTGCTCTCTCGCTCCAGCGAAACGCGATTCTCCGGCCTCATTGCTCTCTCGCTCAAGCGAAACGCAATTCTCCGGCATCATTGCTCTCTCGCTCGAGTGAAACACGATTCTCCGGCGTCATTGCTCTCTCGCTCCAGCGAAACGTGATTCTCTGGCCTCATTGCTCTCTCGCTCAAGCGAAACGCGATTCTCCGGCCTCATTGCTCTCTCGCTCGAGTGAAACGCGATTCTCCGGCCTCATTGCTCTCTCGCTCGAGCAAAACGCGATTCTCCGGCCTTATTGCTCTCTCGCTCGAGCGAAACGTGATTCTCCAGACTCATTGCTCTCTCGCTCGAGCGAAACGCGATTCTCCTGCCTCATTGCTCTCTCGCTCGAGCGAAACGCGATTCTCCGGCCTCATTGCTCTATCGCTCGAGCGAAACGCGATTCTCCGGCCTCATTGCTCTCTCCCTCCAGCGAAACGTGATTCTCCGGCGTCATTGCTCTCTCGCTCGAGCGAAACGTGATTCTCCGGCCTCATTGCTCTCTCGCTCCAGCGAAACGTGATTCTCTGGCCTCATTGCTCCCACGCTCGAGTGAAACGTGGTTCACCGGCCTCATTGCTCTCTCGCTCGAGCGAAACGTGATTCTCCGGCCTCATTGCTCTCTCGCTCGAGCGAAACACGATTCTGCGGCCTCATTGCTCTCTCGCTCGAGCGAAACGCGATTCTCCGGCCTCATTGCTCTCTCGCTCGAGCAAAACGTGATTCTCCGGCCTCATTGCTCTCTCGCTCCAGCGAAACGTGATTCTCTGGCGTCATTTCTACCTCGCTCGAGCGAAACGTGATTCTCCGACCTCATTGCTCTCTCGCTCCTGCGAAACGTGATTCTCCGACCTCATTGCTCCCTCGCTCGAGCGAAACGCGATTCTCCGGCCTCATTGCTCTCTCGCTCGAGCGAAACGTGATTCTCCGTCCTCATTGCCCTCTCGCTCGAGCGAAACGTGATTCTCCGGCCTCATTGCTCTCGCTCCAGCGAAACGTGATTCTCCGGCGTCATTGCTCTCTCGCTCGAGCGAAACGTGATTCTCCGGCCTCATTGCTCTCTCTCTCGAGCAAAACGTGATTCTCCGGCCTCATTGCTCTCGCTCCAGCGAAACGTGATTCTCCGGCGTCATTGCTCTCTCGCTCGAGCGAAACGTGATTCTCCGGCCTCATTGCTCTCTCGCTCGAGCGAAACGTGATTCTCCGGCCTCATTGCTCTCTCGCTCGAGCGAAACGTGATTCTCCGGCCTCATTGCTCTCGCTCGAGCGAAACGTGATTCTCCGGCCTCATTGCTCTCTCGCTCCAGCGAAACGTGATTCTCCGGCCTCATTGCTCTCTCGCTCGAGCGAAACGTGATTCTCCGTCCTCATTGCCCTCTCGCTCGAGCGAAACGTGATTCTCCGGCCTCATTGCTCTCGCTCCAGCGAAAGGTGATTCTCTGGCGTCATTGCTCTCTCGCTCGAGCGAAACGTGATTCTCCGGCCTCATTGCTCTCTCTCTCGAGCAAAACGTGATTCTCCGGCCTCATTGCTCTCGCTCCAGCGAAACGTGATTCTCCGGCGTCATTGCTCTCTCGCTCGAGCGAAACATGATTCTCCGGCCTCATTGCTCTCTCGCTCGAGCGAAACGTGATTCTCCGGCCTCATTGCTCTCTCGCTCGAGCGAAACGTGATTCTCTGGCCTCATTGCTCTCGCTCGAGCGAAACGTGATTCTCCGGCCTCATTGCTCTCTCGCTCCAGCGAAACGTGATTCTCCGGCCTCATTGCTCTCTCGCTCGAGCGAAACGTGATTCTCCGACCTCATTGCCCTCTCGCTCGAGCGAAACGCGATTCTCCTGCCTCATTGCTCTCTCGCTCGAGCGAAACGCGATTCTACGGCCTCATTGCTCTATCGCTCGAGCGAAACGCGATTCTCCGGCCTCATTGCTCTCTCGCTCCAGCGAAACGTGATTCTCCGGCGTCATTGCTCTCTCGCTCGAGCGAAACGTGATTCTCCGGCCTCATTGCTCTCTCGCTCGAGCGAAACGTGATTCTCCGGCCTCATTGCTCTCTCGCTCCAGCGAAACGTGATTCTCTGGCGTCATTGCTCTCTCGCTCCAGCGAAACGCGATTCTCCGGCCTCATTGCTCTCTCTCTCAAGCGAAACGCGATTCTCCGGCCTCATTGCTCCCTCGCTCGAGCGAAACGTGATTCTCCGGCCTCATTGCTACCTCGCTCGAGCGAAACGTGATTCTCCGACCTCATTGCTCTCTCGCTCCTGCGAAACGTGATTCTCCGACCTCATTGCTCCCTCGCTCGAGCGAAACGCGATTCTCCGGCCTCATTGCTCTCTCGCTCGAGCGAAACGTGATTCTCCGTCCTCATTGCCCTCTCGCTCGAGCGAAACGTGATTCTCCGGCCTCATTGCTCTCGCTCCAGCGAAACGTGATTCTCCGGCGTCATTGCTCTCTCACTCGAGCGAAACGTGATTCTCCGTCCTCATTGCTCCCTCGCTCGAGCGAAACGTGATTCTCCGGCCTCATTGCTCTCGCTCAAGCGAAACGTGATTCTCCGGCCTCATTGCTCTCTCTCTCGAGCAAAACGTGATTCTCCGGCCTCATTGCTCTCGCTCCAGCGAAACGTGATTCTCCGGCGTCATTGCTCTCTCGCTCGAGCGAAACGTGATTCTCCGGCCTCATTGCTCTCTCGCTCGAGCGAAACGTGATTCTCCGGCCTCATTGCTCTCTCGCTCGAGCGAAACGTGATTCTCCGGCCTCATTGCTCTCGCTCGAGCGAAACGTGATTCTCCGGCCTCATTGCTCTCTCGCTCCAGCGAAACGTGATTCTCCGGCCTCATTGCTCTCTCGCTCGAGCGAAACGTGATTCTCCGACCTCATTGCCCTCTCGCTCGAGCGAAACGTGATTCTCCGGCCTCATTGCTCTCTCGCTCGAGCGAAACGTGATTCTCCGGCCTCATTGCCCTCTCGCTCGAGTGAAACGTGATTCTCCGGCCTCATTGCTCTCTCCCTCGAGCGAAACGTGATTCTCCGGCCTCATTGCCCTCTCGCTCGAGCGAAACGTGATTCTCCGGCCTCATTGCTCCCTCGCTCGAGCGAAACGCGATTCTCCGGCCTCATTGCTCTCTCGCTCGAGCGAAACGCGATTCTCCGGCCTCATTGCTCTCTCCCTCGAGCGAAACGTGATTCTCCGGCCTCATTGCTATCTCCCTCGAGCGAAACGTGATTCTCCGGCCTCATTGCTCTCTCGCTCGAGCGAAACGTGATTCTCCGGCCTTATTGCTCTCTCGCTCCAGCGAAACGCGATTCTCCGGCCTCATTGCCCTCTCGCTCGAGCGAAACGTGATTCTCCGGCCTCATTGCTCTCTCGCTCGAGCGAAACGTGATTCTCCGGCCTCATTGCTCTCTCGCTCGAGCGAAACGTGATTCTCCGGCCTCATTGCTCTCTCCCTCGAGCGAAACGTGATTCCCCGGCCTCATTGCTCTCTCCCTCGAGCGAAACGCGATTCTCCGGCCTCATTGCTCTCTCGCTCGAGCGAAACGTGATTCTCCGGCCTCATTGCTCTCTCGCTCGAGCGAAACGTGATTCTCCGGCCTCATTGCTTTCTCGCTCGAGCAAAACGCGATTCTCCGGCGCCATTGCTCTCTCGCTTGAGCAAAACGTGATTCTCCGGCCTCATTGCTTTCTCGCTCGAGCGAAACGTGATTCTGCGGCCTCATTGCTTTCTCGCTCGAGTGAAACGTGATTCTCCGGCCTCATTGCTCTCTCGCTCGAGCAAAACGTGATTCTCCGGCCTCATTGCTTTCTCGCTCGAGCGAAACGCGATTCTCCGGCCTCATTGCTCTCTCGCTCGAGCGAAACGTGATTCTCCGCCCTCATTTCTCTCTCGCTCGAGCGAAACGCGATTCTCCGGCCTCATTGCTTTCTCGCTCGAGCGAAACGTGATTCTCCGGCCTCATTGCTCTCTCGCTCGAGCGAAACGTGATTCTACGGCCTCATTGCTCTCTCGCTCCAGCGAAACGTGATTCTCCGGCCTCAGTGGTCTCTCGCTCGAGTGAAACGTGATTCTCCGGCGTCATTGCTCCCTCGCTCGAGCGAAACGTGATTCTGCGGACTCATTGCTCTCTCGCTCGAGCGAAACGTGATACTCCGGACTCATTGCTCTCTCGCTCCAGCGAAACGTGATTCTCCGGCGTCATTGCTCCCTCGCTCGAGCGAAACGTGATTCTCCGGCCTCATTGCTCTCTCGCTCGAGCAAAACGTGATTCTCCAGCCTCATTGCTCTCTCGCTCCAGCGAAACGTGATCCTCCGGCCTCATTGCTCTCTCGCTCGAGCGAAACGTGATTCTCCGACCTCATTGCTCTCTCGCTCGAGCGAAACGTGATTCTCCGGCCTCATTGCTCTCTCGCTCGAGCGAAACGTGATTCTCCGGCCTCCTTGCTCTCTCGCTCGAGCGAAACGTGATTCTCCGGCCTCATTGCTCTCTCGCTCCAGCGAAACGTGATTCTCCGGCCTCCTTGCTCTCTCGCTCCAGCGAAACGTGATTCTCCGGCCTCATTGCTCTCTCGCTCCAGCGAAACGTGATTCTCCGGGCTCATTGCTCTCTCGCTCGAGCGAAACGTGATTCTCCGACCTCATTGCTCTCTCGCTCGAGCGAAACGTGATTCTCCGGCCTCATTGCTCTCTCGCTCGAGCGAAACGTGATTCTCCGGCCTCCTTGCTCTCTCGCTCGAGCGAAACGTGATTCTCCGGCCTCATTGCTCTCTCTCTTGAGCGAAACGTGATTCTCCGGACTCATTGCTCTCTCGCTCCAGCGAAACGTGATTCTCCGGCGTCATTGCTCCCTCGCTCGAGCGAAACGTGATTCTCCGGCCTCATTGCTCTCTCGCTCGAGCGAAACGTGATACTCCGGACTCATTGCTCTCTCGCTCCAGCGAAACGTGATTCTCCGGCGTCATTGCTCCCTCGCTCGAGCGAAACGTGATTCTCCGGCCTCATTGCTCTCTCGCTCGTGCGAAACGTGATTCTCCGGCCTCAGTGCTCTCGCGCTCCAGCGAAACGTGATTCTCCGGCCTCATTGCTCCCTCGCTCGAGCGAAACGTGATTCTCCGGCCTCATTGCTCTCTCGCTCGAGCGAAACGTGATTCACCGGCCTCATTGCTCCCTCGCTCGAGCGAAACGTGATTCTCCGGCCTCAGTGCTCTCTCGCTCGAGCGAAACGTGATTCTCCGGCCTCATTGCTCTCTCGCTCGAGCGAAACGTGATTCTCCGGCCTCATTGCTCTCTCGCTCCAGCGAAACGTGATTCTCCAGCCTCATTGCTCTCTCGCTCCAGCGAAACGTGATTCTCCGGCCTCATTGCTCTCTCGCTCGAGCGAAACGTGATTAACCGGCCTCATTGCTCCCTCGCTCGAGCGAAACGTGATTCTCCGGCCTCAGTGCTCTCTCGCTCGAGCGAAACGTGATTCTACGGCCTCATTGCTGTCTCGCTCGAGCAAAACGTGATTCTCCGGCCTCATTGCTCTCTCGCGCCAGCGAAACGTGATTCTCCGGGCTCATTGCTCTCTCGCTCGTGCGAAACGCGATTCTCCGGCCTCATTGCTCTCTCGCTCGAGCGAAACGCGATTCTCCGGCCTCATTGCTCTCTCGCTCGAGCGAAACGCGATTCTCTGGCCTCATTGCTCTCTCGCTTGAGCGAAACGTGATTCTCCGGCCTCATTGCTCTCTCGCTCGAGCGAAACGCGATTCTCCGGCCTCATTGCTCTCTCGCTCGAGCGAAACGTGATTCTCCGGCCTCATTGCTCTCTCGCTCGAGCGAAACGTGATTCTCCGGCCTCATTGCTCTCTCGCTCGAGCGAAACGTGATTCTCCGGCCTCATTGCTCTCTCGCTCGAGCGAAACGTGATTCTCCGGCCTCATTGCTCTCGCTCGAGCGAAACGTGATTCTCCGGCCTCATTGCTCTCTCGCTCCAGCGAAACGTGATTCTCCGGCCTCATTGCTCTCTCGCTCGAGCGAAACGTGATTCTCCGACCTCATTGCCCTCTCGCTCGAGCGAAACGCGATTCTCCTGCCTCATTGCTCTCTCGCTCGAGCGAAACGCGATTCTACGGCCTCATTGCTCTATCGCTCGACGAAACGCGATTCTCCGGCCTCATTGCTCTCTCGCTCCAGCGAAACGTGATTCTCCGGCGTCATTGCTCTCTCGCTCGAGCGAAACGTGATTCTCCGGCCTCATTGCTCTCTCGCTCCAGCGAAACGTGATTCTCTGGCCTCATTGCTCCCTCGCTCGAGTGAAACGTGGTTCACCGGCCTCATTGCTCTCTCGCTCGAGCGAAACGTGATTCTCCGGCCTCATTGCTCTCTCGCTCGAGCGAAACACGATTCTGCGGCCTCATTGCTCTCTCGCTCGAGCGAAACGCGATTCTCCGGCCTCATTGCTCTCTCGCTCGAGCAAAACGTGATTCTCCGGCCTCATTGCTCTCTCGCTCCAGCGAAACGTGATTCTCTGGCGTCATTGCTACCTCGCTCGAGCGAAACGTGATTCTCCGACCTCATTGCTCTCTCGCTCCTGCGAAACGTGATTCTCCGGCCTCATTGCTCTCGCTCCAGCGAAACGTGATTCTCCGGCGTCATTGCTCTCTCGCTCAAGCGAAACGTGATTCTCCGGCCTCATTGCTCTCTCTCTCGAGCAAAACGTGATTCTCCGGCCTCATTGCTCTCGCTCCAGCGAAACGTGATTCTCCGGCGTCATTGCTCTCTCGCTCAAGCGAAACGTGATTCTCCGGCCTCATTGCTCTCTCTCTCGAGCAAAACGTGATTCTCCGGCCTCATTGCTCTCGCTCCAGCGAAACGTGATTCTCCGGCCTCATTGCTCTCTCGCTCGAGCGAAACGTGATTCTCCGGCCTCATTGCTCTCTCGCTCGAGCGAAACGTGATTCTCCGGCCTCATTGCTCTCGCTCGAGCGAAACGTGATTCTCCGGCCTCATTGCTCTCTCGCTCCAGCGAAACGTGATTCTCCGGCCTCATTGCTCTCTCGCTCGAGCGAAACGTGATTCTCCGACCTCATTGCCCTCTCGCTCGAGCGAAACGTGATTCTCCGGCCTCATTGCTCTCTCGCTCGAGCGAAACGTGATTCTCCGGCCTCATTGCCCTCTCGCTCGAGTGAAACGTGATTCTCCGGCCTCATTGCTCTCTCCCTCGAGCGAAACGTGATTCTCCGGCCTCATTGCCCTCTCGCTCGAGCGAAACGTGATTCTCCGGCCTCATTGCTCCCTCGCTCGAGCGAAACGCGATTCTCCGGCCTCATTGCTCTCTCGCTCGAGCGAAACGCGATTCTCCGGCCTCATTGCTCTCTCGCTCGAGCGAAACGTGATTCTCCGGCCTCATTGCCCTCTCGCTCGAGCGAAACGTGATTCTCCGGCCTCATTGCTCTCTCCCTCGAGCGAAACGTGATTCTCCGGCCTCATTGCTCTCTCCCTCGAGCGAAACGTGATTCTCCGGCCTCATTGCTCACTCGCTCGAGCGAAACGTGATTCTCCGGCCTCATTGCCCTCTCGCTCGAGCGAAACGTGATTCTCCGGCCTCATTGCTCTCTCGCTCGAGCGAAACGTGATTCTCCGGCCTCATTGCTCTCTCGCTCGAGCGAAACGTGATTCTCCGGCCTCATTGCTCTCTCCCTCGAGCGAAACGTGATTCTCCGGCCTCATTGCTCTCTCCCTCGAGCGAAACGCGATTCTCCGGCCTCATTGCTCTCTCGCTCGAGCGAAACGTGATTCTCCGGCCTCATTGCTCTCTCGCTCGAGCGAAACGTGATTCTCCGGCCTCATTGCTTTCTCGCTCGAGCAAAACGCGATTCTCCGGCCTCATTGCTCTCTCGCTTGAGCAAAAGGTGATTCTCCGGCCTCATTGCTCTCTCGCTCGAGCGAAACGTGATTCTCCGGCCTCATTGCTTTCTCGCTCGAGTGAAACGTGATTCTCCGGCCTCATTGCTCTCTCGCTCGAGCAAAACGTGATTCTCCGGCCTCATTGCTTTCTCGCTCGAGCGAAACGCGATTCTCCGGCCTCATTGCTCTCTCGCTCGAGCGAAACGTGATTCTCCGCCCTCATTTCTCTCTCGCTCGAGCGAAACGCGATTCTCCGGCCTCATTGCTTTCTCGCTCGAGCGAAACGTGATTCTCCGGCCTCATTGCTCTCTCGCTCGAGCGAAACGTGATTCTACGGCCTCATTGCTCTCTCGCTCGAGCGAAACGTGATTCTCCGGCCTCAGTGGTCTCTCGCTCGAGTGAAACGTCATTCTCCGGCGTCATTGCTCCCTCGCTCGAGCGAAACGTGATTCTCCGGACTCATTGCTCTCTCGCTCGAGCGAAACGTGATACTCCGGACTCATTGCTCTCTCGCTCCAGCGAAACGTGATTCTCCGGCGTCATTGCTCCCTCGCTCGAGCGAAACGTGATTCTCCGGCCTCATTGCTCTCTCGCTCGAGCAAAACGTGATTCTCCAGCCTCATTGCTCTCTCGCTCCAGCGAAACGTGATTCTCCGGGCTCATTGCTCTCTCGCTCGAGCGAAACGTGATTCTCCGACCTCATTGCTCTCTCGCTCGAGCGAAACGTGATTCTCCGGCCTCATTGCTCTCTCGCTCGAGCGAAACGTGATTCTCCGGCCTCCTTGCTCTCTCGCTCGAGCGAAACGTGATTCTCCGGCCTCATTGCTCTCTCGCTCCAGCGAAACGTGATTCTCCGGCCTCCTTGCTCTCTCGCTCCAGCGAAACGTGATTCCCCGGCCTCATTGCTCTCTCGCTCCAGCGAAACGTGATTCTCCGGGCTCATTGCTCTCTCGCTCGAGCGAAACGTGATTCTCCGACCTCATTGCTCTCTCGCTCGAGCGAAACGTGATTCTCCGGCCTCATTGCTCTCTCGCTCGAGCGAAACGTGATTCTCCGGCCTCCTTGCTCTCTCGCTCGAGCGAAACGTGATTCTCCGGCCTCATTGCTCTCTCGCTTGAGCGAAACGTGATTCTCCTGCCTCATTGCTCCCTCGCTCGAGCGAAACGTGATTCTCCGGACTCATTGCTCTCTCGCTCGAGCGAAACGTGATACTCCGGACTCATTGCTCTCTCGCTCCAGCGAAACGTGATTCTCCGGCGTCATTGCTCCCTCGCTCGAGCGAAACGTGATTCTCCGGCCTCATTGCTCTCTCGCTCGAGCGAAACGTGATTCTCCGGCCTCAGTGCTCTCGCGCTCCAGCGAAACGTGATTCTCCGGCCTCATTGCTCCCTCGCTCGAGCGAAACGTGATTCTCCGGCCTCATTGCTCTCTCGCTCGAGCGAAACGTGATTCACCGGCCTCATTGCTCCCTCGCTCGAGCGAAACGTGATTCTCCGGCCTCAGTGCTCTCTCGCTCGAGCGAAACGTGATTCTCCGGCCTCATTGCTCTCTCGCTCGAGCGAAACGTGATTCTCCGGCCTCATTGCTCTCTCGCTCCAGCGAAACGTGATTCTCCGGCCTCATTGCTCTCTCGCTCCAGCGAAACGTGATTCTCCGGCCTCATTGCTCTCTCGCTCGAGCGAAACGTGATTCTCCGGCCTCAGTGCTCTCTCGCTCGAGCGAAACGTGATTCTACGGCCTCATTGCTGTCTCGCTCGAGCGAAACGTGATTCTCCGGACTCATTGCTCTCTCGCGCGAGCGAAACTTGATTCTCCGGCCTCATTGCTCTCTCGCTCGAGCGAAACGTGATTCTCCGGCCTCATTGCTCTCTCGCTCGAGCGAAACGCGATTCACCGGCCTCATTGCTCTCTCGCTCGAGCAAAACGTGATTCTCCGGCCTCATTGCTCTCTCGCGCCAGCGAAACGTGATTCTCCGGGCTCATTGCTCTCTCGCTCGTGCGAAACGCGATTCTCCGGCCTCATTGCTCTCTCGCTCGAGCGAAACGCGATTCTCCGGCCTCATTGCTCTCTCGCTCGAGCGAAACGCGATTCTCCGGCCTCATTGCTCTCTCGCTTGAGCGAAACGTGATTCTCCGGCCTCATTGCTCTCTCGCTCGAGCGAAACGCGATTCTCCGGCCTCATTGCTCTCTCGCTCGAGCGAAACGTGATTCTCCGGCCTCATTGCTCTCTCGCTCGAGCGAAACGTGATTCTCCGACCTCATTGCCCTCTCGCTCGAGCGAAACGTGATTCTCCGACCTCATTGCCCTCTCGCTCGAGCGAAACATGATTCTCCGACCTCATTGCCCTCTCGCTCGAGCGAAACGTGATTCTCCGGCCTCATTGCTCTCTCGCTCGAGCGAAACGCGATTCTCCGGCCTCATTGCTCTCTCGCTCGAGCGAAACGCGATTCTCCGGCGTCATTGCTCTCTCGCTCGAGCGAAACGTGATTCTCCGGCCTCATTGCTCTCTCGCTCCAGCGAAACGTGATTCTCCGGCCTCAGTGCTCTCTCGCTCGAGCGAAACGTGATTCTCCGGCCTCATTGCTCTCTCGCTCGAGCGAAACGTGATTCTCCGGCCTCATTGCTCTCTCGCTCCAGCGAAACGTGATTCTCCGGGCTCATTGCTCTCTCGCTCGAGCGAAACGCGATTCTCCGACTTCATTGCTCTCTCGCTCGAGCGAAACGTGATTCTCCGGCCTCATTGCTCTCTCGCTCGAGCGAAACGCGATTCTCCGGCCTCATTGCTCTCTCGCTCGAGTGAAACGTGATTCTCCGGGCTCATTGCTCTCTCGCTCGAGTGAAACGTGATTCTCCGGCCTCATTGCTCTCTCGCTCGAGCGAAACGTGATTCTCCGGCCTCATTGCTCTCTCGCTCGAGCGAAACGTGATTCTCCGGCCTCCTTGCTCTCTCGCTCGAGCGAAACGTGATTCTCCGGCCTCATTGCTCTCTCGCTTGAGCGAAACGTGATTCTCCGGCCTCATTGCTCTCTCGCTCCAGCGAAACGTGATTCTACGACCTCATTGCTCTCTCGCTCCAGCGAAACGTGATTCTCTGGCCTCATTGCTCTCTCGCTCGAGCGAAACGTGATTCTCCGGCCTCATTGCTCTCTCGCTCGAGCGAAACGTGATTCACCGGCCTCATTGCTCTCTCGCTCCAGCGAAACGTGATTCTCCGGCCTCATTGCTCTCTCGCTCGAGCGAAACGCGATTCTCCGGCCTCATTGCTCTCTCGCTCGAGCGAAACGTGATTCTACGACCTCATTGCTCTCTCGCTCCAGCGAAACGTGATTCTCCGGCCTCAGTGCTCTCTCGCTCGAGTGAAATGTGATTCTCCGGCCTCATTGCTCTCTCGCTCGAGCGAAACGTGATTCTCGGGCCTCATTGCTCTCTCGCTCCAGCGAAACGTGATTCTCCGGGCTCATTGCTCTCTCGCTCGAGCGAAACGCGATTCTCCGGCCTCATTGCTCTCTCGCTCGAGCGAAACGTGATTCTCCGGCCCCATTGCTCTCTCGCTCGAGCGAAACGCGATTCTCCTACCTCATTGCTCTCTCGCTCGAGCGAAACGTGATTCTCCGGCCTCATTGCTCTCTCGCTCGAGTGAAACGTGATTCTCCGGCCTCATTGCTCTCTCGCTCGAGCGAAACGTGATTCTCCGGCGTCATTGCTCTCTCGCTCGAGCGAAACGCGATTCTCCGGCCTCATTGCTCTCTCGCTCCAGCGAAACGTGATTCACCGGCCTCATTGCTCTCTCGCTCGAGCGAAACGCGATTCTCCGGCCTCATTGCTCTCTCGATCCAGCGAAACGTTATTCACCGGCCTCATTGCTCTCTCGCTCGAGCGAAACGTGATTCACCGGCCTCATTGCTCTCTCGCTCCAGCGAAACGTGATTCTCCGGCCTCATTGCTCTCTCGCTCGAGCGAAACGTGATTCTCCGCCCTCATTGCTCTCTCGCTCGAGCGAAACGAGGCCAGTGAATAGCAGGATAGACCAAAAATTAGATCCGCGCCAGGCGCCAAACAGTTTGCGATGCAATCGGCCCGCTCCTGTCGGAGAAATCAGGAGCGAAATTCTCCTACCCGCCCCGCCACATTTCTGCGCCGACCGGCCGGCGGGAGTCTCCGTAACACCGGCCGGTCAATGGGGTTTCCCATTGTGGGGCACCCCCACGCCGTCGGGAAACCCCCGGGCGCCGGCAAAACGGAGACTCCCGCCGGCGGAGAATGACGCCCCCACGATCCTGCCATAGCGTGGAGAGAAACCAATTATCACCACTTAAGCTCCATTTCCATACAATCAACGAGAGCCACCCCATATCCAACGGCCTCCCATCATTCAGCGGCCTCCCCAGCAAGTGCTCACGCTGGCGCCGATTACTTCTCCTTTTTAAAACGTGAACCTGGCGGGAGGGCTTCTGTGGGGAACCGAGGAGGGGAGTAACCATCTTTGCTCACAGGCATAGAGCTTGCAACCCCAGTTCTCGGCTGGTGGGGAGGTGGGGGGAATGCCCCGCAGGAGTGGTCCGCCATGGCAGGATGCGGGGAGGCGCTGGGGGAGCAAACGTACACAGCCCAACATGCCAACCCCTGGATCATGGGTACCATTCCGGGGTAACCCTGATCCCTGCCCGCCTGACCCACCGACCACCCATAACCCCCACCCATGTCGAGGCCTCTGGCCAGGCGGCTGAAGGCTATCGCTAATAGGGAATTGGCAATCGTGGTGAAGTGAACACTTCACACAACCCAAGTGGATTCCTGTGGGTGGGCGGGCCATGTAGCATGTGGGAGTCATTGTCTACCATCCCAATCAGACCGTGATGCCTGGACACTGGGCTTGAACACTGCGGGAGGCAACATCATATACGCAGCAGCCAACATCCGAACACCCAGGGGATGGGACACAGCTCTGGGGACATGTCCACGGCCGGAAGGTGGGTGATTGCCACAGGGAGGGGACCAGCTCCCGGTCTAGGTGACGTTATGAGCGGGTGTCCAGGGTACAGGGTCTAGGGTCTGTTGAAGGGAACCCTCTGCAGCCGGGAGTGCATGAGCCGGGAGGGGGGGGATCAATGGGGAAATGGAGGGTCCCGGGGTGGGAGTCACTGCTGCTGTCGGTTTAACACTCTCTCAATGCCTTAGAGATATTGAACACAGGGGGTCTGGCCACCGCAGTCCCGGCGATTTGGCTGGCGAATCTTTGCAGCGAGAAGCCTGTGGGGCCTCGTTAAATGGACCAATTCATGTTGAATAGTGTTGCCGGCCTCGCTGGGCCGAGGGTCAGGAACCTCGCAGGAAGTCCCGCTCGCTATCACACTCAGAAGCCTTTCCGGAGAATCTCGCTCCATGTTTTTACCTCCAGTTAATTCCTCATTGTCGAGCTCCCTTCTCTGATTCTCCCAATTCAATTCTTCACCGGACTTGCTCTTACTTCCTAGTTGCTCTTCATGGAGTTTAGCTTATTCGTCAATATTTCATTAATTTATCCTTCTTCCTAACTCCATTTTGTACATTATTTTAAAGTTTGCTGTATTTTAATCTTGTTGTTTTAATGTCTTCCTTCGAGTTTTAGCTCTTTGCACCAATTCTCCTTCATGTTCAATAGTTCCTGGTTTCTTTTGAAGCCTTTAATTTCTGCACTTCCGCTGAGGGAGTGCCTCATGTTCTTCCTGGACGTATATATCTCATAACTGGGACCTTCATTTCTACTTGTCTTCACTTCAGCCAAACCCTTTTGGCTTCTCCAATGATCCGGTCTGTCTCTGACAAAGTGTTGACTTGTTTCCATTCTGCAAATCTCTTGTTGCTCTCCTTCTGGGGTCTTTCACTGCCCATCTGGTGTCGTTGGGCAGCACAGTGATCAGCGCTGCTGCCTTGTGCTCTGTTTATCTGGTTATAAATATGGCGGTCAATATGGTCGCCTTTCTTAATCCGAATTATGTTTATACTTTTAGAGTCGCCAGGTATCTCTCGATACCGCCACAAGGTTCAAACCGAGTACCGATCATAGAGCCAATACACCAGTTAGCTAGTGCAAAGTCAATACTATTTATTTCCACACACAGTAAGATCTACTCATGCACAACAGTACTACAAACTAAACTATCTCTAACGCTAACGCCTGTACTTAACTTCGGGTGCCCACTTTGTCAGAGGAACAATGGCCGTTGTTCGGATCTGAGGCTGTTGGGTTCGAAGAGAAACAGAACAGCGAAGGTCGCCCACCTGGTAGCGAGCGTTGACCTTGAACTCACTTGCTTCTGGTGCAGCTGGTGGATGGGTCTCTCCGTCTGAGAGCCAAATCCAAGAGAGCGATTCTCTCGTGGGGGTTCCTTCTTATCCTTGGAGGGGCTTTGCGTGCTTTTAGGCGGGCCTTAAACTTGGTCCCAATTAATTGGGCCGCTTCACGATCACTGTTATCGATTTTGACCAATAAAGGGGTGGGTGCCCTGATGGCTGGGCGTGTCTCAGGTGGCCGTTGGCCTTGCTTTGTTTGTGCTTTTCAGTTGGGGAACTGGCGCTGGAGTGTCTGCAATAGTATCAGTTACCTGAGTGTCATTCCTTTGTTTCCCGGAGATGGGTCATCAATATGCTAATCGACCCATAGTTTCAATTCCGTCTGGGAGCTGTTTCCCAAATTTCCATTCAGGCTCTGTGCTTGTTTTCTAGCAATGTCCACAGTTCCCTATATTCTTTGCGAGCGTCCATTTTGTATTCTGAAAGTGGCCATCCCAGATGGCTACACGCCTCACAGCGCCAGGGACCCGAGTTCGATTCCCGCCTCGGGTCACTGTCTGTGCGGAGCCTGCATGTTCTCCCCGTGTCTGCGCGGGTTTCCTCCGGGTGCTCCGGTTTCCTCCCACAGTCCAAAGCCATGCAGGTTAGGTGGATTGGTCCTGCTAAAAATTGCCACTTAGCGTCCAGTGGTTAGGTGAGGTTAGGGTGATAGGACAGGGGAGTGACCCTGGGTGTGGTGCTCTTTGAGATGGTCGGTGCAGACTCTATGGACCAAATGACCTCCTTGTGCACTGTAGGGATTCTATTCTATTTCATTGCCCTCCTTCTGGGGCCTTCGTTTGCCTCCTCTTTGAGGTGTTTAGTGCCTCCTCTTTGAGGTCTTCCAATTTCTCCTCCTTCAGGCCTTCATTGCCACCTCTGAGGTCTTCCTCTGAATCTTCGTTGAGCTCTTCTTTGCCTTCTCCAAGGTCTGCCATTGCCTCTTCCTTGAGGTCGTTATTGCCTCCTCTGAGGTCTTCTGTTGCCTCTTCCTTGAGATCTTCGGTGCTTATAGACCTTTTTTGAAAGTTGCATGCGAGCTGTTCCATCTTTTGGTTGTTGCTTTTAGTGCTTTGCCATATTAAATAACCTCTTTAAGGCTGTTGTTTTTTTACTCAACCATCTGTCCCCTGCTCTTGTAGTGTTGGCACAAACCTGCCTGCTGTCTTTTTTTTCAACTTTAAAACTTCTGTTGCCCGCAGTTTGAAATTGTCCATCGTTTCTGATTCTGCCTCACTCAGAGCCTGGCAATATCTCAACATCCCAGATGGGTCTATTCACCCAAAGAGAGGCATTCCAGTGAGTACTTTCCTTTTCAGACTTTGACTCAAACAAGATACACACAAGTGTCGGGCCTGAGGCAGAGTCAGGATAATGTACTCCTCGTCGCCAGATGTGATGATGCACTTTCACACACCTCATTAGAAACACAGAAGGATTTATTAATAAGAAGAACCGTACGTCAATACAGCAGCCACACAGCTGTACCTAATCCCCAACGTATCTCCTGCCCATGAGAGGACTTCACTCACTGGGGAGGTTACCCACCCTGTGTCCCAAATGGTTCATAGAATTTTCATAGAATTTATCATAGAATTTACAGTGCAGAAGGAGGCCATTCAGCCCATCGAGTCTGCACCAGCCCTTGGAAAGAGCACCCTACTTAAGCCCCACACCTCCACCCTATCCCCTT
Organism: Scyliorhinus torazame; assembly: GCF_047496885.1. Classification (NCBI taxonomy): domain Eukaryota; kingdom Metazoa; phylum Chordata; class Chondrichthyes; order Carcharhiniformes; family Scyliorhinidae; genus Scyliorhinus; species Scyliorhinus torazame. The sequence goes on along the minus strand of NC_092714.1, from coordinate 271,991,186 downwards.
CATCCCCATAACTCAACTTAACCTTTTTTGGAGACTAAGGGCAATTTAGCATGGCCAATCCACCTAACCTGCACATCTTTGGACTGTGGGAGGAAACCGGAGCACCCGGAGGAAACCCACGCACACACGGGGAGAACGTGCAAACTCCACACAGACAGTGACCCAAGCCTGGAATCGAACCTGGGACCCTGGAGCTGTGAAACAACTGTGCTAACCACTATGCTACCGTGCTGCCCTTAAATAATGCAAGACAGATACCTCAATGCAATATTGTTGGAGGGCTACGCGATTGGAGGTAACATTCAACTAAGGCCCTCTCTGATATCTGCAGCGTGGGATTAAAATTGATTTCTTCGCAATATTTCAATGAGGAGGGAAGTTCTCCCTGGGAATCGAGCCAATATTTATCCTTCTACCAACGATCAATTAAAAACAAGAGAGTGCAGCTCCTATCATCTTTCTGTTTGTTGGGCCTTGCTCTGCGTAATATGACTGCCATGTTTCCCCATTACAACAGTGAGCACACTTTAAAAGATCTTCATCAGCTTAAAAGTGCGTTGGGATGTCCTGAGGTCGTGGGAAGTGACAGAGACAAAGGACTAAAGCAGCTCAGTGTCCAAACAGGGTTAATATTTCACATTCCCATCATTGCAACTTGACCTGCCAACCTGTGAACCAGCACCTCACAATCGGCGAGAGATATTTCTATATCTGTCTCATAATCAAATCAGAGATTCTCTCGGATTTAGGTAATGACATTAATATCCCCGATGAGAATGTGACCCAGTTATTAATCAGATCTGACGTGAGTTTTTTTTTAAAATTTCAGTGAACTGACGCAAGCAAAGTTTTATTCTGAATTCAGAATTATGATCCTGGAGAATTTGCTTGTCTCCGAATATCCATTAAAAACCTTTCACGCATCCCCAGACACTTCCACCCGAGGAGCAAATCTGTCAGTGTCCGAACACGAGCACACAGCGCACTGCATCCACTCCCTCCCTCACTCAGCCAAGATGAGAGCAGTAAATCACATGACACAAGTTTTTAAAAATCTGAAGCCTTGGCAATTAAAAGCAGAGAGTGCTGAGGCCGCTCAGGGGAACACGAATCTGGAAGAGGAACTCATCAACTCAACTCTGAAGACCCACTTCACAGGCTGGGGCAAAACCCTACACTGATAATTCCAGGGAAGTACTGAGGGAGTGCCGCAGTGTCAGAGGGTCAGTACTGAGGGAGCGCCGCACTGTCAGAGGGTCAGTACTGAGGGAGTGCTGCACTGTCAGAGGGTCAGTACTGAGGGAGTGCTGCTCTGTCAGAGGGTCAGTACTGAGGGAGTGCTGCACTGTCAGAGGGTCAGTACTGAGGGAGCGCTGCACTGTCAGAGGGTCAGTACTGAGGGAGTGCTGCACTGTCAGAGGGTCAGTACTGAGGGAGTGCTGCACTGTCAGAGGGTCAGTACTGAGGGAGTGCCGCAGTGTCAGAGGGTCAGTACTGAGGGAGTGCTGCACTGTCAGAGGGTCAGTACTGAGGGAGTGCTGCACTGTCAGAGGGTCAGTACTGAGGGAGTGTTGCATAGTCAGAGGGTCAGTACTGAGAGTGCTGCACTGTCAGAGGGTCAGTACTGAGGGAGTGCTGCACTGTCAGAGGGTCAGCACTGAGGGAGTGCTGCACTGTCAGAGGGTCAGTACTGAGGGAGTGCTGCTCTGTCAGAGGGTCAGTACTGAGGGAGTGCTGCACTGTCAGAGGGTCAGTACTGAGGGAGTGCTGCACTGTCAGAGGTGTCATGATATTCAAACACACACATCATGATGGACACACTAACAGGCAAATCAGAGTACACAACATCACAACCAATCACAGACACGAACACCAACCACATAAAAAGCACGAGCACGACACCTGGTGGCCAGTAGGTCTGGGGAGAAGGGAACAAGAAAGAGCTGTTAAAACATCACAAGCAGGGAACCCCCACGTGCAGGGTGCAAAGACCAAACTGTAAATAGTAAGTTTAAATAAAATAGCGTTGTACCATATACAACCGTGTTGGCTCATCTGTGTGTCAGAACACCCAACACCACATGGTACAGGAGTGGATCGATACCTGCCTACTAACCTGCCATTCTGGACATGGACCACACCGACAAACCGCAGCCGATGCAAGTCGCGGGGAACCTAGGCACCAATTGGAAGCTCTACAGGCAGCGATTTGACCTGTACATCCGTGCCACCGAAAAACAGAATGCCTCGGATGACACGAAGATTGCAATGCTCCTCTTCTACGCAGGTCAGCACGCCACCAACGTCTTCAACTCACTGGTGTTCGAAGAAGGCGAAAACCAATCCAAATATGACACGGTCATCCTCAAACTGGACCAGCACTTTCAAGTTGAAGTAAATGAAAGTTTTGAAAGATACCTCTTTCAGCAACGCCTGCAAGGTAAGGAGGAGCTTTTTCAACCCTTCTTGACGCATCTCTGGATTCTAGCGCAGTCCTGCGGTTACGGCACCACCACAGAGTCCATGATCAGGGACCAGATTGTTTTTGGCGTTGCCTCTAGTGGCCTACGCCAGCAGCTTCTTAAAATGAAAAGCCTCACCTTAGCGTCTGCTGTGGAAGCCTGTGTCCTCCACGAAAATGCTACCTGCCGTTTTGCCCGATTTCAGGCGGCCGAGTTGGCACGGAGGGGGTCCCCAGCCGTCGAATCGGCAAGCCAGGCCGCCCACGACGTCGAACGCATCCAGGCCGTCGATTACTTCCCGACCCACGGCCCGGACGACAGCGGCCGCTTCCCGCGCTTTTCGCGGTCTCCCGCGCAGGTGCGCGCCAAAAATAACGGCCACAACGAGGGACGCACTGCGCAGGCGCGCCCACCGCAAGATCGCACTGCGCATGCGCAGTGGCGCAACGAACGCCGTGACGTCATGACGTGCGGCAATTGTGGAGCTCTACATTTAAAAGGGCAATGTCCTGCAAAAAACCGACAGTGCCTCAGATGTGGCAAGATGGGCCACTACGCAGCCCACTGTCGTTCGGCTCAACCCATGGATCCGGCGCATCCTCGACAATCTCGCAGACAAGTCAGGACCGTCCAGCCCACGCATCAAGACTTCCAGTTAAGTGATGCAGATGACCAGGATGCCTTCCGCGTTTCCGTCATTGATGTCAACAAGGTCAATGCCATCAATCCAGCCGATGAGTGGTGTGCCACCCTGACGGTCAACCCGAACTCGTCGCAAGCCCATTAGACTGGACTTATAATACCGTTCATATGTTTAACAAGTTGCACAATTTTACATGATAACCTGTTGTTGTTTATCGTTCCAGATGTCGTCTGACTGGACAACTGTTCAAGTTTTTTTTCTTCTACTCTCGTTCGCATTTATGTTATGTTATGGTACAACTTGGTTCATGTGACGCACCCGACATCGCCCCATGTACATAGTTCCGTCATATGCACATGCTGCACATGACACACACACACTCTTAGATGCACTCATGACACAATCATATTTATTACCACGTAGGCACATATCTTTGTAAAAAGGGGGGATGTCATGATATTCAAACACACACATCATGATGGACACACTAACAGGCAAATCAGAGTACACAACATCACAACCAATCACAGACAAGAACACCAACCACATAAAAAGCACGAGCACGACACCTGGTGGTCAGTAGGTCTGGGGAGAAGGGAACAAGAAAGAGCTGTTAAAACATCACAAGCAGGGAACCCCCACGTGCAGGGTGCAAAGACCAAACTGTAAATAGTAAGTTTAAATAAAATAGCGTTGTACCATATACAACCGTGTTGGCTCATCTGTGTGTCAGAACACCCAAAACCACAAGAGGGTCAGTACTGAGGGAGTGCTGCACTGTCAGAGGGTCAGTACTGAGGGAGTGCTGCACTGTCAGAGGGTCAGTACTGAGGGAGTGCCGCACTGTCAGAGGGTCAGTACTGAGGGAGTGCCGCACTGTCAGAGGGTCAGTACTGAGGGAGCGCTGCACTGTCAGAGGGTCAGTACTGAGGGAGTGCTGCACTGTCAGAGGGTCAGTACTGAGGGAGTGCTGCACTGCCAGAGGGTCAGTACTGAGGGAGTGCCGCACTGCCAGAGAGTCAATACTGAGGGAGTGCTGCACTGTCAGAGGGTCAGTACTGAGGGAGTGCTGCACTGCCAGAGGGTCAGTACTGAGGGAGTGCCGCACTGCCAGAGAGTCAATACTGAGGGAGTGCTGCACTGTCAGAGGGTCAGTACTGAGGGAATGCTGCACTGTCAGAGGGTCAGTACAGAGGGAGCGCGGCACTGTCAGAGAGTGAGTACTGAGGGAGTGCTGCACTGTCAGAGGGTCAGTACTGAGGGGGTGCTGCACTGTCAGAGGGTCATCACCGGGAGAGTGCTGCACTGTCAGAGGGTCAATACTGAGGGAGTGCTGCACTGTCAGAGGGTCAGTACTGAGGGAGTGTTGCACTGTCAGAGGGCCAGTACTGAGGGAGTGCTGCATAGTCAGTGGGTCAGTACTGAGGGAGTGCCGCACTGTCAGAGGGTCAGTGCATGGGAGTGCTGCACTGTCAGAGGGTCAGGACTGAGGGATTGCTGCACTGTCAAAGGGTCAGTACTGAGGGAGTGCCGCACTGTCACAGGGTCAGTACTGAGGGAGTACTGCACTGTCAGAGGGTCAGTACTGAGTGAGTGCCGCACTGTCAGAGGGTCAGTACTGAGGGAGTGCTGCACTGTCAGAGGGTCAGTACTGAGGGAGCGCGGCACTGTCAGAGAGTGAGTACTGAGGGAGTGCTGCACTGTCAGAGGGTCAATACTGAGGGAGAGCTGCACTGTCAGGGGGTCAGTACTGAGGGAGTGTTGCACTGTCAGAGGGCCAGTACTGAGGGAGTGCTGCACTGTCAGTGGGTCAGTACTGAGGTAGTGCCGCACCCTCAGGGGGTCAGTACTGAGGGAGTGCCGCATTGTCAGAGGGTCTGTACTGAAGGAGAGCTGTGCTGCCTGAGGGTCAGTACTGAGGGAGTGTTGCACTGTCAGAGGGCCAGTACTGAGGGAGTGCTGCGTAGTCAGTGAGTCAGTACTGAGGGAGTGCCGCACCGTCAGGGGGTCAGTACTGAGGGAGTGCCGCACTGTCAGAGGGTCAGTATTGAGGGAGTGCCGCACTGTCAGAGGGTCAGTACTGAGGGAGTGCTGCACTGTCAGAGGGTCAGTACTGAGGGAGCGCCGCACTGTCAGAGGGTCAGTACTGAGGGAGCGCTGCACTGTCAGAGGGTCAGTACTGAGGGAGTGCTGCACTGTCAGAGGGTCAGTACTGAGGGAGCGCGGCACTGTCAGAGAGTGAGTACTGAGGGAGTGCTGCACTGTCAGAGGGTCAATACTGAGGGAGAGCTGCACTGTCAGGGGGTCAGTACTGAGGGAGTGTTGCACTGTCAGAGGGCCAGTACTGAGGGAGTGCTGCACTGTCAGTGGGTCAGTACTGAGGTAGTGCCGCACCCTCAGGGGGTCAGTACTGAGGGAGTGCCGCATTGTCAGAGGGTCTGTACTGAAGGAGAGCTGTGCTGCCTGAGGGTCAGTACTGAGGGAGTGTTGCACTGTCAGAGGGCCAGTACTGAGGGAGTGCTGCGTAGTCAGTGAGTCAGTACTGAGGGAGTGCCGCACCGTCAGGGGGTCAGTACTGAGGGAGTGCCGCACTGTCAGAGGGTCAGTATTGAGGGAGTGCCGCACTGTCAGAGGGTCAGTACTGAGGGAGTGCTGCACTGTCAGAGGGTCAGTACTGAGGGAGTGCTGCACTGTCAGAGGGTCAGTACTGAGGGAGTGCTGCGCTGTCAGAGTGTCAATACTGAGGGAGTGCTGCACTGTCAGAGGGTCAGCACTGAGGGCGTGCTGCACTGTCAGAGGGTCAGTACTGAGGGAGCGCTGCACTGTCAGAGGGTCAGTACTGAGGGAGTGCTGCACTGTCAGAGGGTCAGTACTGAGGGAGTGCTGCACTGTCAGCGGGTCAGTACTGAGGGAGTGCCGCACTGTCAGAGGGTCAGTACTGAGGGAGTGCCGCACTGTCAGAGGGTCAGTACTGAGGGAGTGCTGCACTGTCAGAGGGTCAGTACTGAGGGAGTGCTGCACTGTGAGAGGGTCAGTACTGAGGGAGTGCTGCACTGTCAGAGGGTCAGTACTGAGGGAGTGCTGCACTGTCAGAGGGTCAGCACTGAGGGCGTGCTGCACTGTCAGAGGGTCAGTACTGAGGGAGTGCTGCACTGTGAGAGGGTCAGTACTGAGGGAGTGCTGCACTGTCAGAGGGTCAGTACTGAGGGAGTGCCGCACTGTCAGAGGGCCAGTACTGAGGGAGTGCTGCACTGTCAGCGGGTCAATCTGGTTATTTATCACATTGCTATTTGAGAGATGTTGCTGTGAGTGGATTGGCTGCTTCATTGGCTGTCGAAAGTTTTGTGACATTGGGTGTTGTCAAACGCAATGTCAAAATTCTTTTGGGTGGAATTTAATGCCCCCCCCCCCACCCCAACCCAACCCCCGCAGCAACTTCAGTGCCGGAATGCATTTAATCAGGTGGGGGGGGGGATTCCCTCTGCTTTCCCACCTCCACCCCGATTAAATCAATGGGAAGGCCCATGACCTTCCCATGACCTTCACACGCGGCTATCAATGAAAGCCATCACATGACCAATTCTTGCCCAATTGAGTGTCTCAGTCTGCCCCACCCAATGGATGCGGGTTTCTCCCCATCCCTCTCACCATCACTCACATGTGACCTGGGGACGCAGTGACGATCCTGGGCCTCGGGTGGGTATGGTCAGAGCCACCCCACTGTCTCCCCCGGGGCAATGCCGATCAATAGTGCCAACAGCATCTGATTGGCTGGCAGGTTTTGGTGAGCAGGACCTGCGTCCCCTGTGTCTATAATCCCAGGGCCGGTCGCTGGAGGTGTGACCTGCTTTTAATTCAGCGAGCTGTCCCTCCCAGGGGCTCCAGCTGACTCTGTAATCGGCAGCCAACACCCCCATTAATCCAACTCTCTGACTGCACATCGCACATTGACTCGTACACTTGGCATCCTGAAAGGAAATTAAGCAAAATTCCGGCATAACCATTAATTTCCAACTATTTTGTTTAACACAAAGATCCATAAACAAAATCAAATGAACTGAGGGACAAATTAAAGGTACAGTCCCTTAAAGGGAAACTTTCTTTCTTAATATTTAAAATATTCAATTCATTCTTTTTCCCAATTATGGGGCAATTTGGCGTGGTCAACAGGCTGGTCGAGCGAGCAGCCCAGACCTTTAAGTGGGCCATGGAGAAGATGACCGTCGGACCTCGGGAGACAAGGCTGCTTCGCTTTCTCTCCAGCTACCATACGACACCGCTTGCCACCTCCGGGGTTGCGCCGGCAGAGTTGCTCATGGGTCGATGGCTCAGAATTTGCCTCAGCCCTGACGGCGGCGCGCGGATCCGCCAACGGCAGGATCGCTCCAAGGCGGACTCACGTCAGCGCTTGCCACTGCGCACTTTCGAGCAAAATTTTGGCGCCAGAGCCACATGGATCTCTAGCGTGGTTCTCCGAGCAATGGGCCCGGTCACCCATATGGTCCGGACGCAAGGGAATGAAGCCAACCGCCATCTTGACCACATTTGACGATGCACGCAAGAACCGCTCGAGCTAAGTCAGGGTGCCCCGACCAGGGTCTGGCAGAATCTCCTTTACTGCCCAGGAAGACTCCAGAGGCACTGCCGGAGCCAGAGCATCGCTCGTCATCGTCACCGCCTGACAGACATCGGAAAGCCGAGGTATCCGATGCACCCGTGGGGGCTGTCCAACAAAGACAATGACGGCTCCAACATGGACACCGGCCCGGCCGACGACAGCATACCGGCGCCGATTGCGGCAACACCTTTGCTGGCCGAGCCACTCCCATCCCGGCACTCTTCACAAAAACGACGGTTGCCGGTGCACCACATGCCTCCCGGACCGACCTTACCGTCACTGATCACCGTTTCCCGGGCAGACCTTACCGTCACTGATCACCGTCTCCCGGACCGACCTTACCGTCACTGATCACCGTCTCCCGGACCGACCTTACCGTCACTGATCACCGTCTCTCGGGCCGACCTTACCGTCACTGATCACCGTCTCCCGGAGCGACCTTACCGTCACTGATCACCGTCTCCCGGACCGACCTTACCGTCACTGATCACCGTCTCCCGGGCCGACCTTACCGTCACTGATCACCGTCTCCCGAACCGACCATACCGTCACTGATCACCGTCTCCCGGACCGACCTTACCGTCACTGATCACCGTCTCCCGAACCGACCTTACCGTCACTGATCACCGTCTCCTGGACCGACCTTACCGTCACTGATCACCGTCTCCCGGACCGACCTTACCGTCACTGATCACCGTCTCCCGGACCGACCTTACCGTCACTGATCACCATCTCCCGGGCCGACCTTACCGTCACTGATCACCCTCTCCTGGACCGACCTTACCGTCACTGATCACCGTCACCCGGACCGACCTTACCGTCACTGATCACCGTCTCCCGGACCGACCTTACCGTCACTGATCACCGTCTCCCGGACCGACCTTACCGTCACTGATCACCGTCTCCCGGACCGACCTTACCGTCACTGATCACCATCTCAGGACCAACCTTACCGTCACTGATCACCATCTCCCGGGCCGACCTTACCGTCACTGATCACCCTCTCCTGGACCGACCTTACCGTCACTGATCACCGTCACCCGGACCGACCTTACCGTCACTGATCACCGTCTCCCGGACCGACCTTACCGTCACTGATCACCGTCTCCCGGACCGACCTTACCGTCACTGATCACCGTCTCCCGGACCGACCTTACCGTCACTGATCACCGTCTCCCGGACCGACCTTACCGTCACTGATCACCATCTCAGGACCAACCTTACCGTCACTGATCACCGTCTCAGGACCAACCTTACCGTCACTGATCACCGTCTCCCGGACCGACCTTACCGTCACTGATCACCGTCTCCCGGACCGACCTTACCGTCACTGATCACCGCCACCCGGACCGACCTTACCGTCACTGATCACCGTCACCCGGACCAACCTTACTGCTACTGGATCACCGTCTCAGGACCGACCTGACCGTCACTGATCACCGTCACCCGGACCGACATACCGTCACTGATCACCGTCACCCGGGCCGACCTTACCGTCACTGATCACCGTCTCCCGGACCGACCTTACCGTCATTGATCACCGTCTTCCGGGCCGACCTTACCGTCACTGATCACTGTCTCAGGACCAACCTTACCGTCACTGATCACCGTCACCCGGACCGACCTTACCGTCACTGATCACCGTCTCCCGGACCGACCTTACCGTCACTGATCACCGTCACCCGGACCGACCTTACTGCTACTGGATCACCGTCTCAGGACCGACCATCCGCTTCCCAAACTGTCGAGGGAACAACTTCCTGAAGCAATGGGACGTTTCTCCAGAATTGGGGGATGGGGGGGTAGGGGGGGTGTGGTTGTTTCGGCCCCCTCAGGGGCCAAACCCTATATTGTATACGGTTCCCCTCCTACATCGTGGAGTATGAACTTCCCAGGTGATTGGGGGGGGTGGGGAGCCTACCGCTAATTGGAAGGAACCTTACAGGATATAAACCCCGACCTGAGAGCAGGCTGGGGAGGGTGACCCTGGGGGGCGAGGAGCGGTGTAATTGTAATATTGTGAGTCGAATAAATAAAGCTAGTTGTTATCCTGCCTATCTGGCGTCAGGTAAAGTCCGGGGGTGGGATTCTCCGAGCGTCCGCATCGGAATTGCGCTTGGCGCGGGGGCGGAGAATGATCAAACCCGCGATCGGGTCCAACGCCGCTCCCGTGACTCTCCAGTCGCCAGAGAATCGCCGTGAATCAGGCGCGCGCAGTCGACGCGACGCCAGCCAGGGGCCATTGAAAAAGGCCCCCGCGGTGATTCTCCAAAGTCAACTGGCCGAGTTCCCGCCGGCGTGGTTCTCTCATGGTTCCACCCGGCGGGCACTCAGCATGGCGGCTGCGGACTGTCCGGGGGGCAGGGGGATCCTTCGCCGGGAAGGTCCTCCAGGACGGCCAGGGTTCCTATCGGGGGCCAGCGATGAGCGGGCGCGCGCGATCTGGGGGGGGGGGTATGTTGTCGGTGCAGGTCCGCGGTGTGGGTCAGCCATGGCACACTGCCGACCGAGGCCGCTGCCGTGAGCATGCGCGGACGGAAGTGCAGGGCCCGTATCGGCAGCCAGAGCTGCGAGGAGCTCTCCGGGGCCCGGCTGGCCCCCTGCAAATCGCAGAATCACCCTGGACTTACTCCACGTAAGTGATTCGCGCACTTTTTTTTGCGGGAATGGGGACATAGTCCCATACTGGAGAATTCCGCCCCTGCCGTTCGGCTGTCACAGTCTGTGTCTATAAAGCCCAGGAATTTGTGGGGGGTTTTAACCACTTTTTCTCTCCGTCCTGCCACCTTCAATGATTTGTGCACATTTCCATTAGGTCACTCTCTTCCTGCTCCCGATTTGGATTATATCCCTTATTTTGCATTCTCTCTCCTCGTTCTTCCCACCAAAGCAGATGACTTCACAGTTCTGTGTTAAATTTCCCCTGCCACATGACTGTCTACACCACCAGCATCCCCCTGAAGACACTGGGAAAAACTCGTCTCTCTTCGAAATAGTAGCCATGTAATCTTCAACAATCCCCCGGAATACTACCGGGGCTGGCTCACCCAAAGGATGGCCCCTCTGACAGAGCGGTTCTCCCTCAGCTGCACTGGAATAACAGCCTCGGTTACGTCCAGCATTACATTTGTGATGTATTGAGCTAATATTCAATTGCATGAACTCCTAGTCAAACACTGACATCCCAATTACATCAAACCCAGACTCGCAAATGGAAAATGTAAATTTTCCTTTTTAGTTGCAGACAGGCAACTAATCAGCCCGGTTGTGTATTTATGTAGAATCAGTTTCTGATTAAACAATTCTGTTTCACGTGTTAACCTCTCTATTAAATGTCAGTAAGATGTCCCAGGGGAACAATTGGATAATATCGATCTACATTCAGGTGGGAAGGATGGGCAACACAAGAGAGAACAGCAGCAACAAAGGCCATGCCGCAAGTAGGCCCAAGGGGCTCAGGCTAAAGCACAGGCCCAGGAGCAAAGTAACCTACAGGCCCATGCAGGCTAGCATAGGCCCATACCAGCCCAGGCAGGCTAGCATAGGCCCATGCCAGCCAAGGCAGGCTAGCACAGGCCCATGCCAGCCCAGGCAGGCTAGCACAGGCCCATGCCAGCCCAGGCAGGCTAGCACAGGCCCATGCCAGCCCAGGCAGGCTAGCACAGGCCCATGCCAGCCCAGGCAGGCTAGCATAGGCCCATACCAGCCCAGGCAGGCTAGCATAGGCCCATGCCAGCCCAGGCAGGCTAGCACAGGCCCATGCCAGCCCAGGCAGGCTAGCACAGGCCCATGCCAGCCCAGGCAGGCTAGCATAGGCCCATACCAGCCCAGGCAGGCTAGCATAGGCCCATGCCAGCCCAGGAAGGCTAGCACAGGCCCATTCAGGCCCAAGCTCAAACTCAGGCGTTAAAGCACCCAGACTAATTCTGAGTGCTCAAACTCAAGCATAGGCTAATCTAGGCCCACAATCGAATCTGCATCAAACAGCCTCCTGAAGGCAAAGCAGCAACATGATTGCAACATGGAATGTGATGTCTTTGGCAAGGCCGTCATTGTTGTTGACCATCCCTAATATTGTCATCATGGAATCACAGAATCCCTACAGTGCAGAAGGAGGCCTTTTGGCCCAACACGTCTGCACCAACCCTCTGAAAGAGAACCCTACCTAAGCCCAATCTCACACTATCCCCGTGACCCCATCTAAGGGCAATTTAGCATTGGTAATCCACCGAACCTGCACATCTTTCGGGACATGTGGGAGGAAACCGGAGCACCCGGAGGAACCCACGCAGACACGGGGAGAATGTGCAGACTCCGCACAGACAGTGACCCAAGCCGGGAATCGAACCTGGGACCCTGGCGCTGTGAAGCAACAGCGCTAACCACCGTGCTACCATGCTATAGATGTTCAAAACCATGAAGGGTTGTCATTGGATAAATAAGGAGAAGCTGTTTCCACTGGCAGGAGAGTGAGTAACGGGAGGAGAAAGATTGAAGGTAATTGGCAAAAGGAAGATGAGAGGATTATTACAGCGAATTGATATCATCTGGAACGCCGCAGCTTTGAATGTGATGGTAGTGGATTCAGGAACAACTTTCAAAGGAAATTGGATAAATACTCGAAAAGGAAATATCTGCAGGGTTACGGGGTAAGAGTAGAGAAGTGGGATTAACGGGACAGCTCGTTCACAAAGCTCGCACGGGAGCAATGGGCTGGGTGGCATCCTTCATTGCTGTAAAACTTAATGGAAACACTTGTCTATTCGAGGTGTGAACCCGAGATGATGCGCCATCAATGAACACACGACGGGTGGTGAACGTTACTGAGGCTTAAACGGAAAGCTTCCTGGCCTCGGATCCCGAACTGAGGCAGCGGCGGAGACCAGCCACCTTTATACCGAGCCCGAGGGGAGGCGGAGCCAGCCCCGTTTACACCGAGCCCGAGGGGAGGGGGAGCCAGCCACCTTTATACCGAGCCCGGGGAGGCGGAGCCAGCCACATTTATACCGAGCCCGGGGGAGGCGGAGTCAGCCACATTCATACCGAGCCCGAGGGGAGGCGGAGCCAGCCACATTTATACCGAGCCCGAGGGGAGGCGGAGCCAGCCACGTTTATACCGAGCCCGGGGGAGGCGGAGCCAGCCACATTTATACCGAGCCCGGGGGAGGCGGAGCCAGCCACATTTATACCGAGCCCGAGGGGAGGCGGAGCCAGCCACATTTATACCGAGCCCAGGGGAGGCGGAGCCAGCCACATTTATACCGACCCTGGGGGGAGGCGGAGCCAGCAGGCAGTAGTTTACCACGTTACATATAATACAGTGGCAGTTTGCCACAATACACATATTATATACGGCAGTGGTTCGGAACCAGCAGGGACAAGCCCAGGCATGTAACAGTACAACACTACAATACAATACAGTGGTTTACCACACCGAGCACTCAGAGTGCATTGCACTCAAACTGACTGTACTATTTTGAACTGCTCTTAGCTATTTATATAATTAAACAGTCTGCACAATGATGAATGGTTCTGAAGAGCCTGTGCAGACTTCAAATGGGGATTAAATGAGATTCCGTCATCAGCTCTCTTTAAAGTGTTTTGGGTAGGGATTAAACTGATCGATCATTAAACCCCGGCTGAAAATGGCAAGGGGCCATTGGTTTGATTGTTCCTGCTCCCTCAGTATTCACCCCCTCTAAATAAACATTCCTTCTCCCAATCCAGCATCACTGCCTTCCTCTTTCCTGATGTGTCTGACTCCAGCTCGGGGGTCTGTTTGTGAGAAATGGAATGTGTCGCCGTTGAGGCTGAGTGAGTTTTGAAGGAAGATTTACCAGCAGCATTGGCTGCATGGTAGCACTCTCATTGCAGCCCAAAGTTCAGATATAAAACAACAACTTTTTCCTTTAACATGGTGCAAAAAGATCCTGACACGCTTTGCAACAATGGGGCAGCACGGTAGCATGGTGGTTAGCACAATTGCTTCACAGCTCCAGGGTCCCAGGCTCGGTTCCTGGCTTGGGTCACTGGAGTCTGCACATCCTCCCCGTGTGTGCGTGGGTTTCCTCCTGGTGCTCCGGTTTCCTCCCACAGTCCAAAGATGTGCACGTTAGGTGGATTGGCCATGCTAAATTGCCCCTAGTGTCCAAAATTGCCCTCAGTGTTGGGTGGGGTTACTAGGTTATGGGGTTATGGGGATGGGGTGGAGGAGTGGGTTTGGGTTGGGTGCTCTTTCAAAGAGCCGGTGCAGACTCGATGGGCCGAATGGCCTCCTTCTACACTGTAAATTCTATGATTCTATGAATTGAAGTGGATTATGATCCTGGGGACTATTCCAGATCAAGTGTACTCCTCGGATGTTCGTTAGAACATAGAACATACACTGCAGAAGGAGGCCATTCGGCCCATCGAGTCTGCACCGACCCACTTAAGCCCTCACTTCCACCCTTTCCCCATAACCCAATAACCCCTCCTAAACTTTTTGGACACTAAGGGCAATTTATCATGGCCAATCCACCTAACCTGCATATCTTTGGACTGTGGGAGGAAACCGGCACCCGGAGGAAACCCACACAGACACGGGGAGAACGTGCAGACTCTGCACAGACAGTGACCCAGCGGGGAATCGAACCAGGAACCAGGAACCTGGAATCGAACTTAAGTTCTCACTTAAGGTTGAGAAAAACAGACCCCACAGACAGCTGAATAGGACTGATTCAACTCTTCCCGCAGGAAAGGAACAATTAAAGACTATTACCACCCTCTGGATAACCTTTTTATCACGTTTTAGCCCGATTATAACGGCCCGGATATTATAACGGTCTATGATTTTATAATCTGGCAAAATATTCAGTACATCTTCACTGGAAACCATAAGACCATAAGATGTAGGAGCAGATGTAGGCCATTCAGCCCATCGAGTCACCTCTGACATTCAATGAGGTCATGACTGACCTGATGTGATAATTCTCAACCTTCCCACCTTATCTCCATAAGCCTTGATTCCATTACTGATTAAAAATCTGCCTGTCTCAGTCTTGAACATACTTAACGCCTCCCTGGCCATAGGTCATAGGTCAGGCATGATTGTACTGAACAACAAAAAAGGCTCGATGGGCCGAATTGTCTGCTCCTGCTCCTATTTCTTCTGCTCCCTATCTTCATTCCCACCTCAGCGTCATCTGCATTTTTAATAAAATTAATTCAACAAATGAGGAATTGTTATAAGAAATGAAATTGCACTCTGTAGCTGCAGGCCTTGATGAGGGAGCCAGGGTGGGGGATGGATCATAGAATCACAGAATCTACAGTGCAGAAGGAGGCCATTCGGCCCATCGAGTCTGCGCCAGCCCTTGGGAAGAGGAGACAGGGAACAATAGAGGGGAACCAGAGAGGTGGGGGGGGGGGCAGGCAAGGGAATGACAGCTGGAAGGAGGACACGGGAAATGGTACCAAATTTGGCAAATACCGGAACAGAGAGCAAGGAAAATACGGCGAAAGACGGGCCGAGCGGCCGAGGCGGAGGTGAACGCGAGACGACAACGGCAGCGAGAACCGTCCGGGAGAAGCAAGTAACAACATCAACACCAGACCCATTCTCGTATTGCCCTCTCTGGATTGGACAGAACTACTGTAATTGTTTCTCCGCCACCCAAACGTATATGGACCCCCCCCCCCCACAAACAGGTGCCTACTTATGTGTTAAATATAATATTGCCAACTGTACAGAGTTGCTGTTGTTGAGCTAGTGAATAATGTCCTACCAGGCTTTTTTCTTTAGTTTTCTTCTCTTCGAGATATATATATTTTATTCAGTGTACATAACGGTAAATATACTTTGTTCAAAAACCCAATAAAAAACATTTATATTAAAAAAAATATGTGGTTCACCAAGATTGGGGAGGAATACTGGATAAAACTCGGTCCACACAAGTGGTGTGTTGGGGGGGGTTAGTTGATCCCAGGGCAGTGACTTCAATGGAGGATATGCGTTGTGGGAAACTGAATATCGGAGCCCATCAGTCCCTCTTCCTCTGGCTACTTTCGGAGAAGAAGAAAGGCAGAGAATTTGGCTTTCTGTATCATTGGGTTGGGTTTTGCATGGGCCCGCCCTCAATGGTGGGGGGGGGGGGGGGGGGGGCACAGACAATCGGTCACCTGCTCAGCCCTCTCCCAGGCTCTCCCCCATAATAGGCAAGGTGAGTGGGCAGCCAAATCCACAGCCGACCCACCATATGTAAACAAATAACTCAGTGTCATTTAGACTTGTTAGCGAGCCCATTGGCCTGAATAATTTGTTATCCAGGTCAATGCACAGTTAACGTGGGCCATCGGGCGGGGGCAAGCAGCTGTTTTTTAAGGTCAGCATGAACAAGGGCAAGAAGGAAGTGGGGCGGGGGGGGAACCTGATTCGGGGGGGTGGGGGCCCTGCACACATCACCAGCACCCTCTCTCCCGCAAGATGTCACACACCCAACCCCCTCCCCCCACCCCCACCCCCCCACCGCCCCCCCATGTGCCATCCGTCTGACAGAACAACCCTCCCGACTCCCCTTTTGCCCCCCCCTAGCTGGGCTCTGAGATCCCTCCCTGCCCTCCGACCCCAGGACTTAACTTTCGGAGGGCAGCATCATCCTGCCCGCCCGGCAGTGCCCACTATTCAGCTCTGGTGCTGTCAGAGGCAATGGAGCTGCCAGCCCAATGGAGTGAGGGGTGGAAGCCCCTCTCCACCAATCCGCAGCCTGCATCACGTTCTGGCTGTGGGGCTGACATGGAGTGTGCCAGCTTCTGGCTGGCTTTAGCTCCGGGGGCAAGGCGGGGTGTGGGTTGTGGGGGGGGCGGGGGGGAAGGGGGGGGGCAGCGGGGGGGGGGGGGGGGCAGCGGGGGGGGGGGCATCCTGACCTCCTGTGAAGTGCAGCCCGTTATTTAATCTACATTTGCCCCGTAATTGCTGCGCTTAAAGAAATTCTGTTCTTCTCTTCACAGAGTATCTACAGCACAGACACAGGCCCTTCAACCCAACTGCTCCTCCTAACCCCCTCTTTACCTCACCCCATCCACACACCCTCCTCGCTCCCTCATGTATTGATGAAATGTATTGATGTTCCTCACCCCAATCATTTCCTGCCTGGAAAATTCCACATTCTCAGCACTCTCTGGGAGCTGAAGTTTCTCCTGAATCCCAGTCGGATTTGTTAGCGATGATCTTATATTTATGATGTGTAGTTCAGCTACCACCCAGAAGCGGAGATTTCCCTCTCTGTAACCCATAATTGTGAAGAACCTTAGATCCGGAGTTCCTTCCATGAAGATCGCTGGCTTTGTACATCTCTCTCCTCCCATTGCTGAGGTTATCCAAAGCCCTGCTCAGCCC
Organism: Scyliorhinus torazame; assembly: GCF_047496885.1. Classification (NCBI taxonomy): domain Eukaryota; kingdom Metazoa; phylum Chordata; class Chondrichthyes; order Carcharhiniformes; family Scyliorhinidae; genus Scyliorhinus; species Scyliorhinus torazame. The sequence goes on along the minus strand of NC_092714.1, from coordinate 271,974,087 downwards.
AATTTTAAAAAAATCTTTATTGGCACAAGTAGGCTTACATTAACACTGCAATGAAGTTACTGTGAAAAGCCCCTCGTCGCCACATTCCGGCGCCTGTTCGGGTACACGGAGGGAGAATCCAGAATGTCCAATTCACCTAACAGCACGTCTTTCGGGACTTGTGGGAGGAAACCGAAGCCTCCGGAGGAAACCCACACAGACACGGGGAGAACGTGCAGACTCCGCACAGACAGTGACCCAAGCCGGGAATCGAACCTGGGACCCTGGAGCTGTGAAGCAACAGTGCTAGCCACTGCGCTGCCGTGCCGCCCACTGTGTGGACTGTTGCGTGCACCATGTGCAGTACAGATTGAGCACAATGTTAGCAGGGCTATAAGGATCACGTTATAAGGAGATTATTGGGAGAGCTGTCTTATGACGGTAGGTTGGACGGGCTGGGTTAGTTTTCACCGGCGGAGTGAGGGGGTGAATTGATTGAAGTATGTAAGATAATAAATGGTCTTGACAAGGTGGATGTGGAAAGGATGTTTCCTCTTTGGGGGAGGCCAGACCAGGGAACACTGTTTTACCATTACAGGACACCCTTTTAGCACAAGAGATGAGGAGAATGTTTTTCTCCCCAAGGGCTGTGCGGCTTTGGGACTCTGCCTCAGAAGGCGGTGGAAACGGGGTCACTGAATATTTTTAAGGCGGAGGTAGAGTGATCCTGGTTAAGCAAGGGGGTCAAAGGTTATCGGTGTAGCTGGGAATGTGGAATTTGAAAGACAAATAATTCAGCCACGATCTTATTGAATGGCACAGCTGCCCAAGGAGCTAAATGGTCTGTTTCTGCAACTACTTTGTGTGTTCGAATGAGTGTGATCAGCATTTTCTGGCTTTACGACAGAAATATCCTCTTTCTTTCCCTCGTTCCCTTCTATTCTGCTCCATCACACAAATTAAAACAGCCGTTCGGTCAATAAACCATTAACAGAATCACCAGGGAAAGAGTTTTAATCAGCTTTTAGTCCCGAAAGAATTAGAAGTTTCTGAGACTCATACTTAACCCAAGTCCATCATCCACAATGGCTGTCTCTCCCTGATGGGCTTGGGACTAAGAATGAGATGGGGGGGGCATTCACCACGGTTAAAGATTCCTGATCCTCACCATTGTCAATTCCATTTACTAACTGGGTCTAACTTGCTCATGGAAATGTCTCTGCAACAACCTTCTACATCAGACCAGGAGCTTATTCAGCCCCTCAAGATTGGGCATTCCTCAATCAAATCATGGCCACTCTGTAATTGTAACCGTTACAGCACAGGAACAGGCCCTTCAGCCCTCCAAGCCCTTACACAACAAAAACTCTATCGATCTCAGTTGTGAAATCTTCAATTGACCAAGCCTTAGTGGAATCATAGAATCGCTACAGTGCAGAGAGGGAGGCCATTCAGCCCATCGCGTCTGCACCGACCCTTGGAAAGAGCACCCCCCCTACCTATCCCCACGTTCGCACCCTAACCCCATAACCCCACCTAACCCTTTCCGACACTAAGGGTCAATTTATCATGGCCAATCCACCTAACCTGCACATCTTTGGAGTGTGGGAGGAAACCGGAGCACCCGGAGGAAACCCACGCAGACACGGGGAGAACGTGCAGACTCCGCACAGACCTTTTGGAAAGACAGAGTTCCAGATTCCCACTATCTTTCCTGCAAAGAATTGCTTTCAGGCTTCGCTAATGAATTGTCGACCCCCAGTCTTTAACTTGTGCCTGCTTCCTGCTTCCTTCTTGATTCCCCCGACCATGGGCACGATTTGACAGAAATATTTCAAAGTGTCATTTTGGGGGGGGTTTCTCGACAGTCGCAAGTTTGCGCCCCCCCGCCCCCGACCTGGAAAGTTTCAACCCCCCTGAGGGCCCTTCATCATGTTCAAACTCTCAGTTAGTTGATCCCTTAATCACAGACGGTGAGGACAATATAAGAAGGAGAGGGGGCAGTTTGTAGGGGTGGGAGAACGGGGAGAAAGTCGGGTCTCTTGTGATAAATGATGTTAAAGACATTGAGGCAATGACTGGAGCAAATGGTCGGAGAGGTTTGGGGGGAAATTAGGTGATGCTGCCCTCCTCTGGATGATTCCAATATTGCAGCAGACATTCCACATCTGGAAATCTCTACTTCCTTCGCCATTGTACAGTCACTGCTGCAAGTGTTCTGGATTATTATCATCAAGTTATTTTCTTGAACAAAATGTAGAACTACATAAATAATTCAGCCTCCGGCCATGGGCTTATTATGATGCTGGTTTGATATCGGTGTGACATTAAGCTGCCATTTTGTCCCATGGACAGAAGGCCCCATTGTGCTGAATGTTCAAAAGATCTATTCAATTAGCAATCCATCTAATCTGCACATCTTGTGGGAGGAAACCGGAGCACCCGGAGGAAACCCACGCAGACACGGGGAGAACGTGCAGACTCCGCATAGTCACCCTAATCCGGAATCGAACCCGGGTCCCTGGCACCGTGAGGCAGCAGTGCTAACCACTGTGCTACCGTGCCAGCCCATCCTGCCACTGGAAACAGTTTCTCCCTATTCACTCAAAGTCCTTTGTGAGTTTGAAAACCTGGACTAAATCTCCTCTTAATCTTCTCTGCTCCACGGAGAACCAATCCCAACGTCTCCAGTCTCTCCATATTAACTGAAGACCCTCATCCCTGGGAAAATTCTGAAAAACCTCCTCTGCACCCTCCCTGGGACCGAGACATTCTTTCTGAAGCGCCGTGCCCAGAATTGAACACAACCATTGTTGTGATCAAACCAGCATCATAATAAGCCCATAGCCGGAGGCTGAATTATTTATGTAGTTCTTCATTTTGTTCAAGAAAATAACTTGATGATAATAATCCAGAACTGTACAATGACTGTACAATGGCTGACGCCGAACAAGTGATCGGTGAAACTTTAGCACAACCTTGGTTCTCTTCTCCCTGCCTCTCTCAAACAGTGATTTGGGATCAAGGATGACTCGCTTCCACTGCTGTTCGCTGGGTTTTGAGGTGGCACGACCTGCAGACTCTGCCACATGTGGGGCAGATGGTGCGTGAAGGGTCGGGCAGATGAGCTGTTTGGAGGGGTTTTGCCTCTAAGTTTTTTTAAAAGCCTTCGCAACTTGTCATCTTCAAAGACTTGTAAATGTTCGCTCCCTCCCCCAGGTCTCTCTGATCCTGCAATAGTTTTAACATTGAAATTATGTCACTTACATCCCGTCACCTCACTCTCCCTACTAAAATAAGTCATTTTACACTTTTCTATGTTAAATTTATTCTGCCACCTGTCTGCCTATTTCGCCAATATGAAATCTGCTACTGTCCTCACTATATTTGTGAGACGTGACGTCAGTGATCATTGAGTTAATGCTCTGTTCACCCAAGTGCAGGCCGTTAATATCCGTCAAAAAACAGCAGCGGTCCTCACACTGGCTCTTATCAGGACAATAGTTGTTTGGGTTTTAGAAATGCAATCTTGTACTACCTGACCAACTGGCTTGCCATAGTTTGTGACTCTGCCATGAGGCAAACACTGTTGGCTGCCATTTCCAGCTTGTTCAGTAAAGACACTCACTGAGTGATGCGCAATCAATTACTCTCAAGACAAAGTGATTCCATAACTGAAGGCTTTAATCTGCTAGAACCTTTTCCCCAGCAGCTTCGATACAGAAAGTGAAGGCTGCTGGGACGGCACCGGTTCTTATACCCCGCCTTCAGGGCGGAGCTATGTAATACAGCCAATGGTAGACTCCTGGGTCTAACCAATGGTCTTCGGCGGATATCGGAGGAGCTCATACCTGCAACGAAAGCATCCCTGATTAAACGTTCCGTCTGCTCGCTCCCCGAAACTTGCGGGCAGCCACAGTTTCGGCCCAGCACCAGTAGCGCCCGGTAGAAATCTTCCAACGTTTCCTCGGGGCTTTGCCGCCTAGTCGCAAGTAGGTGACAAGCGTAGACCTGGTTTACAGGGTGGATGTAATGTCCTTCTAGCAGTTCGATAGCGGCAGCATTGTTCTCCGCCTCCTCGATAAGGGGGTAGATCCCAGGGCTGACCCGGGAGCGCAGGAGATGCATCTTCTGGACTTCCGTGGGGGTGCCTACGGCCGTGTCGAGGTAGCCCTTGAAGCATGCCAGCCAGTGTTTAAAAATAGCAGCAGAGTTATTCGCGTGGGGGCTGAGCTGGAGGCACTCCGGTTTGATTCGGAGATACATCCTTCCAACTTAAATTGTAGCAGATTAAATTGATGCGCAATCAATTACTCTCAAGACTAAGTGATTCCATAACTGAAGGCTTTAATCTACTAGAACCTTTTCCCCAGCAGCTTCGATACAGGAAGTGAAGGCTGCTGGGACGGCACCATCTCTTATACCCCGCCTTCAGGGCGGAGCTACGTAATACAGCCAATGGTAGACTCCTGGGTCTAACCAATGGTCATCAGCCTCTCAGGTACCGCAATACCTGGTACTACCACACTGAGGCAGACACTGACGAAGACTGCTGCCCTTATACATGGAACAATATTGATGAGGTTAAGTGTATCTGGTTAACTCCTCCTCATTTTGAATTCAGTCTCTTCAAATGAAAAAATATCTCCAGATTGTCAATATTATCATTCATCTTTGGTGAAGATTATTATAAACCCAGGTCAGACCACAACAATGGCTAGGATACTGGAACCCCAACATTTTAGCACAAAGACTGTGCGGAAAGAATGATTTGCTCCAGGAGTGATTGTTAGAAAAAAAATCGGGCTTGGTTATTTTTAAAACAAAACTACAATATGGCCTTCAGTCAGCAGAGTTCACCGAGACAGCTTCCTCGAGGCTCTGGAGCGAATCAAGCAACGCGCTGCGTTAGACCATGAGACATAGGAGCAGAATTAGGCCACTCGGCCCATCGAGTCTGCTCCGCCATTCAATCATGGCTGATATTTTTCTCATCCCCATTCTCCTCCGTTTTCCCCATAACCCCTGATCCCCGTATTAATCACGAACCTATCTATCTCTGTCTTAAAGACACCCAGTGATTTGGCCTCCACAGCCTTCTGCGGCAAAGAGTTCCACAGATTCACCGCCCTCTGGCTGAAAAAATTCCTCCTCATCTGTGTTTTAAAGGATGGTCCCTTTAGTCTGAGATTGTGTCCTCTGGTTCTAGTTTCTCCTCCAAGTGGCAACATCCTCTCCACATCCACTCTATCCAGGCCTCGCAGTATCCTGTAAGTTTCAATAAGATCCCCCCTCATTCTTCTAAACTCCGAGTACAGACCCAGAGTCCTCAACCGTTCCTCATACGGCAAGTTCTTCATTCCAGGGATCATTCTTGTGAACCTCCTCTGGACCCTTTCCAAGGCCTTAAATACGGGTCCCAAAACTGCTCACAATACTCCAAATGGGGTCTGACCAGAACCTTATACAGCCTCAGAAGTACATCCCTGGTCTTGTATTCCAGCCCTCTCGACATGAATGCTAACATTGCATTTGCCTTCTTAACTGCCGACTGAACCTGCACATTAACCTGAAGAGAATCGTGAACAAGGACTCCCAAGTCCCTTTGTGCTTGTCTATGCCTCCATTTCTCCTTCCAAAGTGCATAACCTCACACTTTCCAACATGTTTTCCATCTGCCACTTCATTACCCACTCTCCTACCCTGTCCAAATCCTTCTGCAGCCCCCTTGCTTCCTCAATACTACCTGTCCCTCTACAGATCTTTGTATCATCTGCAAACTTAGCAACAGTGCCTTCAGTTCCTTCTTCCAGATCATTAATGTATATTGTAAAAAGTTGTGGTCCCAGCACCGACCCCTGAGGCACACCACTAGCCACCGGCTGCCATCCTGAAAAAGACCCCTTTATCCCCACACTCTCTGCCTTCTGCCAGTCAGCCAATCCTGTATCCATGCCAGGATCTTACCCTTAACACCATGAGCTTTTAACTTATTTAACAGTCTCCAATGCGGCACCTTGTCAAGGGCCTACTGGAAATCTAAATAAATCACATCCACTGGTTCTCCTTTGTCTAATTTCCTTGTTACCTCCTCAAAGAACTCTAACAAATTTGTCAGACACAACCTCCCTTTGACAAAGTCGAGCTGACTCAGTCCTATTTTATCATGCACTTCCAATCTCATGCACTTTGCGATCTCATCTTTAATAACAGACTCCAAAATCTTAGCAATGACCGAAGTCGGGCGAACGGCCTATAATTTCCCATCTTCTGCCTCCCTCCCTTCTTAAACAGGGATGTTACTGATGTGTCATCAATGAACACAAATCGAGTAATGAACGTAACTGAGGCTTTAATAAACTAAACAGAAAACCTCCTGGCCTCGGATCCCGAACTGGGGCAGTGACTGCGACCAGCCACCTTTATACCGAGCCCGAGGGGAGGCGGAGCCAGCAGGCAGTGGTTTACCACGTTACATATAATACAGTGGCAGTTTACCACAATACACATATTATACACTACAGCGGTTTGGAGCCGGCAGGGACAAGCCCAGGCATGTAACAATACAACACAGTGGTTTACCTCAGTTACATTAGGCACTTTCCAGTCCTCTGGCACCCATGAAGAAAAGAATCGGCAGTGACGTCACAGGAAAGCGGTAAGCTTGTTTGTCGAGTAACTGATATTAGGGACTGTGTCTAAATATCTGCAACTGAAATAACTGAAAAACAGAACAGTTAGGGAATCAAGCTTGGAGAATAAAGGAGAAGTGACTCTGGAAGCAGAACCAGAAATCAAGGGAGCTGATTGGGTGAGTACATTTATGAATTCTATAATAACAAAGAGCAGAGAAGAAGTAAGAGCGAGAGGAGCCGGGAGTTTGAGAGAGCGAGAGGAGAAGGATAAATACGAACACCAGTACAGAAACTGGTGTGGTACTAACCAGAGCAGCCGATTGGTGATGTGGTCTAGGTGAGTATTTTCAATCTTTGTGGTAGTCACCACTGTTGTACATATCACATACGAGATGTATTATGGTAAGGCCCCTGCACTGCAGGTACGGGGGTAGATCCGCCCAGCAGGCGGAGTATAAATGTGTGTGCTCACTGAGCTGCAGCCATTTCGGCAGCAGCTGCAGGAGGCTCCACATCTCTGCGTAATAAAGCCTCGATTACTCTCTACTCTCGTAATTGATAGTGCATCAATTGGTGAGGTGGTCTGGGTGAGTATTTTCAATCTTTTAATCAAATTTATTGCTTAATACTTAGTTGGGAATATAAATGAATTGAAAAATAAAAAGGAGGATCAATCACTACTGAAGCGAGATTGTAGTCCAATTTAAGGCTTTAATGAACAAGTAGTTACCCCAGCAGCTCCGGTGGTAGGCTATATTAGGGGTATTGCGGTACCTAGGTGGGATGTACCTTATACTGTAGTATGAGTGGTAGAACCTGCCTGCTGGCTCCGCCCAGCAGGCGGAGCACAAGAGTCTGTGTTTCACCCACAGCAGTCATTCTGTAGCGGAGCTGCTGGGGTAACTACTTGTTCATTAAAGCCTTCAATTGGACTACAATCTCGCTTCAGTAGTGATTGATCATGCTGCGGCTTGCACTCCGCGCAGATTTGGCAGTTTCTGGTTACGGCCCTGACCTCCACGATGGAGTTGGGCAGATTGCGGGTTTTAACAATGTGGAAGAACCGGGTGGCAGACGTTGTCGTGGAAGGTCCGGAGTCGGTCTTCTTGTACACTGGAACAAGTGCCACGGGGCAGGGCATCAGGAGGCTCGTGGAGCTTCCCGGGACGATACAAGATCTCGAAATTAGAGGTGGAGAGCTTGATCCTCCACCGTAAGATCTTATCATTCTTAATTTTGCCCCGCTGTGCATTGCCAAACATGAAGGCTACCGACCGTTGGTCAGTGAGGAGAGGGAATCTCCTGCCGGCCAGGCAATGCCTCCAATGCTGCACAGCTTCGACGATAGCTTGGGCCTCCTTCTCGACGGAGGAATGGCGGATTCCTGAGGCGTGGAGGGGGCGTGAAAAGAAGGCCACGGGTCTGCCCGTCTGATTGAGGGTGGCAGCCAGAGCTACGTCTGATGCGTCGCTCTCGACCTGGAAGGGGAGGGACTCATCGATTGCGTGCATCGTCGCCCTGGCGATGTCTGCTTTGATGCGACTGAAAGCCTGGCAGGCCTCTGCCGATTGGCGAAAAACCGTGGACTGGATTAGTGGGCGGGCCTTGTCCGGCTAATTGGGGACCCACTGGGCGTAATAAAAACGAAGCCCAGGCAATGTTTCAGGGCCTTGGGGCAGTGGGGGAGGGGAAACTCCATGAGGGGGCGCATGCATTCGGGATCTGGGCATATGACTCCATCGCGCACTACGTAGCCGAGGATGGCTAGGCAGTCGGTGCTAAACACGCTTTTGTCCTTGTAATAGGTTAAGTTAAGGATTTTTGCGGTATGGAAGAATTTGCGGAGGTTGGTGTCGTGGTCCTGCTGGCCGTGGCCGCAGGTGGTGACATTGCCGAGGTACGGGAACGTGGCCCGCAGACCGTACCGGTCAACCATTCGGTACATCTCCCGTTGGAAGACCGAGACCCCATTTGTGACACCAAAGGGAACCCTTAGAAAGTGGTAGAGCCGCCCATCTGTTTCGAATACAGTGTACTTGCGGTCGTCCGGGCAAATGGGGAGCTGGTGGTTGGCTGATTCAAGGTCTACTGTGGAGAAAACCTTGTATTGCGCTATCTGGTTGACCATTTCAGATATGCGGGGGAGAGGGTACACGTCGAGCTGCGTATACCTGTTGATGGTCTGACTGTAGTCTATGGCCATCCTATGTTTCTCCCCGGTCTTTACAACCACCACTTGAGCTCTCCAGGGGTTGTTGCTGGCCTCGATAATGCCTTCCTTTAGTAACCGTTGGACTTCCGACCTAATGAAGGTCCGGTTCTGGGCACTGTACCGTCTGCTCCTGGTGGCGACGGGTTTGCAATCGGGGGTAAGGTTTGCAAACAGGGAAGGCGCGTCGACCTTGAGGGTCGCAAGGCCACAGACAGTGAGGGGGGTGTGGGGCCGCCGAATTTGAATGTTAAACTTTGCAGATTACACTGGAAGCCCAGTCCCAGGAGTGTGGCAGCGCAGAGATGGGGGAGGACATAGAGTCGGAAGTTATTGAAATCCACGCCCTGGACCGTGAGGTTGGCTATGCAGTACCCCCGGATCTCCACAGAGTGAGACCCAGAGGCCTGGGAGATCTTTTGTTTAATCGGGTGTACAGCAAGGGAGCAGTGTCTTACCGTATTGGGATGGATGAAGCTTTCCATGCTCCCAGAGTCAATCAAGCAGGTTGGCTTGTGCCCATTGATGAGTACCGACGTCGTAGCGGTTGAAAGCGTTCGGGGCTGAGACTGGCCCAGTGTCACTGAGGCAAGTTGTGGCAGAAGCTGAGAGATCTCGTCGGCCAATACATGGCCACCCGAGTCGGGGTCCTGAGACGTCATCCAAGATGGCTGCCCCCATGAATCGCACATGGCCGGCTGGGAGATCTCATCAGGCGATACATGGCCAGCCGAGTCGGGGTCCTGAGACGTCATCCAAGATGGCTGCCCCCATGAATCGCATGTGAGGAGTGGAATGGCAGCCGGCCCGGTCGCCTGTGGAGACGGCGGCAGCCGACCGGGCCTGGCATACTGCCACGAGGAGCCCCTTCTTGGTTATCCATGGTTATAGAGTCTTCAGACATGTTAGAGTGGGAGATAAAAAAGGAGGTGGAGCAACACTAATGGTTAAAGAAACAGTTCCAGTTGTAAGAAGGGATGATATACTAAACGGGTCAACAAACAAGGCTTTATGGGTTGAGCTTAGAATTAAAAAGGGACAGGTACTCGACTAGAAATATACTATAGACTCCCAAATAGTGAAAGGGAGATAGAAGATCAAATATATAGGCAAATTTCTACCTGTAAGAACAAGAGGGCAATAACAGTCGGAGACTTTAACTATTCCAATATCAACGGGATTCAAACAATATAAGGGGAACTGAGGGAGAAAAAATCCATACAGTGTGTCCAGGAAAATTCTTTCAACCAATTAGTGACAAATCCAATAGGAGGATCAACCCAATCCAACCAGCCTGAGGATTCAGGGTAAATCATTTCGGACAGAGATAAGGAGACATTTCTTCACACAAAGAGTGGTGAGTCTGTGGAATTCATTACCACAGGAAGTAGTTGATGCTAAAACTTTGAATATATTGAAGAGGCGGCTGGATATAGCACTTGGGGAGAATGGGATCAAAGGCAATGGGGAGAAAGCAGGATTAGGCTATTGAGTTGGATGATCAACCATGATCGCGATGAATGGTGGAACAGGCTTGAAGGGCCAAAAGGCCTCCTCCTGCTCATATCTTCGAAGCAACTCTCGACCTAGTCTTGGGGAACGAAGAGGGGTGAATGGGTGAAGTGCTGGCTGCTGATGAACACACATTCGAACATCGGCAGGGTACCCACATTGCGCCTTGCCGGCTGATGCTGCACCACTCCCCAGTCGGACAAAGTGGTCGCCGCGTGGAGTTTCGTGGACCCCCTGCCGGTCACCGCATCACGTGTCTGTATTTGGATGCACACGGATCCTGTCCTGGTTTAGGTACGACATCTCGTGGTATATGGTGGCTGGCATGGACAGCTGCAGAGTGAGTCACGGGCCTGCTCCTCGAGGGTATCTGAGCTGAGTGTGGAAGACGGTGTTGTCCAATGGGGCAGGTGGGCAGTTATCCCGGCGAAGGGTCAGGAACTCATCGTGAACGACCTTCGCAAGGGCATCTTGGGGTGTCCAAACTGAAAAGATTGGCGCGGAGCTATGTCTGGTGGCCGGGCCTGGATACTGACATTGAGAAGGTGTTCTGTTTGCCAGGAGCACCAAAAGCTCCCTTCATCTGCACCCCTTCAGCCCTGGGAGTGGCCGGGTCGCCCTTGGGCTCGAGTGTACGCCGACTCTGCTGGTCTTTCCTGGGCTCGATGTTTCTTCTTTTAATAGTCGCCCATTCCAAGTGGTTCAATCCCAGCCCGGCTCACTGTCCGTGTGGAGTTTGCACATTATCCCTGTGTTTGCGTGGGTCTCACCCCCACAACCCAAAGATGTGCAGGCTAGGTGGATTGGCCATGATAAATTGCCCCTTGATTGGAAAAAAAATGAATTGGATATTCTAAGTTTATTTTTTAAACCTTTCCTGATTACCTGCTGTACCTGTACATCAGCCTTTTGTGATTCATGCACTCGGACACCCAGATCCCTCTGCACCTCAGACCTCTGCAATCTCTCTCCATTTAGATTTTTAAAGATTATTCTTCCTGCCAAAATGGACAGCTTCACATTTCCCACATTATACTCCCAATTTCCAGATATCTGCCCACTCACTTAACCTGTCTGTGTCCCTTTGGAGCCTCCTTCTGTCCTCCTCACGATTTACTTTCCTCCCTATTTTTGCGTCGCCAGCAGATTTCACAACCGTCCCTTCAGTCCCTTCATCCAAGTCGTTTCTATAAATTGTAATAAGTTGAAGCTGTAGCGCTATCCCTGTGCAGCATTGACCCACTCGGTAGAACATAGAACATAGAACATTCCAGCGCAGTACAGGCCCTTCAGCCCTCAATGTTGCGCCGACCTGTGAAACCACTCTAAAGCCCATCTACACTATTCCCTTATTGTCCATATGTCTATCCAATGACCATTTGAATGCCCTTAGTGTTGGTGAGTCCACTACTGTTGCAGGCAGGGCATTCCACGCCCTTACTACTCTCTGAGTAAAGAACCTACCTCTGACAGCTGTCCTATATCTATCTCCCCTCAATTTAAAGCTATGTCCCCTCGTGCTAGACATCACCATCCGAGGAAAAAGGCTCTCACTGTCCACCCTATCCAATCCTCTGATCATCTTGTATGCCTCAATTAAGTCACCTCTTAACCTTCTTCTCTCTAACGAAAACAGCCTCAAGTCCCTCAGCCTTTCCTCATAAGATCTTCCCTCCATACCAGGCAACATTCTGGTAAATCTCCTCTGCACCCTTTCCAATGCTTCCACATCCTTCCTACATCCCGCCAACAGGGAAAACCCATTTATGCCTACTCTCTGGTTCCTGTTGCCTAGCCAGACTGCAATCCCCCGCACCATGAGCTTTTATATTCTGCAATAACCTTTGATACAGCACCTTATCAAATGCCTTCTGGACATCATAGTACAGTAGATCCACACGTTCCCCTTTATCCACAGCACACGTGACCTTCAAAGAACTCAAATAAATTGGAGGCATGACAGTGGGGAGTGAACATCTCTCAACTCTGCCAGGAGCAGCTGGATAGGGCAAGGGAGTTGCAAAAGTACAGGCTTCCTGAGGAACAAATTACAGTCCAGATAACCAGGGAATTGGTACAGAAAGAATGTCTTAAGACTCCTGGAGTTAAGTGAACAGAGACCAATGCATTGTTCAGAAGAACTCAAGGAAGGGTCAACAAAGTGTTTGGAATTAAAAAGACAATATCAGTAGCCAGATTTAAAGTTGGACAGCAGACTTCAGAGGTAAATCAAACCTTTGATGCTATTTTACCAGAGTCTGGGAATTAAGAGTTAAAGCAATTGTGAGCAGTTTGTACAGCAGTCAAGGCAAAGAAATCATAGAATCCTTACAGTGCAGGAGGCGGCCATTTGGTCCATCGAGTCTGCACCAAGCCTCAAGTTTCCAAAAGAGCACCCTACCGAGGCCCACTCCCCCACCATATTCCAATAACTCCTTAACCTAAGATACATATCTTTGGACACTAAGGGGCAATTTAGCATTGCCGACCCAACTAATCTGCATGTCTTTAGGCTGTAGGGGGAAACTGGAGCATCCGGAGGAAAGCCATGTAGACACGTCGAGAATGTGTAAACTCCACACAGTCACCCAAGGTCAGAATTGAACCCGGGTCCCTGGAGCTGTGAAGAAGCAGTGCTAACCACTGTGCCACAGTGCCATTGGGCTGCCACTAATCCTAAAGTGGTTGGGGTAAATCCTGAACCGGATTCACTGTAGCTAAAGTGTCATTTGGAAAACCTGGATTGGATTTCAGAATGGAAACCACTAATAGAAATCATTATTGCTGGTTGCACAGTGGGTAGCACTGCTGCCTCAGGGCGATGAGGACCCGGGTTCGATCTTGGCCCCGCGTCACTGTCCATGTGGAGTTTGCTCATTCTCCCTGTATCGGCGTGGGTCTCATCCCCACAACACAAAGATGTGCAGGGTTGGCCACACTTAATTGCCCCTCGATAAGAATTTTTTTTTTTTTATAAGTGAAAAAAAAAAAGCATTATTGCAAACAAAGATTTTAAAGCATGTTGTTTTGGGGGTGGAGATTGGAAACTATTTCATGACAATCAGAGGTGATTGTGAGGAGAAATCCACAGACATTCTCTTGAGGCTCAAAGTGGAGAGTGTATTTGACCACAGCCACCCTGTGTGTTTAAAGGGACAATGTGTTACTGAGACAGTTGTAGCTTAAGATATGCTTTGTGTTGACTTCCGGGTGCGGCGATGACCAGCTAAGTCGCACGTTTCGGCAGCTCCCGGTGGAACGGACTTTTGGGCTCTTGACAGGAGCCCCAACGGCAATTTTAACGGCAAAAAACACCGTGCGGTAAACCAGAAGGGAATTCCCCCTGGACACGGATGGAAAAAGGAGAGGAAAGTGGCCGGATTGCAGCGGATCCTTTGGAACAGCGGCAAGGAAGGCAAGCTAAAACCAAGATGGCGTCGGAAGGTGGCAGTTTCATATGGGGCCCTGAACAACAAGAGTTCTTGAAATGCTGCGTGGAGGAGATAAAAAAGGAAATGAAGAAAGAGCTGTTGGCCCCGATACTACAGGCGATCGAAGGGCTAAAGGAGGAACAAAAGACCCAGGAGTAGGAGCTTCGGGTCGTGAAGGCGAAGGCAGCCGAGAATGAGGACGATATACAGGGCCTGGTGGTGAAGACGGAGATACAGGAGGCACATCAGAAACGATCTGTGGAGAGGTTGGAGGCACTGGAAAACAACGCAAGGAGGAACAACCTGAGGATTCTTGGTCTTCCTGAAGGTGTGGAGGGGGCGGACGTCGGGGCATATGTGAGCACGATGCTGCACTCGTTAATGGGAGCGGAGGCCCCGGCGGGTCCGTTGGAGGTGGAGGGAGCGTACCGAGTTATGGCGCGAGGATCGAGAGCAGGAGAAACTCCCAGAGCCATAGTGGTGAGATTCCTCCGTTTCAAAGATAGAGAAATGGTCCTTAGATGGGCGAAGAGAACTCGGTGTAGTAAATGGGAGAACGCGGTGATCCGCGTTTATCAAGACTGGAGTGCGGAGGTGGCGAGAAGGAGGGCGAGCTTTAATCGGGCCAAGGCGGTGCTTCATAAAAGGAAGATAAAATTTGGAATGCTGCAACCGGCAAGACTGTGGGTCACATATCAAGGGAGGCACCACTACTTTGAGACGGCGGATGAAGCGTGGACTTTTATTGTAGAAGAAAAACTGGAATGAGTGGATTATTAAAAAGAACGTTTGGACAAAGTGGTGGGGCGAATGTGGGGGGCGAAGAGGGGTTTTATGTTCTAATCCTGCGGTATGGTAACTTTTCTCTCTCCCACAGGTGGTGATGGGGGGCGGTGGGGAGGGAGAGGAGATGGGGCGTTGGTCATGGGGGGCGGGGCCAAGGGAGAAGCGGGCTTGGTTCCCGCGCTATGATAATTATGGCGGGAATAGAGAAGCAGGAAGGAGGGGGCGTCGCACGGTGCGAGCCGTGGTCACGGGGGGAAGCCGAGGTCAGCCAGAGTTTGCTGACTTCTGGGAGCAACATGGGGGGAGTAATTACGCTAGCGGGGGGTCTAGCGGGGGGGGTGGGAGGGGGGAATTATTGGGTTGCTGCTGCTGGGGAAAGGGGGGAGTGGGTACGGGAGAGGATGGGCGGGAGGGCACCGCCTGGGGGAGATACAGCTGCGTGGGAACTGGGTGAGAAGCTGGAAAAAGATGATGGCTAATCGGCAAGGGGGGGGTGGGAAGCCCCCCAACTCGGCTGATCACGTGGAACGTGAGAGGGCTCAACGGGCCGATAAAGAGGACACGGGTACTCGCACACCTTAAGAAACTTAAAGCAGATGTGGTTATGTTACAGGATACGCACCTGAAACTGATAGACCAGGTTAGGCTGCGCAAAGGATGGGTGGGGCAGGTGTTCCATTCGGGGCTGGATGCGAAAAACAGGGGGGTGGCTATATTAGTGGGGAAGCGGGTAATGTTCGAGGCAAAGACTATAGTGGCGGATAACGGGGGCAGATACGTGATGGTGAGTGGTAAACTACAGGGAGAGATGGTGGTTTTGGTAAACGTGTATGCCCCGAACTGGGATGATGCCAATTTTATGAGGCGAATGCTAGGACGCATTCCGGACCTAGAGACGGGAAAGCTGATAATGGGGGGAGACTTTAACACGGTGTTGGAACCAGGGCTGGATAGGTCGAAGTCCAGGACTGGTAGGAGGCCGGCAGCAGCCAAGGTGCTTAAAGATTTTATGGAGCAGATGGGAGGTGTGGACCCGTGGAGATTCAGTAGACCTAGGAGTAAGGAGTTCTCGTTTTTCTCCTATGTCCATAAAGTCTATTCGCGCATAGACTTTTTTGTGCTGGGTAGGGCACTGATCCCGAAGGTGAGGGGAACGGAATATACGGCTATAGCCATTTCGGATCATGCCCCACACTGGGTGGACTTGGAGATGGGGGAGGAAGCAGGAGGGCGCCCACCCTGGAGAATGGACATGGGACTAATGGCGGATGAGGGGGTGTGTCTAAGGGTGAGGGGATGTATTGAAAAGTACTTGGAACTCAATGACAATGGGAGGTCCAGGTGGGAGTGGTCTGGGAGGCGTTGAAGGCGGTGGTTAGGGGGGAACTGATATCAATAAGGGCACATAAAGGGAAGCAGGAGAGTAAGGAACGGGAGCGGTTGCTGCAAGAACTTTTGAGGGTGGACAGACAATATGCGGAAGCACCGGAGGAGGGATTGTACAGGGAAAGGCAAAGGCTGCATGTGGAATTTGACTTGCTGACTACAGGCACTGCAGAGGCACAATGGAGGAAGGCGCAGGGTGTACAGTATGAATATGGGGAGAAGGCGAGCAGATTGCTGGCACACCAATTGAGGAAAAGGGGAGCAGCGAGGGAAATAGGGGGAGTGAGGGACGAGGAAGGAGAGATGGAGCGGGGAGCGGAGAGAGTGAATGAAGTGTTCAAGACATTTTATAAAAAATTATATGAAGCTCAACCCCCAGATGGGAGGGAGAGAATGATGGACTTTTCGGATCGGCTGGAAATTCCCAAGGTGAAAGAGCAGGAAAGGGTGGGACTGGGAGCACAGATCGAGGTAGAAGAAGTGGTGAAAGGAATTAGGAATATGCAGACGGGAAAGGCCCCTGGACCGGACGGATTCCCAGTTGAATTCTACAGAAAATATTTGGACTTGCTCGCCCCGGTACTGACGAGGACCTTTAATGAGGCAAAGGAAAGGGGACAACTGCCCCCGACTATGTCTGAAGCAACGATATCGCTTCTCTTAAAGAAGGAAAAGGACCCGCTACAATGCGGGTCCTACAGACCAATTTCCCTCCTAAATGTGGATGCCAAGGTCCTGGCCAAGGTAATGGCAATGAGAATAGAGGAATGTGTCCCGGGGGTGGTTCACGAGGACCAAACTGGGTTTGTGAAGGGGAGACAGCTGAACACGAATATACGGAGGCTATTAGGGGTAATGATGATGGCCCCACCAGAGGGTGAAACGGAGATAGTAGTGGCGATGGATGCCTAGAAAGCATTCGATAGAGTCGAATGGGATTATTTGTGGGAGGTGTTGAGGAGATTTGGTTTTGGAGAGGGGTATGTTAGATGGGTGCAGCTATTGTACAGGGCCCCAGTGGCGAGTGTGGTCACGAATGGACGGGGATCGGCATATTTTTGGCTCCATAGAGGGACAAGGCAGGGATGTCCTCTGTCCCCATTACTGTTTGCACTGGCAATTGAGACCCTGGCGATAGCGCTGAGGGGTTCCAAGAGATGGAGGGGAGTACTTAGGGGAGGAGAAGAACACCGGGTATCTTTGTATGCGGATGATTTGCTACTATATGTGGCGGATCCGGTGGAGGGGATGCCAGAAATAATGCGGATACTTGGGGAGTTTGGGGATTTCTCAGGGTATAAATTGAACATGGGGAAGAGTGAGCTGTTTGTGGTGCATCCAGGGGAGCAGAGTAGAGAAATAGAGGACCTACCGTTGAGGAAGGTAACAAGAGACTTTCGTTACCTGGGGATCCAGATAGCTAAGAATTGGGGCACATTGCACAGGCTAAATTTAACGCGGTTGGTGGAACAGATGGAGGATGATTTCAAGAGATGGGACATGGTAGCCCTGTCAATGGCAGGGAGGGTGCAGGCGGTTAAGATGGTGGTCCTCCCAAGATTCCTCTTTGTGTTTCAGTGCCTCCCGGTGGTGATCACGAAGGTTTTTTTTAAAAGGATAGAAAAGAGCATCATGGGTTTTGTTTGGGCCGGGAAGACTCCGAGAGTGAGGAAGGGATTCTTACAGCGCAGTAGGGATAGGGGGAGGCTGGCACTACCGAGCCTAAGTGAGTACTATTGGGCCGCTAATATTTCAATGGTGAGTAAGTGGATGGGAGAGGAGGAGGGAGCGGCGTGGAAGAGATTAGAGAGGGCGTCCTGTAGGGGGACTAGCCTGCAGGCTATGGTGACAGCCCCATTGCCGTTCTCACCGAGGAACTACACCACAAGCCCGGTGGTGGTAGCTACACTGAAGATTTGGGGACAGTGGAGACGACATAGGGGAAAGACTGGAGCATTGGGGGGGTCCCCGATAAGAAACAACCATAGGTTTGCCCCGGGGGGAATGGATGGGGGATATGGAATGTGGCAAAGAGCAGGAATAACGCAACTGAAAGATCTATTTGTGGATGGGAAGTTCGCGAGTCTGGGAGCGCTGACCGAGAAATACGGGTTGCCCCAAGGGAATGCATTCAGGTATATGCAATTGAGGGCTTTTGCGAGGCAACAGGTGAGGGAATTTCCGCAGCTCCCGACACAAGAGGTGCAGGACAGAGTGATCTCAAAGAAATGGGTGGGGGATGGTAAGGTGTCAGATATATATAGGGAAATGAGGGACGAAGGGGAGAATATGGTGGATGAACTAAAAGGGAAATGGGAAGAAGAGCTAGGGGAGGAGATCGAGGAGGGGCTGTGGGCAGATGCCCTAAGCAGGGTAAACTCGTCGTCCTCGTGTGCCAGGCTAAGCCTGATTCAGTTTAAGGTATTACACAGGGCACATATGACTGGAACACGGATCAGTAAATTTTTTGGGGTGGAGGATAGGTGTGCGAGGTGCTCGAGAAGCCCAGCGAATCATACCCATATGTTTTGGTCATGCCCGGCACTACAGGGGTTTTGGATGGGGGTGACAAAGGCGCTTTCAAAAGTAGTAGGAGTCCGGGTCGAACCAAGCTGGGGGTTGGCTATATTTGGGGTTGCACAAGAGCCGGGAGTGCAGGAGGCGAGAGAGGCCGATGTTTTGGCCTTTGCGTCCCTAGTAGCCCGGCGCAGGATATTGTTAATGTGGAAAGAAGCCAAGCCCCCGGGGGTGGAGACCTGGATAAATGACATGGCGGGGTTCATAAAGCTAGAGCGGATTAAGTTCGTCCTAAGGGGGTCGGCTCAAGGGTTCACCAGGCGGTAGCAACCGTTCGTCGAATATCTTGCGGATAGATAGATGGGGGGAAAAAAAGAAGGCAGCAGCAGCAGCCCAGGATTTGGGGGGGGGGGGGGGGAGGGAGAGATGGGGGGTGGGGGGGGGGGGGGTGTAGCTTGTGACAAGGCAGTTGCCAATTAGGGCTAGTTTTCATTTTTGTTATTTAATATTTATTTATTTTTTGTTTTTTGTTTATATAAAATAGGTCATTATTATCTGTATTGTTATAATGTTGTGTAAAGGATGCACAATGTACTGTGGTGGTTGACCAAAAACTTTCAATAAAATATTTATCAAAAAAAAAAGATATGCTTTGTGTTAATCTTAAAGTGTGTAATTTGTTAAGGAGTATTGTATCATAATACAACTTTTCATATCTAATAAATGGTTTTTTTTCTTGTTGTTAAAACTAATTAGCGTCCCGGTGACTCTGCTCCTCCATGTTTTGTAAAAGAGAAGTGAAAGTTGGTGGTGGAATCCTCCGTTTCTGAGACGTTGATGACGGGGCAGGATTCTCTGAATTCTACGACAGCAAAACTGGTGCCGCACCTGGACCGGTTCAGCGGCCGATAAGGGATTAGCACCGGAGCGACATGGAGCACAATCGATTCCAACAAGGAACGGTGCGGGATTCGCCAATTTCACAATTAACACTCAGGAGGCTGACAAGCCGCACACACACATTACACTCCCCACACACACTCACCCCAGCCGCACACACACATTACACTCCCCACACACACTCACCCCAGCCGCACACACACATTACACTCCCCACACACACTCATCCCAGCCGCACACACACATTACACTCCCCACACACACTCACCCCAGCCGCGCACACACATTACACTCGCCACACACACTCACCCCAGCCGCGCACACACATTACACTCGCCACACACACTCATCCCAGCCGCGCACACACATTACACTCGCCACACACACTCACCCCAGCC
The DNA here is from genome assembly GCF_047496885.1 of Scyliorhinus torazame. NCBI lineage: Eukaryota > Metazoa > Chordata > Chondrichthyes > Carcharhiniformes > Scyliorhinidae > Scyliorhinus > Scyliorhinus torazame. The sequence goes on along the minus strand of NC_092714.1, from coordinate 271,954,334 downwards.
ACACACACACATTACACTCCCCACACACACTCATCCCAGCCGCACACACACATTACACTCCCCACACACACTCACCCCAGCCGCACACACACATTACACACCCCACACACACTCACCCCAGCCGCGCACACAAATTACACTCCCCACACACACTCATCCCAGCCGCACACACACATTCCACTCCCCACACACACTCATCCCAGCCGCACACACACACTGCACTCCCCACACATACTCATCCAATCCGCACACACACATTGCACTCCCCGCACACACCATCCCAGCCGCACACACACACTGCACTCCCTGCACACACTCATCCCAGCCGCACACACACATTACACTCCCCACACACACTCATCCCAGCCGCACACACACACTGCACTCCCCACACACACTCATCCCAGCCGCACACACACATTACACTCCCCACACACACTCATCCCAGCCGCACACACACATTACACTCCCCACACACACTCATCCCAGCCGCACACACACATTACACTCCCCACACACACTCATCCCAGCCGCACACACACATTGCACTCCCCACACACTCTCATCCCAGCCGCACACACACATTACACTCCCCACACACACTCATCCCAGCCGCACACACACATTACACTCCCCACACACACTCATCCCAGCCGCACATACACACTGCACTCCCCACACACACTCATCCCAGCCGCACATACACACTGCACTCCCCACGGACACTCATCCCAGCCGCACACACACATAACAATCCCCACACACTCATCCCAGCCACACACACACATTACACTCCCCACACACACTCATCCCAGCCGCACATACACATTACACTCCCCACACACACTCATCCCAGCCGCACACACACATTACACTCCCCACACACACTCATCCCAGCCGCACATACACATTACACTCCCCACACACACTCATCCCAGCCGCACATACACACTGCTCTCCCCACACACACTGATCCCAGCCGCACAAACACATTACACTCCCCACACACACTGATCCCAGCCGCACAAACACATTACACTCCCCACACAGTCATCCCAGCCGCACACACAGACTGCACTCCCCACACACACTCATTCCAGCCGCAGACACACATTACAATCCCCACACACACTCATCACAGCTGCACATACACACTACACTCCCCACACACACTCATCCCAGTCACACACACACATTACACTCCCCACACACACCCATCCCAGCCGCACACACACATTACACTCCCCGCAGACACTCATCCCAGCCGCACACACACATTACACTCCCCACACACACTCATCCCAGCCACACATACACACTGCACTCCCCGCGCACACTCATCCCAGCCGCACACACACATTACACTCCCCACACACACTCACCCCAGCCACACATACACACTGCACTCCCCGCGCACACTCATCCCAGACGCACACACACACTGCACTCCCCGCACACACTAACCCCAGCCACACACACTGCACTCCCCGCACACACTCATCCCAGCCACACACACACATTACACTCCCCACACACACTCATCCCAGCCGCACATACACACTGCACTCCCCACACACACTCATCCCAGCCGCACACACTCACCCCAGCCGCGCACACACATTACACTCCCCACACACACTCATCCCAGCCGCGCACACACTGCACTCCCCACACACACTCATCCCAGCCGCACACCCACATTACACTCCCCACGCACACTCATCCCAGCTGCACAGACACATTACACTCCCCACACACACTCATCCCAGCCGCACACACACATTACACTCCCCACACACACTCATCCCAGCCGCACACTCACATTGCACTCCCCACACACACTCATCCCAGCCGCACACACAAATTACACTCCCCACACACACTCATCCCAGCCGCACACACACATTACACTCCCCACACACACTCATCCCAGCCGCACATACACACTGCACTCCCCACACACACTCATCCCAGCCGCACATACAGACTGCACTCCCCACGCACACTCATCCCAGCCGCACACACTGATTACACTTCCCACACACACTGATCCCAGCCGCACAAACACATTACACTGCCCACACACTCATCCCAGCCGCACATACACATTACACTCCCCACACACACTCATCCCAGCCGCACACACACATTACACTCCCCACACACACTCATCCCAGCCGCACACACACATTACACTCCCCACACACTCTCATCCCAGCCACACATACAGACTGCACTCCCCGCACACACTCACCCCAGCCACACACACACATTACACTCCCCACACACACTCATCCCAGCCACACACACACATTACACTCCCCGCACACACCATCCTAGCCACACATACAGACTGCACTCCCCACACACATTCATCCCAGCCGCACACACACATTACACTCCCCGCACACACTCATCCCAGCCGCACACACATTACACTCCCCACACACACTCATCCCAGCCACACATACACACTGCATTCCCCGCGCACACTCATCCCAGACGCACACAAACACTGCACTCCCCGCACACACTAACCCCAGCCACACACACACTGCACTCCCCGCACACACCATCCCAGCCACACATACACACTGCACTCCCCGCACACACTCATCCCAGCCGCACACACACATTACACTCCCCGCACACACTCATCCCAGCCGCACACACACATTACACTCCCCACACACACTCATCCCAGCCGCACACACACATTACACTCCCCGCACACACTCATCCCAGCCGTACATACACACTGCACTCCCCGCACACACTCATCCCAGCCACACACACATTACACTCCCCACACACACTCATCCCAGCCGCACATACACACTGCACTCCCCGCACACACTCATCCCAGCCACACACACACACTGCACTCCCCGCACACACTCATCCCAGCCGCACACACACACTGCAGTCCCCACACACACTCATCCCAGCGACACACACACATTACACTCCCCACACACACTCATCCCAGCCGCACACACACATTACACTCCCCACACACACTCACCCCAGCCGCACATACACACTGCACTCCCCACTCACACTCATCCCAGCCGCACACACACACTGCACTCCCCACACACACTCATCCCAGCCACACACACACATTACACTCCCCACACACACTCATCCCAGCCACACATACACACTGCACTCCCCACACACATTCATCCCAGCCGCACACACACATTACACTCCCCGCACACACTCATCCCAGCCGCACACACATTACACTCCCCACACACACTCATCCCAGCCACACATACACACTGCATTCCACGCGCACACTCATCCCAGACGCACACAAACACTGCACTCCCCGCACACACTAACCCCAGCCACACACACACTGCACTCCCCGCACACACCATCCCAGCCACACATACACACTGCACTCCCCGCACACACTCATCCCAGCCGCACACACACATTACACTCCCCACACACACTCATCCCAGCCACACATACACACTGCACTCCCCACACAAACTCATCCCAGCCTCACACACACACTGCACTCCCCGCACACACTCATCCCAGCCGCACACACACACTGCACTCCCCGCACACACTCATCCCAGCCACACACACACACTGCACTCCCCGCACACACTCATCCCAGCCGCACACACACACTGCAGTCCCCACACACACTCATCCCAGCCACACACACACATTACACTCCCCACACACACTCATCCCAGCCGCACACACACATTAAACTCCCCACACACACTCATCCCAGCCGCACACACACATTACACTCCCCACACACACTCATCCCAGCCGCACATACACACTGCACTCCCCACACACACTCATCCCAGCCGCACACAGGCATTACACTCCCCACACACACTCATCCCATCTGCACATACACACTGCACTCCCCACACACACTCATCCCAGCCACACACACACATTACACTCCCCACACACACTCATCCCAGCCGCACATACACACTGGATTCCCCACACACACTCCTCCCAGCCGTACATACACACTGCACTTCCCACACACACTCATCCCAGCCGCACACACACATTACACTCCCGACACACACTCATCCCAGCCGCACACACACATTACACTCCCCACACACATTCATCCCAGCCGCACAAACACATTACACTCCCCACACACACCATCCCAGCCGCACATACACACTGCACTCCCCGCACACACTCATCCCAGCCACACACACATATTGCACTCCCCGCACACACTCATCCCAGCCGCACACACACATTACACTCCCCGCACACACTCATCCCAGCCGCACATACACACTGCACTCCCAGCACACACTCATCCCAGCCACACACACATTACACTCCCCACACACACTCATCCCAGCCGCACATTCACACTGCACTCCCCACACACACTCATCCCAGCCGCACACACACACTGCACTCCCCACACACACTCATCCCAGCCGCACACACACACTGAACTCACCACACACACTCATCCCAGCAACACACACACTGCACTCCCCACACACACTCATCCCAGCCGCACACCCACATTACACTCCCCACACACACTCATCCCAGCCGCACACACACATTACACTCCCCAGACACACTCATCCCAGCCACAAACACACATTACACTCCCCGCACACACTCATCCCAGCCGCACACACACATTACACGCCCCGCACACACTCATCCCAGCCGCACATACACACTGCACTCCCCACACAAACTCACCCCAGCCGCACAAACACATTACCCTCCCCACACACACTCATCCCAGCCACACACACATTACACTCCCCGCACACACTCATCACAGCCGCACACACATTACACTCCCCGCACACACTCATCCCAGCCGCACAGACACACTGCACTCCCCACACACACTCATCCCAGCCGCACATACACACTGCACTCCCCACACACACTCATCCCAGCCACACACACACATTACACTCCCCGCACACACTCATCCCAGCCGCACACACACATTACACTCCCAGCACACACTCATCCCAGCCACACACACATTACACTCCCCACACACACTCATCCCAGCCGCACATTCACACTGCACTCCCCACACACACTCATCCCAGCCGCACACACACACTGCACTCCCCGCACACACTCATCCCAGCCGCACACACACACTTCACTCCCCACACACACCATCCCAGCCGCACATACACATTGCACTCCCTGCACACACTCATCCCAGCCACACACACACATTAAACTCCCCACACACACTCATCCCAGCCGCACACACACATTACACTCCCCACACACACTCATCCCAGCCGCACATACACACTGCACTCCCCACACACACTCATCCCAGCCGCACACACACATTACACTTCCCACACACACTCATCCCAGCCACACACACACATTACACTCCCCACACACACTCATCCCAGCCGCACATACACACTGGATTCCCCACACACACTCCTCCCAGCCGCACATACACACTGCACTTCCCACACACACTCATCCCAGCCGCACACACACATTACACTCCCAGCACACACTCATCCCAGCCACACACACATTACACTCCCCACACACACTCATCCCAGCCGCACATTCACACTGCACTCCCCACACACACTCATCCCAGCCGCACACACACACTGCACTCCCCGCACACACTCATCCCAGCCGCACACACACACTTCACTCCCCACACACACCATCCCAGCCGCACATACACATTGCACTCCCTGCACACACTCATCCCAGTCACACACACACATTAAACTCCCCACACACACTCATCCCAGCCGCACACACACATTACACTCCCCACACACACTCATCCCAGCCGCACATACACACTGCACTCCCCACACACACTCATCCCAGCCGCACACACACATTACACTCCCCACACACACTCATCCCAGCCACACACACACACATTACACTCCCCACACACACTCATCCCAGCCGCACATACACACTGCATTCCCCACACACACTCCTCCCAGCCGCACATACACACTGCACTTCCCACACACACTCATCCCAGCCGCACACACACATTACACTCCCGACACACACTCATCCCAGCCACACACACACATTACACTCCCCACACACACTCATCCCAGCCACACATACACACTGCACTCCCCACACACACTCATCCCAGCCGCACATACACATTACACTCCCCACACACACTCATCCCAGCCACACATACACACTGCACTCCCCGCACACACCATCCCAGCCGCACACACACATTACACTCCCCACACACACTCATCCCAGCCGCACACACATTACACTCCCCACACACGCTCATCCCAGCTGCACATACACATTAAACTCCCCGCACACACTCATCCCAGCCGCACACACACACTGCACTCCCCACACACACTCATCCCAGCCGCACACAGACATTACACTCCCCACACACAAACATCCGAGCCGCACACACACATTACACTCCCCACACACACTCATCCCAGCCACACACACACATTACACTCCCCACACACTCTCACTCCAGCCGCACACACGCATTACACTCCCCACGCACACTCATCCCAGCCGCACACCCACATTAAACTCCCCACACTCACTCATCCCAGCCGCACACACACACTGCACTCCCCACACACACTCATCCCAGCCGCACACACACAGTACATTCCCAACACACACTCTTCCCAGCCGCACACACACATTACACTCCCCACACACACCATCCCAGCCGCACACACATTACACTCCCCACACACACTCATCCCAGCCGCACACACACACTGCACTCCCCACACACACTCATCCCAGCCGCACACACACATTACACTCCCCACACACACTCATCCCAGACGCACATACACACTGCACTCCCCACACACACTCATCCCAGCCGCACACACACACTGCACTCCCCACACACACTCATCCCAGCCACACACACACATTACACTCCCCACACACACTCATCCCAGCCGTACATACACACTGCACTCCCCACACACACTCATCCCAGCCACACACACACATTACACTCCCCACACACACTCATCCCAGCCGCACATACACACTGGATTCCCCACACACACTCCTCCCAGCCGCACATACACACTGCACTTCCCACACACACTCATCCCAGCCGCACACACACATTACACTCCCGACACACACTCATCCCAGCCGCACACACACATTACACTCCCCACACACACTCATCCCAGCCGCACAAACACATTACACTCCCCACACACACCATCCCAGCCGCACATACACACTGCACTCCCCGCACACACTCATCCCAGCCACACACACACATTGCACTCCCCGCACACACTCATCCCAGCCGCACACACACATTACACTCCCCGCACACACTCATCCCAGCCGCACATACACACTGCACTCCCAGCACACACTCATCCCAGCCACACACACATTACACTCCCCACACACACTCATCCAAGCCGCACATTCACACTGCACTCCCCACACACACTCATCCCAGCCGCACACACACACTGCACTCCCCACACACACTCATCCCAGCCGCACACACACACTGAACTCACCACACACACTCATCCCAGCAACACACACACTGCACCCCCCACACACACTCATCCCAGCCGCACACCCACATTACACTCCCCACACACACTCATCCCAGCCGCACACACACATTACACTCCCCAGACACACTCATCCCAGCCACACACACACATTACACTCCCCACACACACTGATCCCAGCCGCACACACACATTACATTCCCCACACACACTCATCCCAGCCGCACACACACACTGCACTCCCCACACACACTCATCCCAGCCGCACACACACATTACACTCCCGACACACACTCATCCCAGCCGCACATACACACTGCACTCCCCACACATACTCATCCCAGCCGCACATACACATTACACTCCCCACACACACTCATCCCAGCCGCACACACACATTACACTCCCCACACACACTCATCCCAGCCGCACACACACATTACACTCCCCACACACACTCATCCCAGCAGCACACACACATTACACTCCACACACACACTCATCCCAGCCGCACATACACACTGCACTCCCCACACATACTCATCCCAGCCGCACATACACATTACACTCCCCACACACACTCATCCCAGCCGCTCACACACAGTACACTCCCCACACACACTCATCCCAGCCGCACACACACACTGCACTCCCTGCACACACTCATCCAAGCCGCACACACACACTGCACTCCCCACACACACTCATCCCAGCCACACATGCACACTGCACTCCCCGCACACACCATCCCAGCTGCACATACACATTACACACCCCACACACACTCATCCCAGCCACACATACACACTGCACTCCCCGCACACACCATCCCAGCAGCACACACACACGGCACTCCCCACACACACTCATCCAGCCACACACACACACTGCACTCCCCACACACACTCATCCCAGCCGCACACAGACATTACACTCCCCACACACAAACATCCCAGCCGCACACACACATTACACTCCCCACACACACTCGTCCCAGCCACACACACATATTACACTCCCCACACACACTCATCCCAGCCACACACACACATTACACTCCCCACTCACACTCATCCCAGCCGCACACACACACTGCACTCCCCACACTCACTCATCCCAGCCGCACACACACACTGCACTCCCCACACACACTCATCCCAGCCGCACACACACATTACACTCCCCACACACACTCGTCACAGCCACACACACATATTACACTCCCCACACACACTCATCCCAGCCACACACACACATTACACTCCCCACTCACACTCATCCCAGCCGCACACCCACATTAAACTCCCCACACTCACTCATCCCAGCCGCACACACACATTACACTCCCCACACACACTCATCCCAGCCGCACACACACATTACACTCCCCACACACACTCATCCCAGACGCACATACACACTGCACTCACCACACACACTCATCCCAGCCGCACACACACACTGCACTCCCCACACACACTCATCCCAGCCACACACACACATTACACTCCCCACACACACTCATCCCAGCCACACACACACATTACACTCCCCACACACACTCATCCCAGCCGCACACACACATTACACTCCCCGCACACACTCATCCCAGCCGCACATACACACTGCAATTCCCACACACACTCATCCCAGCCACACACACACATTACACTCCCCACACACACTCATCCCAGCCACACACACACATTACACTCCCCACACACACTCATCCCAGCCGCACACACACATTACACTCCCCACACACACTCCTCCCAGCCGCACATACACACTGCACTTCCCACACACACTCATCCCAGCCGCACACACACATTACACTCCCGACACACACTCATCCCAGCCGCACACACACATTACACTCCCCGCACACACTCATCCCAGCCGCACATACACACTGCACTCCCAGCACACACTCATCCCAGCCACACACACATTACACTCCCCACACACACTCATCCCAGCCGCACATTCACACTGCACTCCCCACACACACTCATCCCAGCCGCACACACACACTGCACTCCCCACACACACTCATCCCAGGGGCACACACACACTGAACTCACCACACACACTCATCCCACCAACACACACACTGCACTCCCCACACACACTCATCCCAGCCGCACACCCACATTACACTCCCCACACAGACTCATCCCAGCCGCACACACACATTACACTCCCCAGACACACTCATCCCAGCCACACACACACATTACACTCCCCGCACACACTCATCCCAGCCGCACACACACATTACACTCCCCGCACACACTCATCCCAGCCGCACATAGACACTGCACTCCCCACACACACTCACCCCAGCCGCACAAACACATTACCCTCCCCACACACACTCATCCCAGCCACACACACACATTACACTCCCCGCACACACTCATCACAGCCGCACACACATTACACTCCCCGCACACACTCATCCCAGCCGCACAGACACACTGCACTCCCCACACACACTCATCCCAGCCGCACATACACACTGCACTCCCCACACACACTCATCCCAGCCACACACACACATTACACTCCCCGCACACACTCATCCCAGCCGCACACACACATTACACTCCCAGCACACACTCATCCCAGCCACACACACATTACACTCCCCACACACACTCATCCCAGCCGCACATTCACACTGCACTCCCCACACACACTCATCCCAGCCGCACATACACATTACACTCCCCACACACACTCATCCCAGCCGCACACACACATTACACTCCCCACACACACTCATCCCAGCAGCACACACACATTACACTCCACACACACACTCATCCCAGCCGCACATACACACTGCACTCCCCACACAGACTCATCCCAGCCGCACACACACATTACACTCCCCACACGCACTCATCCCAGCCGCTCACACACAGTACACTCCCCACACACACTCATCCCAGCCGCACACACACAGTACACTCCCCACACACTCTCATCCCAGCCGCACACACACATTACACTCCCCACACACACTCATCCCAGCCGCACACACACATTACACTCCCCGCACACTCTCATCCCAGCCGCACATACACATTACACTCCCCACACACTCTCATCCCAGCCGCACACACACATTACACTCCCCACACACACTCATCCCAGCCGCTCACACACAGTACACTCCCCACACACACTCATCCCAGCCGCACACACACACGGCACTCCCCACACACACTCATCCAAGCCGCACACACACTGCACTCCCCACACACACTCATCCCAGCCGCACACACACACTGCACTCCCCACACACACTCATCCCAGACGCACATACACACTGCACTCCCCACACACACTCATCCCAGCCGCACACACACACTGCACTCCCCACACACACTCATCCCAGCCGCACACACACATTACACTCCCCACACACACTCATCCCAGACGCACACACACATTACACTTCCCACACACACTCACCCCAGCCACACACACACATTACACTCCCCGCACACACCATCCCAGCCGCACACACATTACACTCCCCACACACACTCATCCCAGCCGCACACACACATTACACTCCCCACACGCACCATCCCAGCCGCACACACATTACACTCCCCACACACACTCATCCCAGCCGCACACACACACTGCACTCCCCACACACACTCATCCCAGCCGCACACACATTACACTCCCCACACACACTCATCCCAGCCACACACACACATTACACTCCCCACACACACTCATCCCAGCCGCACATACACACTGCACTCCCCACACACACTCATCCCAGCCGCACATACACATTACACTCCCCACACACACTCATCCCAGCCGCACACACACACTGCACTCCCCACACACACTCATCCCAGCCGCACACACATTACACTCCCCACACACACTCATCCCAGCCACACACACACATTACACTCCCCACACACACTCATCCCAGCCGCACATACACACTGCACTCCCCACACACACTCATCCCAGCCGCACACACACATTACACTTCCCACACACACTCATCCCAGCAGCACACACACATTACACTCCACACACACACTCATCCCAGCCGCACATACACACTGCACTCCCCACACAGACTCATCCCAGCCGCACACACGCATTACACTCCCCACACACACTCATCCCAGCCGCACACACACATTACACTCCCCACACACACTCATCCCAGCCGCACATACACACTGCACTCCCCGCACACACTCATCCCAGCCACACACACACATTACACTCCACACACACACTCATCCCAGCCGCACACACGCATTACACTCCCCACACACACTCATCCCAGCCACACACACACATTACACTCCCCACACACACTCATCCCAGCCGCACACACGCATTACACTCCCCACACACACTCATCCCAGCCGCACATACACATTCAACTCCCCGCACACACTCATCCCAGCCGCACACACACACGGCACTCCCCACACACACTCATCCAAGCCGCACACACACACTGCACTCCCCACACACACTCATCCCAGCCGCACACACACACTGCACTCCCCACACACACTCATCCAAGCCGCACACACACACTGCACTCCCCACACACACTCATCCCAGCCACACACACACATTACACTCCCCACACACACTCATCCCAGCCGCACACACACACTGCACTCCCCACACACACTCATCCCAGCCGCACACACACATTACACTCCCCACACACACTCATCCCAGACGCACACACACATTACACTCCCCACACACACTCATCCCAGCCGCACACACACATTACACTCCCCACACACACTCATCCCAGCCGCACACACACACTGCACTCCCCACACACACTCATCCCAGCCGCACACACACATTACACTCCCCACACACACTCATCCCAGACGCACACACACATTACACTCCCCACACACACTCATCCCAGCCACACACACACATTACACTCCCCACACACACTCATCCCAGACGCACACACACATTACACTCCCCACACACTCTCATCCTAGCCACACACACACATTACACTCCCCGCACACACCATCCCAGCCGCACACACATTACACTCCCCACACACACTCATCCCAGCCGCACACACACATTACACTCCCCACACACACCATCCCAGCCGCACACACATTACACTCCCCACACACACTCATCCCAGCCGCACACACACATTACACTCCCTACACACTCTCATCCCAGCCGCACACACACATTACACTCCCCACACACACCATCCCAGCCGCACACACATTACACTCCCCACACACACTCATCCCAGCCGCACACACACATTACACTCCCTACACACTCTCATCCCAGCCGCACACACACATTACACTCCCCACACACACTCATCCCAGCCACACACACACACATTACACTCCCCACCCACACTCATCCCAGCCGCACACACACATTACACTCCCCACCCACACTCATCCCAGCCGCACACACACATTACACTCCCCACCCACACTCATCCCAGCCGCACACACACATTACACTCCCCGCACACACTCATCCCAGCCGCACACACACATTCCACTCCCCACACACACTCATCCCAGCCGCACACACACATTGCACTCCCCACACACACTCATCCCAGCCGCACACACACATTACACTCCCCACACACACTCATCCCAGCCGCACACACACACGGCACTCCCCACACACACTCATCCAAGCCGCACACACACACTGCACTCCCCACACACACTCATCCCAGCCACACATGCACACTGCACTCCCCGCACACACCATCCCAGCTGCACATACACATTACACACCCCACACACACTCATCCCAGCCACACATACACACTGCACTCCCCGCACACACCATCCCAGCCGCACACACACATTACACTCCCCACACACACTCATCCCAGCCGCACACACACATTACACTCCCCACACACACTCATCCCAGACGCACATACACACTGCACTCCCCACACACACTCATCCCAGCCGCACACACACACTGCACTCCCCACACACACTCATCCCAGCCACACACACACATTACACTCCCCACACACACTCATCCCAGCCGTACATACACACTGCACTCCCCACACACACTCATCCCAGCCACACACACACATTACACTCCCCACACACACTCATCCCAGCCGCACATACACACTGGATTCCCCACACACACTCCTCCCAGCCGCACATACACACTGCACTTCCCACACACACTCATCCCAGCCGCACACACACATTACACTCCCGACACACACTCATCCCAGCCGCACACACACATTACACTCCCCACACACACTCATCCCAGCCGCACAAACACATTACACTCCCCACACACACCATCCCAGCCGCACATACACACTGCACTCCCCGCACACACTCATCCCAGCCACACACACACATTGCACTCCCCGCACACACTCATCCCAGCCGCACACACACATTACACTCCCCGCACACACTCATCCCAGCCGCACATACACACTGCACTCCCAGCACACACTCATCCCAGCCACACACACATTACACTCCCCACACACACTCATCCAAGCCGCACATTCACACTGCACTCCCCACACACACTCATCCCAGCCGCACACACACACTGCACTCCCCACACACACTCATCCCAGCCGCACACACACACTGAACTCACCACACACACTCATCCCAGCAACACACACACTGCACCCCCCACACACACTCATCCCAGCCGCACACCCACATTACACTCCCCACACACACTCATCCCAGCCGCACACACACATTACACTCCCCAGACACACTCATCCCAGCCACACACACACATTACACTCCCCGCACACACTCCTCCCAGCCGCACATACACACTGCACTTCCCACACACACTCATCCCAGCCGCACACACACATTACACTCCCGACACACACTCATCCCAGCCACACACACACATTACACTCCCCACACACACTCATCCCAGCCGCACATACACACTGCACTCCCCACACATACTCATCCCAGCCGCACATACACATTACACTCCCCACACACACTCACCCCAGCCGCACACACACATTACACTCCCCACACACACTCATCCCAGCCGCACATACACACTGCACTCCCCACACACACTCACCCCAGCCGCACACACACATTACACTCCCCACACACACTCATCCCAGCCGCACATACACACTGCACTCCCCGCACACACTCATCCCAGCCGCACACACACATTACACTCCCCACAGACACTCATCCCAGCCGCTCACACACAGTACACTCCCCACACACACTTATCCCAGCCGCACATACACATTAAACTCCCCGCACACACTCATCCCAGCCGCACACACACACGGCACTCCCCGCACACACTCATCCAAGCCGCACACACACACTGCACTCCCCACACACACTCATCCCAGCCACACATGCACACTGCACTCCCCGCACACACCATCCCAGCTGCACATACACATTACAAACCCCACACACACTCATCCCAGCCGCACACACACATTACACTCCCCGCACACACCATCCCAGCCGCACACACACATTACACTCCCCACACACACTCATCCCAGCCGCACACACATTACACTCCCCACACACGCTCATCCCAGCTGCACATACACATTAAACTCCCCGCACACACTCATCCAGCCGCACACACACACTGCACTCCCCACACACACTCATCCCAGCCGCACACAGACATTACACTCCCCACACACAAACATCCCAGCCGCACACACACATTACACTCCCCACACACACTCGTCCCAGCCACACACACATATTACACTCCCCACACACACTCATCCCAGCCACACACACACATTACACTCCCCACTCACACTCATCCCAGCCGCACACACACACTGCACTCCCCACACTCACTCATCCCAGCCGCACACACACACTGCACTCCCCACACACACTCATCCCAGCCGCACACACACATTACACTCCCCACACACACTCGTCACAGCCACACACACATATTACACTCCCCACACACACTCATCCCAGCCACACACACACATTACACTCCCCACTCACACTCATCCCAGCCGCACACCCACATTAAACTCCCCACACTCACTCATCCCAGCCGCACACACACATTACACTCCCCACACACACTCATCCCAGACGCACATACACACTGCACTCCCCACACACACTCATCCCAGCCGCACACACACACTGCACTCCCCACACACACTCATCCCAGCCACACACACACATTACACTCCCCACACACACTCATCCCAGCCACACACACACATTACACTCCCCACACACACTCCTCCCAGCCGCACATACACACTGCACTTCCCACACACACTCATCCCAGCCGCACACACACATTACACTCCCGACACACACTCATCCCAGCCGCACACACACATTACACTCCCCGCACACACTCATCCCAGCCGCACATACACACTGCACTCCCAGCACACACTCATCCCAGCCACACACACATTACACTCCCCACACACACTCATCCCAGCCGCACACACACATTACACTCCCCACACACACTCATCCCAGACGCACATACACACTGCACTCCCCACACACACTCATCCCAGCCGCACACACACACTGCACTCCCCACACACACTCATCCCAGCCACACACACACATTACACTCCCCACACACACTCATCCCAGCCACACACACACATTACACTCGCCACACACACTCATCCCAGCCGCACATACACACTGGATTCCCCACACACACTCCTCCCAGCCGCACATACACACTGCACTTCCCACACACACTCATCCCAGCCGCACACACACATTACACTCCCGACACACACTCATCCCAGCCGCACACACACATTACACTCCCCGCACACACTCATCCCAGCCGCACATACACACTGCACTCCCAGCACACACTCATCCCAGCCACACACACATTACACTCCCCACACACACTCATCCCAGCCGCACATTCACACTGCACTCCCCACACACACTCATCCCAGCCACACACACACACTGCACTCCCCACACACACTCATCCCAGGGGCACACACACACTGAACTCACCACACACACTCATCCCACCAACACACACACTGCACTCCCCACACACACTCATCCCAGCCGCACACCCACATTACACTCCCCACACAGACTCATCCCAGCCGCACACACACATTACACTCCCCAGACACACTCATCCCAGCCACACACACACATTACACTCCCCGCACACACTCATCCCAGCCGCACACACACATTACACTCCCCGCACACACTCATCCCAGCCGCACATAGACACTGCACTCCCAACACACACTCACCCCAGCCGCACAAACACATTACCCTCCCCACACACACTCATCCCAGCCACACACACACATTACACTCCCCGCACACACTCATCACAGCCGCACGCACATTACACTCCCCGCACACACTCATCCCAGCCGCACAGACACACTGCACTCCCCACACACACTCATCCCAGCCGCACATACACACTGCACTCCCCACACACACTCATCCCAGCCACACACACACATTACACTCCCCGCACACACTCATCCCAGCCGCACACACACATTACACTCCCAGCACACACTCATCCCAGCCACACACACATTACACTCCCCACACACACTCATCCCAGCCGCACATTCACACTGCACTCCCCACACACACTCATCCCAGCCGCACATACACATTACACTCCCCACACACACTCATCCCAGCCGCACACACACATTACACTCCCCACACACACTCATCCCAGCAGCACACACACATTACACTCCACACACACACTCATCCCAGCCGCACATACACACTGCACTCCCCACACAGACTCATCCCAGCCGCACACACGCATTACACTCCCCACACACACTCATCCCAGCCGCACACACACATTACACTCCCCACACACACTCATCCCAGCCTCACACACACATTACACTCCCCGCACACACTCATCCCAGCCGCACACACACACGGCACTCCCCACACACACTCATCCAAGCCGCACACACACTGCACTCCCCACACACACTCATCCCAGCCGCACACACACACTGCACTCCCCACACACACTCATCCCAGACGCACATACACACTGCACTCCCCACACACACTCATCCCAGCCACACACACACATTACACTCCCCGCACACACCATCCCAGCCGCACACACATTACACTCCCCACACACACTCATCCCAGCCGCACACACACATTACACTCCCCACACACACTCATCCCAGCCGCACACACACATTACACTCCCCACACACACTCATCCCAGCCACACACACATTACACTCCCCACACGCACCATCCCAGCCGCACACACATTACACTCCCCACACACACTCATCCCAGCCGCACACACACACTGCACTCCCCACACACACTCATCCCAGCCGCACACACATTACACTCCCCACACACACTCATCCCAGCCACACACACACATTACACTCCCCACACACACTCATCCCAGCCGCACATACACACTGCACTCCCCACACACACTCATCCCAGCCGCACATACACATTACACTCCCCACACACACTCATCCCAGCCGCACACACACACTGCACTCCCCACACACACTCATCCCAGCCGCACACACATTACACTCCCCACACACACTCATCCCAGCCACACACACACATTACACTCCCCACACACACTCATCCCAGCCGCACATACACACTGCACTCCCCACACACACTCATCCCAGCCGCACACACACATTACACTCCCCACACACACTCATCCCAGCAGCACACACACATTACACTCCACACACACACTCATCCCAGCCGCACACACACATTACACTCCCCACACACACTCATCCCAGCCGCACACACACATTACACTCCCCACACACACTCATCCCAGCCGCACATACACACTGCACTCCCCGCACACACTCATCCCAGCCACACACACACATTACACTCCACACACACACTCATCCCAGCCGCACACACGCATTACACTCCCCACACACACTCATCCCAGCCACACACACACATTACACTCCCCACACACACTCATCCCAGCCGCACACACGCATTACACTCCCCACACACACACATCCCAGCCGCACACACACATTACACTCCCCACACACACTCATCCCAGCCGCACACACACATTACACTCCCCACACACACTCATCCCAGCCGCACATACACATTCAACTCCCCGCACACACTCATCCCAGCCGCACACACACACGGCACTCCCCACACACACTCATCCAAGCCGCACACACACACTGCACTCCCCACACACACTCATCCCAGCCGCACACACACACTGCACTCCCCACACACACTCATCCAAGCCGCACACACACACTGCACTCCCCACACACACTCATCCCAGCCACACACACACATTACACTCCCCACACACACTCATCCCAGCCGCACACACACACTGCACTCCCCACACACACTCATCCCAGCCGCACACACACATTACA
Source organism: Scyliorhinus torazame (assembly GCF_047496885.1). Classification (NCBI taxonomy): domain Eukaryota; kingdom Metazoa; phylum Chordata; class Chondrichthyes; order Carcharhiniformes; family Scyliorhinidae; genus Scyliorhinus; species Scyliorhinus torazame. The sequence goes on along the minus strand of NC_092714.1, from coordinate 271,935,227 downwards.
CTCCCCACACACACTCATCCCAGACGCACACACACATTACACTCCCCACACACACTCATCCCAGCCGCACACACACATTACACTCCCCACACACACTCATCCCAGCCGCACACACACACTGCACTCCCCACACACACTCATCCCAGCCGCACACACACATTACACTCCCCACACACACTCATCCCAGACGCACACACACATTACACTCCCCACACACACTCATCCCAGCCACACACACACATTTCACTCCCCACACACACTCATCCCAGACGCACACACACATTACACTCCCCACACACTCTCATCCTAGCCACACACACACATTACACTCCCCGCACACACCATCCCAGCCGCACACACATTACACTCCCCACACACACTCATCCCAGCCGCACACACACATTACACTCCCCACACACACCATCCCAGCCGCACACACATTACACTCCCCACACACACTCATCCCAGCCGCACACACACATTACACTCCCTACACACTCTCATCCCAGCCGCACACACACATTACACTCCCCACACACACCATCCCAGCCGCACACACATTACACTCCCCACACACACTCATCCCAGCCGCACACACACATGACACTCCCTACACACTCTCATCCCAGCCGCACACACACATTACACTCCCCACACACACTCATCCCAGCCACACACACACACATTACACTCCCCACCCACACTCATCCCAGCCGCACACACACATTACACTCCCCACCCACACTCATCCCAGCCGCACACACACATTACACTCCCCACCCACACTCATCCCAGCCGCACACACACATTACACTCCCCGCACACACTCATCCCAGCCGCACACACACATTCCACTCCCCACACAAACTCATCCCAGCCGCACACACACATTGCACTCCCCACACACACTCATCCCAGCCGCACACACACATTACACTCCCCACACACACTCATCCCAGCCGCACACACACACGGCACTCCCCACACACACTCATCCAAGCCGCACACACACACTGCACTCCCCACACACACTCATCCCAGCCACGCATGCACACTGCACTCCCCGCACACACCATCCCAGCTGCACATACACATTACACACCCCACACACACTCATCCCAGCCACACATACACACTGCACTCCCCGCACACACCATCCCAGCCGCACACACACATTACACTCCCCACACACACTCATCCCAGCCGCACACACATTACACTCCCCACACACGCTCATCCCAGCTGCACATACACATTAAACTCCCCGCACACACTCATCCCAGCCGCACACACACACTGCACTCCCCACACACACTCATCCCAGCCGCACACAGACATTACACTCCCCACACACAAACATCCCAGCCGCACACACACATTACACTCCCCACACACACTCGTCCCAGCCACACAAACATATTACACTCCCCACACACACTCATCCCAGCCACACACACACATTACACTCCCCACACACTCTCACTCCAGCCGCACACACGCATTACACTCCCCACGCACACTCATCCCAGCCGCACACCCACATTAAACTCCCCACACTCACTCATCCCAGCCGCACACACACACTGCACTCCCCACACACACTCATCCCAGCCGCACACACACATTACATTCCCCACACACACTCTTCCCAGCCGCACACACACATTACACTCCCCACACACACCATCCCAGCCGCACACACATTACACTCCCCACACTCACTCATCCCAGCCGCACACACACACTGCACTCCCCACACACACTCATCCCAGCCGCACACACACATTACACTCCCCACACACACTCATCCCAGACGCACATACACACTGCACTCCCCACACACACTCATCCCAGCCGCACACACACACTGCACTCCCCACACACACTCATCCCAGCCACACACACACATTACACTCCCCACACACACTCATCCCAGCCGTACATACACACTGCACTCCCCACACACACTCATCCCAGCCACACACACACATTACACTCCCCACACACACTCATCCCAGCCGCACATACACACTGGATTCCCCACACACACTCCTCCCAGCCGCACATACACACTGCACTTCCCACACACACTCATCCCAGCCGCACACACACATTACACTCCCGACACACACTCATCCCAGCCGCACACACACATTACACTCCCCACACACATTCATCCCAGCCGCACACACACATTACACTCCCGACACACACTCATCCCAGCCGCACACACACATTACACTCCCCGCACACACTCAGCCCAGCCACACACACACATTGCACTCCCCGCACACACTCATCCCAGCCGCACACACACATTACACTCCCCGCACACACTCATCCCAGCCGCACATACACACTGCACTCCCAGCACACACTCATCCCAGCCACACACACATTACACTCCCCACACACACTCATCCAAGCCGCACATTCACACTGCACTCCCCACACACACTCATCCCAGCCGCACACACACACTGCACTCCCCACACACACTCATCCCAGCCGCACACACACACTGAACTCACCACACACACTCATCCCAGCAACACACACACTGCACCCCCCACACACACTCATCCCAGCCGCACACCCACATTACACTCCCCACACACACTCATCCCAGCCGCACACACACATTACACTCCCCAGACACACTCATCCCAGCCACACACACACATTACACTCCCCGCACACACTCCTCCCAGCCGCACATACACACTGCACTTCCCACACACACTCATCCCAGCCGCACACACACATTACACTCCCGACACACACTCATCCCAGCCACACACACACATTACACTCCCCACACACACTCATCCCAGCCGCACATACACATTACACTCCCCACACACACTCATCCCAGCCACACACACACATTACACTCCCCACACACACTCATCCCAGCCACACACACACACTGCACTCCCCACACATATTCATCCCAGCCGCACATACACATTACACTCCCCACACACACTCATCCCAGCCGCACACACACATTACACTCCCCACACACACTCATCCCAGCCGCACACACACATTACACTCCCCAGACACACTCATCCCAGCCACACACACACATTACACTCCCCGCACACACTCCTCCCAGCCGCACATACACACTGCACTTCCCACACACACTCATCCCAGCCGCACACACACATTACACTCCCCACACACACTCATCCCAGCCGCACATACACACTGCACTTCCCACACACACTCATCCCAGCCGCACACACACATTAAACTCCCCGCACACACTCATCCCAGCAGCACATACACACTGCACTCCCCACACACACTCATCCCAGCCGCACATACACACTGCACTCCCCACACATATTCATCCCAGCCGCACACACACATTACACTCCACACACACACTCATCCCAGCCGCACATACACACTGCACTCCCCACACAGACTCATCCCAGCCGCACACACACATTACACTCCCCACACACACTCATCCCAGCCGCACACACACATTACACTCCCCACACACTCATCCCATCCTCACACACACACTGCACTCCCCACACACACTTATCCCAGCCGCACATACACATTAAACTCCCCGCACACACTCATCCCAGCCGCACACACACACGGCACTCCCCGCACACACTCATCCAAGCCGCACACACACACTGCACTCCCCACACACACTCATCCCAGCCACACATGCACACTGCACTCCCCGCACACACCATCCCAGCTGCACATACACATTACACACCCCACACACACTCATCCCAGCCACACATACACACTGCACTCCCCGCACACACCATCCCAGCCGCACACACACATTACACTCCCCACACACACTCATCCCAGCCGCACACACATTACACTCCCCACACACGCTCATCCCAGCTGCACATACACATTAAACTCCCCGCACACACTCATCCAGCCACACACACACACTGCACTCCCCACACACACTCATCCCAGCCGCACACAGACATTACACTCCCCACACACAAACATCCCAGCCGCACACACACATTACACTCCCCACACACACTCGTCCCAGCCACACACACATATTACACTCCCCACACACACTCATCCCAGCCACACACACACATTACACTCCCCACTCACACTCATCCCAGCCGCACACACACACTGCACTCCCCACACTCACTCATCCCAGCCGCACACACACACTGCACTCCCCACACACACTCATCCCAGCCGCACACACACATTACACTCCCCACACACACTCGTCACAGCCACACACACATATTACACTCCCCACACACACTCATCCCAGCCACACACACACATTACACTCCCCACTCACACTCATCCCAGCCGCACACCCACATTAAACTCCCCACACTCACTCATCCCAGCCGCACACACACATTACACTCCCCACACACACTCATCCCAGGGGCACACACACACTGAACTCACCACACACACTCATCCCACCAACACACACACTGCACTCCCCACACACACTCATCCCAGCCGCACACCCACATTACACTCCCCACACAGACTCATCCCAGCCGCACACACACATTACACTCCCCAGACACACTCATCCCAGCCACACACACACATTACACTCCCCGCACACACTCATCCCAGCCGCACACACACATTACACTCCCCGCACACACTCATCCCAGCCGCACATAGACACTGCACTCCCAACACACACTCACCCCAGCCGCACAAACACATTACCCTCCCCACACGCACTCATCCCAGCCACACACACACATTACACTCCCCGCACACACTCATCACAGCCGCACACACATTACACTCCCCGCACACACTCATCCCAGCCGCACAGACACACTGCACTCCCCACACACACTCATCCCAGCCGCACATACACACTGCACTCCCCACACACACTCATCCCAGCCACACACACACATTACACTCCCCGCACACACTCATCCCAGCCGCACACACACATTACACTCCCAGCACACACTCATCCCAGCCACACACACATTACACTCCCCACACACACTCATCCCAGCCGCACATTCACACTGCACTCCCCACACACACTCATCCCAGCCGCACACACACATTACACTCCCCGCACACACTCATCCCAGCCGCACCCACACATTACACTCCCCACACACACTCATCCCAGCCACACACACATTACACTCCCCGCACACACTCATCCCAGCCACACACACACATTACACTCCCCGCACACACTCATCCCAGCCGCACCCACACATTACACTCCCCACACACACTCATCCCAGCCACACACACATTACACTCCCCGCACACACTCATCCCAGCCGCACACACACATTACACTCCCCACACCCACTCACCCCAGCCGCACACACACATTACACTCCCCGCACACACTCATCCCAGCCACACACACACATTACACTCCCCACACACACTCATCCCAGCCGCACACACATATTACACTCCCCGCACACACTCATCCCAGCGGCACACACACATTACACTCCCCGCACACACTCATCCCAGCCACACACACACATTACACTCCCCGCACCCACTCATCCCAGCGGCACACACACATTACACTCCCCACACACACTCATCCCAGCCGCACACACACATTACACTCCCCACACACACTCATCCAGCCGCACATACACACTGCACTCCCCGCACACACTCATCCCAGCCACACACACACATTACACTCCCCACACACACTCATCCCAGCCGCACACACACATTACACTCCCCACACACACTCATCCCAGCCGCACACACACATTACACTCCCCACACACACTCATCCCAGCCGCACACACACATTACACTCCCCACACACACTCATCCCAGCCGCACACACACATTACACTCCCCACACACACTCATCCCAGCAGCACACACGCATTACACTCCCCACACACACTCATCCCAGCCGCACATACACACTGCACTCCCCGCACACACTCATCCCAGCCGCACACACACATTACACTCCCCACACACACTCATCCCAGCCGCACATACACACTGCACTCCCCGCACACACTCATCCCAGCCGCACACACACATTACACTCCCCGCACACACTCATCCCAGCCACACACACACATTACACTCCACACACACACTCATCCCAGCCGCACACACACATTACACTCCCCGCACACACTCATCCCAGCCACACACACACATTACACTCCACACACACACTCATCCCAGCCGCACACACACATTACACTCCCCGCACACACTCATCCCAGCCACACACACACATTACACTCCACACACACACTCATCCCAGCCGCACACACACATTACACTCCCCGCACACACTCATCCCAGCCACACACACACATTACACTCCACACACACACTCATCCCAGCCGCACACACACATTACACTCCCCGCACACACTCATCCCAGCCACACACACACATTACACTCCCCACACACACTCATCCCAGCCGCACACACACATTACACTCCACACACACACTCATCCCAGCCGCACACACGCATTACACTCCCCACACACACTCATCCCAGCCACACACACACATTACACTCCCCACACACACTCATCCCAGCCGCACACACGCATTACACTCCCCACACACACTCATCCCAGCCGCACATACACATTCAACTCCCCGCACACACTCATCCCAGCCGCACACACACACTGCACTCCCCACACACACTCATCCCAGCCGCACACACACACTGCACTCCCCACACACACTCATCCCAGCCGCACACACACACTGCACTCCCCACACACACTCATCCAAGCCGCACACACACACTGCACTCCCCACACACACTCATCCCAGCCACACACACACATTACACTCCCCACACACACTCATCCCAGCCGCACACACACACTGCACTCCCCACACACACTCATCCCAGCCGCACACACACATTACACTCCCCACACACACTCATCCCAGACGCACACACACATTACACTCCCCACACACACTCATCCCAGCCGCACACACACATTACACTCCCCACACACACTCATCCCAGCCGCACACACACACTGCACTCCCCACACACACTCATCCCAGCCGCACACACACATTACACTCCCCACACACACTCATCCCAGACGCACACACACATTACACTCCCCACACACACTCATCCCAGCCACACACACACATTACACTCCCCACACACACTCATCCCAGACGCACACACACATTACACTCCCCACACACTCTCATCCTAGCCACACACACACATTACACTCCCCGCACACACCATCCCAGCCGCACACACATTACACTCCCCACACACACTCATCCCAGCCGCACACACACATTACACTCCCCACACACACCATCCCAGCCGCACACACATTACACTCCCCACACACACTCATCCCAGCCGCACACACACATTACACTCCCTACACACTCTCATCCCAGCCGCACACACACATTACACTCCCCACACACACTCATCCCAGCCACACATACACACTGCACTCCCCACACACACTCATCCCAGCCGCACACACACATTACACTCCCCACACACACTCATCCCAGCCGCACACACACATTACACTCCCCACACACACTCATCCCAGCCGCACACACACATTACACTCCCCACACACACTCATCCCAGCCGCACATACACACTGCACTCCCCACACACACTCATCCCAGCCGCAAATACACATTACACTCCCCACACACACTCATCCCAGCCGCACATACACACTGCTCTCCCCACACACACTCATCCCAGCCGCACATACACACTGCACTCCCCACACACACTCATCCCAGCCGCACACACACACTGCACTCCCCACACACACTCATCCCAGCCGCACACACACATTACACTACCCACACACAAACATCCCAGCCGCACACACACATTACACTCCCCACACACACTCACCCCAGCCACACACACACATTACACTCGCCACACATACTCATCCCAGCCACACACACACATTACACTCCCCACACACTCTCACCCCAGCCGCACACACGCATTACACTCCCCACACACACTCATCCCAGCCGCACACCCACATTAAACTCCCCACACACACTCATCCCAGCCACACACACACATTACACTCCCCACACACACTCATCCCAGCCGCACACACACACTGCACTCCCCACACACACTCATCCCAGCCGCACACACACATTACACTCCCCACACACACTCATCCCAGACGCACATACACACTGCACTCCCCACACACACTCATCCCAGCTGCACATACACACTGCACTGCCCACACACACTCATCCCAGCCGCACACACACATTACACACCCCGCACACACTCATCCCAGCCGCACATACACACTGCACTCCCCACACACACACATCCCAGCCGCACACACACAATGCACTCCCCGCACACACTCATCCCAGCCGCACACACACACTGCACTCCCCGCACACACTCATCCCAGCCGCACATACACACTGCACTCCCCACACACACCATCCCAGCCGCACACACACATTACACTCCCCACACACACTCATCCCAGCCGCACACACACATTACACCCCCCACACACACTCATCCCAGCCGCACACACACATTACACTCCCCACACACACTCATTCCAGCCGCACATACACATTACACACACACACTCGTCCCAGCCGCACACACTGCACTCCCCACACACACTCATCCCAGCCGCACACACATTACACTCCCCACACACACTCACCCCAGCCACACACACACATTACACTCCCCACACACACTCATCTCAGCCGCACACACTCATTACACTCCCCACACACACTCATCCCAGCCGCACACACACATTGCACTCCCCACACACACTCATCCCAGCCGCACACACACATTACACTCCCCACACACACTCATCCCAGCCACACACACACACATTACACTCCCCACCCACACTCATCCCAGCCGCACACACACATTACACTCCCCACCCACACTCATCCCAGCCGCACACACACATTACACTCCCCACCCACACTCATCCCAGCCGCACACACACATTACACTCCCCGCACACACTCATCCCAGCCGCACACACACATTCCACTCCCCACACACACTCATCCCAGCCGCACACACACATTACACTCCCCGCACACACTCATCCCAGCCGCGCACACACATTACACTCCCCACACACACTCATCCCAGCCGCACACACACATTACACTCCCCACACACACTCATCCCAGCCACACACACACACATTACACTCCCCACCCACACTCATCCCAGCCGCACACACACATTACACTCCCCGCACACACTCATCCCAGCCGCACACACACATTACACTCCCCACACACACTCATCCCAGCCGCACACACACATTACACTCCCCACACACACTCATCCCAGCCACACACACACACATTACACTCCCCACCCACACTCATCCCAGCCGCACACACACATTACACTCGCCACCCACACTCATCTCAGCCGCACACACACACTGCACTCCCCACACACTCTCATCCCAGCCGCACACACACATTACACTCCCCAGACACACTCATCCCAGCCGCACACACACATTACACTCGCCACCCACACTCATCTCAGCCGCACACACACACTGCACTCCCCACACACTCTCATCCCAGCCGCACACACACATTACACTCCCCACACACACTCATCCCAGCCGCACACACACATTACACTCCCCACACACACTCATCCCAGCCACACACACACACATTACACTCCCCACCCACACTCATCCCAGCCGCACACACACATTACACTCGCCACCCACACTCATCTCAGCCGCACACACACACTGCACTCCCCACACACTCTCATCCCAGCCGCACACACACATTACACTCCCCACACACACTCATCCCAGCCGCACACACACATTACACTCCCCACACACACTCATCCCAGCCGCACACACACATTACACTCCCCACCCACACTCATCCCAGCCACACACACACATTACACTCCCCACACACACTCATCCCAGCCACACACACACATTACACTCCCCACCCACACTCATCCCAGCCGCACACACACATTACACTCCCCACACACACTCATCCCAGCCGCACACACACATTACACTCCCCACACACACTCATCCAGCCGCACACACACATTACACTCCCCACACACACTCATCCCAGCCGCACATACACATTACACTCCCCACACACACTCATCCCAGCCGCACACACACATTACACTCCCCACACACACTCATCCCAGCCGCACACACACATTACACTCCCCACACACACTCATCCAGCCGCACACACACATTACACTCCCCACACACACTCATCCCAGCCGCACATACACATTACACTCCCCACACACACTCATCCCAGCCGCACACACACATTACACTCCCCACACACATTCATCCCAGCCGCACACACACATTACACTCCCCACACACACTCATCCCAGCCGCACACACACATTACACTCCCCACACACACTCATCCCAGCCGCACACACACATAACACTCCCCACACACACTCATCCCAGCCGCACACACACATTACACTCCCCACACACACTCATCCCAGCCGCACACACACATTACACTCCCCACACACACTCATCCCAGCCACACACACACATTACACTCCCCACACACACTCATTCCAGCCGCACATACACATTACACACACACACTCATCCCAGCCGCACACACATTACACTCCCCACACACACTCATCCCAGCCGCACACACACATTACACTCCCCACACACACTCACCCCAGCCGCACATACACACTGCACTCCCCACACACACTCATCCCAGCCGCACACACACATTACACACCCCGCACACACTCATCCCAGCCGCACATACACACTGCACTCCCCACACACACTCATCCCAGCCGCACACACACATTACACTCCCCGCACACACTCATCCCAGCCGCACACACATTACACACCCCACACACACTCATCCCAGCCGCACATACACACTTCACTCCCCACACACACACATCCCAGCCGCACACACACAATGCACTCCCCGCACACACTCATCCCAGCCGCACACACACACTGCACTCCCCGCACACACTCATCCCAGCCGCACATACACACTGCACTCCCCACACACACCATCCCAGCCGCACACACACATTACACTCCCCACACACACTCATCCCAGCCGCACACACACATTACACCCCCCACACACACTCATCCCAGCCGCACACACACATTACACTCCCCACACACACTCATTCCAGCCGCACATACACATTACACACACACACTCGTCCCAGCCGCACACACTGCACTCCCCACACACACTCATCCCAGCCGCACACACATTACACTCCCCACACACACTCACCCCAGCCACACACACACATTACACTCCCCACACACACTCATCTCAGCCGCACACACTCATTACACTCCCCACACACACTCATCCCAGCCGCACACACACATTGCACTCCCCACACACACTCATCCCAGCCGCACACACACATTACACTCCCCACACACACTCATCCCAGCCGCACACACACACTGCACTCCCCACACACACTCATCCCAGCCGCACACACTCATTACACTCCCCACACACACTCACCCCAGCCAACAAGATGGCAATGAGGAGTGCGGTTCCCTTTTTACAGTTGCCGAGCTTGAGACTGTGCTGGATGCCGTTGAGGAGGTGGGGCGACCCTTTACCCCGGCCCGGGACGGAGACTGCCAGCCGCCGCGGTTCGCCGTGCCCGAGCACGGGTGGCAGAGGCCGTGAGCAGCATGAACAACACCGTCCAGACCGGCCAGCAGTGCTGTAGACAACTGCACCACCTCCTGGCTGTCTCACTCTGTGTGAGTGTCACTGTGTGTCACTGTGTGCGTGGCACTCTGTGTGAGTCTGTGCCACTGTGTGTCACTGCGTGCGTGGCACTCTGTGTCAGTGTCACTGTGTGTCACTGCGTGCGTGGCACTCTGTGTCAGTGTCACTGTGTGTCACTGTGTGCGTGGCACTCTGTGTCAGTGTCACTGTGTGTCACTGCGTGCGTGGCACTCTGTGTCAGTGTCACTGTGTGCGTGGCACTCTGTGTCAGTGTCACTGTGTGCGTGGCACTCTGTGTGAGTGTCACTGTGTGTCACTGCGTGCGTGGCACTCTGTGTCAGTGTCACTGTGTGTCACTGTGTGCGTGGCACTCTGTGTGAGTGTCACTGTGTGTCACTGCGTGCGTGGCACTCTGTGTCAGTGTCACTGTGTGTCACTGCATGCGTGGCACTCTGTGTCAGTGTCACTGTGTGTCACTGTGTGCGTGGCACTCTGTGTCAGTGTCACTGTGTGTCACTGCGTGCGTGGCACTCTGTGTCAGTGTCACTGTGTGTCACTGCGTGCGTGGCACTCTGTGTCAGTGTCACTCTGTGTCACTGTGTGCGTGGCACTCTGTGTCAGTGTCACTCTGTGTCACTGTGTGCGTGGCACTCTGTGTCAGTGTCACTGTGTGTCACTGTGTGCGTGGCACTCTGTGTGAGTCTGTGCCACTGTGTGTCACTGCGTGCGTGGCACTCTGTGTGAGTCTGTGCCACTGTGTGTCACTGCGTGCGTGGCACTCTGTGTCAGTGCCACTGTGTGTCACTGTGTGCGTGGCACTCTGTGTCAGTGTCACTGTGTATCACTGTGTGCGTGGCACTCTGTGTCAGTGTCACTGTGTGTCACTGCGTGCGTGGCACTCTGTGTCAGTGTCACTGTGTGTCACTGCGTGCGTGGCACTCTGTGTCAGTGTCACTGTGTGCGTGGCACTCTGTGTCAGTGTCACTGTGTGTCACTGCGTGCGTAGCACTCTGTGTCAGTGTCACTGTGTGCGTGGCACTCTGTGTGAGTGTCACTGTGTGTCACTGCGTGCGTGGCACTCTGTGTCAGTGTCACTGTGTGCGTGGCACTCTGTGTCAGTGTCACTGTGTGTCACTGCGTGCGTAGCACTCTGTGTCAGTGTCACTGTGTGTCACTGCGTGCGTGGCACTCTGTGTCAGTGTCACTGTGTGCGTGGCACTCTGTGTCAGTGTCACTGTGTGTCACTGCGTGCGTAGCACTCTGTGTCAGTGTCACTGTGTGCGTGGCACTCTGTGTGAGTGTCACTGTGTGTCACTGCGTGCGTGGCACTCTGTGTCAGTGTCACTGTGTGTCACTGCGTGCGTGGCACTCTGTGTCAGTGTCACTGTGTGTCACTGCGTGCGTGGCACTCTGTGTCAGTGTCACTGTGTGTCACTGTGTGTGTGGCACTCTGTGTGAGTCTGTGCCACTGTGTGCATCTGAATCTGAAGATATCGGAGCAGAATGAGGCCATTTGGCCCATTGTATCTGCTCCGTCATTCGATCATGGCTGCTCTCATCCTGGCCGTAACTCCACCGTCCTGCCCATTCTCCATAACCCTTCAACCCATTACCAATTAAAATCTGTCTAACTCCTCCTCAAATTTCCTCACTGTCCCAGCATCCACTGCACTCTGGGGTAGCAAATTCCACACAATCACAACCCTTTGGGAGAAGTAGCTTCTCCTCATCTATGTTTTAAATTTGCTCCCTCTTATCCCGAGACTATGACCTCTTGTTCTAGAATGATCCAGAAGAGGAAGCATCTGCTCCATATCTAGAACAGAAAACAAAGAAATGTACAGCACAGGAACAGGCCCTTCGACCCTCCAAGCCCGTGCCGACCATGCTGCCCGACTAAACTACAATCTTCTACACTTCCGGGGTCCGTATCCCTCTATTCCCATCCTATTCATGTATCCCTCTATTCCCATCCTATTCATGTATCCCTCTATTCCCATCCTATTCATGTATCCCTCTATTCCCATCCTATTCATGTATCCCTCTATTCCCATCCTATTTGTGTATTTATCAAGAAGCCCCTTAAACGTCACTATCGTACCTGCTTCCACTCGCTTCCTCCGGGAGCGAGTTCCTGGCACACACCACCCTCTGTGTAAAAAACATCCCTCGCACATCTCCGCTAAACTTTGCCCCTCGTGACGAATGTGATATAAGATGGTTAGTTTAAATATAATAGTTACAGTAATGTAGAGATTCCTTTGTCTCTAATAGCACTCGATTCTGAAGACCCAGGAGGCAGCTTGTGTTCTGGGTTTTTGTGAAGCGAGTCAGACTTGCAAGTTGGGTAAAAATAAATAATACTCTGCCTACAAATCCATCTCGAGTTTTATTGAGGCCAGACTGACGGGTAAAGAATTCAACATTTGTCACTCGCATCTTAAACCTATGACCCCTAGTAAGTGACTCTTCCACCCTGGGTAAAAGCTTCTGACTATCCACTCTGTCCATGCACCTCATAATCTTGTAGACTTCTATCAGGTCACCCCTCAACCTCCTTCGTTCCAGTGAGAACAAATCGAGTTTATCCAACTTCTCGTCATAGCTAATGCCCTCCATTCCAGGCAACATCCTGGTAAATCTCTTCTGCACCCTCTCCAAAGCCTTCACATCCTTCTGGTAGTGTGGCAACCAGAATTGAACACTATACTCCAAGTGTGGCCTAACTAAGGTTTTATACAGCTGCAACATGACTTGCCAATTCTTATACTCAATACCATGGCCGATGGAGGCAAGCATGCCTACCTTCTCCACCTGCGTTGCCACTTAGTGGCCTATAGACCTGTACACCCAGATCTCTCTGCCTGCCAATAGTCTTGAAGATTCCGCAATTTACTGTATATTTTACCCTGTATTAGACCTTCCAAAATGCATTATCTCACATTTGACTGGATTAAACTCCATCTGCCATCTCTCCGCCCAAGTCTCCAACTGATCGATATCCTGCTATATCCTCGACAATCCTCATCGTTATCCGCAATTCCAACAACTTTTGTGTCGTCCGCAAACTTACGAATCAGACCAGTTACATTTTCCTCAATATCATTTATATATATTAAAAACAGCAAAGGACCCAGCACAGATCCTTGCGGAACACCACTAGTCACAGCCCTCCAATCAGAAAAGCACCCTTCCGCTGCTACCCTGTCTTCTATGACCTAGCCAGTTCTGTATCCAACTAGCCAGCTCACCTCCGGTGTGACTTCACCTTCTGTACCAGTCTGCCTTGAGGGACCTTTTCAAAGGCCTCACTGAAGTCCAAGTAGACAATATCCACTACCCTACCTTCATCACTTCCTCAAAAACTCGATCAAGTTAGTGAGACACGACCTCCCCTTCATAAAACCATGTTGCCTCTCGCTAATTTACTTCCAAATGGGAGTAAATCCTGTCTTGAAGAATCCTCTCCAATAATTTCCCTACCACTGACGTAAGGCTCACCGGCCTGTAATTACCTGGATTATCATTGCTCCCCTTCTTAAACAAAGGAACTACATTGGCTATTCTCCAATCCTCTGGGACCTCCCCTGCAGCCAGTGAGGACACAAAGATTTCTCCCAAGGCCCCAGCAATTTCCTCCCTTGCCTCTCTCAGTATTCTGGGGTCTATCCCATCAGGCCCTGGGGACTTGTCTATCTTAATGTTTTTCAAGACCCCCAATACCTCCCCCTTTTTGGATCTCAATGTGACCCAAACTATCTACACACCCTTCCCCAGACTCATCATCCACCAAGTCCTTCTCTTTAGTGAATACTGATGCAAAGTACTCATTTCGCTCCTCACCCATTTCCTCTGGCTCCACGCATAGATTCCCTCCCCTGTCCTTGAGTTAACCAACCCTCTGCCTGGCTATCCTCTTGCTCTTTATATACGCATAAAAAGCCAGGGATTTTCCTTAATCCTGTTTGCCAATGACTTTCCGTGACCCCTTTAAGCTCTCCTAACTCTTTGCTTAAGTTCCTTCCTACTTTCTTTATATTCTTCAAGGATTTCATCTGTCCTATGCCTTTTAGGCCTTACAAATGCTTCCTTTATCTTTTGGTCTACTTTATCTGTACCTTTTAGCATCTTGTATACCTCAATTTCATCTCCTCTCATTCTTCTAAACTCTGGGGAGTATCGACCTAAACTGCTCAATCCCTGCATACCACAAACCCCTCGGGTGGGATTCTCCGACCCGCCGTACCCTGGGTGGCCCCCACCCCAGCGGGATACTCCATCCCTCCAGCCGGCCAATGGGGTTTCCCACTGTGGGTACCCCCACGCCATCGGAAATCCACGGGCGTGAGTGCGCTGCCGGCGAAACGGATGATCCGCCCCCCATCACAACATCTTTCCCCAAATAAAGGGACTAAAACTGTGCCCAATACGCCAGGTGCGGTCCCACCAATGCCTGGTACAGTTGCAACAACACTTCCTTACCGTTATACTCTATTCCTTTAGGTATAATTACCACCATTCCATTCGCTTTCTTTATTACCTGCTGTACCTGCATGCTCGTTTTCTGACTCATGCATGAGGACCCCCAGATCCCCCTGCAACGGATCACCCCAAAGTCTCTCCCCATTTAGATAATAAGTTGCCTTCCCATTTTTCTGACCAAAATGCGTGACCTCACACGTATCCACGTTAAACTCCATCTGCCACATTTTGGCCCACCCTCCTATACTATCGATATCCATTTGTAAGGTTCCTATTTCCTCATTGCAGCTTACTGTCCCACCTATTTTTACGTCGTCTGCAAATTTGGCTACAGAACCTTCGATCCCTGTATCCAAGATTGTAAATAGTTGGGGCCCAAGGACTGAACCCTGTGGCACCCCCACTAGTCACATTTTGCCATCCAGAAAAAGATCCATTTATCCCAACTCTCTGACTTCTGTCCGTCAGCCAGTCCTCTACCAAACTAATAAATTACCCCAAATCCCATGTGATCTCACCTTGTGTATTAACCTGTGCGGTGTGAGCATTTCCCCAATCCACTGGAACCTTTCTGTGTCCAGGGAATTTTGGAATGTTATAACTGTGTGTGTCACTCTGTGTGCATCTGTGTCACTGTGTGTGTGTCACCCTGCGTGTGTGTCACTCTCTGTGTCTGTGTCACTCGCTGTGTGTCTGTGTCACTGTGTGTGTCACACTGTGTGTGTCTCACTGTGTGTGTGTCATTCTGTGTGTGTCTCACTCTGTGTGTGTGTCACCCTGTGTGTGGCACTGTGTGTGTGTCACTTGATGTGTGACTGTGTGTGTCACTGCGCGTGTGTGTGGTACTGCGTGTGTGTGTGTCACTGCATGTGTGTGGCACTGCGTGTGTGTGTGTGTCACCCTGTGTGTGTGGCACTGTGTGTGTGTGTCACTCTCTGTGTCTGTGTCACTCGCTGTCTGTCTGTGTCACTGTGTGTGTCACACTGTGTGTGTCTCACTGTGTGTGTGTCATTCTGTGTGTGTCTCACCCTGTGTGTGTGTGGCACTGTGTGTGGCACTGTGTGTGTATCACTTGATGTGTGACTGTGTGTGTCACTGCGTGTGTCACTGCGTGTGTGTGTGGCACTGCGTGTGTGTGTGTGTCACTGCGTGTGTGTGTGTCACTCTGCATGTGTCATTCTGTGTGTGTATGTCACTCTATGTGTCTGTGTGCGCGTGTGTGTGTGTCCCTCTGAGTGTGTGTGTCCCTCTGAGTGGGTGTGTCCCTCTGTGTGTGTGTGTCCGGCTCTGTTTGTCTGTGTGTCTCTGTGTGCGTGTGCGCGGGTGTCACTCTGTGTGCGTGTCACTGTGTCAGTGTGTGTGTGACTCTGTGACTGGCTGAGTGGGCAAATACTTGGCAAATGCAATATAATGTGGGTAAATGTGAGGTTATCAACTTTGGTGGCAAAAAACAGGAAGGCAAATTATTATCTGAATGGTGGCAATTTAGGAAAAGGGGAAGTGTAACAAGACCTGGGTGTGATGGTGGAACAGTCGCTGAAGGTTGGCGTGCGGGTACAGCAGGCGGTGAGGAAAGCTAATGGCACGCTGGCCTCCACAGCGAGAGGAGTCGGGATGTCTTGCTGCAGTTATACAGGGCCTGGGTAAGGCCATGTCTTGAGTATTGTGGCAGTTTTAGTCTCCTAGTTTGAGGAAGGACATTCTTGCTATTGAGGGTGTCCAGCGAAGGTTCACCAGACTGATTCCTGGGATGGCAGGACTGACATATGAAGAAAGACTGGATCGACTGGGCTTGTACTCACTGGAGTTTAGAAGAATGAGAGGGAATCTCATAGAAACATATAAAATCCTGATGGGATGGGACTGGACAGGCTAGATGCGGAAAGAACGTTTCCAATGTTAGGGACGTGTAGAACTAGGCGTCACAGCTTAAGAATAAGGGGTAAACCATTCAGGACTGAGAGGAGGAAGAACTTCTTTTTTCAGAGAGTTGTGGACTTGTGGCTCCAACAGAAAGCTGTTGGAGCCGATTCGCTGGATATATTCAAGAGGGAGCTGGATGTGGCCCTTGTGGCTAAATGAATCAAGGGTTATGGAGAGAAAGCGGGAGTGGGATACTGAATTTGCATGATCAGCCAGGATCATATTGAATGGCGGTGCAGGCTCGAAGGACCGAATGGTCGACTCCTGCACCTATTTTCTATGTCACTGTGCGTGTGCTGCTCAGCATGTGCCGCTCAGCGTGTGCGTGTGCCGCTCAGCATGTGCCGCTCAGCGTGTGCGTGTGCCGCTCTGCGTGTGTGTGTGTCGCTCTGCGTGTGCATGTTGCTCTGCATGTGCGTGGCGCTCTGTGTGCGCGCGTGTCACTCTGCGTGCGCGCGAGTCACTCTGCGTGCGCGCAAGTCACTCTGTGTGCGCGCGAGTCACTCTGCATGCGCGTGAGTCATTCTGCGTGTGCGCGTCACTGCGTTTGCATGTGCGTGTGTCACTGCGTGTGCAGGTGTCACGTGGCATGTGCGCGTGTCACGCTGCGTGTGCGCGTGTCACTCTGTGGGTGTGACTCTGCGTGTATCACTCTGCGTGTGCAGGTATCACTCTGCGGGTGCCGCGCTGCGTGTGCGTGTGTCACTCTGCGGGTGTCACTCTGCGTGTACGGGTGTCACTCTGCGGGTGTCACTCTGCGTGTACGGGTGTCACTCTGCGGGTGTCACTCTGCCTGTGCATGTGTCACTCTGCGGGTGTCACTCTGCGTGTACGGGTGTCACTCTGCGGGTGTCACTCTGCCTGTGCATGTGTCACTCTGCGGGTGTCATTTTGTTTGTGTCACTCTGTGTGCGTGTGTCACTGTGTGTGTGTGTCACTCTGTGTGTCACTGTGCGCGTGTGTCACTCTGTCACTATGTGGCGTGTCACTGTGCGCATGTGTCACTGTGCGAGTGTGTCACTGTGTGCACGTGTCACTATATGTATGTGCATCATGTGTGTGCGCGTCGCTCTGTGCGCGTCACTCTGTGCTTGTCACTATGTGTGTGTGTTTCTATGTGTGTGTGTCACTGTGTGTGTCAGTCTGTGTATGTACCACTGTGTGTGTCACTCTGTCTGTTAGTATGTGTGGGCCACTGTGTATGTGCTATTTTGTGTGTCACTCTGTGTGTATGTCTCTATGTGTATGTGTCAGCCTGTGCCTGTCACTGTGTTTATGTACCACTGTGTGTGTGTCACTCTGTGTGTGTGTTATTCTGTGTGTGTATCGCGGTGTGTGTGTCAGTATATATGTCACCCACAGGTGATTTGGTATGTGTATCATTATGCGTGTGTCACTCTTTGTGTGTGTGTCAATCTGTCTGCATGTGTCACTGTGTGTCGTTGTGGATGTGTGTGTCACTGTGGCAGAGGGTGCCAATATGTGTGGTAGGGTGTCACTCAGTGTGGGGGGGTGTCCATGTGGGTGTCGCTCCTGTGTCACTCTGTGTGGGTGGGTGTCACTCTGTGTGGGTGGATAGGGGTCCCTGTGGGTGTAACTGTGTGTGTGTGGGTGGGTGGGGGTCCCGTCCCTGTCGGTGTAACTCTGTGTTTGTGGGTGGGTGGGGGTCCCTGTGGGTGTCGCTCCTGTGTCATTCTGTGTGGGTGGGTGGGTGTCCCTGTTGGTGTCGCTCTGTGTGTGTGTGTGTGTGTGTGTGTGAGTCCCTGTGGGTGTCACACTGTGTGTGTGGTTGGGTGTCCCTGTTGGTGTCACTCTTTGTGTGTGGGTGGGTGTCCCTGTGGGTGGTTGTGAGTGTATGGGGGGTGTCACTGTTTGTGTGTGGGTGGGTGTCAGTGTGTGTGGGTGTGCCCCCCTGTGGGTGCCTCTCTGAGTCACTGTGTGTGTGTCACTATGTGTGTGGGGGTGGGGGTCCCTGTGGGTGGCTGTGTGTGTGTGGGGGGGTCCCTGTGGGTTGCTGTGGGTGTGTGTGTGGGTGTGTGTGGGTGGGTGTCACTGTGTGTGTGGGTGGGTGTCACTGTGTGTGTGTGGGTGGGTGTCCTTGTGGGTTGCTGTGTGTGTGTGGGTGGGTGTCCCTGTGTGTGGGTGTGTGAGTGTGTGTCCCTGTGTGTGTGTGGGTGGGTGTCCCTGTGGGTGCCTCTCTGTGTCAATGTGTGTGTGTGGGTGGGTGTCCCTGTGTGTGGCACTGTGTGTGGGTGGGGGTCACTGTGTGTGTTTTTGTGTGTGTCACTGTGGGTGCCTCTCTTTGTCAATGTGTGCGTGTGGGTGTCCCTGTGGGTGGCTATCTGCAGGCGTGGGTGTGCGGCACTGAGTGTGTGTGGGTGGGTGTCACTGTTTGTATGTGGGTGGGTGTCGCTGTGTGTATGTGGCTGTGTGTCCATGTGGGTGGCTGTGTGTGTGTGGGTGGGTGTTACTGTGTGCGTGTGGGTGGGTGTCCCTTGTGGGTGGGTGTCCCTGTGGGTGGCACTCAGAGAGTGTCACTATGTGCGTGTTGGTGTATGTCCCTGTGGGTGGTTCACTGTGTATGTGGATAGGTGTCCCTGTGTGTGTGGCCATACGTGTGGTTGTGTGTTCCTGTGGGTGGCTCTGTGTGTGTGTGTGTGTGGGTGGGTGTCACTGTGTGTATGTGGGTGCGTGTCACTGTGGGTGGTTCTGTGTGTGTGTGAGGTCTGTCACTGTGTGTGTGTGGGTGGGTGTCACTGTGTGTGTGGGGGGGGGGGGTTGTGACACTGTGTGTGTGTGGGTGGGTGTCCCTGTGGGTGGCTCGCTGTGTGTGGGGAGGTCAGTGTCACTGTGTGTGTGTTGATGTGTGACAATGTGGGTGGCTCTGTGTGTGTGGGGGTGGATGTCACTGTGTGTGTGTGGATGTGTGTGTGCGTGGGTGTCACTTTGGGTGGCTGTGTGTGTGTGGATGTTTGTCACTGTGGGTGACTCTGAGTCACTCTGTGTGTGGGTGTGTCCCTGTGGTTGACACTGTGTGTCACTGTGTGTGTGAGTGTGTGTCACTGTGTGTGTGTCACTGTGTGTCTGCCACTGTGTGTGTGAGTGTGTGTGAGTGAGTGTGAGCCACTGTGTGTCCCTGTGGGTGGCTCTCTGTGTCACTGTGTGTGTCACAGTGTGTGTGTGGGTGGGTGTCCCTGTTGGTGTCACTCTTTGTGTGTGGGTGTGTGTCCCTGTGGGTGGTTGTGAGTGTGTGGGGTTGTCACTGTTTCTGTGTGGGTGGGTGTCAGTGTGTGTGGATGTGTCCCCCTGTGGGTGCCTCTCTGTGTCACTGTGTGTGTGTCACTATGTGTGTGGGGGTGGGTGTCCCTGTGGGTGGCTCTGTTTGTGTATGGGTGTGTGTCACAGTGTGTGTGTGTGGGTGTCACTGTGTGTGGGTGGGTGTCCCTGTGGGTGTCAATCTGTGTGTGGATGGGTGTCCTTATGGGTGTCACTGTGTGTGTGCCGGTGTGTGTCCCTGTGGGTATCAACCTGTGTCTGTGGGGGGAGGGGGTGTCCCTGTGGGTGTCAATCTGTCTGTTGGTGTGTGTTCCTCTGGGTGTTACTCTGTGTGTGTGGGTGTGTCCCTGTGTGTGTCCCTGTGGGTGGCACTCTGTGTGAATGTGTCCCCCTGTGGGTGTCACTCGTTGTGTGGGTGTGGGTGTCCCCGTGGTGCTTCTCTGTGTCAATGTGTATGTGTGGGTGGGTGTCCCTGTGGGTGGCTGTGTGTGTGGGGGGTCACTGTGTGTGTTTTGGTGTGTGTCACTGTGGGTGCCTCTCTTTGTCAGTGTGTGTGTGTCAATGTGTGCGTGTGGGTGTCCCTGTGGGTGGCTCGCTGCATGTGTGGGTGGGTGTCACTGTGTGTGTGTGGGTGGGTGTCACCGTGTGTATGTGGTTGTGTGTCCAGGTGAGTGGCTCTCTGTGTATGTGGGTGTGTGTCACTGTGTGTGTGTGGGTGTATGTCACTCTGTGTGTGTTTTGGGTGTGTGACACTGATGTGTGTGGCTATATGTGTGGGTGGGTGTCCCTGTGGGTGGCTGTTTGTGTGTGTGTGTGTGTGGGTGTCACTGTGTGTGGGTGTGTCCGCCTGTGGGTGACTCTCTGTGTCACTGTGTGTGTGTCACTGTGAGTGTGTGTGTGGGTGTCCCTGTGGGTGGCTGTGTGTGTGTGTGGGGGGGTCCCTGTGGGTGGCTGTGTGTGTGTGAGTGTGGCTGTCTGTGTATGTGGGTGTGTGTCACTGTGTGTGTGTGGGTGTATGTCACTCTGTGTGTGTTTTGGGTGTGTGACACTGATGTGTGTGGCTATATGTGTGGGTGGGTGTCCCTGTGGGTGGCTGTTTGTGTGTGTGTGTGTGTGTGTGTGTGGGTGTCACTGTGTGTGGGTGTGTCCGCCTGTGGATGACTCTCTGTGTCACTGTGTGTGTGTCACTGTGAGTGTGTGTGTGGGTGTCCCTGTGGGTGGCTGTGTGTGTGTGTGGGGGGGTCCCTGTGGGTGGCTGTGTGTGTGTGGGTGGGTGTCCCTGTGTGTGTCTGAGTGTGTGTCCCTGTGTGTGTGTGGGTGGGTGTCCCTGTGGGTGCCTCTCTGTGTCAATGTGTGTGTGTGGGTGGGTGTCCCTGTGCGTGGCACTGTGTGTGTTTAGGTGTGTGTCACTGTGGGTGCCTCTCTTTGTCAGTGTGTGTGTGTCAATGTGTGCGTGTGGATGTCCCTGTGGGTGGCACTCTGCATGTGTGGGTGGGTGTCACTGAGTGTGTGTGGGTGGGTGTCACTGTGTGTATGTGGTTGTGTGTCCATGTGGGTGGCTGTGTGTGTGTGGGTGGGTGTTACTGTGTGTGTGTAGGTGGTGTCCCTTGTGGGTGGGTGTTCCTGTGTGTGGCACTCAGAGTGTGTCACTATGTGTATGTAGGTGTATGTCCCTGTGGGTGGTTCACTGTGTACGTGGGTAGGTGTCCCTGTGTGTGTGGCCATATGTGTGGTTGGGTGTTCCTGAAGGTGGCTCTGTGTGTGTTTGGGTGGGTGTCACTGTGTGTATGTGGGTGTGTGTCACTGTGGGTGATTCTGTGTGTGTGTGGGGTCTGTCATTGTGTGTGTGTGGGTGTGTGTCACTGTGTGTGTGTGGGGGGTGACACTGTGTGTGTTTGCGTGGGTGTCCCTGTGGGTGGCTCGCTGTGTGTGGGTGGGTGTCCCTTTGTGTGTGGGTGTGAGCCGTATGTGTGGGTGGGTGTCCCTGTGGGTGGCTGTGTGTGGGGGGGGGGTCAGTGTCACTGTGTGGGTGTTGATGTGTGACAATGTGTGTGGCTGTGTGGGTGGATGTCACTGTGTGTGTGTGGATGTGTGTGTGGGTGGGTGTCACTTTGGGTGGCTGTGTGTGTGTGTGGGGGGTGTCACTGTGTGTGTGTGTGTGTGGCTGTGTGTCACTGTGGGTGACTCTGTCACTCTGTGTGTGGGTGTGTCCCTGTGGTTGGCACTGTGTGTCACAGTGTGTGTGAGTGTGTGTCACTATGTGTGTGTCACTGTGTGTCTGCCACTGTGTGTGAGTGTGTATGAGTGAGAGTGAGTTGCTATGTGCCACTGTGTGTCCCTGTGGGTGGCTCTCTGTGTCACTGTGTGTGTCAATGTGTGCGTGTCACTGTGTGTGTCGCAGTGTGTGTGTCACTGTGTCCCTGTGGGTTG
Source organism: Scyliorhinus torazame (assembly GCF_047496885.1). Classification (NCBI taxonomy): domain Eukaryota; kingdom Metazoa; phylum Chordata; class Chondrichthyes; order Carcharhiniformes; family Scyliorhinidae; genus Scyliorhinus; species Scyliorhinus torazame. Next base: position 271,911,266 of record NC_092714.1, on the reverse strand, counting down.
CTCTCTGTGTCACTGTGTGTCCCTGTGGGTGGCTCTCTGTGTCATTGTGTGTGTCACTGTGTCCCTGTGGGTGGCTCTCTAGTGTCACTGTGTGTCCCTGTGCGTGGCTCTGTGTGTCACTGTGTGTGATGTCACTGTGTCCCTGTGGGTGGCTCACTGTGTCACTGTGTGTGTCACTGTGTGTCCCTGTGGGAGGCTCTGTGTGTCACTGTGTGTGTCACTGTGTGTGTGTCACTGTATATCCCTGTGGGTGGCTCTCTGTGACATTGTGTGTGTGTCACTGTGAGTCCCTGTGGGTGGCTCTGCGTGTCACTGTGTGTGTGTCACTGTGTGTCTGCCACTGTGTGTGAGTGTGTATGAGTGAGAGTGAGTTGCTATGTGCCACTGTGTGTCCCTGTGGGTGGCTCTCTGTGTCACTGTGTGTGTCACTGTGTGCGTGTCACTGTGTGTGTCGCAGTGTGTGTGTCACTGTGTCCCTGTGGGTTGCTCTCTGTGTCACTGTGTGTCCCTGTGGGTGGCTCTCTGTGTCATTGTGTGTGTGTCACTGTGTCCCTGTGGGTGGCTCTCTAGTGTCACTGTGTGTCCCTGTGCGTGGCTCTGTGTGTCACTGTGTGTGATGTCACTGTGTCCCTGTGGGTGGCTCACTGTGTCACTGTGTGTGTCACTGTGTGTCCCTGTGGGAGGCTCTGTGTGTCACTGTGTGTGTCACTGTGTGTGTGTCACTGTATATCCCTGTGGGTGGCTCTCTGTGACACTGTGTGTGTGTCACTGTGAGTCCCTGTGGGTGGCTCTGCGTGTCACTGTGTGTGTGTCACTGTGTGTGTGTCACTGTGTGTCCCTGTGGGTGGCTCTCTGTGTCACTGTGAGTGTGTCACTGTGTGTACCTGTGGGCAGCTCTGTGTGTCACTGTGTGTCTGTCACTGTGTGTGTGTCACTGTGTGTCCCTGTGGGTGGCTCTCTGTGTCACTGTATGTGTGTCACTGTGTGTCCCTGTGGGTGGCTCTGTGAGTCACTGGATGTATGAGTGTGTGTCCCTGTGGGTGGCTCTCTGTGTCACTCTGTGTGTGTTACTGTGTGTCCCTGTGGGTGGCGGTGTGTGTGTGGGTGGGTGTCTCTATGTATGTGGGTGGGTGTCACTGCGTGTGTGGGTGGGTTGCTCACACTGTGTGTGTGTGTGTGTGTCTCTGTTTGTCTGTGGGGGTGGGTGTCCCTGTGGGTGCCTCTCTTTGTCAATGTGTGTGTGCATGTGTGTCCCTGTGGGTGGCTGTGTGTGTTTGGGGGGGGGGGGGTTGGTCACAGAGTGTGTTTTGGTGCGTGTCACTGTGGGTGCCTCTCTTTGTCACTGTGTGTGTGTCAATGTGTGTGTGTGATTATCCCTGTGGGTAGCTCTCTGCATGTGTGCGGACGTGTGACTGTGTGTGTGGGTGTGTGTCACTGTGCGTATGTGGTTGTGTGTCCATGTGGGTGGCTGTGTGTGCGTGTGTGTGGTTGGGTGTTACTGTGTGTGTGTGGGTGGGTCACCCTTGTGGGTAGGTGTCCCTGTGGGTGGCTCGTTGTGTATGTGGGTGTGTGTCCCTGTGGGTGGCTCTCTGTGTCAGTGTGTGTGTGAGTGTGTGTCCCTGTGGGTGGCTCTCTGTGTCAGTGTGTGTGTGAGTGTGTGTCCCTGTGGGTGGCTATCTGTGTCAGTGTGTGTGTGTCCCTGTGGGTGGCTCTCTGTGTCAGTGTGTGTGTGAGTGTGTGTCCCTGTGGGTGGCTCTATGTGTCAGTGTCTGTCCCTGTGGGTGGCTCTCTCTGTCAGTGTGTGTCCCTGTGGGTGGCTCTCTGTGTCACTGTGTGTGTGTCCCTGTGGGTGGCTCTCTGTGTCAGTGTGACTCCCTGTGGGTGGCTCTCTGTGTTAGTGTGTGTCCCTGTGGGTGGCTCGCTGTGTCAGTGTGTGTCCCTGTGGGTGGCTCTCTGTGCGTATGTGTGTGTGAGTATATGTCCCTGTGGGTGACTCTCTGTGTCAGTGTGTGTGCCTGTGGGTGGCTCGCTGTGTCTGTGTGTGTCCCTGTGGGTGGCTCTCTGTGTCAGTGTGTGTGTGAGTGTGTGTCCCTGTGGGGTCTCTCTCTGTCAATGTGTGTCCCTGTGGGTGGCTCTCTGTGTCAGTGTGTGTCCATGTGGGTGGCTCTCTGTGTCAGTGAGTGTGTGTCCCTGTGTGTGGCTCTCTGTGTCAGTGTGTGTGTGAGTGTGTGTCCCTGTGGGTGGCTCACTGTGTCAGTGAGTGGGTGTCCCTGTGGGTGGCTCTCTGTGTCAGTGTGTGCGTGAGTGTGTGTCCATGTGGGTGGCTCTCTGTGTCAGTGTGTGTGTGAGTGTGTCCCTGTGGGTGGTTCTCTGTGTCAGTGTGTGTGTGAGTGTGTGTCCCTGTGGGTGGCTCTCTGTGTCAGTGTGTGTCCCTGTGGGTGGCTCTCTGTGTCAGTGTGTGTGTGAGTGTGTGTCCCTGTGGGTGGCTCTCTGTGTCAGTGTGTGTGTGAGTGCGTGTCCCTGTGGGTGGCTCTCTGTGTCAGTGTGTGTGTGAGTGTGTGTCCCTGTGGGTGGCTCTCTGTGTGAGTGTGTGTGTGAGTGTGTGTCCCTGTGGGTGGCTCTCCTGTCAGTGTGTGTCCCTGTGGGTGGCTCTCTGTGTCAGTGTGTGTGTGAGTGTGTGTCCCTGTGGGTGGCTCTCTGTGTCAGTGTGTGTGTGTCCCTGTGGGTGGCTCTCTGTGTCAGTGTGTGTCCCTGTGGGTGTCCCTGGGGGGGCTCTCTGTGTGAGTGTGTGTGTGAGTGTGTGTCCCTGTGGGTGGCTCTCTGTGTCAGTGTGCGTGTGAGTGTGTGTCCCTGTGGGTGGCTCTCTGTGTCAGTGTGTGTCCCTGTGTGTGTCCCTGTGGGTGGCTCTGTGTCAGTGTGTGTCCCTGTGGGTGGCTCTCTGTGTCAGTGTGTGTCCCTGTGGGTGGCTCGCTGTGTCAGTGAGTGGGTGTCCCTGTGGGTGGCTCTCTGTGTCAGTGTGTGCGTGAGTGTGTGTCCCTGTGGGTGGCTCTCTGTGTCAGTGTGTGTGTGAGTGTGTGTCCCTGTGGGTGGCTCTCTGTGTCAGTGTGTGTGTGAGTGTGTGTCCCTGTGGGTGGCTCTCTGTGTCAGTGTGTGTCCCTGTGGGTGGCTCTCTGTGTCAGTGTGTGTGTGAGTGTGTGTCCCTGTGGGTGGCTCTCTGTGTCAGTGTGTGTGTGAGTGTGTGTCCCTGTGGGTGGCTCTCTGTGTCAGTGTGTGTCCCTGTGTGTGTCCCTGTGGGTGGCTCTGTGTCAGTGTGTGTCCCTGTGGGTGGCTCTCTGTGTCAGTGTGTGTCCCTGTGGGTGGCTCGCTGTGTCAGTGAGTGGGTGTCCCTGTGGGTGGCTCTCTGTGTCAGTGTGTGCGTGAGTGTGTGTCCCTGTGGGTGGCTCTCTGTGTCAGTGTGTGTGTGAGTGTGTGTCCCTGTGGGTGGCTCTCTGTGTCAGTGTGTGTGTGAGTGTGTGTCCCTGTGGGTGGCTCTCTGTGTCAGTGTGTGTCCCTGTGGGTGGCTCTCTGTGTCAGTGTGTGTGTGAGTGTGTGTCCCTGTGGGTGGCTCTCTGTGTCAGTGTGTGTGTGAGTGTGTGTCCCTGTGGGTGGCTCTCTGTGTCAGTGTACGTGTGAGTGTGTGTCCCTGTGGGTGGCTCTCTGTGTCAGTGTGTGTGTGAGTGTGTGTCACTGTGGGTGGCTATCTGTGTCAGTGTGTGTGTGTCCCTGTGGGTGGCTCTCTGTGTCAGTGTGTGTGTGAGTGTGTGTCCCTGTGGGTGGCTCTATGTGTCAGTGTCTGTCCCTGTGGGTGGCTCTCTCTGTCAGTGTGTGTCCCTGTGGGTGGCTCTCTGTGTCACTGTGTGTGTGTCCCTGTGGGTGGCTCTCTGTGTCAGTGTGACTCCCTGTGGGTGGCTCTCTGTGTTAGTGTGTGTCCCTGTGGGTGGCTCGCTGTGTCAGTGTGTGTCCCTGTGGGTGGCTCTCTCTGCGTATGTGTGTGTGAGTATATGTCCCTGTGGGTGACTCTCTGTGTCAGTGTGTGTCCCTGTGGGTGGCTCGCTGTGTCTGTGTGTGTCCCTGTGGGTGGCTCTCTGTGTCAGTGTGTGTGTGAGTGTGTGTCCCTGTGGGGGCTCTCTCTGTCAATGTGTGTCCCTGTGGGTGGCTCTCTGTGTCAGTGTGTGTCCATGTGGGTGGCTCTCTGTGTCAGTGAGTGTGTGTCCCTGTGTGTGGCTCTCTGTGTCAGTGTGTGTGTGAGTGTGTGTCCCTGTGGGTGGCTCGCTGTGTCAGTGAGTGGGTGTCCCTGTGGGTGGCTCTCTGTGTCAGTGTGTGCGTGAGTGTGTGTCCATGTGGGTGGCTCTCTGTGTCAGTGTGTGTGTGAGTGTGTCCCTGTTGGTGGCTCTCTGTGTCAGTGTGTGTGTGAGTGTGTGTCCCTGTGGGTGGCTCTCTGTGTCAGTGTGTGTCCCTGTGGGTGGCTCTCTGTGTCAGTGTGTGTGTGAGTGTGTGTCCCTGTGGGTGGCTCTCTGTGTCAGTGTGTGTGTGAGTGTGTGTCCCTGTGGGTGGCTCTCTGTGTCAGTGTGTGTGTGAGTGTGTGTCCCTGTGGGTGGCTCTCTGTGTCAGTGTGTGTGTGAGTGTGTGTCCCTGTGGGTGGCTCTCCTGTCAGTGTGTGTCCCTGTGGGTGGCTCTCTGTGTCAGTGTGTGTGTGAGTGTGTGTCCCTGTGGGTGGCTCTCTGTGTCAGTGTGTGTGTGTCCCTGTGGGTGGCTCTCTGTGTCAGTGTGTGTCCCTGTGGGTGTCCCTGTGGGTGGCTCTCTGTGTGAGTGTATGTGTGAGTGTGTGTCCCTGTGGGTGGCTCTCTGTGTCAGTGTGCGTGTGAGTGTGTGTCCCTGTGGGTGGCTCTCTGTGTCAGTGTGTGTCCCTGTGTGTGTCCCTGTGGGTGGCTCTGTGTCAGTGTGTGTCCCTGTGGGTGGCTCTCTGTGTCAGTGTGTGTCCCTGTGGGTGGCTCGCTGTGTCAGTGAGTGGGTGTCCCTGTGGGTGGCTCTCTGTGTCAGTGTGTGCGTGAGTGTGTGTCCCTGTGGGTGGCTCTCTGTGTCAGTGTGTGTGTGAGTGTGTGTCCCTGTGGGTGGCTCTCTGTGTCAGTGTGTGTGTGAGTGTGTGTCCCTGTGGGTGGCTCTCTGTGTCAGTGTGTGTCCCTGTGGGTGGCTCTCTGTGTCAGTGTGTGTGTGAGTGTGTGTCCCTGTGGGTGGCTCTCTGTGTCAGTGTGTGTGTGAGTGTGTGTCCCTGTGGGTGGCTCTTCGGGTCAGTGTGTGTGTGAGTGTGTGTCCCTGTGGGTGGCTCTCTGTGTCAGTGTGTGTGTGAGTGTGTGTCCCTGTGGGTGGCTCTCTGTGTCAGTGATTGTGTGTCCCTGTGGGTGGCTCTCTGTGTCAGTGTGTGTGTGTGTCCCTGTGGGTGGCTCTCTGTGTCAGTGTGTGTCCCTGTGGGTGTCCCTGTGGGTGGCTCTCTGTGTGAGTGTGTGTGTGAGTGTGTGTCCCTGTGGGTGGCTCTCTGTGTCAGTGTGTGTGTGAGTGTGTGTCCCTGTGGGTGGCTCTCTGTGTCAGTGTGTGTCCCTGTGTGTGTCCCTGTGGGTGGCTCTGTGTCCGTGTGTGTCCCTGTGGGTGGCTCTCTGTGTCAGTGTGTGTCCCTGTGGGTGGCTCTCTGTGTCAGTGTGTGTGTGAGTGCGTGTCCCTGTGGGTGGCTCTCTGTGTCAGTGTGTGTGTCAGTGTGTGTCCCTGTGGGTGGCTCTCTGTGTCAGTGTGTGTCCCTGTGGGTGTCCCTGTGGGTGGCTCTCTGTGTCAGTGTGTGTGTCAGTGTCCCCCCCTGTGGGTGGCTCTCTGTGTCAGTGTGTGTCCCTGTGGGTGTCCCTGTGGGTGGCTCTCTGTGTCAGTGTGTGTGTCAGTGTCCCCCCCCTGTGGGTGGCTCTCTGTGTCAGTGTGTGTCTCTGTGGGTGTCCCTGTGGGTGGCAATCTGTGTCAGTGTGTGTCCCTGTGGGTGTCCCTGTGGGTGGCTCTCTGTGTCAGTGTGTGTGTCAGTGTGTGTCCCTGTGGGTGGCTCTCTGTGTCAGTGTGTGTCCCTGTGGGTGTCCCTGTGGGTGGCAATCTGTGTCAGTGTGTGTCCCTGTGGGTGGCTCTCTGTGTCAGTGTGTGTGTCAGTGTGTGTCCCTGTGGGTGGCTCTCTGTGTCAGTGTGTGTCCCTGTGGGTGGCAATCTGTGTCAGTGTGTGTCCCTGTGGGTGTCCCTGTGGGTGGCTCTCTGTGTCAGTGTGTGTGTCATTGTGTGTCCCTGTGGGTGGCTCTCTGTGTCAGTGTGTGTCCCTGTGGGTGTCCCTGTGGGTGGCTCTCTGTGTCAGTGTGTGTGTCATTGTGTGTCCCTGTGGGTGGCTCTCTGTGTCAGTGTGTGTCCCTGTGGGTGTCCCTGTGGGTGGCTCTCTGTGTCAGTGTGTGTCTCTGTGGGTGTCCCTGTGGGTGGCAATCTGTGTCAGTGTGTGTCTCTGTGGGTGTCCCTGTGGGTGGCAATCTGTGTCAGTGTGTGTCCCTGTGGGTGTCCCTGTGGGTGGCTCTCTGTGTCAGTGTGTGTGTCAGTGTGTGTCCCTGTGGGTGGCTCTCTGTGTCAGTGTGTGTCCCTGTGGGTGTCCCTGTGGGTGGCAATCTGTGTCAGTGTGTGTCCCTGTGGGTGGCTCTCTGTGTCAGTGTGTGTGTCAGTGTGTGTCCCTGTGGGTGGCTCTCTGTGTCAGTGTGTGTCCCTGTGGGTGGCAATCTGTGTCAGTGTGTGTCCCTGTGGGTGTCCCTGTGGGTGGCTCTCTGTGTCAGTGTGTGTGTCATTGTGTGTCCCTGTGGGTGGCTCTCTGTGTCAGTGTGTGTCCCTGTGGGTGTCCCTGTGGGTGGCTCTCTGTGTCAGTGTGTGTGTCATTGTGTGTCCCTGTGGGTGGCTCTCTGTGTCAGTGTGTGTCCCTGTGGGTGTCCCTGTGGGTGGCTCTCTGTGTCAGTGTGTGTGTCATTGTGTGTCCCTGTGGGTGGCTCTCTGTGTCAGTGTGTGTCCCTGTGGGTGTCCCTGTGGGTGGCTCTCTGTGTCAGTGTGTGTCTCTGTGGGTGTCCCTGTGGGTGGCTCTCTGTGTCAGTGTGTGTGTCATTGTGTGTCCCTGTGGGTGGCTCTCTGTGTCAGTGTGTGTCCCTGTGGGTGTCCCTGTGGGTGGCTCTCTGTGTCAGTGTGTGTGTCATTGTGTGTCCCTGTGGGTGGCTCTCTGTGTCAGTGTGTGTCCCTGTGGGTGTCCCTGTGGGTGGCTCTCTGTGTCAGTGTGTGTGTCATTGTGTGTCCCTGTGGGTGGCTCTCTGTGTCAGTGTGTGTCCCTGTGGGTGTCCCTGTGGGTGGCTCTCTGTGTCAGTGTGTGTCTCTGTGGGTGTCCCTGTGGGTGGCTCTCTGTGTCAGTGTGTGTGTCATTGTGTGTCCCTGTGGGTGGCTCTCTGTGTCAGTGTGTGTCCCTGTGGGTGTCCCTGTGGGTGGCTCTCTGTGTCAGTGTGTGTGTCATTGTGTGTCCCTGTGGGTGGCTCTCTGTGTCAGTGTGTGTCCCTGTGGGTGTCCCTGTGGGTGGCTCTCTGTGTCAGTGTGTGTGTCATTGTGTGTCCCTGTGGGTGGCTCTCTGTGTCAGTGTGTGTCCCTGTGGGTGTCCCTGTGGGTGGCTCTCTGTGTCAGTGTGTGTGTCATTGTGTGTCCCTGTGGGTGGCTCTCTGTGTCAGTGTGTGTCCCTGTGGGTGTCCCTGTGGGTGGCTCTCTGTGTCAGTGTGTGTGTCATTGTGTGTCCCTGTGGGTGGCTCTCTGTGTCAGTGTGTGTCCCTGTGGGTGTCCCTGTGGGTGGCTCTCTGTGTCAGTGTGTGTGTCAGTGTGTGTCCCTGTGGGTGGCTCTCTGTGTCAGTGTGTGTCCCTGTGGGTGGCTCTCTGTGTCAGTGTGTGTGTCAGTGTGTGTCCCTGTGGGTGGCTCTCTGTGTCAGTGTGTGTCCCTGTGGGTGTCCCTGCGCTGACAGCGCCCTCAGTCCCGGCACAGTATTACAGTCTGAGAGCTGGCACTGCCCCTTCCTCCTGACTCCACTCAGCTCCGTGCCCCGGTCTCAGCCACTCTGCCCGGGGCTGCCCGCCGCCAGTCTGGCAGCAGATTGAGGGGGTGAAGCGGCAGCGGCACAGGGAGAGGGTGCCCGCAATCCAGCGCTCGGTGAGTCCCAGACTGCCCTCAAATCCCGCTCCCAATCCGCACTTCAGACAGAGGCAGGCGGCGGAGACAAAAGGGAACAGAGGCGAGAAGTGATGGAGCGTGAAAACAAGTGTGCAAAAAGTGTTAGAGATGGGAATGGGAGTGCAAGGGAGTGGCTGGCCATGGGGCAGAGTGTGAGCATTGGGAGGAGTGGAGTGATGTTTGAAAAGTGTGTACGTGCTTGTGAGCAGAGGGAGGGAGAGAGTGAATTAGCGTGCACAGGGTCGAGTGTGCGAAAGGCAGTGTTGGAGATGAATTCACAGCAGGGCCAGCGGTGGACAAGAGAGTGAGAGAATGAGGGGGTCAAACTGAGCAAATAAATCAGTGAGTGCAGTGGAATGTTTGAGCATGAATACAGCAATCAAAATGTGTGCACGGTTAACCCAGGGCAGTGTGTGTGTGTGTGTGTGTGGCGGGGGGTGGGTGGGTGGGGGGGTCCTGGTACCAGGGCTGTGTGTCCACAGTCGGTGATTGTGCGAGGGGTTGGGGTGGGGTGTGTGGGGAGGGGTGAGCCTGGTGAACCCAGCTGAGAAGGAGTGGGACATGGGGAGGAATGAGTGAATGAATCAGTGTGAGGGGAGGGATGAGTGAGTGTCAGAGAGAGTCAGTGTGTGGAGGATGTCTGTGCAAGTGTTGGAGTGGAAAGAATGGCCGGAGTTAGAGAAACAGCCAGTGGATCTGCCCTCATCATAATCTGATATTGTAGAGATACAAATCTGATATTGTAGAGATACAACAGTGATGTTTTTCTCCCCCCAGTGATTACGGTGTGTACACAGCTTCGTGGGGTTAATGTTTTGGGGGCACAGCTTTTGAGTGTGCCTGGGATCAGTTCCAACCTACATTCAACAGTATATAAAGTTTTATTAGGTGCTTACAGAGTAGGAAGGGGACCTGTTTAGCTCAGTTAGCCAGATGGCTGGTTCGTGATGCAGAGCAAGGCCAACAGCGGGGGTTCAATCCCCACACCGGCTGAGGTTATTCACGAAGGCCCTGCCTTCTCAACCTTGCCCCTCGCCCGAGGAGTGGTGATCCTCAAAGGGGAAAACAGCCTATGGTCATCTGGGACTGTGGCGACTTTATTAATCCAGAGGTTTATGGGATCAAATCCCAATGTTCCAGCTGCTGAAATTGTACTCAATAAATTGTAGGATTTGGATCGGTGATGAGGTTTAGATTTAGGTTTAGGGTCAGTGTTCGGAGTTTATGGTTTCGTTTTCGGGTCAGTGATGTGATTTAGCTTTAGTATTAAGATAGTTTTAGTTTACAACAATGGCTTTTGGGATGAAAAACTTCAGTGATGAGGATAGATTGGAGAGGTTGGGTCTATTCTCCTTGGAGAGAAGAAGGCTGAGAGGAGATTTGATAAAGATGTTCAAAATCACCTTGGGACTGGACAGGGTAGATGGGGAGAAACTGTCCCCACTTGTAAATGGATCAGAACGAGAGGACACAGATTTAAACTCATTACAAAATAATCAAATGTGATGTGTGAGAAAGCAAAATTAAAATAGTTGAGATGGGGGAAATTAGGGGCAGCACGGTAGCATTGTGGATAGCACAATTGCTTCACAGCTCCAGGGTCCCAGGTTCGATTCCGGCTTGGGTCACTGTCTGTGCGGAGTCTGCACATCCTCCCCGTGTGTGCGTGGGATTCCTCCGGGTGCTCCGGTTTCCTCCCACAGCCCAAAGATACGCAGGTTAGGTGGATTGGCTATGATAAATTGCCCTTAGTGTCCAAAATTGCCCTTAGTGTTGGGTGGGGTTACTGGGTTATGGGGATAGGGTGGAGGTGTTGACCTTGGGTAGGATGCTCTTTCCAAGAGCCGGTGCAGACTTGATGGGCCGAATGGCCTCCTTCTGCACTGTAAATGCTATGATAAATGTATTGGCGTGGATGGAGAATTGATCGACAGGAAACAGAGAGTGGGAATAAATGGGTCTTTGTCCGAGCAGCAGGCAGTGACTAATGGGGTTCCCCAGGGATCAGTGCTTGGGCTCCAGCTGTTGACGGTATATATAAATGATCTGGATGGGGGAATCAAATGTAACATTTCCAGGTTTGCTGATGACACAAAACTGGGTGGAATTGAGAGATGTGGAGAGGATACAAGGAGGCTTTCAGGTGATTTACTGCAGAGAGCTGTAGATACTGGGTCATTAAATATTTTCAGACAGACAGATTTTTAATCAATGAGGGAATCAAGGGTCATGGGGATAAGGCCGGAAAGTGAAGTTGAGGATTATATCAGATCACCCATGATCCCACTGAATGGTGGAGCAGACTCGATGGGCCGAATGGCCTACTTCTGCTGCTACGCCTTATTTAGGCTCTAAATTGAGCGAGTGGGTGAATAACATGGCAGAGACAGTAAAACGTGGCTAATTGTAAAGTTATACATTTTGGGGGTAAAAACAGAAAGGAAGACTATATTTAAATGGTGATATATTGGGAAGTGTGGATGTACAAAGGGGCCTGGGTGTCCTGATACACCAGTCAGTGAAAGTGGAGAGGCAGGTCGTATGTTGGCCTTCATTGCAAGAAGATTTGAGTTCAGAAGTAGCGCGTCTTATTGCAGTTATACAGGGTCTTGTTGAGACCGCACCATTTTCAAAACTTTGTTCATGGGACGGGGCGTCACAGGCTGTGCCAGCATTTATTGCCCATCCCTAATTGCCCTCCAGGGGGCAGTTAAGACTCAACCACATTGCTGTGGGTCTGGAGTCACCTGTCGGCCAGATCAGGTAAGGACACCAGATTTCCTTCCCTAAAGGGCACAGTGAACCAGGTGGGTTTTCCGACAACCGACAATGGTTTCATGGTCATCGTTAGACTTTTCAATTCCAGATTTTTATTGGATTCAAATTTTACCACCTGCGGTGATGGGATTTGAATCTGGATCCCCACAGCATTACTCTGGTCTCTGGTTTACTAGTCCAGTGACAATACCACAACTCCACCGACTCCCCATACCTGGAATATTGTCTGCAGTTTTGGTCTTCCTCCCTAAGAAAGATATAATTGTCACAGAGGTAGGGTAGTGCAACAGAGGTACACCAGCACCAAACTGATAGGAGTTGGCGGGACTGTCCTAAGACAAGAGATTGGATTGACTGGGCCTGTATTGACTCGGGTTTAGAAGGATGAGAGGAGCTCTGATTGAAACGTATCCAATTCTAACAGGGGTGGTCAGGCTCAATGGCAGGCAGGATGTTTTCCCTGGTTGGGGAATCCAGGGGACACAGTCTCAGGATATGGGGTACACCATTTGGGACTGAGACGAGGAAACATTTCTTCACCCAAAGGGTAGTGAAACTGGGGAATTCTCTACCACAGAAGGCTGTGGAGGCCGAGATATTGAATGTAATCAAGAAAGAGATCGATAATGTTTTAGATTTTAATGGCACCAAGGGGTATGGGGAGAATGCGGGAATATGACATTGAGTTCGAGGATCAGCAATGGTCATATTGAATGGTGGATTAGGCTCAACAGACCGAAGGACTCCTCCTGCTCCTAGTTTCATAGAAACATAGAAAATAGGAGCAGGAGGCGGCACAAAAAGCCCTTCAAAACCTGCTCCGCCATTCATTATGATCTTGACTGATCATTCAACTTAGTCTGATCCCCCCCTCCCTCCATACCCTTGATACCCTTCACCCCAAGTGCTATATTTAACTGCTTCTTGAAAACATACAATGTTTTGGCCTCAACTACTTCCTGTGGTAACGAATTCCACAGGCCGACCACTCTCTGGGTGAAGAAATTTCTCCTTATCTCTGTCCAAAATGGTCTGCCCCGTATCCTCAGACTGCGACCCTTGGTTCTGGACGCACCCACCTTTGAACATCCTTCCTGCATGTTAGAATTTTATAGGTTTCCATGTGTTCCCCCCTAATTCTTCTGAACCCCAGCGAATGTAATCCTCACTGACTCAATCTCTCGTCATTCGTCAATCCAGCCATCCCAGGAATCAGTCTGGTAAACCTCTGCTCTCTGTCTATAGCAAGAATATCCTTCCTCAGATAAGGAGACCAAAACTGCACACAGTATTCCAGGTGTGGCCTCACCAAGACCCTGTATAATTGCAGCAACACATCCCTGCTCCTGTACTCGAATCCTCTCGCAATGAAGGCCTTCTATCCCGCCTGCTGTACCTGCACGCTTACCCTCAGTGACTGGTGTACGAGGACACCCAGGCCTCGTTGCACATTCCCCTCTCCTGATTTATGGCCATTCAGATAATAATCTGCCTTCCCGTTTTTGCTACCCATGTGGATAACCTCTTCTATCCAATTAATTTGCCCACTCACTCAGCTTGTCCAGATCACACTGAAGCATCGCTGCATCCTCCTCACAGCTCACCCTCCCACCAGCTTTGTGTCATCTGCAAATTTGGAGATATTACAGTTCATTCCCTCATCTCAATCATTAATATATTTTGTGAATATTTAGGGTCCCAGCACCGATCCCGGTGATACCCCACTCATCACTGCCTGTCATTTGGAAAAAAGACCCATTAATTGCTACTCTTTAGTTTCCTGTCTGCCAACTGGTTTTCTATCCATCTCAATACATTTCCCCTAATCCGATGCCCTTTAATTTTACACACTAATCTCTTATGTGCGACTTTGTCGAAAGCCTTCCTGAAAGTCCAAATAAACCACATCCACTGTCTCCCCCTCATTAACTCTCCTAGTTACATCCTCGAAGAATTCCAGTAGATTTGTTCAGCATGGTTCGCTTTTGTAAATTAATGCTGACTGTGCAATCTGGCCACTGTTTTTCAAGTGCTCTGCGGTAAAATCTTTGATAATGGATGGTAGAATTCTCCCCGCCACCTACTTCAGACTTACTGGGCTATAATTCCTGGTTATCTCGCTCCCTCCCTTTTTAAATAGTGGGGCTGCATTAGCTACCCCCCAATCTTCAGGAACTGTTCCAGAGTCCATAGAATCCCGGAAGATGACCTCCAATGCATCCACTATTTCCAGAGCCACTTCCTTAAGTTCTCTGGGATGTAGATTCTCAGGCCCTGGGGATTTATCAGCCTTCAACTCCATCAATTTCCCCAACACCATTTCTCAACTAATATTGATCTCCTTCAGTTCCTCCATCTCACTAAACAATGTTCCCCAACATTTCTGGTATGTTATTTGTGTCCACCTCCGTGAAGCCAGAACCAAAGTATGTATTTATTTGCTCAGTCATTTCCTTGTTCCCCATTACAAAATTCCCCTGTTTCTGACTGTAAGGAATCTACACTTGTCTTACCAATCTTTTTCTCTTTGTATACCAATAGAAACTTGGGAGTCAGCTTTTATGTTCCTTGCAAGCTTACTCTATTTTCCCCTTCTTAATCAATTCCTTTGTCCTCTGCTGAATTTTAAACTGCTCCCAATCACAGGCCTGTTGTTTTCTTGGCCAATGTGTACGCTTCTCCCTTGGATCGAATTCTATCTCTAATTTCTCTTGTAAGCCATGGATTGGCCACCTTTCTCATTTTACTTTTTTTGCCAGGGAGGATTAACCAATTGTTGCAGTTCACCCGTGTGCTCCTTGAATGTTTGCCATTGCCTTTAAATAACATTTCCCAATCCATCATAGCACACTCGTGCATCATATCATCGTAGCTTCCTTTATTAAGATTCAGGACCCAAGTCTCAGAATCACACTCCATCTGGATGAAAAATTCTATCATATTATAGTCGCTCTTATCGAAGGGGTCTCACTGAATTGCTAAAGATTCCTTTCTCATTACACAATACCCAGTCGGACAGCCTATTCTCTGGTTGGTTCTTCAACGTATTGGTCCAAAAGACCTTCCCATATTCACTCCAGGAATCATAGAATGGGAGGCACGTTGGCACTGCTGCCTCACAGCTCCAGGGACCCAAGTTCAATTCGGGCCTCGGGTGACACTCTGTGCAGAGTCTGCACGTTCTCCCCGCGTTTGCGGGGGTTTCCTCCCGGTGCTCCGGTTTCCACCCACAGTCCAAAGATGTGCAGGTTAGGTGGATTGGCCATGATCAATTGCCCTTAGTGTCCAAAAAAGGGGAGGTGGGGTTACGGGGATAGGGTGGAGGCTTGGGCTTAAGTAGTGTGCTCTTTCCAAGGGCCGGTGCAGACTCGATGGGCCGAATGGCCTCCTTCTGCACTGTAAATTCTAGGATTCTATACAAACCCTACAAAATTCTTTGCTCCTTGGTGTTTCTCAGTTCTACCCATACAAATTCCACGTTGTTATTTTGGTTTGAACCCTCCCCAATCACTCTAGCGAATGCACCGAGGACATCAGTCCCAGTCCTGCCCAGGTGTAACCTGTCCAGTTTGTACAGGTCCAACCTCCCCCAGAACCAGTTCCAATGTCCCAGGAATCTGAAACCCTCCCCCTCACACCATTTCTTCAGCCACGTATTCATCTGATATCGGCGGCTGTTTCTACTCTGACAAGCACCGAGCGCTGGTAGTAATCCTAAAATCACTACCTTTTCAGGTCCCACTTCTCAACTTTCTTCCTAACTCCCTGTATTCTGCTTTCAGGACCTCATCTCTTTTTTTTAAACCTATGTCATTGGTTTGATGTTTACTTCAACCACTGGCTGTTCACCCTCCCCCTCCAGAATGTCCGGTAACCGCTCCGAGACATCCTTGACCCTAGCACCAGGGAGGCAACATCCCATCTGGGGTCTCATTTGCCACCATAGAAACGCTTATCTATTCCCCTTACAACTGAATCCCCTATAACTATTGCATTCCACACTTTTTGCTCCTCCCCTCTGCAACAGAACCGACCGTATTGAATGAACTTGGCTGTTGCTGCTTTCCCCGAGAGGTCATTCCCCTCAACAGTATCCAAAGCAGGGGTATCCAATTTGCAAGGGAATGGCCACGGGAGATTCCTGCACTGCCTGCCTAGTCCCCTTGTTCTGCCTGGTGGACACCCATTCCCTTCCTGCCTGTAGAGACTGAGCTTGCGGCGTGACCACCTCTCCCGCTATCCACGATACTCAAAACGCCTCGCCGATGCTTCGCGATGTCCCCACCTGCCACTCCGGCTCCGAAACCCGGCTTCCAGGGGCTGCAGCTGGAGACACCTCCTGCATACAGACTGGTCCTGGGTATCAAAGAGCAACCACAGCTTTGAGCTCTCCTGCCATGACGTATCTCTTTAAATTAAACCTTTGGAGGATGCTTTGATATCAGATTATATCCAATTGTCTAGAGCCCTTCTTTCCTGGTCCTCATTTCTACCGAATTTAGCCCTTACAAACCACAAAAGTTATTTTCAAACTATGTGATGAAAGTAGTAAAGACTTACCCAGCCTTACCCACTACTTATCAATCAGCTCTCTCCCATATAACCTCTACTGCTGCAGCCCGGTAAGAAGTCTTACAACACCAGGTTAAAGTCCAACAGGTTTGTTTCGATGTCACTAGCTTTCGGAGCGTGTTGCAAGACTTCTTACTGTGCTCACCCCAGTCCAACACCGGCCTCTCCACATCATGGCAGCCCGGCAAGACCACTCTCTGATGATTTTAAAAGTTACAAAGCAAGGAGAAAAAGGGCCTCTTTCTGCTCTGCACCAAATTCCCACTCAGCTCCAAATTCCTGATACTCACTCTGTATCTCACTCTGGCTGTGTTTTCTCCCACTGCTCGTACTCAAGAGCACTTTGTCTAAAAACAAATCAGTTCTCGAGCTCCGTCTCAGAGTTTACGAAGCTGTGCTGTTCTCCACTCCTGCCCGGACTGGGACTGAGCTCCGCATTCAGTCTTTTTAGCTTCACCCGCTCCCCATTTTCATCCAACTCCAAAAGCACTCTTGTTTAAGCAGCACAGGGCCCCAAAGACAATGCTTTAGAAACTGGATTAAGCCAGTTGTTCGATTAACCAGCTTCAGTTGAGAGTGACTCGGCTGACTCTTGTTTCAGCAATGCAACTAAACAACACCCAACTTATTTAGCTTGAAATTAGCCCTTAAATTAAGTATAGTTACTATTTACCCCTTACAAATTACTTTTGAACTCCTTGTTTTCACCCAACTCCAAAAGCACTCTCATTTAGCCGAGCAGCACTCATAGTCTATGTTTCTATGAGTGGTTCGGGTCCTGAATATCCGCCTGGCAGTGTGGTGGGGGCAGGTTTAATCGAGACATTCGAAAGGACATTAGATGGTGACTTGAATAGAAACACTGTGCAGGGGGACAGGGGACAGGCAGGGGTATGGCAGAAAGTCACGGTGCTCGATTGGAGAGCCGATGCAGACACGATGGGTCAAATGGCCCCCTTCTGCACCGTAACAATCCTGTGATTCTGTCAGGGATGAACTTTCAGGTTTAGGAAGGAGGATGGGATCGGACTTTTACTTAAGACGAAATATAAAATACGAGGTGAGTGCTTTTGCTGGGCTAGAATGGTTGCCACCAGGTTAAGCTCAGACGTATTGCAATGAGAATCACAAACAATCTCAAGGGATTGCACTGAGTGCTGAATTTGGTGCATTTTGAGTGCTATAGTAAGAGTTTGGTGACCGAGGGAGTATAAGGCTTCATTTTTATCTAAAGTTTAGTCTTTCTTTTATTTAGTTAATTAACTTAAAAGTTGCTGTTTGGTTCAGAAGAAGGTGAATTTTCAATCAGCTTTAAACAAGCTTCTACTTGTAGGCACTTGCAGCTGGAGCTTGTTAATTAGTTAATTGGATTAGGCCAGTTTTCAGAGGCTAGATTCACAGTATAAAAGTGATCCCCTACAGTGCAGACTTTGTTTGCACTGAGTGCTGAATTTGGTGCATTTTGAGTGCTATAGTAAGCGTTTGGTGACCGAGGGAGTGCTGAATTTGGTGCATTTTGAGTGCTATAGTAAGAGTTTGGTGACCGAGGGTGTGCTGAATTTGGTGCATTTTGAGTGCTATAGTAAGAGTTTGGTGACCGAGGGTGTTAGGTGAGGAGGGAGTAAGGTGCTCCTTTCATTTTGTTTCCGACATTTCCGCAAAGAGTGAGAAGAGAGCCAGGAGTTTACAGAAAGTGTAGCTGACTGGGAACAGAGTCGGAGGGCGGAGATCTAGTTAGTCCACAGGGCAGCTATAGTCTGTCAGGTCAGAGGGGATGGTGGCTAGGGCAGTTGCATGCTCCTCCTGTAGGATGTGGGTGGTGAGGGATACCACCGGTGTTCCCGCTGACTATACCTGCGGGAAGTGCACCCAACTTCAGCTCCTCAAAGACCGTGTTAGGGAACTGGAGCTGAAGATGGATGAACTTCGGATCATCCGGGAGGCAGAGGGGGTGATTGAGAAGAGTTACAGGGAGGTAACCACACCCAAGGTACAGGACAAGAATAGCTGGGGAATACAGTCAGGGGGAAAAAAACAAACAGGCAGACAGTGCAGGGATCCCTCGTGGCCGTTCCCCTTCAAAACAAGTATACCGTTTTGGATGCTGTTGGGGGGGGATGACCTACCGGGGGAAGGCCCTAGCGGCCAGGTCTCTGGCACTGAGTCTGGCTCTGGGGCTCAGAAGGGTAGGGGGGAGAATAGAAAAGCAATAGTTGGAGGAGATTCAATGGTCAGTGGAATAGATAGGAGATTCTGTGGTCGCGAGCGAGACTCCCGGAAGGTATGTTGCCTCCCGGGTGCCAGGGTCAGGGATGTCTCGGATCGTGTCTTCAGGATCCTTAAGGGGGATGGGGAGCAGCCAGAAGTCGTGGTGCACATTGGTACCAACGACATAGGTAGGAAAAGGGGTGTGGAGGTAATAAACAAGTTTAGGGAGTTAGACTGGAAGTTAAAAGCCAGGACAGACAGAGTTGTCATCACTGGTTTGTTGCCGGTGCCACGTGATAGCGAGGCTAGGAATAGCGAGAGAGTGTAGCTGAACACGTGGCTGCAGGAATGGTGTAAGAGGGAGGGCTTCAGGTATTTGGATAATTGGATTGGATTGGATTGGATTTGTTTATTGTCATGCATTGGAGCGCATTCTGGGGAAGGTGGGACCTGTACAAGCAGGACGGGTTGCATCTGAACCAGAGGGGCACCAATATCCTGGGAGGGAGGTTTTCTAGTCCAGCAACTAAGGTAGCCGATATTCAGGACGCCAAAGCGTGTAATGAGGCAGTGGGGAAGGGAACACTGACAAAGGAGAGTACTTGCAGGCACGGAGATGGGTTGAAGTGTGTATACTTCAACGCAAGAAGCATCAGGAATAAGGTGGGTGAACTTAAGGCATGGATCGGTACTTGGGACTATGATGTGGTGGCCATCACGGAAACTTGGATAGAAGAGGGGCAGAAATGGTTGTTGGAGGTCCCTGGTTATAGATGTTTCAATAAGATTAGGGAGGGTGGTAAAAGAGGTGGGGGGGGATGGCATTGTTAATTAGAGATAGCATAACAGCTGCAGAAAGGCAGTTCGAGGAGTATCACCCCAATGAGGTAGTATGGGTTGAAGTCAGAAATAGGAAAGGAGCAGTCACCTTGTTAGGAGTTTTCTATAAGCCCCCTAATAGTAGCAGAGATGTGGAGGAACAGATTGGGAAACAGATTTTGGAAAGGTGCAGAAGTCACAGGGTAGTAGTCATGGGTGACTTTAACTTCCCAAATATTGAGTGGAAACTCTTTAGATCAAATAGTTTGGATGGGGTGGTGTTTGTGCAGTGTGTCCAGGAAGCTTTTCTAACACAGTATGTAGATTGTCCGACCAGAGGAGGGGCAATATTGGATTTAGTACTTGGTAATGAACCAGGGCAAGTGATAGATTTGTTAGTGGGGGAGCATTTTGGAGATAGTGACCACAATTCTGTGACTTTCACTTTAATAATGGAGAGGGATAGGTGCGTGCAACAGGGCAAGGTTTACAAATGGGGGAATGGTAAATACGATGTTGTCAGACAAGAATTGAAGTGCATAAGTTGGGAACATAGGCTGTCAAGGAAGGACACAAGTGAAATGTGCAACTTGTTCAAGGAACAGGTACTACGTGTCCTTGATATGTATGTCCCTGTCAGGCAGGGAAGAGATGGTCGAGTGAGGGAACCATGGTTGACAAGAGAGGTTGAATGTCTTGTTTAGAGGAAAAAGGAGACTTATGTAAGGCTGAGGAAACAAGGTTCAGACAGGGCATTGGAGGGATACAAGATAGCCAGGAGGGAACTGAAGAAAGGGATTAGGAGAGCTAAGAGAGGGCATGAACAATCTTTGGCGGGTAGGATCAAGGAAAACCACAAGGCCTTTTACACATATGTGAGAAATATGAGAATGACTAGAGCGAGGGTAGGCCCGATCAAGGACAGTAGCGGGAGATTGTGTATTGAGTCTGAAGAGATAGGAGAGGTCTTGAACGAGTACTTTTCTTCTGTATTTACAAATGAGAGGGGCGATATTGTTGGAGAGGACAGTGTGAAACAGACTGGTAAGCTCAAGGAAATACTTGTTCGGAAGGAAGATGTGTTGGGCATTTTGAAAAACTTGAGGATAGACAAATCCCCCAGGCCTGACGGGATATATCCAAGGATTCTATGGGAAGCAAGAGATGAAATTGCAGAGCCGTTGGCAATGATCTTTTCGTCCTCATTGTCAACAGGGGATTGGAGAGTGGCGAATGTCGTGCCCATGTTCAAAAAAGGGACGAGGGATAACCCTGGGAATTACAGGCCAGTTAGTCTTACTTTGGTGGTAGGCAAAGTAATGGAAAGGGTACTGAAGGATAGGATTTCTGAGCATCTGGAAAGACACTGCTTGATTAGGGATAGTCAGCACGGATTTGTGAGGGGTAGATGTTGCCTTACAAATCTTATTGAATTCTTTGAGGAGGTGACCAAGCATGTGGATGAAGGTAAAGCAGTGGATGTAGTGTACATGGATTTTAGTAAGGCATTTGATAAGGTTCCCCATGGTAGGCTTCTGCAGAAAGTAAGGAGGCATGGGATAGTGGGAAATTTGGCCAGTTGAATAACGAACTGGCTAACCGATAGAAGTCAGAGAGTGGTGGTGGATGGCAAATATTCAGCCTGGATCCCAGTTACCAGTGGCGTACCGCAGGGATCAGTTCTGGGTCCTCTGCTGTTTGTGATTTTCATTAATGACTTGGATGAGGGAGTTGAAGGGTGGGTCAGTAAATTTGCAGACGATACGACGATTGGTGGAGTTGTGGATAGTAAGGAGGGCTGTTGTCGGCTGCAAAGAGACATAGATAGGATGCAGAGCTGGGCTGAGAAGTGGCAGATGGAGTTTAACCCTGAAAAGTGTGAGGTTGTCCATTTTGGAAGGACAAATATGAATGCGGAATACAGGGTTAACGGTAGAGTTCTTGGCAATGTGGAGGAGCAGAGAGATCTTGGGGTCTATGTTCATACATCTTTGAAAGTTGGCACTCAAGTGGATAGAGCTGTGAAGAAGGCCTATGGTGTGCTCGCGTTCATTAACAGAGGGATTGAATTTAAGAGCCGTGAGGTGATGATGCAGCTGTACAAAACTTTGGTAAGGCCACATTTGGAGTACTGTGTACAGTTCTGGTCACCTCATTTTAGGAACGATGTGGAAGCTTTGGAAAAGGTGCAAAGCAGATTTACCAGGATGTTACCTGGAATGGAGAGTAGGTCTTACGAGGAAAGGTTGAGGGTGCTAGGCCTTTTCTCATTAGAACGGAGAAGGATGAGGGGCGACTTGATAGAGGTTTATAAGATGATCAGGGGAATAGATAGAGTAGACAGTCAGAGACTTTTTCCCCGGGTGGAACAAACCATTACAAGGGGACATAAATTTAAGGTGAAAGGTGGAAGATATAGGAGGGATATCAGAGGTAGGTTCTTTACCCAGAGAGTAGTGGGGGCATGGAACGCACTGCCTGTGGAAGTAGTTGAGTCGGAAACATTAGGGACCTTCAAGCAGCTATTGGATAGGTACATGGATTACGGTAAAATGATATAGTGTAGATTTATTTGTTCTTAAGGGCAGCACGGTAGCATTGTGGATAGTACAATTGCTTCACAGCTCCAGGGTCCCAGGTTCGATTCCGGCTTGGGTCACTGTCTGTGCGGAGTCTGCACGTCCTCCCCGTGTCTGCGTGGGTTTCCTCCGGGTGCTCTGGTTTCCTCCCACAGTCCAAAGATGTGCAGGGTAGGTGGATTGGCCAATGATAAATTGCCCTTAGTGTCCAAAATTGCCCTTGGTGTTGGGTGGAGGTGTTGAGTTTGGGTAGGGTGCTCTTTCCAAGAGCCGGTGCAGACTCAGGGGGCCGAATGGCCTCCTTCTGCACTGTAAATTCAATGATAATCTATGATTAATCTAGGACAAAGGTTCGGCACAACATCGTGGGCCGACGGGCCTGTTCTGTGCTGTATTTTCTATGTTCTACGTTCTATGTATGATTGGATAGATTTGTGGATCTAATTTCCAGGATGTGCCTATGCAGGAAACTCCGGGCCGATGAGTGAGAAACACGCAGCGCAGAAGGGTGTATATGAAAGAACTTGCTTCAGGATCTCCAAAGAAATTCACGGCCAATGAAATGCTTCCAAAATGCTATCAGTGCAGGAACGTTAACAGCCAATTTGCAAACAGAATCTCCCATAAACAGCAATGTGATCAAGACAAGATCATCTGATTTGGTGGTTCTGGGTGGGGGATAAGTATCAACCCTAGTTGACTGGGAAGGACTCCTCTGTTCTTCTTTGAATCATACAATTAAATCTTTTAGTTGAGAAGGCAACAGGGGCTTCAGTTTAACGTCTCATTCAAAAGACAGCACCTCTGACAGTGCAGCCGCCCCTCTGTACTGCACTGGGAGTGTCGGCCTGGATTGTGCTCCAGTCTCTCAAGTGGGACTTGAACCCACAAACTTCTGATTCACTCTTACTCAGTGAAAGGAAAGCGGGTGGGAGAATACCAGAGGGACACTGTGCAACTTCCAGAAACATAAAAATAGGCTCCCTGCGCATCAAAGTATATGTGGGACTGACTCACAATGAAACCAGTAACATCGTTCATTTGTCTGCTTCAAAAAGGAGTTGCATTGATTTCTGATTGGAAACAAGGTTACTCTGGGGGTGAAAGCAGTATTTCCTCGCTGGGCTGGGTAGTGCGTTTGGTAAATGGAGATGCGAGGGCGGATGTTGCTGAGGGAATCAGCATTTACTTACGGAGGTCTTCAGGAGATTAAACAGGTGGGTTTATCCCCGAGAGGGTAGACTGTACAGGTATCGGAAGAGAGCTGCATTTAATTTATTTAAAATGCACAGGAGCTCTCTCGGCACCAGACACCTGCATTGCAGCAAATCAGGCTGTGTGCCTCTCCCTTCACTGGGACCCCAATGTCAACCGAACGTTGGTGGGAGATTCTCTCTGGGCAGCTCACAAGCAAAGTTCTCTCTCCTCTCACTGAGGTCTCAATTTAAACAGCATATTTCCCAGTTTAACAGGGTCTTTCCCCTTTGGTGTCTCCTTCACACCCGGGTTAGCATTATTGCAATAATTAAAATGAAAATACTGGGGCTTCACTGCCAGAGAAATGAAAACAGAGACTTGAGATTCTGGTGAAAATCGCATGAGCTGAACCACATCTTTATCTCGCAGATGCTGCTGGGTTGTTCGTGTGGGTTTGGTTTATATTCTCAGCAGTCTATTAAAATTGCTCATCTAACCAAATCCATTTTGCCAGTGTCTAATTTATCTGCAGCTGCAAACCCATCGTCAGTAAGCAGCCAGATTGACACTGTCAACTTGTCGCTGAGTGTTTATTGATGTGAATCAGACCAAGGCAGCTCCATAAGTGAGGAGGGAACGCTGGATATTAAATTGACCAAATTCCCAGCCGCTTGCCCCCACTCCCTCTCCGCC
Organism: Scyliorhinus torazame; assembly: GCF_047496885.1. Lineage (NCBI taxonomy): Eukaryota > Metazoa > Chordata > Chondrichthyes > Carcharhiniformes > Scyliorhinidae > Scyliorhinus > Scyliorhinus torazame. Next base: position 271,888,133 of record NC_092714.1, on the reverse strand, counting down.
TCCATCCCCCGCAAGGGTCAGAATTCCTCCGACACCGAGCTAGTGCCAGAAGGCAGCAGGAAGCACATTCGGAGGTGCTCGTGGAGCTCCTCTGTTTCCCGTACCAGCCTCCCCGAGCAGGCGCCGGAATGTGGCGACTAGGGGCTTTTCACAGGGACTTCATTTGAAGCCTACTTGTGACAATAAATGATTTTCATTTCATTTCACACTGATGAGAAATGATGGACTCCTCGGCAGGAGCACAGTCTCAGGGGCCGAGGTCAGCGGAGCCTTTCTCCTCTGTGCGTTCCGTCACGGTAAACGTTAAGTAGAAGCCAGATAGTTCCCCACCGGACCAGCAACCAACCCTCAGTTCAAATTATGGAAGGTTATGGCTATTCTCAGAAAAGCAGGTACTCTGTCAGATGAAACTAACTGTTAAAATCTCCAAATTGTGTAATTTTCCAACCGGTTCATTACTCGCTCCGGGAGAGGAATCTGTCGCTGGGTTATATGTTAATCCCTGACAGGTTCTGTAGCACTTTTCAAAGCAGCAGAATGTCTCAAAGCAATTGCCATGCTTTTGAAGTGCAGTGAATGTTGTGATGTAGGAAACACAGCAGCCAACTTGTGCACAGCAAGATTCCACAGCCCACAATAGAAACATGCCAGATCACTACTTTCAGACATATTACTTGAGGGATAAATATTGAGGAACATACCAGGGGCGAATCTCCATCCCTCCTTCAAATAATGATCTGGGATCTTTTACATCAACACAAGACAATCGCGAGCCTCGGTCTAATTCTACGAATGGGCGCAGGAGTCGCGAGGCGGCACATCGAGCTGGCTCCATTATTCAACGCCATCAGGTTTCATCACCGCCTTCAACTCCATTTTTCCACCTGCTTCCCAAACATTTAACTCCCTGAGAGAACCCAACAGTGCAGCACTCCCTCAGTACTGACCCTCTGACAGTGCGGCACTCCCTCAGTACTGACCCTCTGACAGTGCAGCACTCCCTCAGTACTGACCCTCTGACAGTGCAGCACTCCCTCAGTACTGACCCTCTGACAGTGCAGCACTCCCTCAGTACTGACCCTCTGACAGTGCGGCACTCCCTCAGTACTGACCCTCTGACAGTGCGGCACCCCCTCAGTACTGACCCTCTGACAGTGCAGCACTCCCTCAGTACTGACCCTCTGACAGTGCGACACTCCCTCAGTACTGACCCTCTGACAGTGCGGCACCCCCTCAGTACTGACCCTCTGACAGTGCAGCACTCCCTCAGTACTGACCCTCTGACAGTGCGGCGCTCACTCAGTACTGACCCTCTGACAGTGCAGCACTCCCTCAGTACTGACCATCTGACAGTGCAGCATTCCCTCAGTACTGACCCTCTGACAGTGCGGCACTCCCTCAGTACTGACCCTCTGACAGTGCAGCACTCCCTCAGTACTGACCCACTGACAGTGCAGCACTCCTTCAGTACTGACCCTCTGACAGTGCGGCGCTCCCTCAATACTGACCCTCTGACAGTGCAGCACTCCCTCAGTACTGACCCTCTGACAGTGCAGCACTCCCTCAGTACTGACCCTCTGACAGTGCGGCACTCCCTCAGTACTGACCATCTGACAGTGCGGCACCCACTCAGTACTGACCATCTGACAGTGCAGCATTCCCTCAGTACTGACCCTCTGACAGTGCGGCACTCCCTCAGTACTGACCCTCTGACAGTGCAGCACTCCCTCAGTACTGACCCACTGACAGTGCAGCACTCCTTCAGTACTGACCCTCTGACAGTGCGGCGCTCCCTCAATACTGACCCTCTGACAGTGCAGCACTCCCTCAGTACTGACCCTCTGACAGTGCAGCACTCCCTCAGTACTGACCCTCTGACAGTGCAGCACTCCCTCAGTACTGACCCTCTGACAGTGCAGCACTCCCTCAGTACTGATCCTCTGACAGTGCAGCACACCCTCAGTACTTACCCTCTGACAGTGCAGCGCTCCCTCAGTACTGACATTCTGACAGTGCAGCACTACCTCAGTACTGACGCTCTGACAGTGTAGCACTCCCTCAGTACTGACCCTCTGACACTGCAGCATTCCCTCAGTACTGACCCTCTGACAGTGCAGCACTCCCTCAGTACTGACCCTCTGACAGTGCAGCACTCCCTCAGTACTAACCCTCTGACAGTGCGGGGCTAACTCAGTACTGACCCTCTGACAGTGCAGCACTCCCTCGGTACTGACCCTCTGATAGGGCAGCGCTCCCTCAGTACTGACCCTCTGACAGTGCAGCTCTCCTTCAGTACTGACCCTCTGACAGTGCAGCTCTCCCTCAGTACTGTCCCTCTGACAGTGCAGCACTCCCTCAGTACTGACCCTCTGACAGTGCAGCTCTCCCTCAGTACTGACACTCTGGCAGCGCAGCACTCCCTCAGTACTGACCCTCTGACAGTGCAGCTCTCCCTCAGTACTGACTCTCTGGCAGTGCAGGGCTCCCTCAGTACTGACTCTCTGACAGTGCAGCACTCCCTCAGTACTGACCCTCTGACAGTGCAGCACTCCCTCAGTACTGACCCTCTGACAGTGCAGCACTCCCTCAGTACTGACCCTCTGACAGTGCAGCTCTCCCTCAGTACTGACACTCTGGCAGCGCAGCACTCCCTCAGTACTGACCCTCTGACAGTGCAGCTCTCCCTCAGTACTGACTCTCTGGCAGTGCAGGGCTCCCTCAGTACTGACTCTCTGACAGTGCAGCACTCCCTCAGTACTGACCCTCTGACAGTGCAGCACTCCCTCAGTACTGACCCTCTGACAGTGCAGCGCTCCCTCAGTACTGACTCTCTGACAGTGCAGCACACCCTCAGTACTGACCCACTGACAGTGCAGCACTCCCTCGGTACCGACGTTCTGACAGTGCAGCACTCCCTCAGTACTGACCCCCTGACAGTGCAGCACTCCCTCAGTACTGACCCTCTGACAGTGCAGCACTCCCTCAGTACTGACCCCCTGACAGTGCAGCACACCCTCAGTACTGACCCACTGACAGTGCAGCACTCCCTCAGTACCGACCCTCTGACAGCGCAGCACTCCCTCAGTACTGACCATCTGACAGTGCAGCACTCCCTCAGTACTGACCCTCTGACAGTGCAGCACTCCCTCAGTACTGACCCTCTGACAGTGCGGCACTCCCTCAGAACTGACCCTCTGACAGTGCAGCACTCCCTCAGTACTGACCCACTGACAGTGCAGCACTCCTTCAGTACTGACCCTCTGACAGTGCGGCGTTCCCTCAATACTGACCCGCTGACAGTGCAGCACTCCCTCAGTACTGACCCTCTGACAGTGCAGCACTCCCTCAGTACTGACCTTCTGACAGTGCAGCACTCCCTCAGTACTGACCCTCTGACAGTGCAGCACTCACTCAGTACTGACCCTCTGACGGTGCAGCATTCCCTCAGTACTGACCCTCTGACAGTGCAGCACACCCTCAGTACTGACCCTCTGACAGTGCAGCACTCCCTCTGTACTGACCCTCTGACAGTGCAGCACTCCCTTAGTACTGACCCTCTGACAGTGCTGCACTCCCTCAGTACTGACCCTCTGCCAGTGCAGCGCTCCCTCAGTACTAGCCCTCTGACAGTGCAGCACTCCCTAAGTTCTGACCCTCTGACAGTGCGGCACTCCCTCACTACTGACCCTCTGACAGTGCAGCGCTCCCTCAGTTCTGACCCTCTGACAGTGCAGCACACCCTCAGTACTGACCCTCTGACAGTGCAGCACTCCCTCAGTACTGACCCTCTGACAGTGCGGAGCTAACTCAGTACTGACCGTCTGACAGTGCAGCACTCCCTCAGTACTGACCCTCTCACAGTGCGGCACTCCCTCAGTACTGACCCTCTGACAGTGCAGCACTCCCTCAGTACTGACCCTCTGACAGTGCAGCGCTCCCTCAGTACTGACACTCTGACAGTGCAGCACTACCTCAGTACTGACACTCTGACAGTGCAGCACTCCCTCAGTACTGACCCTCTGACACTGCAGCACTCCCTCAGTACTGACCCTCTGACAGTGCAGCACTCCCTCAGTACTGACCCTCTGACACTGCAGCACTCCCTCAGTACTGACCCTCTGACAGTGCAGCACTCCCTCAGTACTGACCCTCTGACAGTGCAGCACTCCCTCAGTACTAACCCTCTGACAGTGCAGCACTCCCTCAGTCCTGACCCTCTGACAGTGCAGCACTCCCTCAGTACTGACCCCCTGACAGTGCGGCACTCCCTCAGTACTGACCCTCTGACAGTGCAGCACTCCCTCAGTACTGACTCCCTGACAGTGCAGAACTCCCTCTGTACTGCCCTGGGTGCAGCACAGTGCCACAGTGGTAGCATTGCAGTCTCACGGCGCCGAGGTCCCAGGTTTGATCCCGGCTCTGGGTCACTGTCCGTGTGGAGTTTGCACATTCTCCCCGTGCCTGCGCGGGTTTCGCCCCCACAACCCAAAGATGAGCAGTGTACGTAGATTGGGCACGCTAAATTGCCCCTTAACTGGAAAAAATGTTTGAGTACTCTAATTTAATTTTTTTATATAGTTCTGCCCTGGGAATGTCAGCCACAATTTGATGCTCAGCTTCTAGAGTGCTGGATCTGTGTCCTCTGGTAACAAGCAGTAAAAAAAAAAATACTTTGTAGAAATAAAAGCTCTTTGAAATGCAGTTGCTTGTAGCGTCGATCATAAATCTGTCTGCGCCTTGCAGCAGGTCTCTGCCTGTCGAGGGCTGTTGGGCTGTGGTGCGATGTATCTCAGTGAGTTGCTCCAAAGCATCGTGTGTTTCTGGGTATGACACCATCCCTGTTGTTCTGGTGTGTCACAACGTGGGGTAATCATGCTTTGGCAGCAAGATCTGCTTTCAGTGATCTTTATTGTAAATTCTCTCGTGGGCGAGGGTGCTCAGTGGTGAATCCAGCATTTTTAACCCCCATCCCTAATTGCCCTGCAGAAGGTGGTGGTTGAGCATTGCGGTGCTGTGTGGTTTTCATTTTATTCGTTCATGGGTTGTGAGCGTCGCTGGGTCAGCATTTATTGTCAAACCCGAGGGCGTTTAAGAGTCAACCAGATTGCTGTGTATCTGGAGTCACTTGTAGGCCAGACCAGGTAAGGACGGCAGATTTCCTTCCCTAAAGGACATGAGTGAACCAGATGGGTTTTTACGACAAGCGACAATGGTTTCCTGGTCATCATTAGACTTTGAATTACAGATTTTTACTGAATTCAAACTTCACCATCTGCCCTGGTCCACAGAGCATCACCCTGGGTCTCTGCATTAGTCATCCAAGGACAATACCTCTGCTCCACTGCCCTCTCTGGTACACCCACTGTGCTGTTAGGGAGAGAGTTCCAGAATTGTGACCCAGTGACAGTGAAGGAACGGCGATACATTTCCCAGTCAAGGTGATGAGTGACTCGGAGGGGAACCTCCAGGTGGTGGGGTTCCCAGGTATCTGCTGCTCTTGTCCTTCTAGATGGTAGTGGTCGTGGGTTTGGAAGGTGTTGTCTAAGGAACCTTGGTGAGCTGCTGTAATGCATCTTGAAGATGGCTGCGACTGTGCATCGGTGATGGAGGGAGTGGATGTTTGCAGATGGGATGTGATCAAGCGGACTGCGTTGTCCTGGATGGTGTCGAGCTTCTTGAGCGTTATTGGAGCTGCACTCGTCCAGGCAAGTGGAGAGTATTCCATCACACTCCTGACTTGTAGCTGGTGGACAGGCTTTGGGATTGGATTGGATTGTGTTTGTTTATTGTCGCGTGTCCCGAGGTACAGTGAGAAGTATTGTTTTGCGTAGAATCCAGACAGACCATTCTGTACATGGAAAAAAACACATAAATACACAATGTAAATAAATAGACACAGGCATTGGGTGAAACACAGAGTGTAGTACTACTCAGTAAAGGAGATGTGTGAAGAAATCAGGGAGCCAGGAGGTGACTTACCCACCACAGGATTCCCAGCCTCTGACCTGCTCTTGTAGCCACAGTATTTACGTGGCTGGGTCCGGTTCAGTTTCTGGTCAATGGTAACCCTCAGGATATTCATAGTGAGGATTCAGTGATGGTAAAACTGTTGAATGTCAGGAGCAGATGATTAGATTCTCCCCTGATGGAGATGATCATTGCCTGGGCTTGTGTGCCACTAATATTGCTTCCCACTTGTCAGCGCAGTCCTGGATGTTGACCGGGTCTTGCCATGTATGAGTGTGGGCTGCTCCAGTATCTGAGGAGTTGGGAATGTTAATAAATACTTTGCAAACATCAGCAAACACCCCCACTAGACTTTATGATGGAGGAAAAGCCTTTGATGAAGCAGCTGAAGATGGTTGTGTTTCGGGCACTACGCTGAGGAACTCCTGCAGTGATGTCCTGGGACTGAGGTGACTGACCTCCAACAACCACTTTCCATTGTGCTAGAGATGACTGCAACAAATGGAGAAGTTCCCCCCCCCCCCCCCCCCTGATTTCCTTTGACTCCAATTTTGCTAGGTCTACTTAATGCCACATTTGGTCAAATTCTGTCTTATTGTCAAGGGCAGTCGCTGTTATCTCAACCCACCCCAGCTCACCCCGTGTTCGGACCAAGGCTGTAATGAGTTCAGGGGCTGAGTGACCCTGGCGGAACCCAGACTGAGATTCAGTGAGCAGGTTATTGCTGTGTAATTGTCGCTTGACCCTACTGCCGACGACACCTTCCATCATTTGACTGATGGACAGAAATTGGTCAGGATAGATTCGCCCTGCTGTTATCTTGTTTGCGTTATTTGTATTTGCGGTGATGTATATTAGCAGATGGTGCAGCATGGTGTAATTTGAGATTTCCTCACTAAGGCTCATGGGGGTTTTGATCTCAGCTATCACCTCACTCACAAAACAGGAACTACTGAACTCTGTTTGTGTATCGGTTTTGCTCTACTTCCGACTTTGTGTACAAACTGGCTGCCACATTTCCTACATAACAGCACTTCAAAAATCCTTCATTGGCTGGGAAGGGATATCGTTGAGACATCCTAGGGTTGTGAAGGTGCTATGTAAATGCAGGGGCCTATTTTCTTGTTTATTTAGCTAGGGTTTGATGATTCTTCTTTCATATATTTGTTAGAAAAGATAATCTGCCACCCCCATCCCTAAGATATTTAAATTAAATTTGAAAGGTGACCGTAGCCTGGGCTTGTGTGGCACTAATATTGCATCCCATTGGTCAGCCCAATCCTGGATGTTGACCGGTTCATGCTGTATATGAACATGGGCTGTTTCAGTATCTGTGAAGCTGCGAATGTTAATGCTGATAATAGTGCAGTTAGTAATTTCATAATCTGTGGTGATGCTGAGTAATATCTGAGATCCGCCTGAGAGGGCAGGTGGGTCCTCAGCTTACCAACTCATCCGAAAAACAGCATCTCTGACAGGGCAGAACTCCATCAATCCTGCCCCACCAAGCACTCATACACCATTGAAATGAAAAATGAAAATCGCTTATTGTCACAAGTAGGCTTCAAAATGAAGTTACTGTGAAAAGCCCCTAGTCGCCACATTCCGGCGTCTGTTCAGGGAGGCTGTTACGGGAATCGAACCGTGCTGCTGGCCTGCCTTGGTCTGCTTTCAAAGCCAGCGATTTAGCCCTGTGCTAAACAGCCCCAGTAACAGTGCTGCTCTGTTACTGCAGCACTCCCCCAGGACTGCCCCCCTCGACAATGCAGCACTCCCTCAGTACTGACCCTCTGACAGTGCAGCACTCCCTCAGTACTGACCCTCTGACAGAGCGGCACTCCCTCAGTACTGACCCTCTGACAGTGCAGCACTCCCTCAGTACTGATCCTCTGATAGTGCGGCGCTCCCTCAGTACTGACCCTCTGACAGTGCAGCACTCCCTCAGTACTGATCCTCTGATAGTGCGGCGCTCCCTCAGTACTCACCCTCTGACAGTGCAGCACTCCCTCAGTACTGACCCTCTGACAGTGCGGCGCTCCCTCAGTACTGACCCTCTGGCAGTGCAGCGCTCCCTCAGTACTGATCCTCTGGCAGTGCAGGACTCCCTCAGTACTGACCCTCTGACAGTGCAGTACTCCCTTAGTACTGACCCTCCGACAGTGCGGCACTCCCTCAGTACTGACCCTCTGGCAGTGCAGCACTCCCTCAGTACTGACACTCTGACAGTGCAGCTCTCCCTCAGTACTGACCGTCTGACAGTGTGGCACTCCCTCAGTACTGACCCTCTGACAGAGCGGCACTCCCTCAGTACTGACCCTCTGACAGTGCAGCGCTCCCTCAGTATTGACCCTCTGACAGTGCAGCTCTCCCACAGTACTGACCCTCTGACAGTGCAGCTCTCCCTCAGTACTGACCGTCTGACAGTGCAGCACTCCCTCAGTACTGACCCTCTGGCAGTGCGGCTCTCCCTCAGTACTGACCCTCTGACAGTGCAGCACTCCCTCAGTACTGACCCTCTGGCAGTGCAGCACTCCCTCAGTACTGACCCTCTGACAGTGCAGCACTCCCTCAGTACTGACCCTCTGGCAGTGCGGCTCTCCCTCAGTACTGACCCTCTGACAGTGCAGCACTCCCTCAGTACTGACCCTCTGGCAGTGCAGCACTCCCTCAGTACTGACCCTCTGACAGTGCAGCAGTCCCTCAGTACTGACCCTCTGACAGTGCAGCACTCCCTCAGTACTGACCCTCTGACAGTGCAGCACTCCCTCAGTACTGACCCTCTGGCAGTGCAGCACTCCCTCAGTACTGACCCTCTGACAGTGCAGCACTCCCTCAGTACTGACCCTCTGACAGTGCAGCACTCCCTCAGCACTGACCCTCTGACAGTGCGGCTCTCCCTCAGTACTCACTCTCTGACAGTGCTGCACTCCCTCAGTACTGACCCTCTGACAGTGCGGCACTCCCTCAGTACTGACCCTCTGACAGTGCAGCACTCCCTCAGTACTGACCCTCTGACAGTGCAGCACTCCCTCAGTACTGACCCTCTGACAGTGCGGCACTCCCTCAGTACTGACCCTCTGACAGTGCTGCACTCCCTCAGTACTGACCCTCTGACAGTGCGGCACTCCCTCAGTACTGACCCTCCCACAGTGCAGCACTCCCTCAGTACTGACCCTCTGACAGTGCAGCACTCCCTCAGTACTGACCCTCTGACAGTGCGGCACTCCCTCAGTACTGACCCTCTGACAGTGCAGCACTCCCTCAGTACTGACCCTCTGACAGTGCAGCACTCCCTCAGTACTGACCCTCTGACAGTGCGGCACTCCCTCAGTACTGACCCTCTGACAGTGCGGCACTCCCTCAGTACTGACCCTCTGACAGTGCAGCACTCCCTCAGTACTGACCCTCTGACAGTGCAGCACTCCCTCAGTACTGACCCTCTGACAGTGCAGCACTCCCTCAGTACTGACCCTCTGACAGTGCGGCACTCCCTCAGTACTGACCCTCTGACAGTGCGGCACTCCCTCAGTACTGACCCTCTGACAGTGCAGCACTCCCTCAGTACTGACCCTCTGACAGTGCAGCACTCCCTCAGTACTGACCCTCTGACAGTGCGGCACTCCCTCAGTACTGACCCTCTGACAGTGCGGCACTCCCTCAGTACTGACCCTCTGACAGTGCGGCACTCCCTCAGTACTGACCCTCTGACAGTGCAGCACTCCCCCAGTACTGACCCTCTGACAGTGCAGCACTCCCTCAGTACTGACCCTCTGACAGTGCAGCACTCCCTCAGTACTGTCCTGTCGTGGGCAATGACCTAATCCCTCAGTACTTGTCTGGAAATGTGAACCTCGATTTAGTGCCTTGAAAACTCTTGAGTGAAATTGATCCATGATCGCCTGACTCAGCTGTGAGAATGTTACCAATAGCCACGGGCAGGGATTGAGCTCCTAACTGCTGTGAGCAACACCCCGTGTGTTTGTTGAACATCGATTCTTGTCTCAGTTGTAATAATCCACTCAAGCAAACCTTAACCAAGAATCGTGGAGGATGAGAAGGCGAAAGATCATTTAAAGATATAAACATGTCTTTCTTGTTTTATAAAATGAAACTTTCTAGTTTCCGTTGCTTTCTCACTAAACTGCACCTTACACATAAGACTTTGATTGTATTTATTTTGTAACCTGAGTGACATTTTGCACTGGTAGAAGGAAGTATAAAATAATTAAATCAGGTTATGATGTGAATTTGGGGAAGAGGAACTCTGCTGTTTGGTTTAGACCCCCGATGTGGACATTTGCAGCACTTCCTGGTTAGAGGTCTGTAAGCTCATCTATTTTTGGTTCGAACTCGCCTCCCTCCTTCCCGCCCTCCCTTTCACCATTGGCAACCTGAGCCACGGCTTTCAGAATTCCCCCCCCCCTCAATCTCTCTCTCTTCTCCTTTACAACTCCCCCGGCAACTGATCACTTGTTCTAATTTCGATAGCAGTTTTTACTTTGCTGATATGTCCTGTGAAACGTGGTGGAACGTCTCACTGCGCTGATGGCGCAGTGCGAAGGTGGAGCAGCAGAATTAGTATTTACTGGGTAGCCGATGGAGGGAGAGACGAGGAGGGACAGTTGGAAGCACCCGATGAGGCCTCCTGGAATATCTCCCGCACACAGTTCGCAACTGAAGGACAGGTCTACTGTGGCTAATAATGTAGCTACGTATAGCAACAGACTTTGCTCAGAGAGTGGGGCTATCATAGTTAGTCGAGCATGAATATAGTGGAGAGGTGAGAGGAACCAGCTGCTGTGTTCGAGAGAGTAGGTGATTATGTATCTCATATTAGTTCATCAAACTGTGTAAATATGAACAACTGGATATAGCTATCATCAGCTGAAATTTCAACATCTTTCTCTCTTCCTCAAGTCCATTGATTTTAAACCTAGTTTTGCTGATATATAAAGTTGTCCTACCTTATATGTCAGAAGATAGAGCCAGTTATTTCCACCAGATTTCTGGTGGCCATATGTTAAAGTCAAATATTCTTCTGAATAATAATAATCTTTATTAGTGTCCCAAGTAGGCTTACATTAACACTGCAATGAAGTTACTGCGAAAATCCCCTAGTCGCCACATTCCAGCGCCTGTTCGGGTACACAGAGGGAGAATCCAGAATTTCCAATTCACCGAACAAGCACGTCTTTCGGGACTTGTGGGAGGAAACCGGAGCACCCGGAGGAAACCCACGCAGGCACGGGGAGAACGTGCAGACTCCGCGCAGACAGTGACCCAAGCCGGGAATCGAACCCGGGGCCCTGGAGCTGTGAAGCAACAGTGCTAACCACCTTTCCTGTCATACTCCAAGTCCCACTGACTCACAGGACAAGCCTTGGCTCAAATATTACTGACACAGAGTGGGTGGGGGGGGATGTTACCCCCCCCCGCCCCTGCCTGGTTAACAGTGAGTGTGTGGGCAGCTGCAGTGGCTGGAATGTTGTGGTCCCATGGTGGTGGGGCCTGCTGCAGGAGGGTCGACGGCCCAGCTAAAAGTCCATTGACGTTTGACGAGACACGTCAATCGCAGCGGCGAGTGGGATTGGAAAGTGCCACTCAATGAAACAGGATCCTTGCCCACTGCGTCCAGTCCTCACCTGGGCAGCTCTTACATTTAGGCAGTAAGGGCATTTGCAAACCTCAGAATTCCCCAAAGCACCTGACAGCCAACGCAATACCTTTGTAGTGTCGCCGTGGCTGGAATGTGGGAAATACAAACAGCCAATTTCCACACAGCAAGATCCCATAAACAGCAATGCGATAATAACCTGAAAATCGGTTTATGTGGCATTGAGAGATAATTCTTGGCCATGACAGAGAGGAAAGCTCCCAATCTAATGATGGGGCTCCGCCTCTACCAGGGGGAAGTGCCAATGGCAAGGTTCACTTGTGGTATTTAGAACCGGGCGGCATGGCGCGTAAGGAGTGGGTGGAGTTAAGTAAAGTCACCAAAGGCATGACGGTGGACTGCCAGTTGTGCCACTGGCTGGAGTGGGGCATCCATCAGGGCCGGGGTAAAGGAGCCGTGCAGTCAGGGTGCCCCCCAGGACCGGGATGTCCAGGCATGGAACGCCATTGCCACGGTCTGCAAGGCAGCCACCTGGCTGCGCGCCCCACCGCCTGCCGACGTGTTCTGCGAATGTGCAGAGAGTGACGGGCCGTATGGATGCCCCCGACCCCGCCAGGCCATGTCCCCAGGAACCCCACACCCAGCCGCCCAATCAGCGGGACACGAGGAGAGGGGGTGAGGACGCACCCCGAACAGAGGTCGCATGCACCGTGGCCTGGCACACTGACCCCGTGTTGGACCCTCAATAATGACGCTTAGAGAGTAAACGGTAAAGAAGGCTTTAATAAGCTAAGAACTAGCCTGGTGCCGAGACGGGTGCTAACTGGGTGCCGCCCACAAGGCGGCCCCTTATATACGACTCACAGATGGGCGGAGCCAGAAGCAGAGTTCCCCAGGGTTCCAAACCCTGTCTTAAAGGGGACATCACCTTACATGATGATAAGGGTACAGTAGTACAGTAACCGTTCATCACATTCACCCCCTGTTTTTAAAAAAAGTCCGGCGGGGGTGAAGTGCCATCATAAGTCCATCCATCTCGGCGGCCTGATTGTCCTCATCGACCTCCTCAACTCAGGCAGTGGTGCGGCCGTCTCGGGCGTCTTAGTTGAGGGTATGTCCGGGAGCACGGTGGTCAGAGCCTTGGTCCGGGACGGGGTAGGGGATCGGGGCTCAAGGGAAATAGCTGGGGCTGGGGGTAGCGGTGACAGCGGCGGCGGGGTGTGTAGAGAGGGGGTGCTAGGGGGCGCGCGCGGTAGGTGCCCACCAACGGGGAGTGGGGCCGGGAGGCGGTGGTGTTGTAGTGGGTGCCGGATCCCGCAGGGGAGCTGCGAGGGAGGGGGCATCTGTAGTGGGGGAACCAGCGGGTGCCAGATCCCGGAGGGAAACCGTATCTTGCCTGCCGTCGAAGTCCATCGCCCTTTGGAAGACGGAGACCCCATTTGTGACGCCGAAGGGGACCCGGAAGGAAGTGAAGAGCCGGCCGGCTGCTTCGAAGGCAGTGTAGGGGCGGCCTTTCGGCCAGATGGGGAGCTGGTGGGAGGCGGATTTGCGGTCGACCATGGAAAATACTCGGTATTGGGCGATCCGATTTACCATTTCCACGATGCGAGGAAGAGGGTACGAATCAAGCTGCGTGAATCGGTTTATGGTCTGGCTATAACCCACGACCATCCGTTTCTTATCCACGGACCGGACTACCACCACTTGTGCTCTCCAGGGGATGTTGCTAGCCTCGATGACCCCCTCTCCCAGTAAACGCTGGACCTCTGACTTGATAAAAGTCATATCTTGGGCACTGTAGCGCCGGCTCCTGGTGGCGACGGGCTTACAGTCGGGCGTGAGGTTCGCGAATAGAGAGGGGGGTGCGACTTTCAGTGTCGCAAGGCTGCATACCGTGAGGGGGGCAAGGGTCCACCGAACTTCAGTGTCAGGCTTCGGTGGCTGCACTGGAAATCCAGTCCAAGCAGTAGGGGGCGCAGAGGTGAGGGAGGATATACAGTTTGAAACGGGTGTATTCGGCGCCCTGGATCGAGAGATCCGCGATACAGTACCCCTTGATTTGTACCGAGTGGGACCCGGATGCGAGGGCTATCTTTTGGGATGCGGGATGGGTGCGCAAGGAGCAGCGCCTTACCGTTTCTGGATGAATAAAGCTCTCCGTGCTCCCGGAGTCGAAGAGGCATGAAGTGTCGCGCCCGTTGACTTGGACCATCATCATTGAGTTCTGCAGATGTTTTGGCCGAGTTCGGTCGAGGGTGATCGCACCCACTCGCGGATAGTCCGAGTCCTCAGCCGAGTCGGACTCTTAAAATGGCCGCCGCCGTCGGTCGCACGTGTCGGGTCGAGAAGATGGCCGCCGACAAGATGGCCGCTCCCATGATTCGCACGAGGCGGATGACGCGTCAGAAGGGGGCGTGTCGGGTCGATGCGCAGCCGCATTGCGAGGCCTGCGGGCCTGAGAACCTGATTTTCGGGCCGGTAACAAATTCGATTCCCCCGAGCGCTGCCAGCAGGTAGAGAGCAGATGCCTGGCATGTACCTCGTTGATGGGTATGACGAACCGCTTGTGGAGCAACTTGACCGCCTCTTCATAGGTAGTCGCCTTTTCGAGCGTGGCAGAAATTCTGTGACACACCCGGGCGTGGAGTAGGCGCAGCTTGCGTGGCTCCAGGATGGGAGTCTCTGAGGAGTCCAGGTAGGCCTCGAAATATCGAAGCCAGTATTTAAAAATTTATTTTGCCTCCGGTGTCCGTGCTTCCAGATTGAGCTTCTCTGGTTTTAGGCCTGCGTCCATCCTGATGTAGTTTAGCTTATTAAATTGTTGTACCCTCAATAACGACGCTTAGAGAGTAAACGGTAAAGAAGGCTTTAATAAGCTAAGAACTAGTCTGGTGCTGAGACGGGTGCTAACTGGGTGCTGCCCACAAGGCGGCCCCTGAGATAAGACTCCCAGGTGGGCGGAGCCAGAGGCGGAGTCCCCCAGGGTTCCAAGCCTGGTCTTAAAGGGGACATCACCTTACATGATGATAAGGGTACAGTAATACAGTAACCGTTCATCACACCCCGCTAGGGCTGGTGCCCCACGAGTGGCACTACCAGCCAGCCCCCACTCCCTCTCAGGAGCATCAGCTGTCACCATGCTCCGCCTGCCCACTGCACCTCACCCACCCTGCCCCCGGACAGGTTGGCACAACCCATGCGTCGCACAGAGGACCCACAGCACACTACAGCTACAGTCCCAATGGGTGACCATCCTGCCCACCCAGCCCCAGCCTCAGTCCTTGCCCAGATGCATGGCTCGGTCCAGTGGCACAAGGTGACCCCCCTGGCGGGGTAGCATGCAGTCCACCCAAGGAGGGCACCAACAGTAGACCCCACAAAGGGGGCAGAAGAGTGACGCTGGCAGGGACGGGCAGCGGGGCAGGGGTGGGGTGTTATTGAGGAATGGCTGGGGGCGTTGGAGCCAGGATTGGAAGGAGGGAGGGAGACAGGAGGGACTGCAGTGTAGCCCATTGGACCAGGTTGGACATGGGGTACTCACCAGGCTGACGTGTCCCATACCCCCTGCAGAAAAAGATTTCGCTCTCCAGCGGGATGAGGTTGGTATTTGCCTGGCTGTCGCAGTCTGGGGAGGCACTGAGGCTGCATAAGCAGGAGCTGCTTGGGCAGGTGCCTGCCCCAGAGGAGCAGGGGCCAGCCGGTGAGGATGGAGACCCGGCCGCCCAACAGATCTGGGAGGTGAAGGGGAGGAGCGTCAGACCTCATGTATATGGGCAGCGCCTGGCGTACGAAGGCCTTCCGGAACGAGCGTGCTGCCGATGACGAGGGCTCAACAGAGATCCGTGTCGGATCATGGTGCACCTGGCTCCATTGGAGTATGGGGGAGGACACCCGCTCCTGGTGACCATCAAGGTGACGGTCGCCCAGAACGTTTTTGCCACAGAGTCCTTCCAGGTGCCGAGTGGACACCTGTCTGGAATCTCCCAGATCTCCGTGTGCAGGTGCACCACGCCATGACGGGTGCTCTATTTGCACAGGCAGCGCAGTATGTCATCTTCAATCTGGACCAAGTCCATCAGGTTGCCCGGGCAGCGGGTTTTGCTGCGATTGTGGCATGCCCCAGGTCCAGGGGGTGATCGACGGGCCACATGTCTCCCTGGGGGCAGCAATGCGCACTTGGCTGCACCTCACGCACGTCTGCGCCCAATACCCGGGCAGCGTCCACGACGCTTTCGTCTTGGTTTACTCAACAGTTCCTGACACCTTCAAGGTGAACCCATGAGCGCGGGATTGGTTCTTAGGCGACAGGGGTTATCCGCTGCGGTCGTGGCTGATGACCTGTCCGGAGGCCTCAGACCGATGGGGGAACCACTACAACGACGCCCAGGCAACGAGGAGCGTCATTGAACAATGCACCAACATCCTCACGCTGCAGTTCAGCCCTAGGAGGGTCTGCCATATTGTGGTGACCTGCTGTGACCTCCACAACACTGCACTGCAGAGGGGCAACATGCTGGAGGAGGAGGGGGAGGAACGTCATGCCTTGTCCGATGATGAGGGTGTGAAGGGTGGCCAGACGGACAGGGCATGGGGCCCTGCCAGGCCAGGATGCTGCACAACCTGTGCGCCAGGGCCGCCGTGCACGGGACTACTTGGTCGCCTCCAGGTTCACGGACTAGGGGGCCCAGCCACCGGCAGCTGAACCGTCCCGTTCCACCCCCACAACGCACCCCCCACTCCTCCCCTCACGGTATCCTCGCCCTCCGAACACCTCGCCCCTCCCACCAGCTGTGCTGCAGGGTGGTGGCCCTGGGGTTGGCAGCATCAGCGGGCCTGCTCCATGGGGTGAAGGATGGTGTAAACCCTCTCTGCAATGAGCTCTGGTGCTCTGCAATGTCTGACTCCCGCCCCGGTGTCACGTTCCACTGTCTGCCTGGGTGAACCCTGCGATGCACGATCAATGACCACTAAAGCGAGGTTGTAGTCCAACTGAAGGCTTTAATAAGCGAGATGTTTCCCCCAGCAGTTCAGGTACAGAATCAAGGCTGCTGGGGCGGCACGGGCTCTTATACCCCACCTTGCAGGGCGGAGCTACCATACAGTTGATCAATAGGAAACATACAATACCTACCAATGGTGTTCCAGCATTACCAGGTACCGTAATACCTCTACACAGACTACCACACCCTGCATGTGTGCTGCCCATTCCATCACACTGGCCCACAGTCCTTCTGGGGGGGGTGGGGGTGGTGACATCAGTGTGGGGTGATGGAACCACACCGGCTCCCACACACCCTGGCCCCCTCCCCAACCGACCGGCGCACCCTCTGCACCCAGCCTAGCCCATCCCCATACCTTACGGACAGTTCGGAACATCAGTGAATGGGTGTTTTTTCTTAAATATTTCTTTATTCTCCTCCTTTTTTGCATTTTCTCCCAAATTTACGCCCACCAACAATAAACAATAATCAGTAACAAATATGTCAATTCCCGTATCAATAACACCAATCCCATCCTCCCACCAAATCCCAAACATTAGCCCGCATGTTCACATAAACAAATGACAAAAAGGAATCAGGAATCACCCCTAGTCACCATTAACACACACCGCCCCCCTCCCCCCAACCCTCCCAACCACCCCCCGCCTAATGTTTGGTGTTATCCAATTCTTGAAAGTGCAGAATGAATAATGCCCATGAATTGTAGAACCCCTCCATCCTTCCCCTCAGTTCAAACTTAACCTTCTCAAGAGTCAAGAATTCCAACAGGTCCCCCCACCACGCCAGGGCACAGGGTGGAGAGGCTGCTCTCCATCCCAACAGGATCCGCCTTCGGGCGATCAACGAGGCGAAGGCTATAACATCTGCCTCCGCCCCCGTTTCCAACCTTGGCCGGTCCGACACCCCGAATATGGCCTCCTGGGGACCCGGGTCCAGATTCACGTGCACCACTTTAGAAATTACCCTAAAAACCTCCTTCCAGTAATCCTCTAGCTTTGGACAGGACCAAAACATATCAACGTGATTAGCGAGGCCCCCCCGCAATGTTCACACACATCATCTACTCCTTCAAAGAATCGGCTCATCCTCGCCCTCGTGAGGTGTGCTCTGCATACCACCTTCAGCTGTATCAGCCCCAACCTCACGCACGAGGTGGAGGCGTTCACTCTCCGGAGCACCTCACACCAGAACCCCTCCTCCATATCCTCTCCCAGCTCTTCCTCCCACTTTGCTTTGATCCCTTCCAGTGGTGCCTTCTCCTCTTCCAAAATAGCTCCGTCAACCGTTGACACTACCCCCTTCTCCAGTCTCCCTGTCGTCAGCATCTCCTCCAGCAATGTGGAGGCTGGCTCCTCCGGGAAGTTCTGTATCTCCTTTCTGACAAAATCTCGAACCTGCATGTATCTAAACATATCCCCCTTCTCCAGCCCATAATTCGCTTCCAGCTCCTTCAATCCTGCAAACCGACTCCCAAGAAACAAATCTTTTAGTGTCTTAATCCCCTTCTCCTCCCATTTCCAAAAATTTCCATCCCACCTCCCTGGCTCAAATCTGTGGTTCCCCCGAATCGGCATTTCCCTTGACCCTGCCCCCAACCCGAAATGTTGGTGAAACTGCCTCCAAATTCTCAATGAAGCTATGATTACCGGACTCCCTGAGTATTTCCCCGGGGCTATCGGGAGCGGCGCTATTGCTAGTGCTTTCAATCCTGACCCCCAGCACAAACTCTCCTCCATTCTGACCCACTGGGAATCAACCCCTCTGGCCCAGCTCCGCACTTTCTCCACATTCGCCGCCCAGTAGTAGTATATCAGGTTCAGAAGACCCAAACCCTCTGCCTGCCTTCCCCTCTGTAGCAGCAGCTTGCTAACTCTGGCCACCTTCCCTCCCCATATGAACGACGTAATCCTTCCCTCAATCGCTCTGAAAAAAGCCTTTGGCAGGAAAATCGGCAGGCATTGAAAAATAAACAGAAATCGTGGCAACACGTTCATTTTAACCGCCTGTACCCGACCTGCCAGTGACAGAGGGAGACAATCCCACCTTGCCAGATCAGCTTTCACTCTCCCCACCAAACTAGAAATGTTGTACCTGCGGAGCCCCCCCCCCCCACTCCCGGGCAACCTGCACCCCCAGGTATCTAAAATGAGTCCCTGCCCTACGGAATGGCAGCCCCCCCGCCCACCCCTGCCCCCACACCCGGCCGAGATACCACAAAATACTCACTCTTGTCTAGATTTAGTTTGTACCCCGAGAAATACCCAAACACTCGAAGCAGCTCCAATATTCCCCCTATCGACACACTCGGTTCCAACACGTATAACAGCAAGTCATCAGCATAGTATAACCTGCCTGCTTACCATTGGCTGGGGACTAATGACAATCCCACAATCCTGTGGGAGTATGAGCTTCCCCAATGAGGGGGGCGGAGAAACCATTAGTAAACTCCTAGTATAAATAAAGCTGGCCAGTTCAGGAACCAGCAGGAAGGAGTGTGCAGCAAGGGAAGTTGCTGCTGCTGTTATATATATATATATGTTATTGTAAATAAATGTTATTATTTTGTATCCTTAAAACTCGTGCTGGATTCTTCGTGGCCCTCACAAAAGACACCCTATGCTCTATCCACCCCCCGCCCCCGCCCCCGCACTATTCCTTTCCATACCCTCGAACTTCTTAATGTGATGACCAACGGCTCAATCGCGAGTGCAAACAGCCGGGGGGGACATAGGACATCCCTGCCTAGTCCCACGGTGGAGAGAATAGTATCTCGAGCTGATGTTTGTGCGGACACTCGCCCTCGGCTCCTTATATAGTAGCTTTAACCAATTCACAAATCTTGGTCCAATCCCAAACCGCTCCAGAACTGCCATCAAGTACCCCCATTCTACCCGGCCAAACACCTTCTCAGTGTCCAATGCCACAGCCACCTCTGTTCAGTGAATGGGTGTTTAATGGTGACAGTGATATACACATTAACTGTGCCCTAGCCCCTAACACTACCCTATGTGCCCCACCCATGGCAACTTAACTGGTGACTAACTTTCCGTCTAGGCGGTCCCCCAGGCGGTGCATCAGAGTGGATACTGGCTGCAGCCATTCCCGCCCTGTGACCGAGATCCCCTTTGGCGGCCGTCCTCTGGAGCGACCAGCCTCGCATGAGTCAGGCCCTCTTCTGGATGTCACAGGTGGCGTGGTGCCACCCTGTTCTGCTGGCTACCCATCGGATGCACCAGGGACAGGTGGGAGGGGGGGCTCCTCCTTACTCGGGGTGCCTGATGGCCCCATGCCACTCCTTGGGATGGGGGTGAGGCTGGGCTGAGCTCCAAGGACTCTGACGTCACCTGGCACTGCCTGTCCTGGTGAACTGTGCTCACCTCGACCAGCATCTCAATGCTCATGGCCATGGAGCACAGGGACAGTGCCATGTCTCTCTGTGTCTGGTTCAGGTCAGCCAGTGACAGGCCAATACTCTTGATGCTTCCAGCCATGGCGTGTTGTGACTGGGGCAAGATCAGGAACACTGCTGCAATGTCCATGTTGCTCTGGTACATGGCTGCCTGTGACATGGCTGCCCTATCCTGTGCCTCGCCCACTGCCTGCACAGAGTGCCCCAGGCCTTGGGCATCCTGACCCATGGCCAATACCTTCTTCCCAAGGCCTCCACCATGGTGTTGGCCTGGGTGGCACGCATGGTCGGCTCAGCCTCCTGTTCTTGCAGGCAGTTGGTCTCCTTAAAACTGCAGCTGCAGGCGATGAATGGTTCCTGACACCCGTCATGTAGTCTTGGCTCTGCGACTGTATCTCCAACATCGATGGGACTGGTGTTTTTAGAGGCCCGAGACCTGTCTGGACGGCAGCTAGTTCCTGGGGTCGGGCCGCCCTCTGACTGTCCACCCCCTCGAGGGTCCCTATCTCCACCTGCTGTACCGCTGCGTGTGTGTGGTGCGCACCAGAGAGTTTCCGGGGCGTCTCTTCACTAACGGAGGTTAGTGTCTCTAGGGTGGTGGAGAGTGATAGCAGTGACAAGAAGCCAGTGTCATCTCTGGACATGTGCTGCGGGGTTGGGGGGGGGGGGGGGGGGACGGTCCTGCCGCACCACCCGGTAGGCTGCGGGCTTGGGGGGGTTGGGGGAGGGGGGGGGGGGGACCCCGGACGGTCCTGCCGCACCACCCGGTAGGCTGCGGGGGGGGGGGGGGGGGTGGGGGGGGGACCCCGGACGGTCCTGCCGCACCACGCGGTAGGCTGCGGGGTTGCGCAGGTCTGGAGGGAAGATCTTATGAGGAAAGGCTGAGGGATTTGAGTCTGTTTTCGTTAGAGAGAAGAAGGTTAAGAGGTGACTTAATTGAGGTATACAAGATGATCAGAGGATTAGATAGGGTGGACAGTGAGAGCCTTTTTCCTCGGATGGTGATGTCTAGCACGAGGGGACATAGCTTTAAATTGAGGGGAGATAGATATAGGACAGATGTCAGAGGTAGGTTCTTTACTCGGAGAGTAGTAAGGGCGTGGAACACCCTTCCTGCAACAGTAGTGGACTCGCCAACACTAAGGGTATTCAAATGGTCATTGGATAGACATATGGACGATAAGGGAATAGTGTAGATGGGCTTTAGAGTGGTTTCACAGGTCGGCGCAACATAGGGGGCCGAAGGGCCTGTACTGCGCTGTAATGTTCTATTCTATTCTATTCTAGGGGTGGGGGACACCAGCCGGTCCTGCCTCGTCGGGACGGGAAACTGCAGGACATAAGGTTACAGCGCGGGTGGGCGTGCTTTGGGGGGGGGGGGGGGGGGGGGGGGGGTGGTGACTCACGTACAATATGGACATCACAATGCATCGGGGGCTCACATGGTTGTGCCATGTCGACCTCCGCCTTGGCGACTGCCCGCTCTCCCAGCCCGCCGACTAGGTCCGTGGCGCCAAGGGGCCGCAGTTCCAGTGGGCCCCCCTCCGCCCTTTTCCCACACCCTGCGATTGTGGGCCGCCTTCTCCTGGGGGAACAGATAATGCGCAGTGTGAGACACTCGGACACGGGTAACATAGGGGGTCCGCAGCTGGTGGCCCGTGTGTGCAGGGCACCTGGCCATGGCGGGCGGTATGGATGTTGACATGTGCAGGGTGGGGTGCGAGGGGGCTGCTGGCAGGTACGGTGCTGTCGCCCTCTTGGGGGTGGTGCACGGTGTAGGGTAGGAGCGGTGTGGGACAGGGTGGTGCCAGGGGCATGGTGGTGGAGGTGACTCACCCTGGCCGTCCTAAAGAGGTTGTACAGCTTCTTCCGGCACTGCTGCTCGGTCCTGGCGGTGGGACCCACGGCGCTCACAGCCTCTGCCACCTGCGCCCAGGCAGGGGGGTGGCAGCCACCATCCCAAATCGGGGAGCAGGTTGTCCCGCCTCTGCTCCACGACATCCAGCAATATCTCCACCTCTGCATCTCGCGAATCTCGGGTCCACTCTCCGCAATGGCACCTTCTTGGCTGGAATGTGAGTGTGTGGGGAGCGCAGTGTTTATCGGCAGCTCCAGCTTGTCAGGCTCCCTAGTGCCAATCCCGACTCCAGCAAATCCGATGCCGGCTCTGTTGAATTCCACTAGCTCCACGTGGCGTGAGTGCTGGTCCATTAGAGGGCGGCACGGTAGCACAGTGGTTAGCACTGTTGCTTCACAGCGCCAGGGTCCCGGATTCGGATCACTGTCTGTGCGGAGTCTGCACATCCTCCCCGTGTGTGCGTGGGTTTCCTCCGGGTGCTCCGGTTTCCTCCCACAGTCCAAAGATGTGCAGGTCAGGTGGATTGGCCGTGATAAATTCCCTCTTAATGTCCAAAAGAAGGTTGGGTGGGGTTACTGGGTTATGGGGTCACGGGGATAGGGCGGAGGTGTGAGCTCAGGTAGGGTGCTATTTCTAAGGGCCGGTGCAGACTCGATGGCCCGAATGGCCTCCTACTGCACTGTAAATTCTATGATTCTATGATAGGGTAAAGGGGGTAAAAAGGTGAAATTAATGGTTCTATACTTAAATGCACATAACATTCGGCACAAAATAAATGAATTAATGGCAAACATTAAGATTAATGGGTATGATCTTATAGCCATTACAGACGTTTTGTAAGGACAGGCAGGAAGGAAAGGGGCGGTGGGGTAGCTTCGTTAATATGAAATGGAATAAGTGCAAAAGCAAGAAATGATCTTGGATCGGAAGTTGAAGAATCCATATGGGTGGAGGTTAAGAAATAACAAGAGGAAGAAGAGACCAGTGGGAGAGGCTATAGGACCCCAAAACAGAAGTTATACTGTCGGATGGAGAAGAAATCAGGAGATACTGAGGGCGTGTAAAGAAAAGGGTAGTACATTAATCATGGGTGACTTTAATCAATCATGATTAACCAAGGAAGTTAAGGACAGTATTAAACTGAAATAAAAAGTTATACAATGTGGCAAAGATTAGTGGTAAGCAAAGGACTGGGAAAGTTTTTTAAACCAACAAAAGATTACCCGAAAAAATTGAAGAGGGAGAAGGTAAATTATGAGGTTAAACTAGCAAGTAATATAAATGGCCAGAAAGATTTTGTTTAAATATATAAAAATGAAGAGAGGGGCCAAAGCAGTCATAGGCCCCTTCGAGAACGAGACTGGGAAATAATAATGGGGAACCAGGAAATGGCAGAGGAGTTAAACAAAAACTTTGGGCGGAATTCTCCGTTGCCCGACGCTGTAATGGTATTCGGCGATCGGGCAAAGAATCCCCGGACCGAATCGGGGCCAGCGCTGTTTTTCGGACTCTCCGCCCCTCCATACGGCGTTGCAACGGTGTCAGTGCGTCGCTTTGAGGCCCTCCCCCCATGCTCCGCCCCCGATGGGCCGAGTTCCCAACCGCGCGGGTCACGTGGGGTCCGAATTTTCATCAACCCAGCGTGGCGGCTGCGGACTGTGTCCAGCACCGCTCCTGTCGGGGGGGGGGGGGCCTGCTGCTGGCAGCGGGGGCTTCGGAGAGGGCTGGGGGGACTGGTGGGGGGTGGTCCGGGGATAGCGAGGGGGGGTCCAGGGGGACACTATTTAGCCGTCCAGGTCCGTGCGTGGCCGGCGCCATTCTGTGCGGCGCTACCGCTGCAGGTTGTCACCGTGCGCGGCCACGGACCCAGCAATTCTCCGGCCGTTTATGCCGGGAGTTTTACCCGGCGCCGATGCTAGCCTCCCACCAGGCAGAGCATCGGTGGGGGGGCGGCACTGACTTTTTCATTGGAAAACTAGCTACTTCCTCCAGACATAGCCTCAAAATTGGAGAATTTCACCCTTTGCATCAGTCTTCATGGTAGGAGACATGAATAACATTCCAAAAATACAGAATAATCAAGAGGCAAAAGGGGGAGGAAAAAAATACAAGAACAATCACTGGAGAAAATGTATTCGGGAAACTAACGGGGCTGATGAATTCCTTGGACCTGATGGGTTGCATCCCAGGGTATTGAAGGAAGTAGTTACAGAGTTAGTGGATGCACTGATAGTAATCTTCCAAGAATACTTGAACTGTGGGGAAAGTCCCAGAGGACTGGAAAACTGTGAATGTAACACTCTTATTCGAATAGGAATGGAGGCAAAAAAGCAGGTAGCTATAGGCCAGTTAGTGTAACATCCGTCATTGCAAAAATGTTACAGTCTATTATAAAAGACCTAATAGCAACGCATTTAGAAATGCTTGATATTATCAAGTGGAGTCAGCATAGCTTTCTGATGGGGAAATCATGCCTGACATCTTTATTAAAATTCTTTGAGGTGATAATGAGCCGTATAGATAAAGGGAAACCATTAGATGTACTATACTTGGATTTCCAGAAAGCATTCAAAAAGGTACCGCAAGAAAGTCTACTTAATAAGATAAGAGCCCATGCTGTTGGGGGAAATATATTAGCATCAATAGAAGATTGGCTAACTGAGAGAAGACAGAGAGTTGGGATAGGAGGAGCATTTTCAGGGCGGTGACCTGTAACTAGCGGAGATCAGTGCTGGGGCCACAGTTAGTCACAATATATATTAATGACTTGGACAAGGAAAGTGAACATACTATTGCCAAGTTTGCAGATGACACAAAAATAAGGGGGAAGGCAAATGGTGAGGGTGACACAGATTCACAGAGGGATATCGACGGGTTAGATGAGTGGACAAAAACTTGGCAGGTGGAATATAATGTAGGAAAATGTGAAGTTATGCACTTTGGTAGGAAGAATAAAGGAGCTGAATATTATTTAAATGGAGAGAGACTGCAGAAAGCTGCAGCACAGAGGGATCTGGGGGTCCTTGTGCATAAATCACAAGCTAACATGCAAGTTCAGCAGGTAATTGGGAAGGCAAATGGAATATTGGCCTTTATTTCAAAGGGACTAGGAAATTCCTGCTAAAACTATCCAAGGCACTTGTTAGATCACATCTGGAATACTGTGAACAGTTTTGGTTCCCTTATCTGAGGAAAATATAGACATTGGAGGCAGTCCAGAGAAGGTTCACGAGGTTGATCCCGGGTCGGGAGGGATTTTATTATGAGGAGAGGTTGAGTAGGTTGGGCCTGTGCTTATTGGAGTTTAGAAGAATGAGAGGCGACCTTATTGAGACATATCGGATTCCCAGGGGGATTGACAGGGTCGATGCTGAGCGGTTGATTCTCCGTGTGGGAAAGTCTAGGACAGGGGTCAACCATTTAAGGCAGAGATGAGGAGGAATTTCTGCTCCGAGGGTAGTGAATCTGTGGAATTCTTTACCGCAGAGAGCTGTCGAGGCTGGGTCGTAAGTATGTTCAATGCTGAGGTAGACAGATTTTCAATCAGTAAAGGAATCGAGGGCTATGGGGACAAAGGTGGGACAGTGGAGTTGAGGATTCTATCAGATCAGTCATGGTCTCATTGAATGGTGGAGCAGACTCGATGGGCCCAATGGCCTACTTCTGCTCCTACGTCCTCTTTATGGTCTGAGCAAGGTGGGGAGCGAGTAGCTATGATTCAGTATGGGCTGGTGCATTTTAGGTCTGCAGGTGCTATCAATGGCCTGTGAATGAGCTTCTGAAACTTCACCTTGTGGGTCTGTGGATGTTTTAGATTTCTCAGAGCAGCTGTACCTAGTTTCCTGTCGAGCGGCTGCAGAGCTCCACAAATAGGCAGCTCGGATGTGGTCACAGAAGCACAGCATTGATCTGATTGCCCCACGCTCGCTGCTGCTGTGTGCTCGGCGCAAAGTCAGAGACAGAAAACTGTATCAACCTGTGAGGAAGGCTAGCGTTTCCGGGGATCACCAAAGCAGCTGCTCAGAACGGCTAAAGTCAACAGCAGCATTTTCAATGAATCTAACTCGGGCACAGAGAGTGGAAACATGAAGGTGGAAAACTGAAGAGGTAATGTGTGTACACCATGGACTCAATCTGCAGGCTGCTTCCAGTGACGGGGCGGGGGGTGGGTGGGGGGATGATCGTTCGAGGACACAGATATAAAACATTTGGCAAAAGAGTCAGATGGGAAATGAGGAGAGTTTTATTTTTTTGCGCAGGGAGATGTCGTGATCTGGAAGGTGCTGCCTGAAAGGGCGGTGGATGCAGATTCAAGAGGAACTTTCAAAATAGTTGAAGGGTAAATATTTTCAGGCCCCCGGGGAAAGAGCTGGGAGAGCGAGGCCGATCGGTTTGCTTTTTCAAAGAGAGGGTGCCAATCGCGTTTCAATTGATGCTGAACCCATGCCTGAACTTGCACTTCCTGATCCCATCATTTACTGAGTTGCCTGTTAATTCAAAGGTTCTGACCACTGGTAAGCATATGGCCTGCTAAGGATTCCAGGTTCTGCACTGTGTTACCAGAAGGGTTATATGGACAGGGAATAACTGGGATAGGAAGCAGGCGACATTGATGGTCACCATCCATTGCAGCTTGAATCTCTGGTGGTGTTAGAATCATTTCTTCTGTGTGAATCTCTCGAATCCAGACTGACCCTCCCCAATTCAATTGTAGCCAGGGAGAGGCGGCGGTGCGGTGGTATTGTCACTGGACTGGTAATCCAGAACCCAGCTCTGGACACTTGAGTTCAAATCCCACCAGGGCACGTAATGAAGTTTGAATTCAATGGGGGAAAAAATCTGGAATTAGAAGACTTAACGAGTACCATGAAACCATTGTCGATTTGTTGTAAAAACTCATCTTTTTCACTAATGCCCCTTTGGGGAAGGAAATCTGCTGTCTTTACCCGGTCTGGCCTACACGTGACTCCAGGTCCACAGCAATGTGCCTTGCGAAATGGCTGAGTAAACCGCTAACCGCAAGGGCAATTAGGGATAATTGCCGGCAACACCCAAATCCCATGAATTAATTTGTTTAAAGTGTGTTTTTTTTTCTCTATTTGTCCTCAGAATCTGGGCACATTTACTGCCCACCCCTCGTGCCTTTTAATGTCACTGATTCCCTGACTGCAGCAACCCAGGTGTCAGTTGAAACCCAAGCACGTTGAAGTCACATGCTAAGGCCTGACTGGGTAAAGGTGGCTGGTTTCTTTTCCCCAGGAGGTGTTCCGGGTCGGCTGGAGTTTTACTGAAACACTCTGCAAGTTTCACCTCACCTTAATTACAATCAGATTTTCATTAAAAAATTGCACAAACTGAATTCAAAGTCTCAACCTGCCACTGTGGAGTTTGAAATCATATTGTTGTGGATTACACGCCACACAACATAACCACTATTCTGTTGTACCTGATCGAATGATAGCAGATTTTACAGCTCTCAGTTTCACAATTTGACATGATACGATTTTTAATTATGAAGCAGAGATGTATAAGGCGGGGAGAGGTGCAGTGTCACCAGAATTGTACCAGGAATTAGAGGGCGAGATTAGAAGCTTTGTTTGTAAACTTGGCTTTTATTTCCCAGTGTTTAAAGGTTAAGGGATGACCTGATCAAGGTGTTTACAATGGATTTGATAGGGTAGATAGAGAGAATCGATTTCACCTGGGCAGGTGAAGAACTCCAGTCCAGTAGGACAGTTTTCTTCAAATTTTTTGTCCGGGGACCCATTTGTACCAACCGGACAACCTTCGCGACCCACGCCGGCCGACCTTCGCGAGCCACCATTTTCTCTTACCCTGTTTGCTGCTGACAAAAATGGAGGAAATGGTTTTGGGTCCCTTTGGCCCTCGTACACGCTCCTCCAATGGAACCTGTTGGATGAAGGTGAAGCCTTCCGGTGTCGGAAAGAGTGGAGTCTCCATCTGTCCAACGTTCTGCATTTTTTTCCTGTAAAATTTTATCAAATAAAACCCCCCCCGAACTTGTAAAAAAAAAATAATAATAAAATGAATAAAATAAATGAAAAAAATAAAAATTAAATGAATAAACCCCCCCGGACTTGTAAAACAAAAAGCTGCGACCGATTAAAAACAAATTGGCCGCACAGCGCATGTGCGCCCGATGATCGTGCGCGCATGCACAGTGCGGCCGCATTTGTTTTACATGTTCGTGGTCATTTTGAAGGCCGATTGCAGCTGGCGTTATTAACAGCCGGCTGCTGCGGCTGTCACGCGCAGATTTGCGCGATCGGGAGCGCCGCGACGGACGGCTCCGCGACCCTCCCATTGCCCGCCCGCGACCCACCCGCGGGTCGTGCCCCCGAGTTTGGCAATGCCTGCAGTAGGAAACTCTTAAAATTGGGGGAGGTTCGTTCAGGTTAGTGAGACCTTCTCCACCTCCAAAGGTTCTGGATGCGGAAGGGTTAACTGGAACTTTTAAGATAACTTGTGAACTTTGTTTCTGGCGGGTTTGAAGGGATTTGGAGTTAATGGAGCGGAGATGCAGATCAGACAGAATCTAATGGAATGGCAGAGCAGGATCGATGGGCACCTTGGCCTGTTTCTCATTAGTCTTTCCATAACTCTGCGCTGCGAGTGATTTGGAAACAACCCCAGATTGGGAGTGATTGTGGAGCAGATCCAGAGCGGGAGTGATTGTGGAGCAGTCCCAGAGTGGGAGTGATTGTGGAGCAGATCCAGAGCGGGAGTGATTGTGGAGCAGTCCCAGAGTGGGAGTGATTGTGGCGCAGATCCAAAGCGGGAGTGATTGTGGAGCAGATCCAGAGCGGGAGTGATTGTGGAGCAGATCCAGAGCGGGAGTGATTGTGGAGCAGTCCCAGAGCGGGAGTGATTGTGGAGCAGTCCCAGAGCGGGAGTGATTGTGGAGCAGATCCAGAGTGGGAGTGATTGTGGAGCAGACACAGAGCGAGAGTGATTGTGGAGCAGTCCCAGAGTGGGAGTGATTGTGGAGCAGATCCAGAGCGGGAGTGATTGTGGAGCACATCCAGAGCGGGAGTGATTGTGGAGCAGTCCCAGAGCGAGAGTGATTGTGGAGCAGATCCAGAGCGGGAGTGATTGTGGAGCAGTCCCAGAGCGAGCGTGATTGTGGAGCAGATCCAGAGCGGGGGTGATTGTGGAGCAGTCCCAGAGCGGGAGTGATTGTGGAGCAGTCCCAGAGCGGGAATGATTGTGGAGCAGATCCAGAGCGGGAGTGATTGTGGAGCAGATCCAGAGCGGGAGTGATTGTGGAGCAGACCCAGAGCGGGAGTGATTGTGGAGCAGTCCCAGAGTGGGAGTGATTGTGGAGCAGATCCAGAGTGGAATGATTGTGGAGCAGTCCCAGAGCGGGAGTGATTGTGGAGCAGTCCCAGAGTGGGAGTGATTGTGGAGCAGATCCAGAGTGGGAGTGATTGTGGAGCAGTCCAGAGCGGGAGTGATTGTGGAGCAGTCCCAGAGCGGGAGTGATTGTGGAGCAGTCCCAGAGCGAGCGTGATTGTGGAGCAGATCCAGAGCGGGAGTGATTGTGGAGCAGTCCCAGAGCGGGAGTGATTGTGGAGCTGTCCCAGAGCGGGAATAATTGTGGAGCAGATCCAGAGCGGGAGTGATTGTGGAGCAGATCCAGAGCGGGAGTGATTGTGGAGCAGATCCAGAGCGGGAGTGATTGTGGAGCAGTCCCAGAGCGGGAGTGATTGTGGAGCAGTCCCAGAGTGGGAGTGATTGTGGAGCAGATCCAGAGTGGAAGTGATTGTGGAGCAGTCCCAGAGCGGGAGTGATTGTGGAGCAGTCCCAGAGTGGGAGTGATTGTGGAGCAGATCCAGAGTGGGAGTGATTGTGGAGCAGATCCAGAGCGGGAGTGATTGTGGAGCAGTCCCAGAGCGGGAGTGATTGTGGAGCAGATCCAGAGCGGGAGGGATTGTGGAGCAGTGCCAGAGTGGGAGTGATTGTGGAGCAGTCTCAGAGTGGGAGTGATTGTGGAGCAGATCCAGAGCGGGAGTGATTGTGGTGCAGATCCAGAGTGGGATTGATTGTGGAGCAGATCCAGAGCGGGAGTGATTGTGGAGCAGTCCCAGAGCGGGAGTGATTGTGGAGCAGTGCCAGAGTGGGAGTGATTGTGGAGCAGTCCCAGAGCGGGAGTGATTGTGGAGCAGTCCCAGACTGGGAGTGATTGTGGAGCAGACACAGAGCGAGAGTGATTGTGGAGCAGTCCCAGAGTGGGAGTGATTGTGGAGTAGGCCCAGAGCGGGAGTGATTGTGGAACAGTCCCAGAGTGGGAGTGATTGTGGAGCAGACACAGAGCGAGAGTGATTGTGGAGCTAATCCAGAACGGGAGTGATTGTGGAGCAGTCCCAGAGTGGGAGTGGTTGTGGAGTAGATCCAGAGTGGAAGTGATTGTGGAGCAGTCCCAGAGCGGGAGTGATTGTGGAGCAGACCGAGAGCGGGAGTGATTGTGGAGCAGTCCCAGAGTGGGAGTGATTGTGGAGCAGTCCCAGAGCGGGAGTGATTGTGGAGCAGTCCCAGAGCGGGAGTGATTGTGGAGCAGTCCCAGAGCGGGAGTGATTGTGGAGCAGTCCCAGAGCGGGAGTGATTGTGGAGCAGTCCCAGAGCGGGAATAATTGTGGAGCAGATCCAGAGCGGGAGTGATTGTGGAGCAGATCCAGAGCGGGAGTGATTGTGGAGCAGTCCCAGAGCGGGAGTGATTGTGGAGCAGTCCCAGAGCGGGAGTGATTGTGGAGCAGTCCCAGAGCGGGAATAATTGTGGAGCAGATCCAGAGCGGGAGTGATTGTGGAGCAGATCCAGAGCGGGAGTGATTGTGGAGCAGACCCAGAGCGGGAGTGATTGTGGAGCAGTCCCAGAGCGGGAGTGATTGTGGAGCAGTCCCAGAGCGGGAGTGATTGTGGAGCAGATCCAGAGCGGGAGTGATTGTGGAGCAGATCCAGAGCGGGAGTGATTGTGGAGCAGACCCAGAGCGGGAGTGATTGTGGAGCAGTCCCAGAGTGGGAGTGATTGTGGAGCAGATCCAGAGTGGAAGTGATTGTGGAGCAGTCCCAGAGCGGGAGTGATTGTGGAGCAGTCCCAGAGCGGGAATGATTGTGGAGCAGATCCAGAGCGGGAGTGATTGTGGAGCAGTCCCAGAGTGGGAGTGATTGTGGAGCAGATCCAGAGTGGGAGTGATTGTGGAGCAGATCCAGAGCGGGAGTGATTGTGGAGCAGTGCCAGAGCGGGAGTGATTGTGGAGCAGTCCCAGAGCGGGAGTGATTGTGGAGCAGTCCCAGAGTGGGAGTGATTGTGGAGCAGTCCCAGAGTGGGAGTGATTGTGGAGCAGACACAGAGCGAGAGTGATTGTGGAGCAGTCCCAGAGTGGGAGTGATTGTGGAGCAGTCCCAGAGTGGAAGTGATTGTGGAGCAGTCCCAGAGCGGGAGTGATTGTGGAGCAGTCCCAGAGTGGGAGTGATTGTGGAGCAGATCCAGAGTGGGAGTGATTGTGGAGCAGATCCAGAGCGGGAGTGATTGTGGAGCAGTCCCAGAGCGGGAGTGATTGTGGAGCAGATCCAGAGCGGGAGGGATTGTGGAGCAGTGCCAGAGTGGGAGTGATTGTGGAGCAGTCTCAGAGTGGGAGTGATTGTGGAGCAGATCCAGAGCGGGAGTGATTGTGGTGCAGATCCAGAGTGGGATTGATTGTGGAGCAGATCCAGAGCGGGAGTGATTGTGGAGCAGTCCCAGAGCGGGAGTGATTGTGGAGCAGTGCCAGAGTGGGAGTGATTGTGGAGCAGTCCCAGAGCGGGAGTGATTGTGGAGCAGTCCCAGACTGGGAGTGATTGTGGAGCAGACACAGAGCGAGAGTGATTGTGGAGCAGTCCCAGAGTGGGAGTGATTGTGGAGTAGGCCCAGAGCGGGAGTGATTGTGGAACAGTCCCAGAGTGGGAGTGATTGTGGAGCAGACACAGAGCGAGAGTGATTGTGGAGCTAATCCAGAACGGGAGTGATTGTGGAGCAGTCCCAGAGTGGGAGTGGTTGTGGAGTAGATCCAGAGTGGAAGTGATTGTGGAGCAGTCCCAGAGCGGGAGTGATTGTGGAGCAGACCGAGAGCGGGAGTGATTGTGGAGCAGTCCCAGAGTGGGAGTGATTGTGGAGCAGTCCCAGAGCGGGAGTGATTGTGGAGCAGTCCCAGAGCGGGAGTGATTGTGGAGCAGTCCCAGAGCGGGAGTGATTGTGGAGCAGTCCCATAGCGGGAGTGATTGTGGAGCAGTCCCAGAGTGGGAATAATTGTGGAGCAGATCCAGAGCGGGAGTGATTGTGGAGCAGATCCAGAGCGGGAGTGATTGTGGAGCAGTCCCAGAGCGGGAGTGATTGTGGAGCAGTCCCAGAGCGGGAGTGATTGTGGAGCAGTCCCAGAGCGGGAATAATTGTGGAGCAGATCCAGAGCGGGAGTGATTGTGGAGCAGATCCAGAGCGGGAGTGATTGTGGAGCAGACCCAGAGCGGGAGTGATTGTGGAGCAGTCCCAGAGCGGGAGTGATTGTGGAGCAGTCCCAGAGCGGGAGTGATTGTGGAGCAGATCCAGAGCGGGAGTGATTGTGGAGCAGATCCAGAGCGGGAGTGATTGTGGAGCAGACCCAGAGCGGGAGTGATTGTGGAGCAGTCCCAGAGTGGGAGTGATTGTGGAGCAGATCCAGAGTGGAAGTGATTGTGGAGCAGTCCCAGAGCGGGAGTGATTGTGGAGCAGTCCCAGAGCGGGAATGATTGTGGAGCAGATCCAGAGCGGGAGTGATTGTGGAGCAGTCCCAGAGTGGGAGTGATTGTGGAGCAGATCCAGAGTGGGAGTGATTGTGGAGCAGATCCAGAGCGGGAGTGATTGTGGAGCAGTGCCAGAGCGGGAGTGATTGTGGAGCAGTCCCAGAGCGGGAGTGATTGTGGAGCAGTCCCAGAGTGGGAGTGATTGTGGAGCAGTCCCAGAGTGGGAGTGATTGTGGAGCAGACACAGAGCGAGAGTGATTGTGGAGCAGTCCCAGAGTGGGAGTGATTGTGGAGCAGTCCCAGAGCGGGAGTGATTGTGGAGCAGTCCCAGAGTGGGAGTGATTGTGGAGCAGATCCAGAGCGGGAGTGATTGTGGAGCAGATCGAGAGCGGGAGTGTTTGTGGAGCAGTCCCAGAGTGGGAGTGATTGTGGAGCAGATCCAGAGCAAGAGTGATTGTGGAGCAGTCCCAGAGCGGGGGTGATTGTGGAGCAGATCCAGAGCGGGAGTGATTGTGGAGCAGATCCAGAGCGGGAGTGATTGTGGAGCTGTCCCAGAGCGGGAGTGATTGTGGAGCAGTCCCAGAGTGGGAGTGATTGTGGAGCAGTCCCAGAGTGAGATTGATTGTGGAGCAGATCCAGAGTGGGAGGGATTGGGGATCAAGCCCCGCTCGTCAAACATTTTGAGATACACTCGGTATTTGGCCCTGGAATGGATAGCAGATTGAGTCTTTTTCTTGTGATAGTCCACTCCACATCAAGCCTGTCTGACCTGGGGTCTCTCCCACTCTTACCGCCAGCCGTTATCTTGTTCGCAAGGATTTGCAGTTTGACACCCAACCTGTTTGACTGCGTTACCATAAGGCCATAAGGCACAGGAGCAGAATTAGGCCACTCGACCCACCGAGTCTGCTCCGCCATTCAAACATGGCTGATATGTTTCTCATCCCCATTCTCCTGCCTTCTCCCAATAACTGCTGATCCCCTTACAAACGCACATTCCTTGGCCAGCAAGTCCTGGGGTGGGGAGGCAGGGGCATCACCCACCGCATCACAAGAACTCCTTGGGTAGCAGATTGATCCGAGTAGCGCAGGTACATTTTCACCCTGGATAATAGTCTGGCGATGACCATCACACTCCCACTTATAACTGATTTGATTTGCATTAATCTCTTTCCCCACCTCTCCCACCGCATCTTACCCACTTGTTCATTGTTTACTTTGAAACAGTTTTACAAAGTGTGATGGTGCGTGGAGCCACGGAATCTGTTCTGTTCTTGGCGCCTCTTCCCAACAATCGAGTCGCTGGAAGAGAGGAATTGTAGAGTTACTGAACTCTTCCATTTTCTTCACCAGTTTTGTCCTCTCCTCGAGGCAGGAACTTCGTCAATCCACTAATCTACTTGGGGGAAATAGGGTGTCAGAAAGTGGGTGGGGAATAAGAGTTTTTTTATTACTAATTAATACTTTCGGTTTCAAAATAGCAGGCAAGAATTCCCGTGGGCATTTTCTCGCGCATGACCTTTGACCTCCAATCTAAAAGCTACTGTCTGGCCATTGCAGTTTGTGGGATCTTTCTGTGCGCACGCCGGTTGCCAAGTTTCCCCCAATCGCAGCAGCGGCTACGCTCTACTGGGCTAGCCTGAGGTCACAAAAGGAGCAAGTTCTTTCTTTTCTAGAATAAGGCCAGCCCAGCCGTACCTGATTCTGTGCAGCAGTATTAACAAGGCAATATTGCTGCTCTCTCCCCTCTCCGCTGCAGCCACACCGAGGGATCGTGAGGATGGGGAAGCAGAGCAGCAAGCTGCGGCCCGAGATGCTGCAGGACCTGCGGGAAAACACGGAGTTCACCGAAAACGAGATTCAGGAATGGTACAAGGGCTTTGTGAAGGACTGCCCCAGCGGATATCTGACAATGGAAGAGTTCAAAAAACTCTACGGCAACTTCTTTCCCTACGGGGATGCCTCCAAGTTTGCGGAGCACGTTTTTCGTACCTTTGACACCAACGGAGACGGCACGATAGACTTCCGCGAGTTCATCATCGCACTGAGTGTGACCTCCAGAGGGGACCTGGAGCAGAAGTTGAAGTGGGCGTTTAATATGTATGATGTTGACGGGAATGGCTATATCAGCAAGTCTGAGATGCTGGAGATTGTCCAGGTAGGAGATTCCCCGGTAAAAGGGAGGGAAATTTCCTTCTCTGGATCTTCTCCTCCCTTTGCCGGTTCCTTGTTTATTTTTCAATCCTGCCTCCCATTTGAAATTGCTCGGACTAAAGTTCCTCCCTTTTTCCTAAAACATTACCAAGCAGGAATATTGCAGGGGGCGGGATCACTGCTTGGATTCGTTATATTGATGTAAAACCTTTACCCAGGGGTCGTCTCAGCAAACAGAG
Organism: Scyliorhinus torazame; assembly: GCF_047496885.1. Lineage (NCBI taxonomy): Eukaryota > Metazoa > Chordata > Chondrichthyes > Carcharhiniformes > Scyliorhinidae > Scyliorhinus > Scyliorhinus torazame. The sequence continues at coordinate 271,853,119 of NC_092714.1, read as the reverse complement.
GACACAGATTTTATATAATTGGCAAAAAACCAAGAGGGGAGATTTATTTTTACACAGTGAGTTGTGGCTAGCAGTGCTGCCTCACAGTGCCAGGGACCCGCGTCGATTCCGACCTTGGGTGACTGTGTGGAGTTTGCACTTTCTCCCCGTGTGTGCGTGGGTTTCCGCCGGATGCTCCGGTTTCCTCCCACAGTCCAAAGATGTGCAGGTTAGGTGGATTGGTCACGATAAATTGCCCCTTTGTGTCCCCAGGGTGGAAGGGTTATGTGAATAGGGCAGGGGATTGGGCCTAGGTAGGGTGGTCTTTCGAAGGGTTGGTGCAGACTCGATGGGCTGAATGGCCCCCTGCTGCACTGTCGGGATTCTATATTTCTATCTGTGACTCACTGCCTGAAAGGGTGATGAAAGAAAATCCAATAATAACTTTTTTAATGGATTTGGAGAAATATTTAAAAGGTAAAGATTTGTAGGGTTGTGCAGGGAGGGATGCTGATCGGCTATCTCTGTCAGAGGGCCAGCACAAGCACATGGGCCAAATGGCCTTGCTGTGCTGTATCGCGCCCTAATGATTTTAACAAAAATCAATAACTTAAATCACTTATTGTTGGACAGCTTGAGAGTCAGAAATAAGTGGACTTTCCTTTACTCAACATCCCACTATCTGATGTGTCTTTACAGGGTCTCACTAAATAGCACAGTTCTACCCAGTGTAGGATGAACTTAGCTTGAGAACAGCTTTGAAAAGTGACGTTTATTACAATAGTTTACTCATGCTAAGACCTGGCAGGTGTCAGCTAACCGAGAATGCACCTCTCCAAACACTGTCTTGTCTTCTGTTGACAGGGCATCTCTACCCCCGGAGCTGGATTAAGGATTTGTGGGGCACTGGGTTGGGTCTACCATCAATCGTGGGCACCAAACTACTTTGGGTGCCTCAACCAATTGGGCAGAAACCTCTCACCAGAACGAGAGAGACACGGAGCTTGTTGGGCCCTGCGACACCTAAACATTCTGCACTGTTTGATCCGATTTCTGGACCACCTTTATAGAGTCATTGTGACACAGAAGGCAGCCATATGGCCCATTCCAGCTCTCTGTCGAACAATTCAATCAATCCCATTCCCCCGTTCTATTCCCTGCGCGCTTATTTTGCGCAAGTGTGCATCCAATTCCCTTCTGAAATCTTTCATTAACTCTCCTTCCGCCACCCTCGTAGGCAGCGAGTTCCAGAGTTTAAAGTAATGAAGCTATCAGCCCTTTCAGCGGTTTGAAAAGGTGTGTGCACCAACCCCAGCCTGACGAGAGCCTTCAAACCGAGGGGCTCTTCGAAACTGACAGTCTTGGTTTTGTTCTCCCCGGACAGGCTATCTACAAGATGGTCTCGTCGGTGATGAAGTTGTCCGAAGATGAGGCAACTCCGGAGAAAAGAACAGAAAAAATCTTCCGTCAGATGGACACCAACGCGGATGGTAAGTGGAGACACAGTCGACCAACTGTTCGTTACGCTTGTGAGTCGAGGTGCAGAAGAAGAGCTTTGAAAGAGCTTTCTAATTAATCCCACTCCTCTGCTGCCTCCCCATAGCCCTGTTAGTGTCGCCTTTTCGAACAGATGTACATCTAGTTCTCCTCTGAAAGTTGCTCTTTAATCTGCTTCCTCCTCCTTTTCACACAGCAACATCTGCATCACACTGAGTAATAAAACAGTTCATCATCCCCATCATATCCCCAAATTTGCAGATGACACAAAGCTGGGTGGGAGGGTGAGCTGTGGTGAGGATACAGAGATGATTCAGCGTGAGTTAGACGAGTTGAGTGTGTGGGAAAGTACATGGCAGACCTGGTACAATTTGGATTAAATGTGATGTTATCCACTTTGGTAGCAAAAACAGGAAGGCACATCATTATCTGAATGGCTATAGATTGAGAGAGGGGGATGTGCAACGTTTTTTCATTTGCTCCTGGGATGTGGGGGTCGCTGAACCAGCATTTATTGCCCAGTCCTGAGGGCATTTAAGAGTCAATCACATTGCTGTGGGTCTGGAGTCACATGTAGGCCAGACCAGGTAAGGACGGCAGATTTCCTTTCCTGAAGGGATATTAGTGAACCAGATGGGTTTTTATCACAATCGACAAACATAGTCACTTTGTTTAGACTTTTAATTCCAGATTTTTATTGAATTCAAATTTCACCATCTGCACTGGCGGGATTTGAACCAGGTCCCCACAGCATGACTCTGAGTCTCTGGATTACTAGCCCAGTGACAATACCACAACGCCACCGCCTCCCCTTAGAGGCCTGGGGCTGGATTCTCCGATTTTGGGGCTATGTCTGGAGGATCCACGCGGAAAAAAATTGTCCGGTCAGGGTCTAGCAACCGTGCCGGGTAAAACGTACGGTCTTGCCGAGTGGACAGCACAGTAGCAAGTGGTTAGCACTGTTGCTTCACAGAGCCAGGGTCCCAAGTTCGATTCTCGGCTCTAGCTCCACTCAGTCGCATTCCCGACACTGAGGAGGTCGAGTGAGCAGAGCTCCTCAGTGTCGGAAATGGCGCCCATCTCCCGGCCCCTGGCCCAACCCCCGACCCCACCCCCAACGTCCCAACTGACCTATAAGAGAGCACCCCTGGGCCCGATCCCCGGCGTGGGAAAAGTGCCGCCTTGGCACCACCAGCCTGGCACCTTGGCAATGCCCCTGCCAGCATGGCAGTGCCACCTGGGCACCCAGGCAGTGCCAAGGTTCCACCCGGTTGACACTGTCAGAGTGCCCATTGTGGTACAGCCAGGGTGCCGGGCTGGCAGTGCCAAAGGGCCCAGGTGGCAACAGCAGTGCCAAGGTGTCAGCCTGGCCAGAGACCAACCGCTCAGGGGCCTCCAATCGCCTTGGAGATCCCCCAAGTGCCGTTCCGCCTGGTCCGGCTGGGGTTTCCTGGGTGAGGACGATCGGTGCCAGTCGACCCAGCGTCAGCTCGGTTAAATGAGTTTTTTTTTAAACTCACTCAACTGTGCGAAGCTGGCTGGCTAGCACGGTGGCGCAGTGGGTTAGCACTGTTGCCTCACGGCGCCGAGGTCCCAGGTTCGATCCCGGCTCTGGGTCACCGTCCGTGTGGAATTTGCACATTCTCCCCGTGTCTGCGTGGGTTTCACCCCCAGAACCCAATGATGTGCAGGGTAGGTGGATTGGCCACGCTAAATTGCCCCTTAATTGGAAAAAATGAATTGGGTACTCTAAATTTATTTTTAAAAATTGTGCGAGACTGGGTCCCGCCCGTTGTGGGTGGGATTCGGATCGCGATGTCTCACAGGATCTAGTTCGATCTCATGAGGCGTAACGACCATCGGGGATCCCGGAACAGGCCTCATCAGGACCTACTGACCGCAACCTGTCCAGATTCCGGTGGGACATGGCCAGTAAATCACACCCACTATCAATTTTATACTCTAACATACAAAATTAACAGGCAAACTGTGGTTCAACACAACACAATTTGCACAATTAATGGCACAGATAATCGCGACAGATGCCATCAGTTTTCTCAGCAACCCACCCAGACATCAGTGACCACTGTGAGTCACAAAATTCTTTTAACATCTATCCCCTTCATGATCCTGTGGCCAGGTTTTCAAGCCTACTCGGAGTAGGCTGTCAAAAGGGAATCTGGCAACTGAGCATACACGGACTGTCTCCCTGCCGGAACTCCCAGGTATGCCAGGAATTGTAGACCTTGTACTCGGCTCCAAAAACTCTGAAAACCACCCCACAAACATAGATGCCCTCGCACAAAGAGGTTATACTAAACTGTTATGAAGCATTTCTTTAGCCTCCTCAACTGGAGTTACTGTGCCCAGCATCACATTTTGGGGAGGATGTGAAGGAATTAGAGAGAGTGCAAAACATATTCACAAGAATGAACCTAGGGACGAGGAACTTTCAGTTATGAAGATTGATTGGAGAAGTTGGGATTGTTTTCCTTGAAGACAGGGTTGAGGGGTGATTTGATCGAGGAGTTCAAGATTACGAGGGGTCTTGGACAGGGTAGAGAGGGAGAAACTGTTTCCTATTGATGGAAGGATTGAGAACCAGAGGGCGTTGATTTAAGGTGTTTGACGATAAGGGCAATAGCAACACGAGGAAAAACATTTTTACGCAACAAGCGATTGGAATCCAGAATGCGCAGCCTGAGAGTGTGGTGGAGACAGATTCAATCAAGGCATTCAGGAGTAAATTGGATTATTATCTGAGAGAGACAAACTTACAGGGCTATGCGGAGGAGGCAGTGGAGTGGTCTTCAATTAACTGCTCCTTCAGAGGGCTAGCACACATACAACAGGCTGAAAGGCCTCCCTCTGTGCTGCAACTATCCTGTGATTCTATAATTCCCTGATCTCAATGGGGCTCAAGATAGGGCTCTCCTGGAGCAGGCTGGGACATCATTTCAGCTTTATAATGCTTCGGCAAAGCACCCAGGACATGTTGTTGCATTAACAATACTACATAAATGTATGTTGTGTTAAATATGTTTCTAGAGAGGGTGGTCTTCAGTAACGGTCTTCAGTAACGGTCAGCCTCATTGGAAGCCTTATGTTTTCCCCCCTCCCAGTCCATTCAATTCTCATTCTTAACCATCTGCAATTGGTTTTTAGGCAAACTTTCTCTTGAAGAGTTCATCAACGGAGCAAAAAAGGACCCGTCCATCGTCCGCCTCTTGCAATGTGACCCCAGCACTGCGGGGCAGTTCTGAGACACTGCCCGGGACACAGATGTTCGGGTGACTCCATGCCATTCCCATCACTGGCAACCCAAGAATAGACCGGCAACGGCACTAGCCGAAAATAAGCCTGTGGTCGGGCAAACGGAACACTGGTGTCTGCCAAAACTGAGAATCCTTCCACGTGATGAAGTAACTGCATGAAGAAACCGATTCCTGACTTGCCGATTCCTGACTTATAGTACAGTAAATGAGTTCTAGATGTGTAAGTGTGCCAAAATAAGGGGAGCTGAACTGGTTATCCAATGGTTAATGCCATCTCATTTTTATTTGTGCTATGCACTCTTGAGGATAATAGTGTAACGAGACAACAGAGCAGAAGAGATGATGTTTTATTAGATTTGTCTCTTCTACCGTTTGCTTTTTTCCAGGTGAAATGTGTTTTTATTTTAACCGTGCCGAGTTGCAGCTCATGCTTAATGAAAACCATGGAGAGTTAGGATAAATGTGGATTAATGTTTACATTTATGCTTCAAGGAAATGAAGTGGCCATTAGATCCATAGATGCTTCTCCCAATCCTTGGCCCATTCCGTATCCATGGACAAACATTCCCTCATCCTCCTAACCCATACCTCCAAGAGTCACCCAATAAATCGAGATCGCTGGACACGTGGAGCCCTGTGAAACATTTTGGCTCTCTTCTCCCCCCCCCTTGAATCACATAAAATCGCAACCCCCTAATTATCCTCCAAAATGATTCACTCACACCATGCCAAATGATGTAGCTTCATCTGCCAGCTTCCTGAAGTACTGTAAAACAAATAAAATTCCTGTTTGCTCTGGAATACTCCTCTACACGTCCACATTCTCTGGGATAAGTTCAAGAGATCCAATCTCACTTCCTTCATGGTTACCTCGTTGGCCCCTGCATCTATTGTTCCCCATCACCTCAAACACACCATCTACTGTATCGTCCCAATCTTTAACAATCTTCAATGCTTGACTCTGGCCCTCTCTGTGCATACATATTCAAGATGTCAAGGGTATCTTCATAGACACTGCTTTAAGCCTGCTGCCTTAGCTTTCCTGCACACTCAGCCAGTAACATCGATCTTCAGTTTGCCCGGGGTATGTTGGAAGGTGACTTATCTTCATTGGTCGCTGGTTCCCAGGTATCTCACACAATTCCACTTCTCGGTAAACTTTTGAAAACATTCCCCACAGCATCTTGTGAAATATCTGCCATTTCTTTAAGCCTGCTGCCTGTCACCTCTTTATTTTCCTATTCTTTGAGCTACCAAGTTGCCCCCCCCCCCCCCCGAGAGAAAAGGTGAGGTTTTCACAGGCCCGAGTCTAATCTACGGGACAAAGGACAGAACGGGCATTCTCACAGCTGATCAGAAAGTATCTTCTGTCGAGCTTTGCCTTTATAACTGTCCCCACGTCATCCTGCAGTGGTTCCATCAATTCCCTGACTGCCCTTTGAGTTCTGATATAAACACCAGGGAGAGGCAGTGAGCCTCATTCATCGGAAAGGCGTCAGAAATCCCTCCAAAATTATGTCCACCAGCAAAGAATTTTCCCATTGTCCCATTGCCCACCAGTCACTTGGCTAGAATCATTTCACACCATTTGTCCAAAATGGACATTTTGTATTTGCGAATTAGAAACCCAATTAGCCGCATCAAGATTACTAATTGGCCAGATGTGTGTAGCGGTTAATGGATTGGACAGCACCGTCTCAAGTCAATGCTCACGACTTTTGCATCTGTCTGTAGGGCCGTTACCGCATTTGTCATGTCTATTATGCCTAACCTTCGATGCCAGTTGCCAAAGTCAGTTCCCTATTTAACCATTGTGCCTTTCTTCTCTTATTCACTGTGTTCCTTCCCCTCATTTCAGGATTTTCTCGAAAGAATGCATTGAGTGAGGCCAAGGATAATACAGACTTGGCTTTGCTGCCCATATTAGAAACAGACATACCACTGTGAAATTAAAGAAAACAAAGATGTTTCTTCCCCCTTCCAAACGTCACAGCGCTTTGCTCCACGGGGAGCTGGCATGGATGTGATGGACCAAATGGCCTCCCTCTGAGGCGTAAATGACTCTTGAGAACCCCCAGAAGATGTAACGTGCTGTCAGCCCAGATCGGTCTCATAACGGAGCTTTACTGATGGTCTCCCAGTGATATAACCGCCATTTGTGTCTGAATGAACAGTCCGGGGGGTAGTGGTAATAACTGGTTACTTTTGCCCCCTGACCTCTAGAACGTTTAATCGGACGTTGGAGTCTAATTGCTACAATGTGCTTCCTCAGACACCCGGTGTTCAACTCAAATTATGCAAGTGTTCCACATAATCAATCAAAACTGCCAGTGGCAGCCGCCTATTGCTCAGGTCGCTGGTTGCAGCCTGCCTTGTGCTGCTTGGCTCTGTGCCCGAAGGTGAGGCTCAGTTCATCCCGCCCTGCACCGTTACACGACAATCGCCCAGCAGGAAAACCGGATTGAGCTCCCTCGCTGCTGTGACGGGTGGGATTGGCAAATCCGGTCAGACGATAGTGGCGGAGCCGTCATCATGCAATCCCCCGTCCCCAACCACCCTTCCCCTCCCTCCTCCGCATTCCCGCACCCCTTACCCCGCTCTCCCACCATTGGTCACCCCGGCACGTCTACCCTGACAGTGCCCCGCCAATCAGACAGTGGATAGACTCTTCCTTACCTGATTGGATAATTCTTGATAGCCAGTGAGCTTTCTGTCCCAATTTCGCTACTTTGGGGTCACGAACCAAACCATTCGAAGGAAGGTTTAAGACAGCTTTTTTTTTTTTGAAAGCCTCAAAGATGTCCCTCCTGGATTTTCCATCCGCAGCAGTGTCCTGGAGGTTGATATTTTAATTGCTGGGGTCTCCAGGCCGATCCTGGGGGGGCTGCCAATCCCTAATCACACCCCTGACTCTGAATTCATTGTTTGAAAGGTTAATTCTGTGTCTGAATAAAGAAATGTTCTGTGCATTTGCCTGATCCGACACCACAATCAGAATGAGAATCTCACTTTTTAGGATATGCACATTGGAATTGAGGAAGTAAAGTTTTGAAAATGGAATGGGTGTACAAAGGTCGATCTTTGCTCAAAAATAGAAAAACAAACGCTGCAAATCTGAAACAAAGGGAAGTGCTGCCAGTACCCAGCAGGTCACGCTGGGGGAACAGGAAGGTAGGGTTCACCTTTCAAGGTTAATGACCCTTTGTCAGAACCCGGATCTCAGACATTACCTGAAATATCAGACAGTATCTGCAGCCACCCTCCCGCTGAGCTGCGAGGGTGCAGTGAGGGTCAGCGCAGACAGGGTGCACTGACAAACCCTGGAAATGTGCAGGGCTGACAACAAATTTGAAGGGACCACGCATTATAAAAACTCGCACGACAGCAAAGCTTTGAAGGGAACATTGATTTGCACCCCGATCACTATCGAGTAACGTTCTGCAGGAACACCAGGCATGTGTGGGTACCCAACCAGGGAAAATCTCCTTGTTCATAATGCTCTGCACAGTCAACCATGTTTCCATGTCCCGCAGCATTGGAGCGAGGCTCGATGTTCACCGGGGGTGGGGGGGGGGGGGGAAATTGGGACGGAAATTGGGTGGGGTGGGGTATTTTTGTTAACCTTTATGGCAGCACGGTAGCACAGCGGGTAGCACAGTTGCTTCACAGCTCCAGGGTCCCAGGTTCGATTCCCGGCTTGGGTGACTGTCTGTGCGGAGTCTGCACATCCTCCCCGTGTGTGCGTGGGTTTCCTCCGGGTGCTCCGGTTTCCTCCCACAGTCCAAAGATGTGCAGCTTAGGTGGATTGACCATGATAAATTGCCCTTAGTGTCCAAAAAGGTTAGGTTGGGTTACGGGGATAGGGTGGAGGTGTGGGCTCAAGTAGGGCGCTCTTTCCAAGGGCCGGTGCAGACTCGATGGGCCGAATGGCCTCCTTCTGCACTGTAAATTCTATAAGCACTGGTCGTATTAGACTCCCTACCTCTCTGCACATCCTGCAGTTGCGAGCTGCCTGGGGTTGCACCATAAGACCATAAGACATAGGAGCGGAAGTAAGGCCATTCGGCCCATCGAGTCCACTCCACCATTCAATCATGGCTGATTTCAACTCCATTTACCCGCTCTCTCTCCATAGCCCTTAAATTCTTGATTTCTCGAGGAATTATCAACTTCTGTCTTAAAGACACTCAACGTCCCGGCCTCCAACGCCCTCTGTGCCAATGAATTCCACAGACCCACCACTCTATGGCTGAAGAAATTTCTCCTCATCTCTGTTCTAAAGTGACTCCCTTTTATTCTAAGGCTGTGCCTCCGGGTCCTAGTCTCCCCTGCTAATGGAAACAACTTCCCTACATCCACCCTATCTAAGCCATTCATTATCTTGTAAGTTTCTATTAGATCTCCCATTAATCATCTTTACGCGGTGAGAGATGTTCCTCGCCCATAAGCAGGAGCCAATCCAAACAGGTGATGGTTGTGTCACAGTGAAAGTGCATGGTTTCCACATAGCACTACAAATCACATCGCACCTAACTAAGCCACCCCATTCCCAGTCACAAAGAGGTGCTGCTGGACAGATGCTTCTAAGGTTGCAAAGGTCCCTGACAGGGTGCAGAGGAGACTAACCTGAATGGTTCCAGGCATGAGGAATTTTAGCCGCAAGATTAGGTTGGAGAAGCCGGAGTTGATCTTCTTGGAGCAAAGGAGATTGAAGGGAGATTTGATAGAGGTGCAGAAGATGATGATTGGTGGGGGGGGGGGATGGTTAGCTCAGTTGGCTGGGCGGCTGGTTCATGATCCGTAAAACAGTCTGACAGTTGATAGCTCCTGTCGACCCATTTAATTTTTGTTATTTCCCCTCTGTCCAACATCTGCTTCAAACTTGCGATGTCTATCCGTAACCTCTTTTCATTGACACTTTTTGTAGAGTGCACATTTTCCCACAGGGATTTATTGTCAATGTGACAGTCAATAGGTATATTACCCAAATTCCCTAATCCCAAAATTTCTCAGTAAGAAGTCTTACAACACCAGGTTAAAGTCCAACAGGTTTGTTTCGATGTCACTAGCTTTCGGAGCGCTGCTCCTTCCTCAACATTTCTCAGCCTCCGTCAGTAATGGAATACAATAGTGTCCCGACTCTGTAAATTTTAAGTCCACCGTCTTTCCAAAAACTGTTGCCTTATCCTGTTCCATATCCAGTTTCACGTGAGCTTTCTTCATCGACGGTCTGCTCAGAAGCAAAGGTATCTCACTTGATACAACATCCGTGCTAATGAAATGATTCACTCTTTTCAGCGACTTCAGAGTATTATCATCCCCAAACCTGAAACTTGTGGAACTTTCAAATTCCTTAATCTTGTTACGATTTTCAGCATTCAAAGAGTCCAGGTAACATTTTAACCAGTCGGGACACTATTGTATTCCATTACTGACAAATAATATTTCAAGTAGAGTGGTTAAGGATGTGTTAATGGCAGTTGAAAATGGGACTTTAGCTGATAAAAAGCTTGTGGTATTAAAACTGCATAGGCAATTTGCACATCCGTCTCCTCGGAGGCTGAGAAATTTTGCAATTAGGGGGTTTGGGTAATATACCTATTGACTGTCACATTGACAATAAATCCCTGTGGGAAAATGTGCACTCTACAAAAAGTGTCAATGAAAAGAGGTTACGGATAGACATCGCAAGTTTGAAGCAGATGTTGGACAGAGGGGAAATAACAAAAATTAAATGGGTCGACAGGAGCTATCAACTATCAGACTGTTTTACGAAAACAGGGGCGAGTTCACAGAAACTTTTGGATATTGTTAATGAAGGGCGCTTGTTTCTGTGACTGTTTTTTTTCTTTCTCGTCCAAAAAAAAGGGGAAATCATGGGCGCGATTCTCCACTCCCACGCCGAAGTGGCCGCGCCGTCGTGAACGCCCCCGGTCCCGACCGATTCAGGCCCTGACAATGGGCCAGGATCGGGGCCGCGTCATCTACACGTGCCAGGCCTTGTCGCCCACGTAAAGGCGGCGCCGCATAGATGACGAGGCCGGCGCCGCATAACGGGCGTCATCCGCGCATGCGCGGGTTGGCCAGCGTCAACCCGCGTATGCGTGGTTGCCGTCCTGTCCAAATCCGCCCCGCAAGAAGATGGGGGACAGATCTTGCGGGGCCGTGGAAGGAAGGAGGTCCTCCTTCAGAGAGGACGGCCCGACAATCGGTGGGCACCGATCACATTTCAGGTAAAGCCCGGTGCAGGATCCCCCCTCGCCCCCCCCAGCGTTCACGTACCGCTCACGACTGCAGCGACCAGGTGTGGACGGCGCCGGGGGGGAACCCGCCGTTTTGGCCTGGCCGCTCGGCCCATCCGGGCCTCAGAATAGCGGGGGTGCCGGAGAATCGCCATTTTCGGTGTCTCCGGCGATTCTCCGGCCTGCGGCCCGCAAAGCTTGACCGGGCCGTTCCCGCCGCTTGGGAGAATCGCGGGAGGGTGTCGGACCGGCGTCCCCGGAAATTTTGGCGGCCCAGGCGATTCTCCCAACCGGCGTGGGAGTGGAAAATCGCGCCCCATGTGTGTATTTTTGAGTTTCTTGAAATTTTGTTTTCACCTAATTATTTTTTTTCTCCAAGGAAGGGGAGACTGTTAAGTAATGGGTTAAGAGACATTGCAATTAGTTGTCTCATTTATGTTAAGTATCCATTAATTGACACTGATATGTAAAGGGGCCTCAGGTGGCCTCTGTCAGGTGATGTATAGTTAGAGTTTTGTGCAAAGGCTGTTGGAATGAAATAAATGTGTGTTTGTGAAAAAGGAACAGAACTTTAGACTCTTCATATCACAGCAACTAAAACATCTAACGCAGCCCATGGTCCCCTGGGACTGTGGCGACATTTACATTTGCCAGGTTAACAAAGAAAAGCAGTTCCAGTCAGCTGGTAGTACGAGGGCTAGGGGGACACCAATATTATGTTGGCAAGAGATGCAGAGGGAGAAAGAAATTGTTTTACTCAACAAGTGGTAATGAGCTGGGACTCAGTGCCTACAATTTCAAGAAATGAAATGAAATTCGCTTATTGTCACAAGTAGGCTTCAAATGAAGTTACTGTGAAAAGCCCCTAGTCGCCACATTCCGACGCCTGTTCAGGGAGGCTGTTACGGGAATCAAACCGTGCTGCTGGCCTGCCTCGGTCTGCTTTCAAAGCCAGCGATTTAGCCCTGTGCTAAACCAGCCCCAAGAGAAAATTGAATGGACACTTGAGGGAAATAAGCTGACCGTGTTCGGGAGAGAGCAGGGAAATTAGACTTGGATTGCTTCTCAGAGAGCCAGCCTGGACTCAATGGGCCAAATGGTCTCTTCCTGTGTCGTAATTATTCTATGAAGAATATTCTGGAAGGTGGTCCAGTCCAGAAGTAGTCCTGGGTAAGATGACTTAATTTGTTCATCCAATTTCCTTGAGAATAAAATGTTTCTCCCATTGCAGAGTTTCTAGTCGATCTGTTTGACCGTGGGTTTAAAACCTCGGGGTATGAAGGGGATTGATCAACTTGTTTAGAGTTCAACAGTAGTCATTTATACTTAATTTGCAATTTTTTTCCAATATGTTTGTCACATGTTTGATATGTTTGTTCTCAAGCTGTTTCTGCACTTAACTTGTAGTCAGTGTTCCCCTTAAATGTCACAAAGGGATAATAATGTCTATTTGCCTTTGTCAGAGTAAAATTAAAACTGTGCATATTACCTAACCAGACACTTCTTTTTTTTTTCCGCAAAGTGTTTTTTTTTTGGCGGGGGGGAATGTGGGCAATGCTGGAAATCCTTGCCCATTGTTAGTTACCCCTTGGGATGTGCTGTCAACCGACCATTACGCCAGGAAACACGACATGTTCTCTCCGATTGTTTTTGGGGGGAAAAAATAATTTTCTTAATCCAGCAACAGGCAAAGACCAAAAGGCCTATTAAGTGACGGTCCGCACCTTCTCACCCGACAGCGCCAGCCCTGGGCTCAGTATCTCTCGCCTCCGAATTAGAAGGATTGACATTCAAGCCCTGCTCCAGAGAGTTGAGCAGATAATTGAGGCTGGCCTTTCGGTGCAGTGCTGAGGGACTGCCGCACTGTTGGAGATTCTGTTAGACTGCAGCCCCACCTGCTCCTTCAGGTAAGTGTAAAATATCCCCCCAGAAATATCCACACACTGCAGATTCTGGAAATCTGCAGTACAAACCGAAACTGGTGGACGTCCGGAGCAGGACTGACAGCATCTGCAAAGAGGAAAACAGAGGGAATGGGGGGAATTTCTGGCCACTCTTGCCCTTTGGATCTTCTGGCCCCTCTGACAGGGAACCCCCGTCACGGGTTTTATTTTGTCGCTTTCATTTTTGATACACGGATCTTTAATGGAGACATATCTTTAAGTCGAGCAAAGGAAGTGAGGAACTCAAACGTTCCGCCGATAGTAAATTCCCCCCCCCCCCCCCCCCCCCCCCGCGCTCCCCCAATGTCCCAGGTTGATGGTACGGTTACAAAGTTATCTGAAAAGAAACTGAGAGTAGTGGTGAATGGCTGCTTCATACACAGCAGGCACAGTGGTTAGCGCTGCCGCCTCAAAGCGCCAGGGACCCAGGTTCAATTCCGACCTAGGGTGACTGTCCGTGCGGAGTTTGCACGTTCTCCCCCTGTCTCTGCGTGGGTTTCCTCCGGGTGCTCCGGTTTCCTCCCAAAAACCAAAGATGTGCAGGTTAGGTGGGGTTACGGGGATAGGGTGTCGTAGAGGTCCTAGGCAGGGTGCTGTTTCAGAGAGTCGGTGCAGACTCGATGGGCCGAATGGCCTCCTCCTGCACTGTAGGGATTCTAAACAAAAGGGTACAAAGTCGGGTTCCCCAGTCAATAGTATAAGGAGCGATGCTTTCCTTGATCGAAATTAACAGCCTATGTTTGCACTGAGTGCTGAATTTGGTGCATTTTGAGTGCTATAGCAAGAGTTTGGTGACCGAGGGAGTATAAGGCTTCATTTTTATCTAAAGTTTGGTCTTTTATTTAGTTAATTAACTTAAAAGTTGCTGTTTGGTTTAGAAGAAGGAGAATTTTCAATCAGCTTTAAACAAGCTTCTACTTGTAGGCACTTGCAGCTGGAGCTTGTTAATTAGTTAATTGGATTAGGCCAGTTTTCAGAGGCTAGATTCACAGTATAAAAGTGATCCCCTACAGTGCAGACTTTGTTTGCACTGAGTGCTGAATTTGGTGCATTTTGAGTGCTATAGTAAGAGTTTGGTGACCGAGGGAGTATAAGGCTTCATTTTTATCTAAAGTTTAGTCTTTCTTTTATTTAGTTAATTAACTTAAAAGTTGCTGTTTGGTTTAGAAGAAGGTGAATTTTCAATCAGCTTTAAACAAGCTTCTACTTGTAGGCACTTGCAGCTGGAGCTTGTTAATTAGTTAATTGGATTAGGCCAGTTTTCAGAGGCTAGATTCACAGTATAAAAGTGATCCCCGACAGTGCAGACTTTGTTTGCACTGAGTGCTGAATTTGGTGCATTTTGAGTGCTATAGCGAGAGTTTGGTGACTGAGGGAGTGCTGAATTTGGTGCATTTTTTTTTTTTAAATAATATTTTATTGAAAATTTTTGGTCAACCAACACAGTACATTGTGCATCCTTTACACAACATTATAACAATACAGATAATAATGACCTTTTTTATTTAAACAAGAACAAAAGAAAACAACAACAAATAAATAAATATTAAATAACAAAAATAAAAACTAGCCCTAATTGGCAACTGCCTTGTCTCAGGCCACCCCCCCCCCCACCCCCCCCCCCCAAGTCCTGGGCTGCTGCTGCTGCCTTCTTTTTTCCCCCATCTATCTTTCCGCAAGATATTCGACGAACGGTTGCCACCGCCTGGTAAACCCTTGAGCCGACCCCCTTAGGACGAACTTAATCCGCTCTAACTTTATGAACCCCGCCATATCATTTATCCAGGTCTCCACCCCCGGGGGCTTGGCTTCTTTCCACATTAGCAATATTCTGCGCCGGGCTACTAGGGACGCAAAGGCCAAAACATCGGCCTCTCTCGCCTCCTGCACTCCCGGCTCTTGTGCAACCCCAAATATAGCCAACCCCCAGCTTGGTTCGACCCGGACTCCTACTACTTTCGAAAGCACCTTTGTCACCCCCATCCAAAACCCCTGTAGTGCCGGGCATGACCAAAACATATGGGTATGATTCGCTGGGCTTCTCGAGCACCTCGCACACCTATCCTCCACCCCGAAAAATTTACTGAGCCGTGTTCCAGTCATATGTGCCCTGTGTAATACCTTAAACTGAATCAGGCTTAGCCTGGCGCACGAGGACGACGAGTTTACCCTGTTTAGGGCATCTGCCCACAGCCCCTCCTCGATCTCCTCCCCTAGCTCTTCTTCCCATTTCCCTTTTAGTTCGTCCACCATAGTCTCCCCTTCATCCCTCATTTCCCTATATATATCCGACACCTTACCGTCCCCCACCCATTTCTTCGAGATGACTCTGTCCTGCACCTCTTGTGTCGGGAGCTGCGGGAATTCCCTCACCTGTTGCCTTGCAAAAGCCCTCAATTGCATGTACCTGAATGCATTCCCTTGGGGCAACCCATATTTCTCAGTCAGCGCTCCCAGACTCGCGAACTTCCCATCCACAAATAGATCTTTCAATTGCGTTATACCTGCTCTTTGCCACATTCCATATCCCCCATCCATTCCCCCCGGGGCAAACCTATGGTTGTTTCTTATCGGGGACCCCCCCAATGCTCCGGTCTTTCCCCTATGTCGTCTCCACTGTCCCCAAATCTTCAGTGTAGCTACCACCACCGGACTCGTGGTATAGTTCCTTGGTGAGAACGGCAATGGGGCTGTCACCATAGCCTGCAGGCTGGTCCCCCTACAGGACGCCCTCTCTAATCTCTTCCACGCCGCTCCTTCCTCCTCTCCCATCCACTTACTCACCATTGAAATATTAGCGGCCCAATAATACTCACTTAGGCTCGGTAGTGCCAGCCCCCCCCTATCCCTACTACGCTGTAAGAATCCCTTCCTCACTCTCGGAGTCTTCCCGGCCCAAACAAAACCCATGATACTCTTTTCTATCCTTTTGAAAAAAGCCTTCGTGATCACCACCGGGAGGCACTGAAACACAAAGAGGAATCTCGGGAGGACCACCATCTTAACCGCCTGCACCCTCCCTGCCATTGACAATGCTACCATATCCCATCTCTTGAAATCTTCCTCCATCTGTTCCACCAACCGCGTCAAATTTAGCCTGTGCAATGTGCCCCAATTCTTAGCTATCTGGATCCCCAGGTAACGAAAGTCTCTTGTTACCTTCCTCAACGGTAGGTCTTCTATTTCTCTACTCTGCTCCCCTGGATGCACCACAAACAGCTCACTCTTCCCCATGTTCAATTTATACCCTGAAAAATCCCCAAACTCCCCAAGTATCCGCATTATTTCTGGCATCCCCTCCGCTGGATCCGCCACATATAGTAGCAGATCATCCGCATATAAAGATACCCGGTGTTCTTCGCCTCCCCTAAGTATTCCCCTCCATCTCTTGGAACCTCTCAGCGCTATCGCCAGGGGCTCAATCGCCAGTGCAAACAGTAATGGGGACAGAGGACATCCCTGCCTTGTCCCTCTATGGAGCCGAAAATATGCCGATCCCCGTCCATTCGTGACCACACTCGCCACTGGGGCCCTATACAACAGCTGCACCCATCTAACATACCCCTCTCCAAACCCAAATCTCCTCAACACCTCCCACAGATAATCCCATTCCACTCTATCAAATGCTTTCTCGGCATCCATCGCCACTACTATCTCCGTTTCACCCTCTGGTGGGGCCATCATCATTACCCCTAACAGCCTCCGTATATTCGTGTTCAGCTGTCTCCCCTTCACAAACCCAGTTTGGTCCTCATGAACCACCCCCGGGACACATTCCTCTATTCTCATTGCCATTACCTTGGCCAGGACCTTGGCATCCACATTGAGGAGGGAAATTGGTCTGTAGGACCCGCATTGTAGCGGACCCTTTTCCTTCTTTAAGAGAAGCGATATCGTTGCTTCTGACATAGTCGGGGGCAGTTGTCCCCTTTCCTTTGCCTCGTTAAAGGTCCTCGTCAGTAGCGGGGCGAGCAAGTCCAAATATTTTCTGTAAAATTCAACTGGGAATCCGTCCGGTCCCGGGGCCTTTCCCGTCTGCATGTTCCTAATTCCTTTCACCACTTCTTCTACCGTGATCTGTGCTCCCAGTCCCACCCTTTCCTGCTCTTCCACCTTGGGAATTTCCAGCCGATCCAAAAAATCCATCATTCTCTCCCTCCCATCCGGGGGTTGAGCTTCATACAATTTTTTATAAAATGTCTTGAACACTTCGTTCACTCTCTCCGCTCCCCGCTCCGTCTCTCCTTCCTCGTCCCTCACCCCCCCTATTTCCCTCGCTGCTCCCCTTTTCCTCAATTGGTGTGCCAGCAATCTGCTCGCCTTCTCTCCATATTCATACTGTACACCCTGCGCCTTCCTCCATTGTGCCTCTGCAGTGCCTGTAGTCAGCAAGTCAAATTCCACATGCAGCCTTTGCCTTTCCCTGTACAGTCCCTCCTCCGGTGCTTCCGCATATTGTCTATCCACCCTCAAAAGTTCTTGCAGCAACCGCTCCCGTTCCTTACTCTCCTGCTTCCCTTTATGTGTCCTTATTGATATCAGCTCCCCCCTAACCACCGCCTTCAACGCCTCCCAGACCACTTCCACCTGAACCTCCCCATTGTCATTGAGTTCCAAGTACTTTTCAATGCATCCCCTCACCCTTAGGCACACCCCCTCATCCGCCATTAGTCCCATGTCCATTCTCCAGGGTGGGCGCCCTCTTGTTTCCTCCCCTATCTCCAAGTCTACCCAGTGTGGGGCATGATCCGAAATGGCTATAGCCGTATATTCCGTTCCCCTCACCCTCGGGATCAATGCCCTACCCAACACAAAAAAGTCTATGCGTGAATAGACTTTATGGACATAGGAGAAAAATGAGAACTCCTTACTCCTAGGTCTACTGAATCTCCACGGGTCCACCCCTCCCATCTGCTCCATAAAATCCTTAAGCACCTTGGCTGCTGCCGGCCTCCTACCAGTCCTGGACTTCGACCTATCCAGCCTTGGTTCCAACACCGTGTTAAAGTCTCCCCCCATTATCAGCTTTCCGGTCTCTAGGTCTGGGATGCGTCCTAGCATTCGCCTCATAAAGTTGGCATCGTCCCAGTTCGGGGCATACACGTTTACCAAAACCACCATCTCTCCCTGTAATTTGCCACTCACCATCACGTATCTGCCCCCGTTATCCGCCACTATAGTCTTCGCCTCGAACATTACCCGCTTCCCCACTAATATAGCCACCCCCCTGTTTTTCGCATCCAGCCCCGAATGGAACACCTGCCCCACCCATCCTTTGCGCAACCTAACCTGGTCTATCAGTTTCAGGTGCGTTTCCTGTAGCATAACCACATCTGCTTTAAGTTTCTTAAGGTGTGCGAGTACTCGTGCCCTCTTTATCGGCCCGTTAAGCCCCCTCACGTTCCACGTGATCAGCCGAGTTGGGGGGCTTCCCACCCCCCCCCCCTTGCCGGTTAGCCATCATCTTTTTCCAGCTTCTCACCCAGTTCCCACGCAGCTGTATCTCTCCCAGACGGTGCCCCCCCCGCCCATCCTTTCCCGTACCCACTCCCCCCTTTCCCCAGCAGCAGCAACCCAGTAATTCCCCCCTCCCCCCCCCTGCTAGACCCCCCGCTAGCGTAATTACTCCCCCCATGTTGCTCCCAGAAGTCAGCAAACTCTGGCTGACCTCGGCTTCCCCCCGTGATCACGGCTCGCACCGTGCGACGCCCCCTCCTTCCTGCTTCTCTATTCCCGCCATAATTATCATAGCGCGGGAACCAAGCCCGCGCCTCTCCCTCGGCCCCGCCTCCCATGGCCAACGCCCCATCTCCTCTCCCTCCCCACCTCCCCCCATCACCACCTGTGGGAGAAAGAAAAGTTACCATACCGCAGGATTAAAACATAAAACCCCTCTTCGCCCCCCCCCATTCGCCCCACCACTTTGTCCAAACGTTCATTTTCATAATCCAATCATTCCAATTTTTCTTCTACAATAAAAGTCCACGCTTCATCCGCCGTTTCAAAGTAGTGGTGCCTCCCTTGATATGTGACCCACAGTCTTGCCGGTTGCAGCATTCCAAATTTTATCTTCTTTTTGTGAAGTACCGCTTTGGCCCGATTAAAGCTCGCCCTCCTTCTCGCCACCTCCGCACTCCAATCTTGATAAACGCGGATCACCGCGTTCTCCCATTTACTACACCGAGTTTTCTTCGCCCATCTAAGGACCATTTCTCTATCCTTAAAACGGAGGAATCTCACCACTATGGTTCTGGGAGTTTCTCCTGCTCTCGATCCTCGCACCATAACTCGGTATGCTCCCTCCACCTCCAACGGACCCGTCGGGGCCTCCGCTCCCATTAACGAGTGCAGCATCGTGCTCACATATGCCCCGACGTCCGCCCCCTCCACACCTTCAGGAAGGCCAAGAATCCTCAAGTTGTTCCTCCTTGCGTTGTTTTCCAGTGCCTCCAACCTCTCCACAGATCGTTTCTGGTGTGCCTCCTGTATCTCCGACTTCACCACCAGGCCCTGTATATCGTTCTCATTCTCTGCTGCTTTCGCCTTCACGACCCGAAGCTCCTGCTCCTGGGTCTTTTGTTCCTCTTTCAGCCCTTCAATCGCCTGTAATATCGGGGTCAACAACTCTTTCTTCATTTCCTTTTTTATCTCCTCCACGCAGCGTTTCAAGAACTCTTGTTGTTCAGGGCCCCATATGAAACTGCCACCTTCCGACGCCATCTTGGTTTCTGCTTGCCTTCCTTGCCGTTGTTCCAAAGGATCCGCTGCAATCCGGCCACTTTCCTCTCCTTTTTCCATCCGTGTCCAGGGGGAACACCCTTCTGGTTTACCGCACGGTGTTTTTAGCCGTTAAAATTGCCGTTGGGGCTCCTATCAAGAGCCCAAAAGTCCGTTCCACCGGGAGCTGCCGAAACGTGCGACTCAGCTGGTCATCGCCGCACCCGGAAGTCTCGAATTTGGTGCATTTTGAGTGCTATAGCGAGAGTTTGGTGACCGAGGGAGTGCTGAATTTGGTGCATTTTGAGTGCAATAGTAAGAGTTTGGTGACCGAGGGAGTATAAGGATTCATTTTTATCTGAAGTTTAGTCTTTTATTTAGTTAATTAACTTAAAAGTTGCTGTTTGGTTTAGAAGAAGGTGAATTTTCAATCAGCTTTGAACAAGCTTCTACTTGTAGGCACTTGCAGCTGGAGCTTGTGAATTAGTTAATTGGATTAGGCCAGTTTTCAGGGAGTGCATTTTGAGTGCTATAGTAAGAGTTTGGTGACCGAGGGAGTTAGGTGAGGAGGGAGTAAGGTGCTCCTTTCATTTTGTTTCCGACATTTCCGCAAAGAGTGAGAAGAGAGCCAGGAGTTTACAGAAAGTGTAGCTGACTGGGAGCAGAGTCGGAGGGCGGAGATCTAGTTAGTCCACAGGGCAGCTATATTCGTTCAGGTAAGAGGGGATGGAGGCTAGGCCAGTTGCATGCTCCTCCTGTAGGATGTGGGTGGTGAGGGATACCACCGGTGTCCCCGCTGACTATACCTGCGGGAAGTGCACCCAACTTCAGCTCCTCAAAGACCGTGTTAGGGAACTGGAGCTGAAGATGGATGAACTTCGGATCATCCGGGAGGCAGAGGGGGTGATTGAGAAGAGTTACAGGGAGGTAACCACACCCAAGGTACAGGACAAGAATAGCTGGATTACAGTCAGGGGGGAAAAAAAAAACAGGCAGACAGTGCAGGGATCCCTCGTGGCCGTTCCCCTTCAAAACAAGTATACCGTTTTGGATGCTGTTGGGGGGGATGACCTACCGGGGGAAGGCCCTAGCGGCCAGGTCTCTGGCACTGAGTCTGGCTCTGGGGCTCAGAAGGGAAGGGGGGAGAATAGAAAAGCAATAGTTCTGGGAGATTCAATGGTTAGGGGAACAGATAGGAGATTCTGTGGTCGCGAACGAGACTCCCGGAAGGTATGTTGCCTCCCGGGTGCCAGGGTCAGGGATGTCTCGGATCGTGTCTTCAGGATCCTTAAGGGGGAGGGGGAGCACATTGGTACCAACGACATAGGTAGGAAAAGGGGTGTGGAGGTAATAAACAAGTTTAGGGAGTTAGGCTGGAAGTTAAAAGCCAGGACAGACAGAGTTGTCATCTCTGGTTTGTTGCCAGTGCCACGTGATTGCGAGGCTAGGAATAGGGAGAGAGTGCAGCTGAACACGTGGCTGCAGGAATGGTGTAGGAGGGAGGGCTTCAGGTATTTGGATAATTGGAGCGCATTCTGGGGAAGGTGGGACCTGTACAAGCAGGACGGGTTGCAGAACCAGAGGGGCACCAATATCCTGGGAGGGAGGTTTTCTAGTACTCTTCGGGAGGTTTTAAACTAATTTGGCAGGGGAATGGGAACCGGATTTGTAGTCCAGCAACTAAGGTAGCCGATATTCAGGACGCCAAAGCGTGTAATGAGGCAGTGGGGAAGGGAACACTGACAAAGGAGAGTACTTGCAGGCACGGAGATGGGTTGAAGTGTGTATACTTCAACGCAAGAAGCATCAGGAATAAGGTGGGTGAATTCAAGGCATGGATCGGTACTTGGGACTACGATGTGGTGGCCATCACGGAAACTTGGATAGAAGAGGGGCAGAAATGGTTGTTGGAGGTCCCTGGTTATAGATGTTTCAATAAGATTAGGGAGGGTGGTAAAAGAGGTGGGGGGTGGCATTGTTAATTAGAGATAGTATAACAGCTGCAGAAAGGCAGTTCGAGGAGTATCACCCTAATGAGGTAGTATGGGTTGAAGTCAGAAATAGGAAAGGAGCAGTCACCTTGTTAGGAGTTTTCTATAGGCCCCCCAATAGTAGCAGAGATGTGGAGGAACAGATTGGGAAACAGATTTTGGAAAGGTGCAGAAGTCACAGGGTAGTAGTCATGGGTGACTTTAACTTCCCAAATATTGAGTGGAAACTCTTTAGATCAAATAGTTTGGATGGGGTGGCGTTTGTGCAGTGAGTCCAGGAAGCTTTTCTAACACAGTATGTAGATTGTCCGACCAGAGGAGGGGCAATATTGGATTTAGTGCTTGGTAATGAACCAGGGCAAGTGATAGATTTGTTAGTGGGGGAGCATTTTGGAGATAGTGACCACAATTCTGTGACTTTCACTTTAGTAATGGAGAGGGATAGGTGCGTGCAACAGGGCAAGGTTTACAATTGGTGGAAGGGTAAATACGATGTTGTCAGACAACAATTGAAGTGCATAAGTTGGGAACATAGGCTGTCAGGGCAGGACACAAGTGAAATGTGGAACTTGTTCAAGGAACAGGTACTACATGTCCTTGATATGTATGTCCCTGTCAGGCAGGGAAGAGATGGTCGAGTGAGGGAACCATGGTTGACAAGAGAGGTTGAATGTCTTGTTAAGAGGAAAAAGGAGACTTATGTAAGGCTGAGGAAACAAGGTTCAGACAGGGCATTGGAGGGATACAAGATAGCCAGGAGGGAACTGAAGAAAGGGATTAGGAGAGCTAAGAGAGGGCATGAACAATCTTTGGCGGGTAGGATCAAGGAAAACCCCAAGGCCTTTTACACATATGTGAGAAATATGAGAATGACTAGGGCGAGGGTAGGTCCGATCAAGGACAGTAGCGGGAGATTGTGTATTGAGTCTGAAGAGATAGGAGAGGTCTTGAACGAGTACTTTTCTTCTGTATTTACAAATGAGAGGGGCGATATTGTTGGAGAGGACAGTGTGAAACAGACTGGTAAGCTCGAGGAAATACTTGTTAGGAAGGAAGATGTGTTGGGGCATTTTGAAAAACTTGAGAATAGACAAGTCCCCCGGGCCTGACGGCATATATCCAAGGATTCTATGGGAAGCAAGAGATGAAATTGCAGAGCCGTTGGCAATGATCTTTTCGTCCTCACTGTCAACAGGGGTGGTACCAGGGGATTGGAGAGTGGCGAATGTCGTGCCCCTGTTCAAAAAAGGGACTAGGGATAACCCTGGGAATTACAGGCCAGTTAGTCTTACTTCGGTGGTAGGTAAAGTAATGGAAAGGGTACTGAAGGATAGGATTTCTGAGCATCTGGAAAGACACTGCTTGATTAGGGATAGTCAGCACGGATTTGTGAGGGGTAGGTCTTGCCTTACAAATCTTATTGAATTCTTTGAGGAAGTGACCAAGCATGTGGACGAAGGTAAAGCAGTGGATGTAGTGTACATGGATTTTAGTAAGGCATTTGATAAGGTTCCCCATGGTAGGCACCTGCAGAAAGTAAGGAGGCATGGGATAGTGGGAAATTTGGCCAGTTGGATAACAAACTGGCTAACCGATAGAAGTCAGAGAGTGGTGGTGGATGGCAAATATTCAGCCTGGATCCCAGTTACCAGTGGCGTACCGCAGGGATCAGTTCTGGGTCCTCTGCTGTTTGTGATTTTCATTAATGACTTGGATGAGGGAGTTGAAGGGTGGGTCAGTAAATTTGCAGACGATACGAAGATTGGTGGAGTTGTGGATAGTAAGGAGGGCTGTTGTCGGCTGCAAAGAGACATAGATAGGATGCAGAGCTGGGCTGAGAAGTGGCAGATGGAGTTTAACCCTGAAAAGTGTGAGGTTGTCCATTTTGGAAGGACAAATATGAATGCGGAATACAGGGTTAACGGTAGAGTTCTTGGCAATGTGGCGGAGCAGAGAGATCTTGGGGTCTATGTTCATACATCTTTGAAAGTTGCCACTCAAGTGGATAGAGCTGTGAAGAAGGCCTATGGTGTGCTCGCGTTCATTAACAGAGGGATTGAATTTAAGAGCCGTGAGGTGATGATGCAGCTGTACAAAACTTTGGTACGGCCACATTTGGAGTACTGTGTACAGTTCTGGTCACCTCATTTTAGGAACGATGTGGAAGCTTTGGAAAAGGTGCAAAGAAGATTTACCAGGATGTTACCTGGAATGGAGAGTAGGTCTTACGAGGAAAGGTTGAGGGTGCTAGGCCTTTTCTCATTAGAACGGAGAAGGATGAGGGGCGACTTGATCGAGGTTTATTAGATGATCAGGGGAATAGATAGACAGTCAGAGACTTTTTCCCCGGGTGGAACAAACCATTACAAGGGGACATAAATTTAAGGTGAAAGGTGGAAGATATAGGAGGGATATCAGAAGTAGGTTCTTTACCCAGAGAGTAGTGGGGGCATGGAATGCACTGCCTGTGGAAGTAGTTGAGTCGGAAGCATTAGGGACCTTCAAGCAGCTATTGGATAGGTACATGGATTACGGTAAAATGATATAGTGTAGATTTATTTGTTCTTAAGGGCAGCACGGTAGCATTGTGGATAGCACAATTGCTTCACAGCTCCAGGGTCCCAGGTTCGATTCCAGCTTGGGTCACTGTCTGTGCGGAGTCTGCACGTCCTCCCCGTGTCTGCGTGGGTTTCCTCCGGGTGCTCCGGTTTCCTCCCACAGTCCAAAGATGTGCAGGGTAGGTGGATTGGCCATGATAAATTGTCCTTAGTGTCCAAAATTGCCCTTGTTGTTGGGTGGAGGTGTTGAGTTTGGGTAGGGTGCTCTTTCCAAGAGCCGGTGCAGACTCAGGGGGCCGAATGGCCTCCTTCTGCACTGTAAATTCAATGATAATCTATGATTAATCTAGGACAAAGGTTCGGCACAACATCGTGGGCCGAAGGGCCTGTTCTGTGCTGTATTTTCTATGTTCTATGTTCTATGTTGTACGACACTCTGGGCTGGTGCGCATCGAATTCCAGCCCCACCTAATCTGAAGTCAACACAGTTTAAATTAACTTTTGATTTCGAAAATTTACATCTCGGAAAGATGTAAAGGCATTGGAGAGGATGCAGAAAAGGTTTATGAGAATGGTTCCAGGAATGAGGGACTTCAGTTAAGTGGGTAGATTGCAGGAGCTGCGGCTGTTTTCCTTGGAGCAGAGCAGGTTGAGAGGAGATTTGATAGAGATCTTCGATATCATGAGGGATCTGGGCAGAGACAAGAGGGAGAATTGTTTCCATTGGCAGAAGGGTTGAAAGTCAAACGTCACTGATGTATGGTGAGTGGCAAAATAACCTAAAGAGAACACATTAGCAGGGCCGGAGAGACCGGGTCGGGGGAATGGGGCAGCAGGAGTTGTTCTTGCAGAGAGCTATCATGATGGATCGAATGGTCACCTTCTGTACTGCAATCATTTTATGATTTCGTGTTTGGATCGTATCAGTGCAGGGAAAGTGAGAGATGTATCAGTTTTTTGTTTTTAAAAAATATCTTTATTCTCCTTTTTCACATTTTCTCCTGCATTTACACCCATCGACAATAAACAATAATCAGCCACAGATATGTCAATCCCCATAACAGTAACAACGCTCCCATCCTCCCACCAGCCCCCAAACCTCAGCCCGCATGTTTACATAAACAAAGAGATGTATCAGGTTTTTAAGTAATTATAGAGGCAGAGAAGGGGAAGGTTGTGATAAGAGTGGAAAGCCAGAGAGATCAGGGATGATGGTGCAAGGCAAAGTAAGATGGTAATGGGACAAGTAAAGAAGCAAAAGATGGGCCTAGAGGAGGTGTGAATGGTATCAGCGGAATCATTATCAATAGTTGCTGTCTTAAAAAAAGGAGGGCAAAGGTTAGGATCAAAGAACAGCAGGGAGCTTCCCCATGATGCCACTCATTGTTCGATCATTGAAAGTTAAGCAACGTGAATGGTTGGTGTGGGAAAGGCAATCAAGGACTGCTGACGATGTGGACTTCGGTGGGGCGATGTAAGGGGAAGACGCGCACGAGATGGCTCCCACTGGAGAATTGATCTTTTTTGCCTGTTATCGTGGCGCCGCAGGTCATTTATTCCTTGGAAACTCATGACAGTTATCGGGGTAGAGTTCTCTCTTTGCTGAGAAGCACAAGAAAAACAAAGCAGAGAAGGTTTCGAGCTGCAACTTGTCAGCGGAGTCTGAAGCCTCTCAGGGCTCAATGGGAAGTAAGATGGCGGAGTTGGTTTCTTCCTCGCCATCCACTCCGCTCACTAGTATTCTGGTGAAAGAATTCAAGATGGCACCGGAGCGTGGCGACCTCTTTTTACATGAATGAAATGAAAATCGCTTATTGTCACAAGTAGGCTTCAAATGAAGTTACTGTGAAAAGCCCCTAGTCACCACATTCCGGCGCCTGTTCGGGGAGGCTGGTACGGGACTATAATCGGACTAATCTTTTAAAATTTAATTATAACAAGAACATTATCACTAACATTTCTCTTCTCTATGTATTTACATTGTGGACCTTGTGTTGCCCTTTTATGTATTTTCTTTTCTTTTTCTTTTCTTTTATTTTCATGTACTAAATGATCTGTTGAGCTGATCGCAGAAAAATACTTTTCACTGTACCTCGGTACACGTGACAATAAATAAATCCAAATCCAAAAGAAACACCGACAAATCATATTGGAGGATCTCAAAAGATCAATTGAAGAGGTCTGGGCCCCCATTCGAGTGGCTTTGGAAAAAACTAGTAACGTCGTCAAAGTTCACGGAGTCCCGATTAAGAGTATGGAGTGGCTTTATTTATAAGTGACTGGGGAGCAGGGAGGCGGGCGGGTGGTGAAGATCAAGGAGAAATGGGGAGCTGAGTTGGGAATGGAGATCAATTGGGGAGTGGGGCACTGCGAAGGATAATCGGGACCTCCTCTTTTGCAAGGGTGAGCCTGATACAGTTTAAGGTGGTGCACAGGGTGCATATGACTCGGGCGAGAATGAGTGGGTTCTTTCAGGGGGTAGCAGATGAGTGCGAGAGGTGTGGACAGGGGCCAGCAAATCATGCGCACATGTTTTGGGGTTGCGAAAAATTGGGAAGATTCTGGGCGGGAGTGTTGGCGGTCTTAGCCAGGATAGTGGAGGAGGAGGTGGGCCCGGACCCTTTGGTGGCGATATTTGGGGTTTCAGAGAAGCCGGAGCTCATGGAGAGGAGGAAGGCCGATGCCGTGGCCTTCGCCTCTCTGATTGCACGGCGGCGGATTTTGCTGGAGTGGCGGTTGGTATCGCCACCGGGGGTAGCAGCATGGCTGGGTGACCTGTATGACTTCCTGCGGTTTGAGAAGATAAAGTATGAGTTAAGGGGCTCTACAGGGGAGTTAGAGAAAAGATGGAGGATGTTTGTGAACGTGTTTGAGGAGCTGTTCGTCGCAGGGAGGTGGGGGGTGGGTGATGGGGGGGAGGGGGGTGAAAAATAGGAAAAGTCTGTGCAGACTGTATAGTTGATTGTTGGGAAGTATGTTTCCCGGGGGTGTTTATTTGCTGTATCCTGCTTTGATACATGTTTGTACTCAAATACGTTTTTTTTAAAATGGAGGCGGCTTTATCGGACCACAGTGATCGGATTGCCACGCTGGAGTCCGATCTGACTTTGGTGGCTGAAACGAATAAGTCATTAAGAGCCAAGCTGAATGAGCAGGAAAACAGGTCCAAGAGGCAGAACATCCGGGTTGCTGGAGGGCCATACCCCCCACGGAATATTCTCGTACATGTTCCTCAAAATGGTGGGTGAGAGTGGATTCTCATTCCTGCTTGAATTAGACCGGGCCCATCGCTCACTTAGGCCGAAGCCATCACGTGCGGTGATTGTGAGATTCCACAGTTTTAAAGAAAAAGAGAGGGTTCTGCGATGGGGAACGGAGCACTGCAATTTCAAGTGGGAAGGTCACTCCATTAGACTGTATCAGGACATGAGTGTGGAGTTAGTAAAACAAGAGCCGCGTTTAATGGAGTGAAGGTTGTCCTATTCAAGAATGATGTCAGGTTCGGGATGGTGTAACCAGATCACCTTAGAATCACATTTCAGGAAAAATACTTTTTTTTTTACAAGCCAGGAGGTGCTGACTCTTAAAAGGCCCCAGTTGTGCGCTGTGTAATTTGATTTATGGCTCTGTCAATGGGCATGTTGTGTTGTTTGTATTACTTGTCTATTCTTGTTCTTGTTGGGGTTGTGTTCTTGTTGCCTTTGTTTAGATTTGAGGTTCTTTAATAATAATTAAATTTATTTTAAAAAATAAAGATTGAGTACCCAATTCATTTTTTCCAATTAAGGGGCAATTTAGCATGGCCAATCCACCTAGCCTGCACATCTTTGGGTTGTAGGGGCGAAACCCACGCAAACACGGGGAGAATGTGCAAACTCCACACGGACAGTGACCCAGAGCCGGGATCGAACCTGGGACCTCGGCGCCGTGAGGCAGCAGGGCTAATCCACTGCGCCACCATGCTGCCCTATAATAATCTTTATTAGTGTCACAAGCAGGCTTACATTAACACTGCAATGAAGTTACTGTGAAAAGCCCCTAGTCGCCACACTCCGGCGCCTGTTCGGGTACAGAGGGAGAATTCAGAATGTCCAATTCACCTAACAAGCACGTCTTTCGGGACTTGTGGGAGGAAACCAGAGCACCCGGAGTAAACCCACGCAGGCACGGGGAGAACGTGCAGACTCCGCACAGACTATGACCCAAGCTGGGAATCGAACCTGGGGCCCTGGTGCTGTGAAGCAACAGTGCTAACCACTGCGCTACCGTACCAATACTGTCTAAACTGTTTCCAAATTCGAAGAGAGGGGACCACCACTGGGATAGACAAATTCTCCCTCCGTATACCTGAATAGGCGCCGAAATGTGGCGACTCGGGGCTTTTCACAGTAACTTCATTGCAGCGTTAATGTAAGCCTACTTGCGACAATAACGATTGTTATTATTATTTAAGCTCCTTTCCGTGTCTTCACTGGCCCCTATTTTCAACAATCACCTTTTCCTACTTCCGGTTTGGGAATTGGAAAATAACAATTGGGTACTCTAAATTTCTTTAAAAATGGCAAAAAAAAGAGCAGGAAAGCTAATAAAAATATGGGCATTGTCACAAAGCGATGGAAGGGATGTAGCTGATTTCTCTCGTAACTCTTGTCTTACAAGGTACGGAATCCCCACCTCAAAACCGGTTTCTCGAGCAGGCATGATATGGCAATCAGTGTTGGGTCAAAGGTTGGTGAGGTATTCCATGTATTAAGTGGAAGTTGGTCAGGGGTTTTTCCTTCAGATTCCATTCTCAGGTACATGTGTTGAAGTTGGGTGATCTGTGGCCAAAATCAAGGGGAAATTAAGACTCTGAAGGAAGTTGTGAGAATAGGACCTAATCCAAAAATAAAAGCAGCAACAGCATTTTGTGTAGGCCCGTTTATTCCCATTTGCAAATAACTTGCTCATTAAATTGGGCACTGAAGTGCCCCTTTGTACCTGCAAAATCAAATTAAAATCTTACATTTCTATAGCGCCCTTCATAACATCAGGACATCCCAAAGGGCTTTAAAATCAGCGAAGGGTTTTTGGAATGTAATGGCTGTTATGATGCAGGAAACACAGCAGTCAATCCACATACAGCAAGATCTCGCAAACAGGAAGATGATTATGACAAGGTAGCCTGTTTTGTGATGTAGACTGTGGGGGTGTTACTTATTGAACAGGACACCAGAGAGAGCTCCCCACTGCCCTTCTGCAAAATACGGACCTGTGAACATTAATGTCAATCTCCAGATGGCTGATGGGAGTTTCGGTCCCACCCAAAAGACAGCACCTCCCACAGGGCAGCACTCCCCCAGCACTGCACTGGGAACGTCAGCATGGATTTTGTACTCGAGTCTCTGGAGTGGGAGCATATCCGAAAAACTCCTGACCCAGAGTCATGGCTCATCCCTTAATTTACATTATCTGATCATTTCAATTTTTAGCAGGCTGTGAATTATTGGGGGTAGACGATTATGTTTTCTGCAATGTTTTTAATCAACTCTCTGCCACTCCAACTCTCCAGTTTTGTTTCCTCAAACTCAGTGCGATATGGTTGCCTCACAAGGGGCTGAATGGGTCTTGAATAAAGGGGAGGGGAGTCAGATGAGTAAACAAGGTGTTTAGTTATTTATTTTTAATTATTCAGGCATTTCCACAACAAACCAAAGCAGAAGCAAAATTGTACAACATTATAAATAACCAACACCCACTCGCCCCCCCCCCCCCCCCCCCCCCGCCCCCCGCTCTGTACTCTCGCCCCCTCCCCCCGTCCTGGCTTCCCCATTTTAACCCCCTTAACCCCCCTCCCCTTTTGCTGACACCTTAATCCTCCTTAAAGAAGTTAAAGAACCGCTTCCACCTCCCAGCGAACCCATCCACCGACCCCCTCAAGATGGACTTGACCTTCTCCAGCCTCAGGAATTCCTCCAGGTCGCTCATTCACACCCCCGCTTTCGGCAGCTCCGAGTCCCTCCACCCGAGTAAGATCAGTCTCCGGGTTATCAGGGAGGCAAAGGATAAAACGTCGGCCTCTCTCGCCCTCTGGACTCCCGGGTCTTCCAAGACCCCGAATATCGCCACCTCTGGACTCGGGGCCGCCTTTACCCCCAACACCTCAGACATCACGTCAGCAATCCTGTGCCAGAACCCCTTTAGCTTCAGACAGGCCCAGAACATGTCGACGTGATTCGCAGGCCCTCCCCCACCCACTGCTCACACCTATCCTCTGCCCCCTCAAAAAACATACTCATCCACGCTACCGTCATGTGAGTCCTGTGAAGTGCTTTAAACTGAATGTGACTTAACCTCACACACGAGGACGCATTCACCCTCCGCAGGGCCTCTGCCCAGGTCCCGGCCTCCTCCTCCCCTCCCAGCTCCTCCTCCCACTTACACGTTATATCCCCCACCAGGACCTCCTCCCAATCCATCAGCTCCTTGTAGACCTCGGACACCTTCCCTATCTCCCCCTTCGACAGCACCTTGTCTGCAACCCCCAGGGCGGTAACCTGGGAAAGGACGGCACCGTTCTCTTAACGAAATCCCGGACCTGCAGGTACCTGGAACCATTCCCCCTGGGCAGCTCATACTCTTCCTCCAGGTCCTCCAATTTCGCGAAACTGCCCCCAACAAACAATTTTCCGAGCCCCTCAATCCCTGCCTGCTGCCATCCCTGAAACCAGGCATCCAGCCATCCCGGTGCAAACCTATCATTATCCCAGATCGATGACCGCACCAAGGCACCCTCCAGTCCCAAATGCTGCCTCCATTGCCCCCACCACCCTCAAGGCCGACACCGCCACTGGGCTCACTGAGTACCTGGCTGTCGGGAACGGCAGAGGCGCTGTTAACAATGCCCCGTAAGCTCGTTCCCCTACAAGAAGCCGTCTCCAATCACCCCCATGCCTACCCCTCCCCCACTACCCATTTCCGAACCATCCCGATGTTCGCCGCCCAGTGGTAGTTCATTATATTCGGCAGCATAAGCCCCACCTCCCTCCACTCCAGAAATGCCATCCAGGAACCGTTGAATTCCACCCCCCCCCCCCCCCCCCCAATCCCACTGCCGCCGGCCAGGGGCTCCGATTATTACAACCTCCTGCAAAACACCTTCACCGCCCCATTCACACCCATCGGGTCCAACACCACCCTTCCCATCTCGTCCTTTACTCTGTCAATCTCCCTCGCCTCCTCCTATTTCCTCAACAGGTGGGCCAGCATCCTGCTCGCCTTCTCACCATACTCCTACACTGCCCCCCTCGCCCTTCGCAGCTGCCCCACCCCCTTCCCGGTGGACACTAATCCAAACTCCATCTGGAGCCTCTGCCACCCCTTCAGCAGCCCCGCCTCAGGGGCCTCCGAATACCTCCTGTCTACCCTCAGAATCTCTTCCACCAGCCTTGCCATCTCTGCCCGTTCCACCTTCTCATTCTGCGCCCGAATCGAAATAAACTCCCCCCTGACGACCACCTTGAGTGCCTCCCACAGCGTAGCAGCCGTGACCTCCCCCGTGTCATTGAGCTCCACATATCCTGGATGGCGGCCCTTACCCGCTCACACACCTCCTCATCCGCCAGCAACCCCACTGCAGGTGCTGCCCCCCCCCCACAGCACCCGCTTCATGAAATCTACAGCATCCCAATTTGGGGCATAAACCAGGATCACAGACATCCCCTCCAGCTGCCCACTCACCATCACAAACTTCCCCATCGGATCTGCCACAATGCTCCCCACCTCGAATGCCAACCGCTTATTCACCAGCACCAGCACCTCCCCCGTCTTCGTGTCCAGTGCTGAGTGGAACACCTGCCCTACCCATCCTTTCCTCAACCTTGTCTGATCCCCA
Organism: Scyliorhinus torazame; assembly: GCF_047496885.1. Taxonomy (NCBI): domain Eukaryota; kingdom Metazoa; phylum Chordata; class Chondrichthyes; order Carcharhiniformes; family Scyliorhinidae; genus Scyliorhinus; species Scyliorhinus torazame. Next base: position 271,821,044 of record NC_092714.1, on the reverse strand, counting down.
TCTTTAAATGCATCTCTTGTTGGGGTGGTAGAGTGGTGCACTGGTTAGCACTGCTGCCTCACGCCGCTGAGGACCCGGGTTCAATCCCAGCCCTGGGTCACTGTCCGTGTGGAGTTTGCACATTCTCCCCGTCTCTGCGTGGGTTTCACCCCCACAACCCAAAGATGTGCAGGTTAGGTGGATTGGCCACGCTAAATTGCCCCTTTAATTTGAAAAAAATAAGAATTGGCTACTCTACATTTCTAAAAAAAATAAATAAACGCCGCCCTCCCGTGCCGATTAACCATATCCCTTTTTGGGCCAGCCCCTGGCCCGTGTCACGCGACCCTCCCGGCCCAACCTCCGATGTCCATCATCATCACTCCCTTTCCAGCTGCGCCACATCAACCACACCCTTGTCAGCAACCCTTCCCCCCCCCCCTCCCAAACAACCTCCCCACCCCCCTCCCCTACCTCCTGACAACCCCCCACTACACTCCCGTTAACCAGCCCGCCACCCAGCTAGCATGGTGGCCCCCGTCCAAGCCCTTCAAACATCGCGCCCCCCCCCCCCTCCACACACCCCCCACCCCTCCACACACACCCCCCACCCCTCCACACACACCCCACCCCCACACCCTCCCCCCCCCCACCCCCACTCCCCTCCAAACAAGGGACCAGTTTAGCTCAGTTGGCTAGACCGCTGGTTCGGTGATGCAGAGTGAGGCCAGCAGCGGGAGTTGAACTCCTGTACTGGCTGAGGTTTCCCATGAAGGGCTCACCTTCTTAACCTTGCCCCTCGCCTGAGATGTGGTGACCCTCGGGTTAAATCACCACCAGTCAGCTCTCCCCCCTCAAAGGGGCCGAAAGTCCGAAAGGGACTATGACGACTTTACACACTGAACAAAAAGTCCTTCATTGGCGCTAAAACACTTTGGGTCTTTGAAGTCGCAAAAGACGCAATGTAAATACAAGCCTTTTTAAAATTTGCAGAGACACGAGGCTACACCTCATTTGCAATGGGGTTTAATTTTCAAATCCGCCAATTCAAAAAGCCGTGTTCTCACTCACTGTGAAAGACAATCCCGCATTCCCTTCATTTCTGACTTGTATGAACATGAAATTCACACCCTCCTGAAGGTTGGGCCTCACTTGCGTTGCTGAAAACTCAGAACTACATCAGGTTGAAGCCGAACGCCTCTGCACTTTAACTTTCCAAAGTAACCAATATATGCTTTACGCTTTCATACTGTGCTGCGATAATAAGTTGAGGATTAAATATAGAAGCATCAAACAAGGCAGCAGGATATAAAAGGACACAAGATCCCAGACACTTCCCCGAATGCAGGAAAGGGTGTAACATATTCAGAACCAGCTGACATCTTTGTGCTCCTGCAATTCTGGCCTCTTCAGCATCGCAAGCTTCTTATGAGTGACCATTCCATCAGCTGCCTGGGCCCTAAGGTCTGGAATTGCCTACCTAAACCTCTCCACCTCCCTCTCCTCCTTTAACAATATCAATTTATATCAATATCAAAGCAAGGATGAGACAAGACCATCGGGTTCATCTACAGTCACAGTGTCCACTTGACAACACAGCCCTCGTCCGCTACCCCACTGCCTGCCAGTAATGCTAAGAGCAAGAGATGGTTCTGCTTTTCCCATTCACAATCGTGAGTGTTTCCGGTATTTTCTATGCCGCTTTTATAATGCGCGGTAGCACAGGGGTTAGCATTGTTGCTTCACAGCGCCAGGGTCCCAGGTTCGATTCCCGGCTTGGGTCACTGTCTGTGCGGAGTCTGCATGTTCTCCCCGTGTCTGCATGGGTTTCCTCCGGGTGCTCCGGTTTCCTCCCACAAGTCCCGAAAGCTGAGCATGTTACGTGAATTGGACATTCTGAATTCTCCCTCAGTGTACCCGAACAGTGACTAGAGGATTTTCACAGTAACTTCATTGCAGTGTTAATATGAGCCTAGTTGTGACAATAATAAAGATTATTATAGAACTTTAACATAATAAAACATCCCAAGGAGCTTTAGGAGCATTATAAAACATAGTATGATGCTGAGTCACACATGTACATATTCGAACAAATGACCAGAAACTTGATCAAAATGGTAGCTTTGAAAGAGTGTCTTAGAGGGGGAAAGCGAGATAGAGATTCAAAGAGGTGTAGGAAGAAAATCCCAGAGCTCAGACGGAATTGAAGAGACGGCCACAAATGGTGGTGGGATTAAAGTTGGGGATGCCTGAGGAGTCAGGATTAAATGCCCACAGACATCCTAGAAGGGCGTGGGGCTGGTGAAGATTACAGAAGCAAGGCGGGACAGGCCAAAGAGGGATTAAAAACTAGGCTGAAAATTTTAAACTCAAGACACTGGTTCACCAGGAACCACCGGACGTCAACACCAGTCACACAACCTCAGTCACAAAAATCGATATCATCAACCAAGCCTGACCTAATTATCACCATTTTGATTGTACTCTGGTCAAACATCTTAGGATAATACACAAATGATTTTGTATTCCCTGGAATTTATAAAGACAAACGGAGGTGTGGTCAAGGTTTTCAGACTCCCTCTGACAGTGCCACACTCCCTCCGTACTGACCCTCTGACAGTGCGGCACTCCCTCAGTACTGACCCTCTGACAGTGCAGCACTCCCTCCGTACTGACCCTCTGACAGTGCGGCACTCCCTCAGTACTGACCCTCTGACAGTGCCACACTCCCTCCGTACTGACCCTCTGACAGTGCAGCATTCCTCAGTACTGACCCTCTGACAGTCCAGTACACCCTCAGTACTGACCCTCTGACAGTGCAGCACTCCCTCATTACTGACCCTCTGACAGTGCAGCACTCCCTCAGTACTGACCCTCTGACAGTGCAGCACTCCCTCAGTACTGACCCTTTGACAGTGTAGCATTCCTCAGTACTGACCCTCTGACCCTTTGACAGTGCAGCACTCCCACAGTACTGACCCTCTGACAGTGCGGCACTCCCTCAGTACTGACCCTCTGACAGTGCAGCACTTCCTCAGTACTGAATCAAAATCTTTCCAGAGTGCAATTTGAATACATTTCTACACTCAAAATGGCAGGAGAAGTGTGGAACTCTCTTCCACAAACGGAAGACAAATTGTTTCCTTTAAATCTCAGATTTATAATTTTTGGGGAATGGAATGCATTTAGGGATACGGTGCAAAGGTAAGTATATGGACTGAGATCAGGAATAAACCGTGAACAGACTGTAAGAGTGGAACAGGCAGCAGGGATTAAATCACCTCCTCCAGTTCCGATTCTGCACCATGTTGCATTCTCGTGGTTCAGTAGGTTACGTTGGGCAGAGGTGGTTGCTAGGGTGGGAGGTCAGGAGACATGAATAAAAGTGGGCCTCCACTAGTTTCACTGTAAGGCTGAAGGAATCATTTCCACACATGAGGCCAGGAAATAGAGCAGAAATCTCCTCCACAATTCACCCTAATTACACTGTGTGATGTCAACCTGTTTCAATAATGTTGACTGAGGGCTAGATAGAGGCCAGTACATGGTGCTAATGTCACTGCTCCTCTACAAAATAGCATAATAGGTCCTCTTCCTCAGTACTGACCCTCTGACAGTGCAGCACTCCCTCGGTACTGACCCTCTAACAGTGCAGCTCACCCTCAGTACTGACTCTCTGACAGTGCAGCACTCCCTCAGCACTGACACCTTGACAGTGCAGCACTCCCTCAGTAGTGACCCTCTGACAGTGCGGCACTTCCTCAGTACTGACCCTCTGACAGTGTGGCACTCCCTCAGCACTGACACTCTGACAGTGCAGCACTCCCTCAGTACTGACCCTCTGACAGTGCGGCGCTCCCTCAGTACTGACCCTCTGACAGTGCAGCACTCCCTCAGTACTGACCCTCTGACAGTGCAGCACTCCCTCAGTACTAACCCTCTGACAGTGCGGCGCTCCCTCAGTACTGACCCTCTGACAGTGCGGCACTCCCTCAGTACTGACCCTCTGACAGTGCAGCACTCCCTCAGTACTGACCCCTCTGACAGTGCAGCACTCCCTCAGTACTGACGCTGTGACAGTGCAGCACTCCCTCAGTACTGACGCTGTGACAGTGCAGCACTCCCTCAGTACTGACGCTGTGACAGTGCAGCACTCCCTCAGTACTGACCCTCTGACAGTGCAGCACTCCCTCAGTACTGACCCTCTGACAGTGCGGCACTCCCTCAGTACTGACCCTCTGACAGTGCGGCACTCCCCTCAGTACTGACCCTCTGACAGTGCAGCACTCCCTCAGTACTGACCCCTCTGACAGTGCAGCACTCCCTCAGTACTGACCCTCTGACAGTGCAGCACTCCCTCAGTACTAACCCTCCGACAGTGCAGCGCTCCCTCAGTACTGACCCTCTGACAGTGCAGCACTCCCTCAGTACTGACCCTCTGACAGTGCGGCGCTCCCTCAGTACTGACCCTCTGACAGTGCAGCACTCCCTCAGTACTGACCCTCTGACAGTGCAGCACTCCCTCAGTACTAACCCTCTGACAGTGCGGCGCTCCCTCAGTACTGACCCTCTGACAGTGCGGCACTCCCTCAGTACTGACCCTCTGACAGTGCAGCACTCCCTCAGTACTGACCCTCTGACAGTGCAGCACTCCCTCAGTACTGACGCTGTGACAGTGCAGCACTCCCTCAGTACTGACGCTGTGACAGTGCAGCACTCCCTCAGTACTGACGCTGTGACAGTGCAGCACTCCCTCAGTACTGACCCTCTGACAGTGCAGCACTCCCTCAGTACTGACCCTCTGACAGTGCGGCACTCCCTCAGTACTGACCCTCTGACAGTGCGGCACTCCCTCAGTACTGACCCTCTGACAGTGCAGCACTCCCTCAGTACTGACCCTCTGACAGTGCAGCACTCCCTCAGTACTGACCCTCTGACAGTGCAGCACTCCCTCAGTACTAACCCTCCGACAGTGCAGCGCTCCCTCAGTACTGACCCTCTGACAGTGCAGCACTCCCTCATTACTGACCCTCTGACAGTGCAGCACTCCCTCAGTACTAACCCTCCGACAGTGCAGCGCTCCCTCAGTACTGACCCTCCGACAGTGCGGCACTCCCTCAGTACTGACCCTCTGACAGTGCAGCACTCCCTCAGTACTGACCCTCTGACAGTGCAGCACTCCCCTCAGTACTGACCCTCTGACAATGCAGCACTCCCTCAGTACTGACCTCTGACAGTGCGGCACTCCCTCAGTACTGACCCTCTGACAGTGCAGCACTCCCTCAGTACTGACCCTCTGACAGTGCGGCACTCCCTCAGTACTGACCCTCTGACAGTGCGGCACTCCCTCAGTACTGACCCTCTGACAGTGCGGCACTCCCTCAGTACTGACCCTCTGACAGTGCAGCACTCCCTCAGTACTGACCCTCTGACAGGGCGGCACTCCCTCAGTACTGACCCTCTGACAGGGCGGCACTCCCTCAGTACTGACCCTCTGACAGTGCAGCACTCCCTCAGTACTGACCCTCTGACAGTGCAGCACTCCCTCAGTACTGACGCTGTGACAGTGCAGCACTCCCTCAGTACTGACCCTCTGACAGTGCGGCACTCCCTCAGTACTGACCCTCTGACAGTGCGGCACTCCCTCAGTACTGACCCTCTGACAGTGTGGCACTCCCTCAGTACTGACCCTCTGACAGTGCAGCACTCCCTCAGTACTGACGCTGTGACAGTGCAGCACTCCCTCAGTACTGACCCTCTGACAGTGCAGCACTCCCTCAGTACTGACCCTCTGACAGTGCAGCACTCCCTCAGTACTGACCCTCTGACAGTGCAGCACTCCCTCAGTACTGACCCTCTGACAGTGCAGCACTCCCTCAGTACTAACCCTCCGACAGTGCAGCACTCCCTCAGTACTGACCCTCTGACAGTGCAGCACTCCCTCAGTACTAACCCTCCGACAGTGCAGCGCTCCCTCAGTACTGACCCTCTGACAGTGCGGCACTCCCTCAGTACTGACCCTCTGACAGTGCAGCACTCCCTCAGTACTGACCCTCTGACAGTGCAGCACTCCCTCAGTACTGACTCTCTGACAGTGCGGCACTCCCTCAGTACTGCTCCTCTGACAGTGCAGCACTCCCTCAGTACTGACCCTCTGACAGTGCGGCACTCCCTCAGTACTGACCCTCTGACAGTGCAGCACTCCCTCAGTACTGACCCTCTGACAGTGCAGCACTCCCTCAGTACCGACCCTCAGACAGTGCGGCGCTCCCTCAGTACTGACCCTCTGACAGTGCGGCACTCCCTCAGTACTGACCCTCTGACAGTGCGGCACTCCCTCAGTACTGACCCTCTGACAGTGCAGCACTCCCTCAGTACTGACCCTCTGACAGTGCGGCACTCCCTCAGTACTGCTCCTCTGACAGTGCAGCACTCCCTCAGTACTGACCCTCTGACAGTGCGGCACTCCCTCAGTACTGACTCTCTGACAGTGCGGCACTCCCTCAGTACTGACGCTGTGACAGTGCAGCACTCCCTCAGTACTGACGCTGTGACAGAGCTGCTCCATGTTCCCAGCCTCTCTCCACACTGGGACTCTGTTCATTTCTTTGTTTGTCTCTCCGGCTGATCAACTGCAGGAGGGCGCCGACTTGAGCTGCGCACGCGCCAATCGGTCCGCCTCGGCGCCTGCGCAGCGCTGGTTGCCCCGGAGACGGTGACGTCACGGCCCCTGCCACGGCGTCCGGGAGACCCCGCGCGGAGCGGTTGCCCCGGTAACCGGGAGGGTGGGGGGAGGGGTGGGACCGGAAAGGAGCGAGCGGCGGCGCTGAGACTGAGAGCGGCCCGAGGTGAGTGTGTGCGGGGCCGGGCCGGGGGGTGCGGGGCCGGGCCGGAGCGCGGCCGGCCCGGGGGGGCGGCAGCCTGCACCCGGCCGGGAAACCAACCCCACCCGAAGCACAGCCGCTCCTCCTGGGCGGGGGGGAGAGAGAGGGCAGAGTAACCGAGAGAGAGAGGGCAGAGTAACGAGGGCAGACGAGAGAGAGAGGGCAGAGTAACCGAGAGAGAGAGGGCAGAGTAACCGAGAGAGAGAGGGCAGAGTAACCGAGAGAGAGAGGGCAGGAGTAACCGAGAGAGAGAGGGCAGAGTAACCGAGAGAGAGAGGGCAGAGTAACAGAGAGAGGCAGAGTAACCGAGAGAGAGGGCAGAGTAACCGAGAGAGAGAGGGGAGGGCAGAGTAACCGAGAGAGAGAGGGCAGAGTAACCGAGAGAGAGAGGGCAGAGTAACCGAGAGAGAGAGGGCAGAGTAACCGAGAGAGAGAGGGCAGAGTAACCGAGAGAGAGAGGGCAGAGTAACCGAGAGAGAGAGGGCAGAGTAACCGAGAGAGAGAGGGCAGAGTAACCGAGAGAGAGAGGGCAGAGTAACCGAGAGAGAGAGGGCAGAGTAACCGAGAGAGAGAGGGCAGAGTAACCGAGAGAGAGAGGGCAGAGTAACCGAGAGAGAGAGGGCAGAGTAACCGAGAGAGAGAGGGCAGAGTAACCGAGAGAGAGAGGGCAGAGTAACAGAGAGAGAGAGGGCAGAGTAACCGAGAGAGAGAGGGCAGAGTAACAGAGAGAGAGAGGGCAGAGTAACAGAGAGAGAGAGGGCAGAGTAACAGAGAGAGAGAGGGCAGAGTAACAGAGAGAGAGAGGGCAGAGTAACCGAGAGAGAGAGGGCAGAGTAACAGAGAGAGAGAGGGCAGAGTAACCGAGAGAGAGAGAGGGCAGAGTAACCGAGAGAGAGCGAGGGCAGAGTAACCGAGAGAGAGAGGGCAGAGTAACAGAGAGAGAGAGGGCAGAGTAACCGAGAGAGAGGGCAGAGTAACCGAGAGAGAGAGAGGGCAGAGTAACCGAGAGAGAGAGGGCAGAGTAACAGAGAGAGAGAGAGAGAGAGGGCAGAGTAACCGAGAGAGAGAGGGCAGAGGTAACCGAGAGAGAGGGCAGAGTAACCGAGAGAGAGAGGGCAGAGTAACCGAGAGAGAGGGCAGAGTAACCGAGAGAGAGGGCAGAGTAACCGAGAGAGAGAGAGGGCAGAGTAACCGAGAGAGAGGGCAGAGTAACCGAGAGAGAGGGCAGAGTAACCGAGAGAGAGGGCAGAGTAACAGAGAGAGAGAGGGCAGAGTAAACCGAGAGAGAGAGGGCAGAGTAACCGAGAGAGAGAGGGCAGAGTAACCGAGAGAGAGGGCAGAGTAACCGAGAGAGAGAGGGCAGAGTAACAGAGAGAGAGAGAGGCAGAGTAACCGAAGAGAGAGAGGGCAGAGTAACCGAGAGAGAGGGCAGAGTAACCGAGAGAGAGGGCAGAGTAACCGAGAGAGAGAGGGGCAGAGTAACCGAGAGAGAGAGGGCAGAGTAACCGAGAGAGAGAGGGCAGAGTAACCGAGAGAGAGAGGGCAGAGTAACCGAGAGAGAGGGCAGAGTAACCGAGAGAGAGGGCAGAGTAACAGAGAGAGAGAGAGGGCAGAGTAACCGAGAGAGAGAGGGCAGAGTAACAGAGAGAGAGAGAGGGCAGAGTAACCGAGAGAGAGAGGGCAGAGTAACAGAGAGAGAGAGGGCAGAGTAACCGAGAGAGAGGGCAGAGTAACCGAGAGAGAGAGAGGGCAGAGTAACCGAGGAGAGAGAGGGCAGAGTAACCGGGAGAGAGAGGGCAGAGTAACCGAGAGAGAGAGGGCAGAGTAACCGAGAGAGAGAGGGCAGAGTAACCGAGAGAGAGAGGGCAGAGTAACCGAGAGAGAGAGGCAGAGTAACCGAGAAATAGAGGGCAGAGTAACAGAGAGAGAGAGAGGGCAGAGTAACCGAGAGAGAGAGGGCAGAGTAACAGAGAGAGAGAGAGGGCAGAGTAACCGAGAGAGAGAGGGCAGAGTAACAGAGAGAGAGAGAGGGCAGAGTAACCGAGAGAGAGAGGGCAGAGTAACCGAGAGAGAGAGGGCAGAGTAACAGAGAGAGAGAGAGGGCAGAGTAACCGAGAGAGAGAGGGCAGAGTAACAGAGAGAGAGAGAGGGCAGAGTAACCGAGAGAGAGAGGGCAGAGTAACAGAGAGAGAGAGAGGGCAGAGTAACCGAGAGAGAGAGGGCAGAGTAACCGAGAGAGAGAGGGCAGAGTAACAGAGAGAGAGAGAGGGCAGAGTAACAGAGAGAGAGAGGGCAGAGTAACCGAGAGAGAGAGGGCAGAGTAACCGAGAGAGAGAGGGCAGAGTAACCGAGAGAGAGAGGGCAGAGTAACCGAGAGAGAGAGGGCAGAGTAACCGAGAGGAGAGAGGGCAGAGTAACCGAGAGAGAGAGGGCAGAGTAACCGAGAGAGAGAGGGCAGAGTAACCGAGAGAGAGAGGGGCAGAGTAACCGAGAGAGAGAGGGCAGAGTAACCGAGAGAGAGAGGGCAGAGTAACCGAGAGAGAGAGGGCAGAGTAACCGAGAGAGAGAGGGCAGAGTAACCGAGAGAGAGAGGGCAGAGTAACCGAGAGAGAGAGGGCAGAGTAACCGAGAGAGAGAGGGCAGAGTAACCGAGAGAGAGAGGGCAGAGTAACCGAGAGAGAGAGGGCAGAGTAACCGAGAGAGAGAGGGCAGAGTAACCGAGAGAGAGAGGGCAGAGTAACCGAGAGAGAGAGGGCAGAGTAACCGAGAGAGAGAGGGCAGAGTAACCGAGAGAGAGAGGGCAGAGTAACCGAGAGAGAGAGGGCAGAGTAACCGAGAGAGAGAGGGCAGAGTAACCGAGAGAGAGAGGGCAGAGTAACCGAGAGAGAGAGGGCAGAGTAACCGAGAGAGAGAGGGCAGAGTAACCGAGAGAGAGAGGGCAGAGTAACAGGGAGAGAGAGAGGGCAGAGTAACAGAGAGAGAGAGGGCAGAGTAACAGAGAGAGAGAGGGCAGAGTAACAGAGAGAGAGAGGGCAGAGTAACAGAGAGAGAGAGGGCAGAGTAACAGAGAGAGAGAGGGCAGAGTAACCGAGAGAGAGAGGGCAGAGTAACCGAGAGAGAGAGGGCAGAGTAACCGAGAGAGAGAGGGCAGAGTAACCGAGAGAGAGAGGGCAGAGTAACCGAGAGAGAGAGGGCAGAGTAACCGAGAGAGAGAGGGCAGAGTAACCGAGAGAGAGAGGGCAGAGTAACCGAGAGAGAGAGGGCAGAGTAACCGAGAGAGAGAGGGCAGAGTAACCGAGAGAGAGAGGGCAGAGTAACCGAGAGAGAGAGGGCAGAGTAACCGAGAGAGAGAGGGCAGAGTAACCGAGAGAGAGAGGGCAGAGTAACCGAGAGAGAGAGGGCAGAGTAACCGAGAGAGAGAGGGCAGAGTAACCGAGAGAGAGAGGGCAGAGTAACCGAGAGAGAGAGGGCAGAGTAACAGGGAGAGAGAGAGGGGCAGAGTAACAGAGAGAGAGAGGGCAGAGTAACAGAGAGAGAGAGGGCAGAGTAACAGAGAGAGAGAGGGCAGAGTAACAGAGAGAGAGAGGGCAGAGTAACAGAGAGAGAGAGGGCAGAGTAACAGAGAGAGAGAGGGCAGAGTAACAGAGAGAGAGAGGGCAGAGTAACAGAGAGAGAGAAGGCAGAGTAACCGAGAGAGAGAGGGCAGAGTAACCGAGAGAGAGAGGGCAGAGTAACCGAGAGAGAGAGGGCAGAGTAACCGAGAGAGAGAGGGCAGAGTAACCGAGAGAGAGAGGGCAGAGTAACCGAGAGAGAGAGGGCAGAGTAACCGAGAGAGAGAGGGCAGAGTAACCGAGAGAGAGAGGGCAGAGTAACCGAGAGAGAGAGGGCAGAGTAACCGAGAGAGAGAGGGCAGAGTAACCGAGAGAGAGAGGGCAGAGTAACCGAGAGAGAGAGAGGGCAGAGTAACAGGGAGAGAGAGAGGGCAGAGTAACAGAGAGAGAGAGGGCAGAGTAACAGAGAGAGAGAGGGCAGAGTAACAGAGAGAGAGAGGGCAGAGTAACAGAGAGAGAGAGGGCAGAGTAACAGAGAGAGAGAGGGCAGAGTAACAGAGAGAGAGAGGGCAGAGTAACAGAGAGAGAGAGGGCAGAGTAACAGAGAGAGAGAGGGCAGAGTAACAGAGAGAGAGAGGGCAGAGTAACAGAGAGAGAGGGCAGAGTAACAGAGAGAGGGCAGAGTAACAGAGAGAGGGCAGAGTAGCAGAGAGAGGGCAGAGTAGCAGAGAGAGGGCAGAGCAGCAGAGAGAGGGCAGAGCAGCAGAGAGAGGGCAGAGCAGCAGAGAGGGGGCAGAGCTGCAGAGAGGGGGCAGAGCTGCAGAGAGGGGGCAGAGCTGCAGAGAGGGGGCACGCAGCAGAGGGGGGGGCACGCAGCAGAGGGGGGGGCACGCAGCAGAGGGGGGGGCACGCAGCAGAGGGGGGGGGCGCGCAGCAGAGGGGGGGGCGCGCAGCAGAGGGGGGGGCGCGCAGCAGAGGGGGGCAGCGCAGCAGAGGGGGGGCAGCGCAGCAGAGGGGGGGCAGCGCAGCAGAGGGGGGGCAGCGTAGCAGAGGGGGGGGCGGCAGAGTAACAGTGTGAAATGAAAATCGCTTATTGTCACAAGTAGGCTTCAATGAAGTTACTGTGAAAAGCCACTAGTCGCCACATTCCGGCGCCTGTTCGGGGAGGCTCTCCTCGGGCAGAGTAACAGAGAGGGCAGAGTAACAGAGAGGGCAGAGTAACAGAGAGGGCAGAGTAACAGAGAGGGCAGAGTAACAGAGAGGGCAGAGTAACAGAGAGGGCAGAGTAACAGAGAGGGCAGAGTAACAGAGAGGGCAGAGTAACAGAGAGGGCAGAGTAACAGAGAGGGCAGAGTAACAGAGAGGGCAGAGTAACAGAGAGGGCAGAGTAACAGAGAGGGCAGAGTAACAGAGAGGGCAGAGTAACAGAGGGGGCAGAGTAACAGAGGGGGCAGAGTAACAGAGGGGGCAGAGTAACAGAGGGGGCAGAGTAACAGAGGGGGCAGAGTAACAGAGGGGGCAGAGTAACAGAGAGGGCAGAGTAACAGAGAGAAGAGAGTAACAGGGGGGGCAGAGTAACAGGGGGGGCAGAGTAACAGGGGGGGCAGAGTAACAGGGGGGGCAGAGTAACAGGGGGGGCAGAGTAACAGGGGGGGCAGAGTAACAGGGGGGGCAGAGTAACAGGGGGGGCAGAGTAACAGGGGGGGCAGAGTAACAGGGGGGGGCAGAGTAACAGGGGGGGGCAGAGTAACAGGGGGGGGCAGAGTAACAGGGGGGGGCAGAGTATCAGGGGGGGCAGAGTATCAGGGGGGGGCAGAGTATCAGGGGGGGGCAGAGTATCAGGGGGGGGCAGAGTATCAGGGGGGGGCAGAGTAACAGGGGGGGCAGAGTAACAGGGGGGGCAGAGTAACAGGGGGGGCACAGTAACAGGGGGGGGCAGAGTAACGGGGGGGCAGAGTAACAGGGGGGGCAGAGTAACAGGGGGGGCAGAGCAGCAGAGGGGGGGCGCGCAGCAGAGGGGGGGGGCGCGCAGCAGAGGGGGGGCAGCGCAGCAGAGGGGGGCAGCGCAGCAGAGGGGGGGCAGCGTAGCAGAGGGGGGGGCGGCAGAGTAACAGTGTGAAATGAAAATCGCTTATTGTCACAAGTAGGCTTCAATGAAGTTACTGTGAAAAGCCACTAGTCGCCACATTCCGGCGCCTGTTCGGGGAGGCTCTCCTCGGGCAGAGTAACAGAGGGCAGAGTAACAGAGAGGGCAGAGTAACAGAGAGGGCAGAGTAACAGAGAGGGCAGAGTAACAGAGAGGGCAGAGTAACAGAGAGGGCAGAGTAACAGAGAGGGCAGAGTAACAGAGAGGGCAGAGTAACAGAGAGAAGAGAGTAACAGAGGGCAGAGTAACAGAGAGGGCAGAGTAACAGAGAGGGCAGAGTAACAGAGAGGGCAGAGTAACAGAGAGGGCAGAGTAACAGAGAGGGCAGAGTAACAGAGAGGGCAGAGTAACAGAGAGGGCAGAGTAACAGAGAGAAGAGAGTAACAGAAAGGGCAGAGTAACAGAGAGGGCAGAGTAACAGAGAGGGCAGAGTAACAGAGAGGGCAGAGTAACAGAGAGGGCAGAGTAACAGAGAGGGCAGAGTAACAGAGGGCAGAGTAACAGAGGGGGCAGAGTAACAGAGGGGGCAGAGTAACAGAGGGGGCAGAGTAACAGAGGGGGCAGAGTAACAGAGGGGGCAGAGTAACAGAGGGGGCAGAGTAACAGAGGGGGCAGAGTAACAGAGGGGGCAGAGTAACAGAGGGGGCAGAGTAACAGAGAGGGCAGAGTAACAGAGAGAAGAGAGTAACAGAAAGGGCAGAGTAACAGAGAGGGCAGAGTAACAGAGAGGGCAGAGTAACAGAGAGGGCAGAGTAACAGAGAGGGCAGAGTAACAGAGAGGGCAGAGTAACAGAGAGGGCAGAGTAACAGAGAGGGCAGAGTAACAGAGGGCAGAGTAACAGAGGGGGCAGAGTAACAGAGGGGGCAGAGTAACAGAGGGGGCAGAGTAACAGAGGGGGCAGAGTAACAGAGGGGGCAGAGTAACAGAGGGGGCAGAGTAACAGAGGGGGCAGAGTAACAGAGGGGGCAGAGTAACAGAGGGGGCAGAGTAACAGGGGGGGCAGAGTAACAGGGGGGGCAGAGTAACAGGGGGGGCAGAGTAACAGGGGGGGCAGAGTAACAGGGGGGGGCAGAGTAACAGGGGGGGCAGAGTAACAGGGGGGGCAGAGTAACAGGGGGGGCAGAGTAACAGGGGGGGCAGAGTAACAGAGGGGGCAGAGTAACAGAGGGGGCAGAGTAACAGAGGGGGCAGAGTAACAGAGGGGGCAGAGTAACAGAGGGGGCAGAGTAACAGAGGGGGCAGAGTAACAGAGGGGGCAGAGTAACAGAGGGGGCAGAGTAACAGAGGGGGCAGAGTAACAGAGAGGGCAGAGTAACAGAGAGGGCAGAGTAACAGAGAGGGCAGAGTAACAGAGAGGGCAGAGTAACAGTGAGAGAGAGGGCAGAGTAACAGTGAGAGAGAGGGCAGAGTAACAGTGAGAGAGAGGGCAGAGTAACAGTGAGAGAGAGGGCAGAGTAACAGTGAGAGAGAGGGCAGAGTAACAGTGAGAGAGAGGGCAGAGTAACAGAGTGAGAGAGAGGGCAGAGTAACAGAGTGAGAGAGAGGGCAGAGTAACAGAGTGAGAGAGAGGGCAGAGTAACAGTGAGAGAGAGGGCAGAGTAACAGAGAGGGCAGAGTAACAGAGTGAGAGAGAGGGCAGAGCAGCAGAGAGGGGGCGGAGCAGCAGAGAGGGGGGCGGAGCAGCAGAGGGGGGGGGCAGCGCAGCAGAGGGGGGGGGCAGCGCAGCAGAGGGGGGGGCAGCGCAGCAGAGGGGGGGGCAGCGCAGCAGAGGGGGGGGCAGCGCAGCAGAGGGGGGGGGCAGCGCAGCAGAGGGGGGGGCAGCGCAGCAGAGGGGGGGGCAGCGTAGCAGAGGGGGGGCAGCGTAGCAGGGGGGGGGCGGCAGAGTAACAGTGAAATGAAAATCGCTTATTGTCACAAGTAGGCTTCAATGAAGTTACTGTGAAAAGCCACTAGTCGCCACATTCCGGCGCCTGTTCGGGGAGGCTCTCCTCGGGCAGAGTAACAGAGAGGGCAGAGTAACAGAGAGGGCAGAGTAACAGAGAGGGCAGAGTAACAGAGGGCAGAGTAACAGCGGGCAGAGTAACAGAGAGGGCAGAGTAACAGAGGGCAGAGTAACAGAGAGGGCAGAGTAACAGAGAGGGCAGAGTAACAGAGAGGGCAGAGTAACAGAGGGGGCAGAGTAACAGAGGGGGCAGAGTAACAGAGGGGGCAGAGTAACAGAGGGGGCAGAGTAACAGAGAGGGCAGAGTAACAGAGAGGGCAGAGTAACAGAGAGGGCAGAGTAACAGAGAGGGCAGAGTAACAGAGAGGGCAGAGTAACAGAGGGAGGGCAGAGTAACAGAGAGAGAGGGCAGAGTAACAGAGAGAGAGGGCAGAGTAACAGTGAGAGAGAGGGCAGAGTAACAGTGAGAGAGAGGGCAGAGTAACAGAGTGAGAGAGAGGGCAGAGTAACAGAGTGAGAGAGAGGGCAGAGTAACAGAGTGAGAGAGAGGGCAGAGTAACAGAGTGAGAGAGAGGGCAGAGTAACAGAGTGAGAGAGAGGGCAGAGTAACAGAGTGAGAGAGAGGGCAGAGTAACAGAGTGAGAGAGAGGGCAGAGTAACAGAGTGAGAGAGAGGGCAGAGTAACAGAGTGAGAGAGAGGGCAGAGTAACAGAGTGAGAGAGAGGGCAGAGTAGCAGAGTGAGAGAGAGGGCAGAGCAGCAGAGAGGGGGCGGAGCAGCAGAGGGGGGTGCGGAGCAGCAGAGGGGGGTGCGGAGCAGCAGAGGGGGGTGCGGAGCAGCAGAGGGGGGGGCGGAGCAGCAGAGGGGGGGGCGGAGCAGCAGAGGGGGGGGCGGAGCAGCAGAGGGGGGGGCGGAGCAGCAGAGGGGGGGGCGGAGCAGCAGAGGGGGGGGGCGGAGCAGCAGAGGGGGGGGCGGAGCAGCAGAGGGGGGGGCGGAGCAGCAGAGGGGGGGGGCGGAGCAGCAGAGGGGGGGGCGGAGCAGCAGGGGGGGGGGCGGAGCAGCAGAGGGGGGGGCGGCGCAGCAGAGGGGGGGGGGGCGCAGCAGAGGGGGGGCAGCGTAGCAGAGGGGGGGGCGGCAGAGTAACAGTGTGAAATGAAAATCGCTTATTGTCACAAGTAGGCTTCAATGAAGTTACTGTGAAAAGCCCCTAGTCGCCACATTCCGGCGCCTGTTCGGGGAGGCTCTCCTCGGGGAGAGGGCGAGCGGAGTAATAGAGAGCGAGGGCTAGCTGAGTAACGCAGAGAGCGGAGGAACAGAGAGAGCGAGAGAAGGGGTAACGCAGAGAGCGGAGTAACACCGAGAGCGAAGTAACAGAGCCTAATGCATGCCCATGCATGAGTTACTAGATCTGTTTCAAGTCAATCCCATTTAATACTGTGGTGGTCCATACAACACGATGGAGGGTATTCCCAAGAACTGTGTAATGGTAATCCTACCGATATTGTCGTAGACTTGCATCTGCGGCAGGCAAGTTGGTGAGGATGAGGTCAAGTATGGTTTTCCATTTTGTTGGTTCTCTCACCAGCTGTCACTGAGCCAGTCTAGCAGCTATGTTCATTAGGACTCGGGCAGCTCAGCCTTTACTGCTGCAAGACCGTTCCGGTTTTAGTGTATGTACTGACCACTCTAAGTGATGTAATGTGAGGTCCCCCAGCCAGAGTATATTCTGCTACTTTGCCACCCTCTCTTCCAAGTGGTGTGGTATGTGGTAATCAGTGGACCTTTCCTTGCCCGTGTTTGACCATGTGTGATGTGACTTCAATGTTGAAGACTCCCAGGACAACTCTCTCCTGACGGTATACCACTGTGCCGTCACCTCTTTGTCTGTCTTGCGGGATGTGGATGGTGGTGTCTGGGACATCATCTATAATGTATGATTCTGTGAGGATGACTGTGTCAGGCTGTTGCTTGACTACTCTGAAACAACTCTCCCAATTCTGACACAAGCCCCCACCCAGCCGTCAGTAAGGAAGACTTTGCAGGGTCGACAGGGCTGAGTTTGCCATTGTCGTTTCCGGTGCCTTGGTCGATGCTGGATGGTCTTGTCTGGTGTCATTCCTTTCAGACTTTTTAGACCATGAGTCATTGCCTGGTGACTCCAGATCCACACCTGATTTCCTCCCTTAAAGGACATTGGTGAACCAGATGGGTCATTTTCAATTCCAGATTTTTTTCATTGAATTCAAATTCCACTATCTGCTGAGATGGGATTCAAACCAGGTCCCCAGAGCATTCTCCTGGGTCCCTGGATTACGGCCCCGTGACAATACCAATAGACCATCATCTCCTCTCCAGTGGGAGATGAGAGTAACTCGGGCAGATCTGAGTAACAGTGGCACATCAGAGTAACAGTGGGAAATCAAGAGTAACGATAAATTCTAGTCACGGGGGTAATCGGGGCAGTAGATGTGTCAGAGTGATTGTGGTATATCAGAGATCCGGGTTACAGAGTAAGAATAGAGTAACAAAGAGGAATCCAAGTCATGGAGGAGTGTGGGAGGAACGGGGCGGGGGTGTGGGAGGAACGGGACGGGGGTGTGGGAGGAACGGGGCGGGGGTGTGGGAGGAACGGGGCGGGGGTGTGGGAGGAACGAGGCGGGGGTGTGGGAGGAACAAGGGGAGTGTGGGAGGGGCGGGGCTGTGAGAGGAACGGGGCGGGGGTGTGGGAGGGGTGGGGTGGGGGGTGGGAGGACTCAGGGCGAGGGGGGGGGGGGCATGGGAGGACCAGGTGGGGGAGGACCGGAGGCGTGTGGGGGAGGGCCGGAAGGGGGTGAGGAGCTGTGAGTGAGCAAGATCAGAGTAACGGGCATCCTAGTTACTGAGGGAAATGGGAGTAACAGATTGGAAGAACAGATTACCCTAGCAGAGTGACCAGAGTAACACAAAGATCGGAGTAATGGCTCTTAGAGTAGTGGAGAGATCAGAGCGACAAAGGGCACATTGGGATAATAGTTGGAGATAGGGGATAATATAATTCAGACTAATAGAGGGAGATTGCAGTAACAGATGAGAGTAACAGAGCGATAAGCCTAACAGCGTTTGGTGCTATAGACAACTAACTGGAGTTGTGGAGCGGTAAGTGGGTCATGCCAGAGAAACAGGGCAGTCACTGGGTTAACTGGAGGAGACAGGAGTAATGCATCAGTAACTGACAGAATCTGCAGTCATTAGTAAATGCTGGAATATGTATTAAAAGAAGTAAAAATTGCATTGAGCATGATGTCTCAAAGTGCTGGGGTGTATGAAAAGATTTGATAATTTGGCAGTAATACAGAGAGAGACTAGAGCAATAATGGAGTAACACTAAGAGAGTGGAGTAACAGTCCAGGAAGATTAGAATAATAGTGCCGCTGCACAGCGGGCTGTGGAGTAATGCAGCTTGGGGATGGTTTGATTTATTGTCACGTGTACTATGTACAGTCCAGACAGATCGTTCCATGCATGAAAAAACATAGGACATACATAAATACATAAATGAGTGACGCATTGCATTCATGTAGGAGTAATCATGCAGGAACAACAGGGAGACAACAGAATTACAATAAAATCTCAGAGAAAATAATCCTATAAGAACATTGGAAAGAGTGACAATGGGGCAGGAATGCATTAAACATAATTGTCTCGGGAGACTACAAGTAAGGGCAGCAATGAGGAGAGTTCAGTTGTGGCACAGAAGTCGAGATTGAGACCAAGGTAATACCACAGTTTTGTTTTATTCATTTACTGGTATGGGCATCACTCAATGCCAGCATTTAATACCAATCCCTAATTACGCTTGTGAAAGGGGTGTTGAGCTGTCGCCTTGAACCGTTGCAGTCAGTGTGGGGGAGGGAAAAGTGTCGGATATCTATCAGGAGTTGTTGGAGGCGGAGGAGACCCCAGTGGAGGAACTGAAGGGCAAGTGGGAGGAGGAGTTAGGTGGGTAGTTAGAGGCGGGTCTGTGGGCGGACGCCCTAAGCAGGGTTAATTCCTCCTCATGTGCGAGGCTCAGTCTAATACAGTTTAATGTGGTACACCGGGCACACATGACGGCGGCGAGGATGAGCAAGTTTTTCAGAGTAGAAGATAGATGTGCGATGTGTGCGGGAAGCCCAGCAAAACATGTCCACATGTTTTGGGGTTGCCCGGAGCTTGGAGGATTCTGGCAGGGGTTTGCCAAGGCAATGTCCAAGGTGCTAGGTACGCGGGTGGTGCCGAGTCCAGAGATAGCGATCTTTGGAGTATCAGAAGACCTGGGAGTTGAGGGAGTGAAAGGGGCCGACGTTTTGGCCTTTGCCTCCCTGGTAGCCCGGAGACGGATCCTTTTAATGTGGAGGGACTCGAAGCCCCCGAGTGTGGGAACTTGGGTCAGTGACATGGCTGGGTTTCTCAAGCTGGAGAAAATAAAGTTTGCCTTGAGGGGGTCAATGCTGGGGTTCTCTCGGCGGTGGCAGCCGTTCGTCGGCTTTCTCGGGGAAAATTTATATGTCAGCAGAAGCAGCAATCTGGAGGGGGGGGCAGGTTCGTGCAATATGGTTAAGGGATGTACAGAATGGGTTAGGTGGGAACTGTCTAGTTTACCATGTTGATGTTTATGTTATTATTATTTTGTTTGTTATTGTTATAAAAATTTTGCAAATGCTTCAATAAAAATATTTATTTAAAAAAATAGATAAATAGGAAGATTGGTGATTTTGACCCAGTGATGGTGAAGGAATGGTGATATCGTTTCAGGTCAGGATAGTGTGTGGATTGGAGGGGAACCTGTGTGAGATGGTGTTTCCATGTACCTACTGCCCTTGTCCTTCCAAGTGGTGAAGACTGCGAGTTTAAAAGGTGCTATCAAAGAAGCCTCAGCAAGTTGCTGCAGTGCATCTTGAATATGGTACACACGGCTGCCACTGTGCACTGGTGGTGGAGGGAGGCACTGATCAAGCGAGGCTGCTTTGTCCTGGACGGGGTCCAGCTTCATGTGTATTGTTGGAGCTGCACTCATCCAGGCATGTGGAGAGTATTCCATCACACTCCTGACTTGTGCCTTGTGGATGGCCTTTGCAGAGTCAGGAGGCGAGTTACTCAGCACACACTATTCAGACTGATGGTGGATGGTCAAGTTATGCATTTGGGAATTGTGCATTTGCAAAGGGAAACTGGAATAACAGCATGGAATATCAAAGGAGACAGGCAAAATAAGGAAGTAACATAGGAAATTGGTGATGGTGCAGCAAAGGAGTGAGACTGGAGCCGCCTGAGATTTGGAAAACAGTACTGAGACTGGAGTATATGGGGTGATTTAATTAATAGCG
This sequence comes from Scyliorhinus torazame, assembly GCF_047496885.1. NCBI lineage: Eukaryota > Metazoa > Chordata > Chondrichthyes > Carcharhiniformes > Scyliorhinidae > Scyliorhinus > Scyliorhinus torazame. The sequence goes on along the minus strand of NC_092714.1, from coordinate 271,801,197 downwards.
CAGTCTGAGAGAGAATGGATTAGGATTGTAGTGCCAAGTTGATGCGACAATACAGTGAGGAAGAAACATGGAAGGAACCAACTTGCATTTATATAGCAACCGCCGGGTGTCTCAATGCTTTACAGCAGTGGCGTATTTTTGAAGTGTAGTCATTGCTCTAATGTAGAAAGTACAAAGCCAGCACAGCCATCTCCCACAAACTGCAATGTACAGATTTTTTTGTTTTAAAAATTTTTTTGCGACATTGATTGAGGTATAATTATTGCCCACGACACTGAGGAGTCCTCTCCTCTTCCTCAAATAGTACCATGCAATCACTTACATGGCCTTGAATTGTGTGCTCAAATTCTGGAGTGGGACTTGAACCCACAAACTTGTCGCTCAGCGTGCTGCCAATGGACCCACAGCTAACACTTGGGAAGGAGTATTAGTCGTGGGGATTAAGAAAAGAGGGGCTATTTGAGGTGAGGCCAGAATAATAGTCTAGTAAAGTGGGGTAAGACTGGTGTATTGCAATGACACAGGATACTGGTGTAATAGCACAGTAGAATGAGGATGAACTAATGACTTGCATCTGTATAACCTCTTTCACGACGGTCACACGTTTCAAAGTGTTTTCCGTACAGAAACGGGCAGGTAAATCATGTCTATTCCAAGTTGTTTCATTCAAATTATTAGTTAGGACATTTTTTTTGCACTACGTTCCCACTTTCATGTTTTAATTTGATTAATTTAAATTATTGCGCACTTTCCTTTTTTCTGTGGTGTTGTGGCTGTCACAGAAACATGGTTAAAGGAAGGACAGGATTGGCAACTGAATGTTGGAGGATATAGATGCTTCAGGAGAGATGGTGGGGGAGTAGCATTACTGGTTAAGGAGAATATTATAACTGTACTGCGGGAGGACACCTCATAGGGTTCATACAATGAGGCAATCTGGGTAGAGCTCAGGAACAGGAAGGGGACAGTCACAATGTTGAGGGTTTATTACAGGCCCCCCCAACTGCCGACGACAGATGGAGGAGCAGAGAGGTAGAACGATTTTGGATAGGTGCAAAAGTAATAGGGATGTTGTGATCGGGGATTTTAACTTCCACTATATTGACTGGGTCTCACTTAGTGCTAGGGGTTTGGATGGGGCAGAGTTTGTAATGTGCATCCAGGAAGGCTTCTTGATGCAATATGTAGATAGTCCAACGAGGGAAGGGGCAGTACTGGACCTGGTATTGGGAAATGAACCTGGACAGGTGGCTGAGGTTTCAGTAGGGGAACAGTTTGGGAGTAGTGACCACAATTCTGTAGTTTTAGGGTACTTTTGGATAAGGATGAGAGTAACCCTCGCGTTAAGGTGCTAAACTGGGGAAAGGCAAATTGCGATAACATTAGACAGGAATTGAAGAATTTGGATTGGGTGCGGCTGTTGGAGGGTAAATCAACATCAGACATGTGGGAGTCTTTCAAGCGACAGTTGATTGGGATTCAGGAAAGTCACGTTCCTGAGAGAATGATGGGTAAGTATGGGAAGTTTATGGAGCTTTGGATAACGAGGGATTTGGTGAACCTCATCAAAAAGAAAAAGTGGGCTTTTGTACGGTCTAGAAGGGTGGGGACAGTCAAAACCCTTGAGGAGTATAAAGAAAGTAGGAAGGTACTTAAGCGGGAAATTAGGAGGGGTCATGAAAAGTCCTTGGCAAGTAAGAATAAGGTGAATCCCAAAGCTTTTCATTCATATGTTAAAAGCAAGAGGGTGGCCAGGGAAAGGATTGGACCACTTAAGGACAGTGGGGGGTATCTATGTGTTGAGCCAGAGGGAATGGGTGAGGTACTAAATGATTACTTTGCATCAGTGTTCACCAAAGAAAAGGACTCTGTGGAAGATGATTCTTGGGTAGGGTGTGTGGATAGTTTGGGTCATGTTGACATCAATAATAATATAATAATAATCGCTTATTGTCACAAGTAGGAGGTATTGTCAAAAGGAGGAGGTATTGAGTGTTTCAAAAGACATTAAGGTAGATATGTCTCCTGGGCACAATGGGATTTACCCCAGAATACTGAGGGAATCAAGGGAGGAAATTGCTGGGGTCTTGACTGACATCTTTGTATCCTCATTGGCTACATGTGAGGTCTCAGAGCACTGGAGAATAGCTAATGTGGTACCGCTGTTTCAGAAAGATAGCAGGAATAATCCAAGAAACTATAGGGCCACTATGGCTCTGAGGAAGAGCAGACTCGAGATGTTGCTGAAAACAGCGGGACTGGTGGTCTGAAGTGCATATGTTTTAATGCAAGAAGCATAACGGGTAAGGCAGATGAACTTAGAACTTGGATTAGTATTTGGAATTATGATGTTGTTGCCATTTCAGAGACCTGGTTGAGGGAAGGGCAGGAGTGGCAGCTAAACATTCCAGGATTTAGATGTTTCAGGCGGGATAGAGGGGAATGTAAAAGGGGTGGAGGAGTTGCGCTACTGGTTAGGGAGAATATCAGCGCTGTACTGCGGGAGGACACCAGAGGGCAGCGAGGCTATATGGGGAGAGATCAGGAATAAGAAGGGTGCAGTCACAATGTTGGGGGTTTACTACAGGCCTCCCAACAGCCAGCGGGAGATGGAGGAGCAGATAGGTAGACAGATTTTGGAAAAGAGTAAAAGCAACAGGGTTGTTGTGATGAGAGACTTTAACTTCCCCAATATTGACTGGGACTCACTTAGTGCTAGGGGCTTGGACGGGAGAGTTTGTAAGGAGCATCCAGGAGGGCTTCTAAAAACAATATGTAGATAGTCCAACTAGGGAAGGGGCTGTACTGGACCTGGTATTGGGGAATGAGCCCGGCCAGGTGGTAGACGTTTCAGTAGGGGAGCATTTCGGTAACAGTGACCACAATTCAGTCAGTTTTAAAGTGCTGGTGGACAAGGATAAGAGTGGTCCTAGGGTGAATGTGCTAAATTGGGGGAAGGCTAATTATAACAATATTAGGTGGGAACTGAAGAGCCTAGATTGGGGGTGGATGTTTGAGGGTAAATCAACATCTGATATGTGGGAGGCTTTCAAATGCCAGTTGAAAGGAATTCAGGACCGGCATGTTCCTGAGGAAGAAGGATAAATATGTCAAATTTCGGGATCCTTGGATAACGAGAGATATTTTATGCCTCGTCAAAAAGAAAAAGGAGGCATTTGTCAGGGCTAGAAGGCTGGGAACAGACGAAGCATGTGTGGAATCTAAGGAAAGTAGGAAGGAACTTAAGCAAGGAGTCAGGAGGGCTAAAAGGGGTCACGAAAAGTCATTGGCAAATAGGGTTAAGGAAAATCCCAAGACACGTCCATAAAAAGCAAGAGGGTAGCCAGGGAAAGGGTTGGCCCACTGAAGGACAGGGGAGGAAATCTATGTGTGGAGCCAGAGGAAATGGGTGATGTACTAAATTAATACTTTGCATCAGTATTCACCAAAGAGAAGGAATTGGTGGATGTTCAGTCTGAAGAAGGGTGTGTAGATAGCCTGGGTCACATTGAGATCCAAAAGACGAGGTGTTGGGTGTCTGGAAAAATATTACGGTGGATAAGTCCCCAGGGCCTGAGGGGATATACCACAGAATACTGAAGGAGGCAAGAGAGGAAGTTGCGGAGGCCTTGACAGACCTCTTTGGCTCCTCACTGTCTTCAGGTGATGTCCCGGAGGACTGGAGAGTAGCCAATGTTGTTCCTTTGTTTAAGAAGGGTAGCAAGGATAATCCAGGGAACTGCAGGCCGGTGAGCCTTACTTCAGTGGTAGGGAAATTACTGGAGAGAATTCTTCTAGACAGGATCTACTCCCATTTGGAAGCAAATGGACGTATTAGCGAGAGGCAGCATGGTTTTGTGAAGGGGAAGTCGTGTCTCACTAACTTGATAAGAGTTTTTCGAGGAGGTCACAAAGATGATTGATGCAGGTAGGGCAGTGGATGTTGTCTATGTGGACTTCAGTAAGGCCTTTGACAAGGTGCCTCATGGCAGACTGGTCCAAAAGGTGAAGTCACGGGATCAGAGGTGAGCTGGCAAGATGGATACAGAACTGGCTAGGTCATAGAAGGCAGATACTAGCAATGGAAGGATGCTTTTCTGATTGGTGGGCTGTGACTTGTGGTGTTCCGCAGGGATCAGTGCTGGGACCCTTGTTGTTCGTAGTATATATAAATGATTTGGAGGAAAATGTAACTGGCCTGATTAGTAAGTTTGCGGACAACACAAGGTTGGTGGAATTGTGGATAGCGATGAGGACTGTCAGAGGATACAGCAGGATTTAGATTGTTTGGAGACTTGTGCGGAGTGATGGCAGATGGAGTTTAATCTGGACAAATGTGAGGTAATGCATTTTGGAAGGTCTAATACAGGTAGGGAATATACAGTGAATGGTAGAACCCTCAAGAGTATTGACAGTGAGAGCGATCTTGGTGTACAGATCCACAGGTCACTGAAAGGGACAACACAGGTGGAGAAAGTTAGTCAAGAAGGCATACGGCATGCTTGCCTTCATTGGCCGGGGCATTGAGTACAAATATTGGCAGGTCATGTTGCAGCTGTATAGAACGTTAGTTAGGCCACACTTTGGGTATAGTGTTTAATTCTGGTCGCCACACTACCAGAAGGTAGTTTGTTCTCACTGGAACGAAGGAGGTTGAGGGGCGACCTGATAGAGGTCTACAAGATTATGAGAGGCATAGACAGAGTGGATAGTCAGAGACTTTTTCCCAGGATAAAGGGGTCAATTGCTAGGGGGCATAGGATCAAGGTGCGAGGGGCAAAGTTTAGAGGAGATGTACGAGGTAAGTTTGTTACACAGAGGGTAGTGGGTGCCTGGAACTCGCTGCCGGAGGAGATGGTGGAAGCAGGGACGACTGTGACGTTTAAGGGGCATCTTGACAAGTACATGAATAGGATGGGAATAGAGGGATACTACCCCGGCAGTGCAGAAGATTTTAGTTTAGACCGGCAGCATGGTCGGTGCAGGCTTGGAGGGCCGAAGGGCCTATTCCTGTTCCGGTGCTGTACTTTTCTTTGTTCTTTGTTCTATAGGCTGGTGATCCTCGTGTCCATAGGAGGTAAATTATTGGAGAGAATTCTCAGGGACAGGATATATACTGATTTGGAAACAAATGGACTCATTAGCGATAGACAGCAATGTTTTTGTTAAGGGGAGGTCGTGCCTCACTAACTTGATCGAGTTTTTTGAGGAGGTGAATAAGATGATTGATATGGGGAGGGCGGTGGATGCTGTTTACATGGACTTCAGTAAAGCCTTTGACAAGGTGCCTCATGGCAGACTGGTACAAAAGGTGAAGTTACGGGATCAGAGGTGAGGTGGCAAGATGGATACAGAACTGGCTCGGTCGCAGAGGGTAGCAGTAGAAGGGTGTTTTTCTGAATGGAAGGTTGTGACTAGTGGTGTTCCACAGGGATAGGTGCTGGGCCTCTGTTGTTTGTAGTATACGTAAACGATTTGGAGGAAAATGTAGCTGGTCTGATTAGTAAGTTCGCGGATGACACCAAGGTTGGTGAAGTGGCAGATAGTGTTGAGGATTGTCAGAGGATACAGCAGGGCATAGATAGGTTGGAGACTTGGGCAGAGAAATGGCAAATGGAGTTTAATCTTGACAAATGTGAGGTAATGCATTTTAGTAGGTCTAACAAAGAGGGAAAATATACAGTAAATGGCAAAACTCTTAGGAATGTAGAAAGGTAGAGAGATCTGGACGTACAGGAACACAGATCTTTGTAAGTGGCAACACAAGTGGACAAGGTAGTCAAGAAAGCATACGGAATGCTTGCCTTCATTGGATGGGGCATCGAGTATAAAAACTGGCATGTCATGCTACAGATGTATAAAACCTTGGTAATGCTGTACTTGGAATATTGCGCACAATTCTGGTCGCCACACTACCAGAGGATGTGGAGGCTTTGGAGAGGGTGCAGAGGGGGTTACCTGGATGCTGCCTGGTCTGGAGGGTGTTAGCTATGCGGAGAGGCTGAATAGACTCGACTCTTTTCAATAGAACAACGAGATTGAGCGGTGACCTGATAGAGGTCTACAAGGTATCGAGCTTCCTCTTATATGCATCGATGTCTCAACCGCTCCATGTGACTGCGAGCTCCACATTTTTGCCACTCGTGTAAAGAGGTTCATCTTAAATTCTCTGGTTTATCTGTTAATTACTATTTTACATTTGTTCTCCATTGTCAACTCACCCACAAGTGAAAACAGTTTAATCACATCCACCCCATCAAACCCATTCATAATTCTCCTCTCAAGTTCTTGATCAGGTGTTTCTGTTAGGCGTATCCCCTCAATTCTGTGACGATTCGTGTAACTCTTTGCACTTCCTCCAGTGCTTTAGGATCGAGCGACTAGTGCAACAGTGTAAACCCGCCTCGAACCACCTAAAGAGTTATTCAGGCAGATTGCCCAAAACGTTTTGTCAAAGAGGTGGGTGTTAAGGAGCATCTTAAAGGAGGAAAGTGAGTCACGAAGGCAGAGGTTTAGGGAGGGAATACCGGAGCTTAGGACCCAGACAGTGGAAGGCGCTGCCTCTGGTGGTGGAATGGTTAACATTTGGGATGTTCAACAGGCTAGACAGAGGAGCACTGATATCTCCCCGCTGTGGGGCGGGGAGAGTTTACAGAGATAGGGAGGGGCAAAGCAATGGGGGGATTTAAAAACAGCAATGAGACTTCTAAAATTCAGGCATTGTGTAACCAGGAACAGTCTGTTTGTTTAGTTGATGTAGGTGGGCATGCGTCCAGCTCCCCTGATTGCACTAGTCCGAGCAGAGGCCTTACACTTGAATCTAGAACATTTTTAATTGCCCAAAGAAGAAAGGCTTTGGGTGCTTTTAGTTCTGGGCTGCTCGTTTTGCAATTCTAAACCGAACAGATATAAGAGCTTGTTTGGTCCTGGTGGGAGGAGTACTGGTTAAACCAGTTTAACCAAACAAGTTGCATCATGAGCCAAGTGCTTTTGGGTTTCTGCTAGTGGGAGTAGCAGCTCCAGTTTCAATTCGCCCAATGAACAGATTGCTGGTCGAGAGAGCTGAGGCTTTACCTGCATAGACGTCGTCGTAAGTTAAATGGGTAGGTGGGAGCTTCGTTGGTGAGTCTAAGTGGCTTGGTAATGCGGCATTAGTGACCTTCATGTGATATTTGGAGGTAGAGCGTTGGATCTTTAACTTCTGAAAGCTCTTAAACATCAGAAAGTTTATGTTCTTATTCCCCTTTCTAAGTTTCTAGTATGTGTAGAGAATATAACTGTAAACAATTACTGAGTGGCGTTACGATCTGGTAAATCGGTTGAATTTGAATTGAGTGGTGCTGTTAACTATTTGGGGTTTTGTAATCAGACTTTAGCTTTTGAATTTTTCACTGTCTTCTATTGAGCAACTTCCTCCTTAGTATCTCAGGTGCTAGCTATTCATAAACTTGAGCTCATCCAAAATTCTGCAATTCATATTCTAATTTTCTGCCAGCCCGTCTCACCAATTACCTTTATGCTTACTGAAGAACATTGGCTGCATCTCAATTTTAAAATTCTTGTTCATGTTTTCACATCCGTCCACGGCCTTGGCCCCACCCTGCATCCCTGTAACCACCTCCAACTTTGCAACCCTCCGGAACTCTGTTCCTCCAGTTCTGGTTTCTGGTGCATACCTGATTTTCCCACCACTTTATCATTTGTGAAAATGCCTTCAGCTACCTTGCTGCTAAACTCTGGAATTTCCTCCCAAAACCCCCCCTCCTGTATTTCTGCAGCCACCTGTCCCCTAAATTGATCCATAGGATTTTGGGCACCCCTACAGTGCAGAAGGAGGCCATTTTGGCCCTTTGGGTCTGCACCGACCCTTCAAAAGAGCACTCCACCCAGGACCACTCCCCCGCTCTACCCCTGTAACCCCACCTAACCTGCGCTTCTTTGGACTGATGGTTTATGCCATGTGTATAACTCTTAGTGTTGAGCACAACTGGAGTGTCCTCTCCAAGACACAAGCTTGGGCAAAATCTAGAGACCTTGGGCTTCCCAAACCTCCCTCTTGACCTGCCCAGCGGAGTCAAAAGGGATGCAGAGCGCTCTGGCCGGATTGGCTTTGTTGCAGGAATTGACATATTTAGATATAACAAAGAACAAAGAAATGTACAGCACAGGAACAGGCCCTTTGGCCCTCCAAGCCCGTGCCGACCATGCTGCCCGACTAAACTACAACCTTCTACACTTCCTGGGTCCGTATCCCTCTATTCCCATCCTATTCATGTATTTGTCAAGATACCCCTTAAATGTCACTATCGTCCCTGCTTCCACCGCCTCCCCCAGTACCGAGTTCCAGGCACCCACTACCCTCTGTGTATAAAAAAAAAAACTTACCTCGTACATCTACTCTAAACCTTGCCCCTCTCACCTTAAACCTATGCCCCCCTAGTAATTGACCCCTCTACCCCGGGGAAAAGCCTCTGACTATCCACTCTGTCTATGCCCCTCATAATTTTGTAGACCTCTATCAGGTCGCCCCTCAACCTCCTTCGTTCCAGTGAGAACAAACCGAGTTTATTCAACCGCTCCTCATAGCTAATGCCCTCCATACCAGGCAACATTCTGGTAAATCTCTTCTGCACCCTCTCTAAAGCCTCCACATCCTTCTGGTAGTGTGGCGACCAGAATTGAACACTATACTCCAAACTAAGGCTCTATACAGCTGCAACATGACTTGCCAATTTTTATACTCAGTGCCCCGGCCAATGAAGGCAAGCATGCCGTATGCCTTCTTGACTACCTTCTCCACCTGTGTTGCCCCTTTCAGTGACCTGTGGACCTGTACTCCTAGATCTCTCTGACTTTCAATACTCTTGAGGGTTCTACCATTCACTGTATATTCCCTACCTGCATTAGACCTTCCAAAATGCATTACCTCACATTTGTCCGGATTAAACTCCATCTGCCATCTCTCCGCCCAAGTCTCCAAACAATCTAAATCCTGCTGTAACCTCTGACAGTCCTCTTCGCTATCCGCAATTCCACCAACCTTTGTGTCGTCTGCAAACTTACTAATCAGACCAGTTACATTTTCCTCCAAATCATTTATATATACTACAAACAGCAAAGGTCCCAGCACTGATCCCTGTGGAACACCACTGGTCACAGCCCTCCAATTAGAAAAGCATCCTTCCATTGCTACTCTCTGCCTTCTATGACCTAGCCAGTTCTGTATCCACCTTGCCAGCTCACCCCTGATCCCGTGTGACTTCACCTTTTGTACTAGTCTACCATGAGGGACCTTGTCAAAGGCCTTACTGAAGTCCATATAGACAACAGCCACTGCCCTACCTGCATCAATCATCTTTGTGACCTCCTCGAAAAACTCTTATCAAGTTAGTGAGACACGACTTCCCCTTCACAAAACCATGCTGCCTCTCACTAATACGTCCATTTGCTTCCAAATGGGAGTAGATCCTGTCTCTTTATCATAGAACTTACAGTGCAGAAGGAGGCCATTCGGCCCATCGAGTCTGCACCGGCTCTTGGAGAGAGCACCCAACCCAAGGTCAACACCGCCACCCTATCCCCATAACCCAGTAACCCCACCCAACACTAAGGGCAGTTTTGGACACTATGGGCAATTTATCATGGCCAATCCACCTAACCTGCACATCTTTGGGCTGTGGGAGGAAACCGGAGCACCCGGAGGAAACCCACGCACACACGGAGAGGATGCGCAGACTCCGCACAGACAGTGACCCAAGCCGGAATCGAACCTGGGACCCTGGAGCTGTGAAGCAATTGTGCTATCCACAATGCTACCGTGCTGCCCTGCTCTCGAAGAATTCTCTCCAGTAATTTCCCTACCACTGAAGTAAGGCTCACTGGCCTGTAGTTCCCTGGATTATCCTTGCTACCCTTCTTAAACAGAGGAACAACATTGGCTATTCTCCAGTCCTCCGGGACATCACCTGAAGACAGTGAGGATCCAAAGATTTCTGTCAAGGCCTCAGCAATTTCCTCTCCAGCCTCCTTCAGTATTCTGGGGTAGATCCCATCAGGCCCTGGGGACTTATCTACCTTAATATTTTTTAAGACACCCAACACCTCGTCTTTTTGGATCTCAATGTGACCCAGGCTATCTACACACCCTTCTCCAGACTCAACATCTACCAATTCCTTCTCTTTGGTGGCCATGATGTGGAGATGCCGGCGTTGGACTGGGGTGAGCACAGTACGAAGTCTTACGACACCAGGTTAAAGTCCAACAGGTTTGTTTCGATGTCACTAGCTTTCGGAGCGCTGCTCCTTCCTCAGGTGAATGAAGAGGTCTGTTCCAGAAACACATATATAGACAAATTCAAAGATGCCAAACAATGCTAGGAATGCGAGCATTAGCAGGTGATTAAATCTTTACAGATCCAGAGATGGGGTAACCCCAGGTTAAAGAGGTGTGAATTGTCTCAAGCCAGGACAGTTGGTAGGATTTCGCAGGCCAGATGGTGGGGGATGAATGTAATGTGACATGAATCCCAGGTCCCGGTTGAGGCCGCACTCATGTGTGCGGAACTTGGCTATAAGTTTCTGCTCGGCGATTCTGCGTTGTCGCGGGTCCTGAAGGCCTCCTTGGAGAACGCTTACCCGGAGATCAGAGGCTGAATGCCCCGTCAAGCAGTCAAGGGCATTCAGCCTCTGATCTCCGGGTAAGCGTTCTCCAAGGCGGCCTTCAGGACCCGCGACAACGCAGAATCGCCGAGCAGAAACTTATAGCCAAGTTCCGCACACATGAGTGCGGCCTCAACCGGGACCTGGGATTCATGTCACATTACATTCATCCCCCACCATCTGGCCTGCGAAATCCTACCAACTGTCCTGGCTTGATGCAATTCACACCTCATTAACCTGGGGTTACCCCATCTCTGGATCTGTAAAGATTTAATCACCTGCTAATGCTCGCATTCCAAGCATTGTTTGGCATCTTTGAATTTGTCTATATATGTGTTTCTGGAACATACCTCTTCATTCACCTGAGGAAGGAGCCGCGCTCCGAAAGCTAGTGACATCGAAACAAACCTGTTGGACTTTAACCTGGTGTTGTAAGACTTCGTACTGTTCTCTTTGGTGAATGCTGATGCAAAGTATTCATTTAGTACCTCGCCCATTTCCTCTGGCTCCACACATATATTCCCTTGCCTATCCTTCAGTGGGCCAACCCTTTCCCTGGCTACCCTCTTGCTTTTTGTGTACGTGTAAAAAGCCTTGGGATTTTCCTTAACCCTATTTGCCAATGACTTTTCGTGACTCCTTCTAGCCCTCCTGAGTCCTTGCTTAAGTTCCTTCCTACTTTCCTTATATTCCACACAGGCTTCGTCTGTTCCCAGCCTTTTAGCCCTGACAAATGCCTCCTTTTTCTTTTTGACGAGGCCTACAATATCTCTCGTTATCCAAGGTTCCCGAAAATTGCCGTATTTATCTTTCTTCCTCACAGGAACATGCCGGTCCTGAATTCCTTTCAACTGACACTTGAAAGCCTCCCACATGTCAGCTGTTGATTTGCCCTCAAACATCCGCCCCCAATCTATGTTCTTCAGTTCCCGCCTAATATTGTTATAATTAGCCTTCCCCCAATTTAGCACATTCATCCTAGGACCACTCTTATCCTTGTCCACCAGCACTTTAAAACTGACTGAATTGTGGTCACTGTTCCTGAAATGCTCCCCTACTGAAACGTCTACCACCTGGCCGGGCTCATTCCCCAATACCAGGTCCAGTACCGCCCCTTCCCTAGTTGGACTGTCTACATATTGTTTTAAGAAGCCCTCCTGGATGCTCCTTACAAACTCCGCCCCGTCTAAGCCCCTGGCACTATGTGAATCCCAGTCAATATTGGGGAAGTTGAAGTCTGCCATCACCACAACCCTGTTGTTTTTACTCTTTTCCAAAATCTGTCTACCTATCTGCTCCTCTATCTCCTGCTGGCTGTTGGGAGGCCTGTAGTAAACCCCCAACATTGTGACTGCACCCTTCTTATTCCTGATCTCTACCCATATAGCCTCACTGCCCTTTGAGGTGTCCTCCCGTAGTACAGCTGTGATATTCTCCAAAACCAGTAGCGCAACTCCGCCACCCCTTTTACATCCCCCTCTATCCCGCCTGAAACATCTAAATCCTGGAACATTTAGCTGCCAATCCTGCCCTTCCCTCAACCAGGTCTCTGTAATGGCAACAACTTCATAGTTCCAAGTACTAATCCAAGCTCTACGTTCATCTGCCTTACCTGTAATACTTCTTGCATTAAAACATATGCACTTCAGGCCACCAGACCCGCTGTGTTCAGCAACTTCTCCCTGTCTGCTCTGCCTCAGAGCCCCACTGTCCCTATTCCCTACTTCTCCCTCAATGCTCTCACCTTCTGACCTATTGTTCCCGTGCCTACCCCCCTGCCATACTAGTTTAAACCCTCCCGTGTGACACTAGCAAACTAGCCAGGATATTTATGCCTCTCCAGTTTAGATGCAACCCGTCCTTATATAGGTCACACCTGCCCCGGAAGAGCTCCCAGTGGTCCAAATAACGGAAACCCTCCCTCCTACACCAGCTGTTTAGCCACGTGTTTAGCTGCTCTATCTTCCTATTTCTAGCCTCACTGGCACGTGGCACAGGGAGTAATCCCGAGATTACTATTCAGCCCATATCATATCAGCCCGCCTTTGGCCTCCACTCCAAATTTTTTGTCGGGGTTTACTCCCTTTGCTCTCCCAAGGTCTCCACAAGGAAGTGGGGCTATTTGCCCACAGCTGGGAGTTTGCCTAATGAGTGCTGGGGATGTCCATATTCCGGTGGGCCTGCACATGGCATGCCTAGGGACAAAATCTCTCTAAGTTCCTCTGAAGTTTTTGCTGTAGCTCTCTGCCCTCCTTTTGTAAGACATGTACTAAACCCTGCTTCTATGACAAAGTGTTTTAGTTACCATATCCGTTCACTTCTGGTGACGCTGTCAGGGTGCTCGCCAGTGAAACAAGACCCCCCTCCTGCAATTTATTCAAGTTGCCAGGACAGTGGGTTAAGTGAACCCATCTCAAAAGAACATTCACCAGGAAGACTAACTTGCCTGTTGCAAGCCACCATTAAAATGTCATAAATTTGAAGGTGCATGTTTTTCATTTGCTGCTGACTTAATTGCAAAAGTACAATTTAATCTTGCGACAATGTCTTTTATTGAGTATACATGACATGCAAATTTATTAAAAATAGGTGTCTACCTCTTCCTGCAGCACGGTAGTCTTGTGGATAGCACAATTGCTTCACAGCTCCAGGGTCCCTGGTTCGATTCCGGCTTGGGGCACTCTGTGCGGAGTCTGCACATCCTCCCCGTGTGTGCGTGGGTTTCCTCCCACAGTCCAAAGATGTGCAGGTTAGGTGGATTGGCCATGATAAATTGCCCTGTGTCCAAAATTGCCCTTAGTGTTGGGTGGGGTTACTGGGTTATGGGGATAGGGTGGCGGTGTTGACCTTGGGTAGGGTGCTCTTTCCAAGAGCCGGTGCAGACTCGATGGGCCGAATGGCCTCCTCCTACACTGTAGATTCTATGATCAAGAACCACAATCTGTCTTTAATCTGCCACCAACTTTTACCCCATCATCAGGAATCTGACATTACAGGGTGGCGCAGTGGTTAGCGCTGCTGGCTCACAGCGCCAAGGACCCGGGTTCAATCCCGGCCCCGGATCACTATCCATGTGGAACTTCCACATTCCCCCCTTGTCTGCATGGGTCTCAACCCCACAACCCAAAGATGTGCAGGTTAGGTGGATTAGCCACGCTAAATTGCCCCTTAATTGGAAAAAAGGAATTGGGTTCCCTCAATTTATATTAAATAAAAGGGAAACTGACTTTTCACTTGCACTGCTAAGTACCCTACCTGCCTTGTTTCCTCATATCATTAGATTCTGCCCCAGGGCTACCAATAGGACTTTAAACTAAATAGACAGAATTCATACAAGGTGAAATTTCGAAGCTAAAGAGAAAGGGCAAAACAATAGCACGGGGCAGTAATATAGGTAATGATAACCCAGACTGTGATGGGAAGGGGCAGAGAATGCAATCATAAAAGTGCACAACCAAAGAGGATCAGGTGGGCGACACAGTAGCACAGTGGTTAGCATTGTTGCTTCACAGCTCCAGGGTCCCAGGTTCGATTCCCGGCTTGGGTCACTGTGCAGAGTCTGCACGTTCTCTCCGTGTCTGCGTAGGTTTCCCCCGGGTGCTCTGCTTTCCACCCACAGTCCAAAGATGTGCAGGTTAGGTGAACTGGCCAGGTTAAATTGCCCTTGGTGTCCAAAAAGGTTAAGTGGGGTTACTGGGTTATGGGGATAGGTTGGAGATGTGGACTTGAGTAGGGTGCTCGTTCCAAGAGCCAGCGCAGACTCAATGGGCCGAATGGCCTCCTTCTGCACTAAATTCTATGATCCTATGAAAGGAATACTGGGAAAAAGTCACCCCGAATTTTTAACCAGATAGAGGAATTGATAACACAAAGGAAATAATTGCTCAGTTAATAAAAGAATGAGATCAGTAGTAGTGAGAGTGATCTTCGCTCAGAAAGCCAAGATGCAGAATCAGTTTGGTTGTGATAAGTAGCAAAGGAACTTCCACATAACAATTGACTGGGAGTAGTTTTGTAGGACAGATTAATCATGAATTTTGGGGACTTGTAAGAACGGTGCCACAATAATCATGGCCGACTTTAGGTTGGACAAATCAAACTGCGACAAGTTCATAGTGTATTTGAGACAGTTTCTTAGAAGAATATGCTGTGGAACCAACCAGGGAACAGGCTATTTTAAATCTTATGATATGTAATGAGAGCGGATTGATTAATGATCTCGTAATAAAGGTTCCCCCGAGGAAGAGTGACCATAACATGATAGAATTTCACATTCAGTTCAAGAGTGAGAACTTTGGGTCTGAAACCAGTGTCTTAAACTTAAGTAAAGGCAATTACAAAAGTATGAAGGCAGGGTTAGCTAAAGTGAACTGGCAAGACAGATTGAAAGGTAAGGCACTAGATAAACGGTGACAGGCATTTAAGGAGATATTTTATCATTTTCATATATGAATATAAAGTTATATTCCATCAAGAACAAAGGACAATACAAAAAAATGTACCATCTGTGCCTAAACAAGGAAGTTATAGATGGTATCAAATTGTAAGAAAATTATATCAAATAATGTTGCAAAGTACAGCGGTAGGCCAGAAGATTGGGTTAAAAAATTGGAAACTAGTAAAGGATGTTAAAAACATAATGAGGGAGAAAATAGTTTGACAGTAAACTAACAAAATGCAAGAACCGGCAATAAGAGCTACAAGTATGTGCTATCCACAATGCTTATGTGAGTGTTGGCCCCTTAGAACAAAGAACAAAGAAATGTACAGCACAGGAACAGGCCCTTCGGCCCTCCAAGCCCGTGCCGACCATGCTGCCCGACTAAACTACAATCTTCTACACTTCCTGGGTCCGTATCCTTCTATTCCCATCCTATTCATATATTTGTCAAGATGCCCCTTAAATGTCCCTATCGTTCCTGCTTCCACTACCTCCTCCGGTAGCGAGTTCCAGGCACCCACTACCCTCTGCGTAAAAAAACTTGCCTCGTACATCTACTCTAAACCTTGCCCCTCTCACCTTAAACCTATGCCCCCTAGTAATTGACCCCTCTACCCTGGGGAAAAGCCTCTGACTATCCACTCTGTCTATGCCCCTCATAATTTTGTATACCTCTATCAGGTCGCCCCTCAACCTCCTTCGTTCCAGTGAGAACAAACCGAGTTTATTCAATCGCTCCTCATAGCTAATGCCCTCCATACCAGGCAACATTCTGGTAAATCTCTTCTGCACCCTCTCTAAAGCTTCCACATCCTTCTGGTAGTGTGGCGACCAGAATTGAACACTATACTCCAAGTGTGGCCTAACTAAGGTTCTATACAGCTGCAACATGACTTGCCAATTCTTATACTCAATGCCCCGGCCAATGAAGGCAAGCATGCCGTATGCCTTCTTGACTACCTTCTCCACCTGTGTTGCCCCTTTCAATGACCTGTGGACCTGTACTCCTAGATCTCTTTGACTTTCAATACTCTTGAGGGTTCTACCATTCACTGTATATTCCCTACCTGCATTAGACCTTCCAAAATGCATTACCTCACATTTGTCCGGATTAAACTCCATCTGCCATCTCTCCGCCCAAGTCTCCAGACAATCTAAATCCTGCTGTATCCTCAGACAGTCCTCATCGCTATCTGCAATTCCCTAGTCTTATCCTTGGAGGATAAGACTAGGGAATTAATAATGGGAAGTAAGGAAATGGAAGAGACTTTGGACAAATATTTTGCATCTGTTTTCATGGGAAAAGACAGTAAAAGCATCCCAATAATAATGGAAAAGCAGGGAACAAAAGGAAGGGAGGAACTTAATTTTAATTAGCAAAGTTAGTACGAGACAAATTTATTGGACTGAAGGCTGACAAGACTCCTGGACCATGCAACCTGTATCTGAGGGCCTTCAAACATGTGTTGTTTCTAACTAGCAAGAAAGGCGGGCGAGAGAAATCAGGAAACTATAGCACGGTTTCTATATGTCCAGTATCTGTCACTGAGATAATGCTGGAAACCATTATTAAAGAAATAATAGCAGGACATTTAAGCATAATACAATCAGACAGAGTCAGCATGGTTTGAAGAAAAGGAACTCGTGTCTGACAAATTTAGAGTTCTTTCAGGGTGTAACAGGTGGGTGGGGGGGGGGGGTGGAATTTAAAACCTATACATGTACGAACGAAGATCAGAAATTGGAGCAGTAAACCGTATGGCCCATTTAGCCTGCTCCACCTTTCCATACTATCATGACTTCTTTAGCTTAGTTCCACTTTCTCATCCGCTCCCTGTATCCCTCATTTCCCCTGGGGAATGTAGTGTATTTGATCAGGTGCCACGCATAAGGTTACTGCACAACATCAGAGCTCATGGTGCTGGGGCTGATATATCGGCATGGATAGAGGATTGGCTAACTAGCCCAAAACAGAATAGGGATAAACAGGCCATTTTGAGGTTGGAGATTAACTAGTGGAGTGCCGCAGGGAGCAGTGCTGGGGAAAATATTGGCAGATGGAGTACAATGTGGGGAATGTGAGGCAGAATAGCAAAACAATGATTTAAATGGTGAGAGACTATGGAATGCTGCAGCACAGAGAGATGTACAGGGTGTTCTTGTGTGTGAAACATGAGTTTGCATGCGGTACAGCAAGTGATTAGGAAGGCAAATGGGAAGTTGGCCTTGGGTGGAGTATAAAAGGAAGCCTTGCTGCATCTGTACAGGGCATTCATACACCCAAACATTTTTGTATACATCTTATTTAAGGAGGGATATACTTGCATTGGAGTGAGTTCAGAGAAGGTTCACAGGGTTGATTCCTGGGGTGAACGGGTTGGCTTATGAGGAAAGCTTGAGCAGGTTGGGCCTGTAAGTCCCGAAAGACGTGCTTTTTGGGCGAATTGGACATTCTGAATTCTCCCTGTGTACCCGAACAGGCGCCCGAGTGTAGCGACTAGAGGATTCTCACAGTAACTTCAATGCAGTGTTAATGTAAGCCTACTTGTGTCACTAATAAAGATTATTATAGTCATTTGAGTGGGAAATAACCTCACTCTGAGAGGGCTTGACAGGGTCTTTCTCTCTTGAGGAATTGAACTGTTTCAGAACATGGGCTCACCCATTTAAGAGGCGAGGAGGGATTTCCTCTACCAGAGGGTCAGTAATCTTCGGAATTCTTTACCACAGAGCTGTGGAGTTGTGTTATTGAATAGATTCAAGGCTGAGGTATAGATTTTTGAACAATTGGGGTGGGGCGGGGGTAGGGGCAGACGAAGAAGTGGATTTGAGGCCAAGATCAGATCAGCCATGATCTTATTGAATGACGGAGTGGACACAAAGGGCCTACTCTTGCTCCTAAGTCTTCCAATCTTATGAGCTCGGCTGAGCACCTGCCAAACCAGTCAAAATACTCTCTGCAGCTGTGAGACTCCATTGGGAATGTACAGTGTTATTGCACTGCCTTCTAGTCTAGGGGGTGGTGTCTGGACACTACAGGGTGACTCCTGGTTTTGTTTACTTTTACAAACTTTGTTTTTGTGACTTTGTGCTCGACAGAGGGGAATTGGATCAATCTTTGAAATGGGAAAAAAATGGGGATTAAATAGCTCTTTCAAAGGGCTGACACAAGCACGATGGGCTGAATGGCCTTTTTATGATTCTACGAAGAGGGACTTGTGCCGGCGATTTGGATGAAGGGATCAAAAGTATATTTCCATGTTTGCTGGTGACACCAAACCTGGTGAGAATATTAGTGGTGAGGAGGAAGCAAAGAGGCTCAAGGTGATGTAGACAGGTTGAGTGAGTGGGCAAGTGCATGGCAGGTGCAGTATGATGTGGGTAAATGTGAAGTTGTCCAGGGAACAGAATGGCAGAGTAGCATCTAAATGGTGATAGATGGGGAAATGTTGAGGTAGAAAGTAACCTGGGACCTTACATTAACAGTTAGGTATGTAAATGGAGCGGGCAACACGGTGGCGCAGTGGTTAGCACTGCTGCCTCACAGCGCCGAGGTCCCAGGTTCGACTCCCGGCTCTGGGTCACTGTCCGTGTGGAGTTTGCACATTCTCCCCGTGTTTGCGGAGTTTCACCCCCACAACCCAAAGATGTGCAGGTTAGGTGGATTGGCCACGCTAAAATCCCCCTTAATTGGAAAAAGTTAATTGGGTACTTTTTTAAAAAAGGAATGTAAATGGCGTGTTAGCCTACATTGCAAGAGGATCTGAGTACCGGAACAAAGATGTCTTGCAGCTTGGTGCGACCACACCTCGAGTGTTGTGTGCAGTTTTGGTCTCCTTACCTAAGAAAAGATGTACTTGCCATAAAGGGAGTGCAACAAAGGGTAACCAGACTGATTCCTGGGGTGGCAACATTGCTGTACGAGGAGAGATTGGGTTGACTTGGCCTGTATTCATCGGAGAGTTTAGAAGAATGAGAGGGAATCTCAATTGACACGTATAAAATTCTGACAGGGCCGGACAGACTGGATGCAGGTAGAATGTTTCCTCTGGCAGGGACTCCTGGGGATACGGGGTAGGCCATTGGGACTGAGACGAGGAGAAACCTTGTCACTCAGGGTGGTGAAGCTGTGGAATTCTCTACCACAGAAGGCTGTGGAGGCCAAGTCACTGAATATACTTAAGAAGGAAACAATACTAGACTATAAAGGCGTCAAGGGGTATAGGAGAATGTGGCAGTATGGTGTTGAAATAGAGGATTAGCCATGATCATATTGAATAGCGGAGCACTGAAGGGCCTCCTTTCTACCGTCCAACCTGGATTCAACCCAGAGTTCTAGAGATGAAGGCAATCTCCTAACTGCACAATCTTGTGGCTTCCTCACCACTTCTCCACCTTGATCTCTGCTGCATATTCCACTTTCATTCAGCACCCTCCTAAAAAGCTGCCACTTTTCAGGTGGTGAATCATGGCTATGAGTCTCTCTCGGTGGAACAGTGCCTTCAGAATAAAGATGCCCCACCCAAACACAAATGGCCTGCTAATGACTCGGGCGATCAGTCAACCCAGCCATTAAATTATAAAAGAATATAATTTAAAAACTATACAGCTGAGTCAGAACAAAATAACAAATTTGCAAATCAACGGGAAATGAGGACTGGGCAAAGAAAGGGTTGTATTTTGTGTGTTAAATTGTGCACTGCGCATGCTTCGTTGTAGCACATGGCTGTTCTTTGTTGCTGTGGTTTAATTCCTGACCACAGTCCACCTCCAGTCTCAAATAAGTGCAACAGATTTTGCATTGTTCTCGTTTTCTTGTTTCATGAAACAATTTCCCCAGTAAATTTCGCTTTTTAAATTTATTAAAAATATAGTTTCTGTTGCCTTTGATTGTTTATACATGTAACGTTTTAGGATGGCTGGAACCTATCGAATTGACTCCTATTGTAAAGTATGTCACAATTTGGCTATTTGTGAGGTTTCTCTGTAATATCACTCCGCCATCGGTGGGACTTTATTGTAATTGCTTGGCTGCTTATTCAGATATGACCTGTCCCTGGGAATCTATTGGCTTGGGTGTCTGCATAGCTGATTCAAAATCATTGCAGCCAGAATTTTCCGGGGCTTGAGTGGGAATGTGCCCAACCCGAACTCACGTAAAAACGCACCTTCAGGAGATATTTTTTAAAAAATTTAAATTGAGAGTACCCAATTCATTTTTTCCAATTAAGGGGCAGTTTAGCGTGGCCAATCCACCTAGCCTGCACATCGTTTTGGGTTGTGGGGGCAAAACCCACGCAGACGCGGGGAGAATGTGCAAACTCCACACGGATAGTGACCCGGAGCCGTGATTGAACCTGGGACCTCGGCGCCGTGAGGCATCAGGACTAACCCACTGCGCCACCGTGCTGCCCCCTTCAGACGATATTTTGGTCAGTGCGCGAAAGTTGGATACGGGCCTGCTGACAATTAAAAGGACCGTTGAGCCCATTAAACATACAATTGGCCTGAATTTTACATGGTCAGTGCACTTTTACGCTTGCTGCAAGGGTCATTGGGCCAGGTGGCGTACACGTTTTTTTTTTTTTTTTTTTTTTTTACACCATTCCCGATCCAGGGCAGGCGAAAGAGTCCAGGATGAAATAAAATGTGATGCCCGAGTGTTGCAGTGTTGGGTGTTTCACAGCATGTTAGTTGACTCTGCATGATGGAGAGTATTTGCAAATGTCATTGGCTCAAAAGTGCAGTTCGCTGAGGCAGCTGTCAGCCTTCCAAGAGCTGGTTGGAAATGCCCACCTGCACTGTCACTTCTCTTGGCACCCACCTTCCTCCGCAGCACTCAGCCTTTCATAGCATGCATTTCATGCTCGTGGGCTGTTAATTGGGGCTGATCATGGCCTGTGTGTATTGAACCTGCTTCCACCAGGTTCGTGTGACTGACGGGTGAAAAATTCAGGCCTGTGCTTAGTTACCAACCCTACAATAGATACCAGTGTCCGTCACTTCTGAATATTTGCAGAAAGTCTCATGGTGAATGTATTTATACGTGTCCATGTGGAAACGGGTATTGAGGAAAGAGCAATCTCCCAGCATCTTAGAAGCACACCCAGTGTTTGTAATAATTAGCATGCAGTGTGAACAGGCTGCTTTGACTTGGTACAGTGGTTAGCACTGCTTCCTCACAGTGCCAGGGACCCAGGTTAGCACTGCTGTCTCAGTGCCAGGGACCCAGGTTAGCACTGCTTCCTCACAGTGCCAGGGACCCGGGTTAACACTGCTGCTTCACAGTGCCGGGACCCGGATTAGCACTGCTGCCTCACAGCGCCAGGGACCCGGGTTTACACTGCTGCCTCAACAGCACCAGGGATCCGGGTTAGCACTGCTGCCTCAAAGCACCAGGGACCCTGGTTAACCACTGCTGCCTCACAGCACCAGGGACCCATGTTAGCTCTGCTGTCTCACAGCACTAGGGACCCGGCCTTGGGTGACTCTGTGTGGAATTAGCACATTCTCCCTGTGTCTTGTGGGCTTCCACCGTGTGCTCCGGTTTCCTCCCACAGTCTACATATGTGCAGCTTAGGTTGATTGGCCATGCTAAATTACCCCTTAGGATGAGGTTGCAGGAAGAGGGCAGAATATCTGGCCTAGGAAGGGTGGTCTTTCGAAGGGTCGGTACAGACTCGATGGGCAGAATGGCCTCTTCCTGCACTGTAGGGTTTCGATGACTCTTTGCCCCCTCTGTATTTTTACAAATACTCAGTAGAAGACTTCTTAAATCTTTGCAGCAGTCTCTTTACTTTTAATTCGTCAGGTGTTGCAGGATTTGGTTTCTGATTTTTTTTTTAATTGACTTATCCATCTAAGCTTGTTTCATTTTAACTGCACCTCCAAGTCCTTGCTGTGTTTGCACTTACCCTACAAGTGCTGCAACTATTGAGGTTTCATTGAGCACAAACCCCGCCCCAATCCATTTCCTCAAGCTCTTCCTGTGTAATGTTGAAGTTGGCCTATTTCAAAGTTGCATATCTGACTATTTTCTGCAGTGGTGGCACAGTGGTTAGCACTGCTGCTTCGCAGCGCCACAGACCAGGGTTTGACTCCGGCCTTGGTGACTGTGTGGAGTTTGCACGTTCTTCCCGTGTCTGCGTGGGTTTCCTCCAGGTGCTCCGGTTTCCTTTCACAGTCCAAATATGTGAAGGTTGGGTGAATTAGTCATTATCAATGTGCGAGGTTTCTGGAATAGGGCGGGGGACTGGGCCTAGGTAGTGTCGGCGGGTCGGCGCACATTCTGGCTGAATGACTTCCTTCTGCACTGTAGGATTCTATGGTTTGTGCTGAATTGTGTGGAATTTAACCCTATTCCATTCACTGTTGTCTTAAGGGTGCTATTACCTCTATTTCCAGTTAGCAATCTGGGTCTACCTTCCTTTATCGCCCACGACAAACTCAAATCAGAAAGCAACCCTGAACGACATCCACCAGCTCAGTTCTAGAATGCTGGAGCAGTCACAAGCCTGACCCATCCTTTACCTTAAAGGAAGAATGAAAGAGCTTGCATTTATAATCAACGTATCATCTTTGCCCCAAAGTAATTTACAACAGTTAAGGTACATTTGAGTTACGGTCTCTGCTTTCACAAATGGGATAGCCAACTCGTGAAAAGCAAGCTCTCGTGTAGAATTGAGAGGAATCACCAGTTTGACAAATTGAGCAAGTGGGCAAATGAATGGCAGATGCGGTATAATTTGGATAAATGTGAGGTTTCCCACTTTGGTAGCAAAAACGGGAAAGCAGACTATTGTCTGAATGGTCATACATTAGGAGAGGGGAATGTGCAATTAGACCTGGCTGTCCTTGTACACCAGTCACTGAAGGTAAACATGCAGGTGCAGCACGCAGTAGAGGCAAATGGTACGTTGGCCTTCTTTGCGAGAGGATTCGAGTACAGGAGCAGGAATGCCTTGCTGCAATTATACAGGGCCTTGGTGAGGCCCCACACCTGGAGTATTGTGTGCAGTTTTTTCTCCTTATCTGAGGAAGGATGTTCTTTCTTTAGAGGGAGTGCAGCAAAGATTTACCAGACTGATTCCTGGGATGGTAGGATGGACGTATGAGGAGAGATTGAATCGGTTAGGATTGTTCTCGCTGGAGTTCAAAAGAATGAGGGGGCAATCTTAGAAATCTATAAAATTCTAACAGGACTGGATAGAGTAGATGCAGAAAGGATGTTCCCAATGGCGGCAGTGTCCAGAACCAGTGGTCACAGTCTGAGGATACGGGGTAGATCATTTAGGACTGAGATGAGGAGAGATTTCTTCACTCAGAGTGGTGGGCCTGTGGGATTCGTTACCAGAGGAAGTAGTTGGGTTCAAAACATTGTATGTTTTCAAGAAGCAGTTAAATATAGCACTTAGGGCGAAGGCGATCATAGGATATTGGGGGGGGGGGGATTAGGCTATTGATTTGGATGATCAGCCATGATCATAATGAATGGTGGAGCAGGCTCGAAGGGCCGAATGGCCTCCTCCTATTTTCTATGTTTTCTGCTGGAGTTAAATCAGGGTGAAGAGTTGGCTGGTAGCCCAGGGGAATTCCTCTGCTCTTCAAGTTGTGTCATGGGATCTTCTGCAGTCACCGAAACTTCCGGCTTCACACTGTTCATAGAATGCAGCAGAAGGCAATTTGGCCCATTGAGCTTGCACTGACAATCTGAGAGAGAGCACCCTACCTAGGCCCAATCCCCCAGCCTATCCCTGTAACCCCACCTCGGGGCAATTTAGCATGGCCAATCCACCTAACCTGCACATTCTCTGGAATATTACGATACCCTGGGCTTGTGCATGGTCAATTCCAGCTCCACTTGAGCCGGAGCTACAACACAAGTGAATTAACCAACAATTCTTGGAGAAATACCCAAAGTCTTTGGCCCTTGGCTGCCCAATAGTTACAGTCACCAGGCTTGTAAATGTAAACACAATTACTGTATATTTATAACAAGAACTATAATGAAATATTCAGCAAATACAACTGGTGATCTATTATCTAATTCCGGTTAGCACTGCTACCTCACGGCGCCGAGGTGCCAGGTTCGATCCCGGCTCTGGGTCACTGTCCGTGTGGGGTTTTCATATTCTCCCCGTGTCTGCGTGGGTTTCAGCCTCGTAACCCAAAGATGTGCAGGGTAGGAGGATTGGCCACACTAAATTGTCCCTTAATTGTTATTTTAAAAAAACTTATATATAATTCTCCACTTTATAGTGTGCTGCCCCCTCGCCCTCTATATACACACACAAGGGATGGGGGGAAGTTGGGGGGAGGGGGGTAGGAAGGGGAAGGGGGGGAAGTGAGAGAGAGAGATTCTTCTAAAACACTCTTCCACACACCTGTGCACTGTCTTCTTCAACAGGTCCATGTTACGATTCATTCAGTGTACTGAGCCAGTATAAGCACACATGTGCTCTAAACTCCTAAAACAATGGGGCCTTTTATTTCAGATTGGCAGGTGGAATTATATGAGATAATGTTTCATGGAGGAGGGGGGGGGTCACCCCTGCTAGCCCCACCTTGGATCACAACTGCACCACTCTATCAATTCCACAGGAATTACAAACCTACTGACACCACTAACGCCATCGGGTATCACAGCCTCACTGATCCCATCAGGTATCACAGCCTCACTAATCCCATCAGGTATCACAGCCACACTAAATGTATCGGGTATCACAGCCACACTAAATGTATCGGGTATCACAGCCTCACTGATCCCATCAGGTATCACAGCCTCACTAATCCCATCAGGTATCACAGCCACACTAAATGTATCGGGTATCACAGCCTCACTAACCCCATCAGGTATCACAACCTCACTAATCCCATTAGGTATCACAGCCTCATTAATCTGATCGGGTAACACAGCCCTACTAATCCCATTGGGTAACACAGCCCCACTAATTCCATCAGGTATCACAGCCCTACTAATCCCATCAGGTATCATAGCCTCATTAATCTGATCGGGTATCACAGCCCCACTAAATGTATTGGGTATCACAGCCCCACTAAATGTATTGGGTATCACAGCCTCATTAATCCCATCAGGTATCACAGCCCCACTAATCCCATCAGGTACCACAGCCCCACTAATCCCATCAGGTATCACAGCCCCACTAATCCCATCAGGTCTCGCAGCCCCACTAACGCCATCGGGTATCACAGCCCCACTAATCCCATCGGGTATCACAGCCCCACTAATCCCATCAGGTATCACAGCCCCACTAATCCCATCGGGTATCACAGCCCCACTGATCCCATCAAGTATCACAGCCCCAGCTGTAGTGACATGTACGAACGACTGTTAGAGAGGGCCGACACCAAACTGGCCACGACAAGGAGGAAATGGGGGGAAGACTTGGGGTTTGAAATATGGTGGGGTCTGGAGTGAAGCACTGCACGGGGTCAACTCTACCTCCACATGCCATTTTGTGGGCAGCACGGGAGCACAAGTGGATAGCACTGGCTTCACAGCGCCAGGGTCCCAGGTTCGATTCCCCGCTGGGTCACTGTCTGTGCGGAGTCTGCACGTTCTTGCGTGTCTGCATGGGTTTCCTCTGTTGCTAAGTTTTGGTTGGCTCTTAAATGTTGCTCGTTGTGTCTTTACTTAATTTGCTCTGTTTCTATAACCTTTGCTCTAGAGTCGCCAGGTATCTTTATGATACCACCACGAGGTTCAAGTTCCAGTGCTGATCAATAACTCAATACACCAGTTAGTACGTTTCAAATCAAAACACATTTATTATACACAGTCAATCACTACTCATGCTTAAAACTCTACTTACTAGACTATCTCTAACACTAAAAGGCCTATACTTAGCTTTGGAACTGGCCCACCAGGTCTGGGGAACAAATGGCCTTTCGTTCGATTCTGAGTCTGCAGGCTTCAAAGCTGGTATAGACTGGTAGCTAGGAGCGCCTATCTCGTAGCGTGCGTTGACTGGAGACTTGGTTGGTGCAGCTACTAGGCAGGTCACGGTCGAGGGTTGTTTCGAGCTGCTGAGAGGCCCTGCCAAGAAGGACAAATTGAACTTGGGGACTCTATTTTATAGTCCCCGGGGGCTTCGCGCCATTCGGGGCGGACCCCGTACCTGGTTCCAAGTGATTGGACTAAGTTCTGATCACTTGGATCGATTTCTCCAATACTGGAGCTGTTCCCTGATCGTTGGGCGGTTCCTAAGTGTCCGTTGGCCTTCCTTTGTCTTGGCTCCTACTGGCGCTGAGGAGTCTGGTTTGGCCTTGTTTACCTTCACTGTTTCCAATTGTTTCTGGGGATCGCTCATTAGTATGTAGATGGTTGTTAGTTTCAGTGCTGTCTGGGTTCCTGCAAGTTCTGATATACAGGAAACTTTGCACCTGCTTGTTTTTCCTGCGTTTGACTGAATTTCCCTGCATTCTTAGCGGATCTCCATTTTAAAGTCGGGAAGTGGCCACACCTCCCACAGTCCAAAGACATGCAGGTTAGGTGGATTGGCCATGCTAAATTGCCCTTGGTGTCCTAAAAGGTTAGATGGGGTTATTGTGTTACGGGGATAGGGTGGAAATGAGGGTTTGTGAGGTCGGTGCAGACTCGATGGGCCGAATGACCGCCTCCGCACTGTATGTTCTATCTGATCTATGCGCGAGGCTCAACCAAACGCAGCTAAAAGTGGTACATAGAGCCCACTTGACCAGAACCCGAATGAGCAGGTTGTTCCCGGAGGTGGGTATAGATGTGAATGATGCCAAGGAGGCCTGGCCAACCATGCCCACATGTTGTAGTCTTGCCCCAGACTACTTCGAGGCAATGTCCAAGGTGGTGGGGATGAGGGTGGAGCCATGCCCGAACATGGCGGTTTTCGGGGTGTCAGTCCAGCCAGATCTATTCTTGGGGAGGAGGGCGGCGCCCTAGCCTTTGCCTCCCTGATCGCACGCCGCAGAATCCTGCTCGGTTGGCGATCAACAGCACCACCTAAAGCTGCAGACTGGCTGTCCAACCTATTGGAATTTCTCCAAATGGAGAAAATCATATTCGCCTTCTGTGGGTCAGAAGAGGGCTTCCACAAAACATGGGAGCCATTCACCTGACTGCTCCGGAACCTGTCTGTGGCCAACACATAAATAAATAAGTAGTCAGGATCCAGGGAGAAATAGCCAGGACAAGACAGAAAGAGAAAGCGAGCAAGGTGAGGCAGCAAAACCCAGCGAAAACGAATGGGAGGCAGCAGAGGGGGAACAGATAAGAGAACAAAAATGGGATGACAGCACAGGGGAAGACAACAGTGGCAGCAACCACAGCACGGCGAGAGAACGCAAAGAAAAACGGGAAGGGGAAACGAGCAATGGCTGATGCTGAGGCAACTGCACAAAAGAATGTAAAAAGCATTACCTCCATCCTAGTTAGATGATCTGTAAAAAAGAAAGAATAGAAGAGGGGGAGGAAAGACCCCTTCCGTCAGGCTCTAGGAAATAAAACCAATGTGTTTTGCTTCACAATTATATACCTGTATCTATTGTACAAAACCCAATAAAAAACATTTGTAAAAATAAACGTATCACAGCCTCACTAATCCCATCAGGTATCACAGCCCCACTAATCCCATCAGGTATCACCGCCCCACTAATCCCATCAGGTATCACAGCCCCACTAATCCCATCAGGTATCACAGCCCCACTAATCCCATCAGGTATCACAGCCCCACTAATCCCATCAAGTATCACAGCCCCACTAATCCCATCAGGTATCACTGCCCCACTAATCCCATCAGGTATCACAGCCCCACTAATCCCATCAGATATCACAGCCCCACTAATCCCATCAGGTATCACAGCCCCACTAATCCCATCAGGTATCACAGCCCCACTAATCCCATCAGGTATCACAGCCCCACTAATCCCATCAAGTATCACAGCCCCACTAATCCCATCAGGTATCACAGCCCCACTAATCCCATCAGGTATCACAGCCCCACTAATCCCATCAGGTATCACAGCCCCACTAATCCCATCAGATATCACAGCCCCACTAATCCCATCAGGTATCACAGCCCCACTAATCCCATCAGGTATCACAGCCCCACTAATCCCATCAAGTATCACAGCCCCACTAATCCCATCAGATATCACAGCCCCACTAATCCCATCAGATATCACAGCCCCACTAATCCCATCAAGTATCACAGCCCCACTAATCCCATCAAGTATCACAGCCCCACTAATCCCATCAGGTATCACAGCCCCACTAATCCCATCAGGTATCACAGCCCCACTAATCCCACCAGGAATCGCAGCCCCTCTATCCCATCGGGAATCGCTGCCCCACTACTCCTATCGGGAATCACAGCCTCACTAGCCTCATCTAGAATTGCAACCCTGCTAATCCCAGTCGGAATCACAGATTTGTCATTCCTGCTAACCTCACTGCGGATCACAGTTGCACCACTCATTATTCCAGCAGGAATTACAAACCTTCTGAGCCCTACTAGTGCCATTGGGAATCACCACTCCAAGCACCTGATTGGGAATCACCACCTCACTAATCCTATTGGGATTCATAATCCCACTAACAATGGAAATCCCAGCCCCACTATTCCCATTGCTAACCATAACCCCACTACCCCATTGGGAGTAACAGTTCTGCTATTCCCAGTGGGAATTGAAATCCCCCTAACAGTGGGAATCAAAGTCCCACTGACATTGGGAATCCCGATCCCAATAATCCTATTGGGAATCCCGGTCCCACAAGTCCTGTTGGGAATCCCGGTCCCACAAGTCCCATTGGGAACCCAGTTCCACTAATCTCATTGGGCATCCCGGCCCCACTAATCCCATTGGGCATCCCGGCCCCACTAATCCCATTGGGAATCCCGGCCCCACTAATCCCATTGGGAATCCCGGCCCCACTAATCCCATTGGGAATCCCAGCCCCACTAATCCCATTTGGAGTCCCGGCCCCACTAATCCCGTTGGAAATCCCGGCCCCACTAATCGCATTGGGAATCCCAGACCCGCCGGCGCCGTGGGTCCCAGTCCCACTAATCCCATTGGGAGTCCCAGTCCCGCCGGGTGTCCCAGTCCCACTATTCCCATTGGGCTTCACAGCTCTAATTGTGAAGTTCTTGTCTGCTATATAATTGGCCTTATTTTAAAATCGTGTTTACACTTTTTATCAGCCTTATATTTTTATATAATGCTTTAACTAATCTAGTGCTCTATTTAGCGATTGTACACAGTCAGAGTTACTTGATGCACTAAACTAGATTGCCTAATGCTCGAGTCCGATTACCTTTGCTCAGGACCTAAATCCAACACATGGCGGCGACCTTTATTTCGCTGCAGCTCTTTGCTGTCTTCTTTGGTGGCATGGACTTCTAACACACAAAGTGTTACTAAAACAATACTGTACCTACAAAGAAGAAATAGAGTCTATGAAACTGGCCGTATTGCAGATTGTTTTTGTGCAATGAGTACGCTGGTCAACTTAGAAATAATGAACAGGAAATGATATGTAAACTGATATTCTAAAGATATAAAGCCTTAAAATCAGAATTTCTTTCAGGGGTAATTAGTCCAGCTGCCTGACCCTGTAAAATTTTACAAACAAGTTGCAACACAAACAGGCCTGTGCTGATCCATGCTCCAGGCAAGCCATCCCCAACTTCCCCTCTTCACACCCTCTCAGACTACCCTTCTATTCCGACCTCCCTCAAACTTAGCCTCGCTCCCCCTTTGCAGCTATCTATGCTTTTCATCTCAACTGCTTGCTGTCGTAGTAAGTTCCACATTGTCACCACGCTGTGGGTAGCAATGCTTCTCCTGACAACATTATTGGATTTATTCCTTTCCGTTGTGTATTTATGTCCCCCTCGTTCTACCTCCACCACAAGTTGAAACATCTTCCTTTTCCAACCCCTTCATAAAGTTAAAGTCCTCTTTTCTGTCACTTCTCAGCCTTCTGTTTTCTAGAACTTCAGAACCTTGAGCCAGTTATGTCACTTAGTGAGATTAGGTCTGATCTGTATCCTAACTCCATCCGCATGCCTTGACTCTGTCCCTTAATACCCTTGGCCAACAAAAGTCATATTGCTCTCAGATTTAAACTGATTAATTGAGTTTACCTCTCTAGGTTTTCTTTTTGGAAGAGTGTTCCAAATGTTTCGGAGATGTGTTCCTTAATTTCTCACCTGAATGGCCTAGTACTGATTTTGGATACGAGAGAGCCAACATATTCAATCTTTTCTAATAACTATGGCCTCTTAGTTCAAATATCCTCCTTTTATAGATTTGCTTATTTACACTTTGTCCAGTCCCTTTATACCCCTATTGTAATGCAAAGACCAGAACGATGCAGTGAGTGCTCCTAACCGTTTATTAAAGATAATCTCTTGCATCCATGCAGTCCTGAAGATGGAAACCACTGACCTGGTCGAGAAAGCGAAGCTCGCCGAGCAGTCGGAACGCTATGACGACATGGCAGCCGCAATGAAAGCCGTCACGGAGAAAGGCGATGAACTCTCAAACGAGGAACGGAACCTGCTCTCCGTTGCCTACAAGAACGTAGTGGGAGCCCGTCGGTCATCATGGCGGGTCATCTCCAGCATAGAGCAGAAAGCAGAAAGCAACGAAAAGAAGAAGGAATTGGCCAAAGCATACCGAGAGAAGATCGAGAAAGAGCTGCAGGACATCTGCAATGATGTGTTGGTAAGGTCATGCACTGCTTGTGGGATTTCAAAGAGGAGTTGAACAAATGCTTCAAGGGGATGGGGAAATGTGCTGGGTAAGGAGAAGGGCAGTGGGACTAACTTTCCCTTTAATCTTCCTTTGCTATGACGGCCTGCTTTTTGGACTGTGGCCTCCCTTTAAGATTATTACACGGCCACACTTCTTAAAGGGAACATTGCTATTCTCTTTGCCACCTGTATGGCAAGTTCCTGATTGTTGCTCAGACACGTAGCAATGCAGTTTAGGGGGAACGTTGGGATTGATTGATAAGAATCAGTTCAGGCTGATGGGTTCACCAATCCCTTTCGATGCTCCTACAGTCTGTAAGCAGGCATTAAGGTGAGATAGCCTGGCCCTTGATTGGTGAATCCATTTATTGCTCCCCAAGTGGAGCAGTTACAATCAGAACTCTCCTTGTAATAAATTACATTTGTGGATTTTCTCATTTTACAATTTTGCTGAAGGTCAAATTAAATTCATGCAACCGTGATTGCAGTGAAGTCGGGGAATTATTGAGTGACATGTTATCCAGCTATTTCTCCATGCAGATTTGTTGCTTGCATTGGAATTATTCCTCCAGTTGAGATGTTTGGGACTTCGCTCAGTCTCTTGGACCTAGTTGCATTGTGTAAAATTTTAAGTTCAACACTCTGGCTTTATGTTGGAACCTGGCTTTCCCATTAGTGTAAGATATAATTGAAATAATAATATAATGGAACAATTATTATTCAGAATACTACCTGGGTGAGATCTTCACTGTATCATTGAGAGCCCATGAACAATGCTTTCTGTAGCCTATTTTCCTTGCGCTTACTGAGCTTGAGTTTCAGGGGTGGAGCACTCTACATTGTTCCAGTTGCTGGTTGAATGATCTAACCCCATTACGCTGAATAGTAAGCATGGGATGCCAATAGGTTCTGGTAAACGTACGCCAACCACCGAAACTGGAATGCTGCATAGCTCTGCCTGTCGTTCCACCTGGAGTCGCTGCAGTATTTGAGAAAACGTCAAAGAGTTGAGTGCACCCAACTGCAGTTATGACCTTAGAACAGTCATTCTCGTCAGACCCCACAGATTCTGATCACCTTATGTTTCTCCATATGAGTTATGGGAAGGAGATTACATCCATGGAGATATCAATTGGTTCCTAACTGGGCATAATCCTGTATCATATGATATACCATCTGTTTAGAGCTCTGCATATATCATTTTGCATTCTTAATTATTAGACATTGCAATTACAGTTAGTAGTCCTGCTGGCTTATTAGCACAAACCTTGGTTGTCACTATATGAATATACATAAGGAGAATGTAGCTCTTTATTTTTTGAAGTTTTATTTCAGTCAGGATATTGATGTGCCTTCCTTTTTATCCATGTCCACACCAATTAGATTAGGTTTCATGATGAATGCAGAATATTTTGTTTATATGTTCATGAAGCTGACATGGGAAAGAGACCATGGTTATCGCACAGAAAAGCATATTGTGAAACCATGGAGAAAGAGTAGTATCCACTTAATCAGCATCTAAGAATTCCAGTTTAGGTTCATTCTACTCATTCTCTGCTAACTGCTAAGTTTCCTTGGCTTGGCATTGACACTGTGTCGAGCAGCTCCAAAGAGAACTTTTCATATTTTCTATAGGTTACCAAGTCCTGTTTGTCCATCACGCTGTGCTCTACGACCTACATAAAAACAAAATTTTTAAAAAATAATTATTCTCCTCTTCAAATCTCTAACCTCATCCAGCACTACAACCCACCAAGATCTCTGCACCCCTCCATTTCTGGCCCCTTGAGCATCCCCGATTTCTGTTGCTCCATCATTGGCACCGTGTCTTCAGCATCTCGGCCCTAATCTCAAGATGTTCCTTCCAAAACCTCTTCCATCTCTTTACCCACTTTCCCCCCTTTAAGGTGAGTCATGAATCTACCCGGCAACAGCAGTAAACCGAATGTAACAAAACATAATATGATGCGAGATATCCAGCAACAAGTAGGAATCTTCCTAGAGACAGTAGTAGACAGTTTTCAAAAGGCCTCAATGAGATGCATGTCTCCTAGTAACGGGTTTAGAAATCAGTTAGATAAGAAAATGTGAATAGCTTATGAGGAGAAACAGCTAATCGACGTTTGGAAAGATAATGAGGTATACATAACCAGGTATATACTGGTTAATGTATAGTCAAGGAAGTTATTAAGGGGATCAGGGGTTATGGGGAGAAGGCAGGAGAATGGGGATGAGAAAATATCAGCCATGATTGAATGGCGGAGCAGACTCGATGGGCCAAGTGGCCTAATTCTGCTCCTGTGTCTTATGGTCTAAGTTGAGAGGGGCAGACAGCCAAATGCACGGAAGGCATAATCAAAGAGGAACAAAGGTATAATTTGCCTGACGATCAGATGCCAGGCAGGCAGTTAGCACCTAGCAGTCTCAGAATGCAGACAAGCCAGTTTACAGCCACCCGGCTTGATGGCCAAATTTCACAGCTAACAGTCTCGAAGTCCTAGAGCCAAGGCAGTGCAGAAAATCTTTATAAAGGCAGCTTAAATATCTTCGCTGGACCAGACAAAGACGTTTCCCATCCCTATGTTGTGTGTAACTATAAGCTGGTTATTTAAGATGGATGTTGTTTGGAGAATAGTAAAGTCAAAGTCTTAAGAGTTCAGGTATCGTCGGTATGTTTTGGAATAAGGAGTATGTTCTATATAAACTTGTGTGTGTGTTTAGTAATTCATATACCATAATTGTCTGAGAGTAGAGTAGTCCTGTTCATGTTTATTTGTCTTTACTTTAATAACTAGTCTTTAATAATAATTGTTACACGGCGATTGGGCTGTTTATTCTCACTGTAGTTTCACTTATCTCAAAGCAAAACTGTACACCCCTACGAACCACTGTTCCAAGTTGGGATAACATCAGCGTGATTCATGACGGATGCTTCTTAAAACATACTCCTTTGATCCCGCTTGTGGTCACTCATCCAAAATAGCTCCTTATGTAGGCCGGTGTCACATGCTCCTATTAAACTCTTTGGGATGTTTCATTATGTTAAAGAGAAATTCTATACGTTTTTGTTGTTGTTTGAACTTAGCCGGGAACTGTGACATCTTGGTGTGCATGGGTCAGTTTCTAAGTTTGAGGGTGATACGAAACTTGGAAACGTTGTAAATTGTGAGAGGAACAGCGCAGAAATTCAGAGGGACAGGGATAAGTTGGTGGAGTGGGCAGATATGTGTCCGGTGAAGTTCAATGCAGAGAAATATGAGGAGGTGGTAGGAAGAACATGGACAAGCAATATAAAATAAGGGGTGCAATACTTAAAAGGGCGCAGGAGCAGAGGGAGCTGTGCACATCATTGAAGGCGGCAGGGCAGGTGGAGAGAGCAGTTAATAAAGCAGATAGCAGGGCAGCACGGTGACGCAGTGGGTTAGCCCTGCTGCCTCATGGCGCCGAGGTCCCAGGTTCGATCCTGGCTCTGGATCACTGTCCATGTGGAGTTTGCACATTCTCCCCGTGTTTGTGTGGGTTTCCCCCCCACAACCCAAAGATGTGCAGGCTAGGTGGATTGGCCACGCTAAATTGCCCCTTAATTGGAAAAAATTAATTGAGTACTCTAAATTTAAAAAAAAAAAAGCAGATAGTATTCTGGGATTTATTAATAGGGGCGTAGAGTACAAGAGCAAGGAGGGTATGCTGAACTTATACAAGACACTAGTGAGTCCTCAAGATGGAGTATTGTGTACAGTTGTGAATGCCACACTATAGGGATGATGGAAACACATTGGAAAGAGTGCAGAAGAGATTGACAAGAATGGTTCCAGTAATGAGAAACTTAGGGCATGAGGATAGATTGGAGCGGGTGGGACTGGTCTCCTTGGAGAGAAGGGGTCTAAGAGGAGATTTGATAGAGATGTTCAAAATCATGACCGAGTTGATAGGGAGAAACTGTTTCCTGTTCCCACTCGTAAAAGGATTGAGAACAAGAGGACAAAGATTCACAATGATTTGCAAAAGAAGCAAAAGTGATGTGGATCATTTTGACACAGCAAGTGGTTCAGGTCTGGAATGCACTGTCTGGAAGTGTGGTAGAGGGAGGTTCAATCGAGGTATTCAAGGGGGCATTATATGTGCAAGGATACGGGGAAAAGGATGGAGAATGACACAAAGTCATAATGTTCATTTGGAGTGCCGGCCGGTACATTTACGGTGGGGCGAATGGTCTCCTACAGCACTTCTGCATCGGTGATCTTTTTTCCAACAGATTTCTTTGGCATCAGGTTTGCAGTATTCCTGTTTGAGTCTTTTCCTCCCATTCCTCTTCCCCCTCCCCCCAATCTCCTTTCATCCCATTCACCCTAAGTGCTATATCTAACTGTTTCTTGAAAACATACAATGTTTGGGCCTCAACTACTTCCTGTGGTAACAAATTCCACAGGCCAACCACTCTCTGGTGAAGACATTTCTCCTCATCTCTGTCCAAAATGGTCTTAACCTTTATCCTCAGACTGTGACCCCTGGTTCTGGACACCCCCACCATCGGGAACATCCTTCCTGTATCTACCCTGTCCAGTCCTGTTAGAATTTTATAAGTTCCCATGAGATCCACCCCCCCCCCCCCCCCATTCTTCTGAACTCCAGCAAGAACAATCCTAACCGATTCAATCACTCCTTGTATGACAATCCCACTATTCCAGGAATCAAGCTGGTAAATCTCACTGCACTGCCTCTAGAGCAAGAATATCCTTCCTCAGATAAGGAGACCAAAACTGCACACAATATTCCAGGTGTGGTCTCACCCAAGACCCTGTTTAATTGCAGCAAGATATCCCTGCTCCTGTTGGGGCTGGTTTAGCACAGTGGGCTAAACAGCTGACTTGTAATGCAGAGCAAGGCCAGCAGCGCAGGTTCAATTCCCGTACCAGCCTCTCCGAACAGGCGCCGGAATGTGGCGATTAGGGACTTTTCACAGTAACTTCATTGAAGCCTACTTGTGACAATAAGCGATTATTATTATTATCATTATTATTATTATTTACTCAAATCCTCTCGCAATGAAGGCCAACATTCCATTTGCCTTCTTTACTGTCTGCTGTACCTGCACGCTTACCTTCAGTGACTGGTGTACGAGGACACCCAGGCCTCGTTGCACATTCCCCTCTCTAATTTATGGCCATTCAGATAATCTGCCTTCCCGTTTTTGCTACCAAAGTGGATTTATCACGTGTATCCAAATTATACTGCATCTGCTATGCATTTTCCAACTCACTCAGCTTGTCCAAACATCTCTGCATCCTCCTCAGAGCTTGTCCTCCCACCCGGCTTGATATATATTGTGAATAACTGGGATCCCTACAGTATCCCACTAGTCACTGCTTGCCATTTGGAAGATGACCCGTCTATTCCTACTTTGTTTCCTGTCCGCCAATCAGTTTTCTATCAATACATTACCCCCAAACCCATTCACTTCAATTTTACACGCAGATCTTTCCTGTGCGACCTTTCCTTCTGAAAGTCCAAATAGATCACATTGGCTCCCCCTCATCAATTCCACCAGTTACTTCCTCAAAGAAATCCAGTAGATTTTTCAAGCATGATTTCCCTTTCATAGATCCATGCTGGCTCTGGCCAATCCTGCCATTCTTTTCCAAGTTTCAGGGGACAAGAGTCAACCGCATTGCTGTGGGTCCGGAGTCACCTATTGGCCACACCGGGTAAGGATGACAGATTTCCTTCCCGAGAGGGTGTCGGTCAACCAGATGGGTTTTTACAACAATCAATAAGAATTTCATGGTCACCGTTACTGAGACTAGTTTCCAATTCTAGTTTCAATGATCAGTTAAATTGCACCAGCTGCCATGTACAATTTGAACCCATGTCCCTGAAGTTGGATTATTAGTCCAACTACTTCACCACTGTCTTCGTCCAAGTACTGACATTTCTGGATCAATAAAGGCCTGTTATCGTGAGAAAGACAACAATTCCGTGAAACAGATTGGTTTACAATTTGACAGAATGACAGAATTCAGAAGAGGCCCTTCAGCCCATCGAGTCTGCACCAGCACATGAAAGACACCTGACCTGCCTACCTAATCCCATTGGCCAGCACTTGGCTTGGCCCATAACGTTGAATGTTAAGACGTGCCAAGTGCTCATCCAGGTACTTTTTAAAGGATGTGAGGCACCCTCCCAGGCAGCGCATTCCAGAGCGTAAACACACTCTGAGTAAAAAGGTTTTTCCTCGCGTCCGTCCTGTCCCGTCGTCGTTCTCTTTCCCCCCCCCCCCACCCCCCCCAAACCTCCTGCCCCTCATCTTGAACTTGTGTCCCTCGTGACTCACCCTTTAACTCCTAATCCTGTACACCTCGGTCAGGTTGCCCCTCAGTCTTCTCTGCTCCAGCAAAAACAACCCAAGCCTATCCAACCTATCTTCAGGCAACATCCTGGTGAATCTCCTCTGCACCCCCTCCAGTGCAATCACATCCTTCCAATAATGTGGCAACGAGACTAACATCTGAGTGGGTTGTTGAGAAATCCATGCACTCTACTTTGGTTGCATCCGTCATTTATTTTGGAATGTGGTGTGTCTCACCACAGGGCGCCTGTTGGTTCACACGCACCTCATTCTTACCCTGAGTGTTGCCATACAGGATAGCTATTGTGGATTGTTATATCTTTCTGAATTTGTACGTGTGTAAAATTATAGCTGGGGTGAAGGAATAGTGAGTTTGAATCATTTTCTTTTGATGGTATTGGATTGGATTGGATTGTGTTTGTTTATTGTCACGTGTACCTAGGTACAGTGAAAAGTATTTTTCTGTGAGCAGCTCAACAGATCATTAAGTACATGAGAAGAAAAGGGAATAAAAGAAAATACATAATAGGGCAACACAACATATACATATACATAAGCACTGGCATCGGATGAAGCATACCGGGTGTAGTGTTAATGAAGTCAGTCCATAAGAGGGTCATTTCGGAGTCTGATGACAGTGGGGAAGAAGCTGTTTTTGAGTCTGTTCGTGTGTGTTCTCAGACTTCTGTATCTCCTGCCCGATGGAAGAAGTTGGAAGAGTGAGTAAGCCGGGTGGGAGGGATCTTTGATTATACTGCCCGCTTTCCCCAGGCAGCGGGGGGTGTAGATGGAGTCAATGGATGGGAGGCAGGTTTGTGTGATGGACTGGGCGGTGTTCACGACTCTCTGAAGTTTCTTGCGGTCCTGGGCCGAGCAGTTGCCATACCAGGCTGTGATGCAGCCTGATAGGATCCTTTCTATGGTGCATCTGTAAAAGTTGGTAAGAGTCAATGTGGACATGCCTAGTTTCCTGAGGAAGTATAGGCGCTGTTGTGCTTTCTTGGTGGTAGCGTCGACGTGGGTGGACCAGGACAGATTTTTGGAGATCTGCACCCCTAGGAATTTGAAACTGCTAACCATCTCCACCTCGGCCCCGTTGATGCTGAGATCTTTCCAACCTTTTTGTCTAGGTGTGGTATATTTAAGTTTTCTTGTTTAATAATTTTTCTTTTTTCTGTGTTAAACGTTCATCAGATTCCTGTGAATTTGTTCAGTACCTTTCCTCCGCATTTGCTGAAAAGATGTTGGAATCAATGGAGCCGCTTTCGCTCTGAAATCTGACTTTTCCGGTATTATTAAAACTCCTGGGATTGTAATAGGACTAACTCCAGTGAAATTGTTTCTGGGATTTGTACACTAAGAAGAACACAAGGAGGAATTGTGTGCCAAAAATATTTCAACGTTTTTCTGTTAGTCCAGGTGATGCTTTGCACCATGTCTTTTTAAATGTATGAGCCGTTCAGTTCTCCTAATAGATTTTGGTTTGTTCAGTTTGCATTGTGACAGAGAGTGCACTTGGTTAGCTGGTTACCCTCACAAACCCTCCACACAATTCATTTGAACCATTGTCTAGCATCGTGGTTATGGCGTTCCAACTAGTGACCCAGAGGTTGAGATTACAAATCCCACAATGGTAAACTGGATTAAATCACCTTTGAATGGTGCCACCATGAAATATGACTGATACGAACACCCAACTGGCTCACTCATGAACTTGCTGGCCTTGCCCGATCCATGCCACACAATTATCCTCTCATTTGGTTTTCTCAGATGACACTGTGCTTGAATAGGAGCAGGAGTAGGTAATTCAACCCCTCAAGCCTGCTACACTATTCAATACCACCATGACTGACCTCCTCTTGGCCTCAACGCCCCTTAAATATACCGTGAATATAGGAGCAGGAGTCAGCTAATGAGCCCCTCAAGCCCCTTTTACCACCTAGATCATAGAATTGACAGTGCAGAAGGAGGCCATTCGGCCCATCGCAGCTGCACCGGCCCATGGAAAGATCACCCCACCCAAGCCCACACCTCCACCCTATCCCCGTAATCCAGTAACCCCATCTAACCTTTTTGGATACTAAGGGCAATTTAGCATGGCTAATCCACCTAACCTGCACATTGTTGGACTGTGGGAGGAAACCGGAGCACCCGGAGGAAACCCACGCACACACGGGGAGAACGCGCAGACTCCACACAGACAGTGACCCAAGCCGGGAATCGAACCTGGGACTCTGGAGCTGTGAAGCAACTGTGCTAACCACTGTGCTACCGTGCCGCCCATTTTTTTAATGGACGCTCCATTATGATCTCCTTATCTGAGGAAGGCTGTTTTTGCTATAGAGGGGTTGCAGAGGTTTATTTTTTTTTTTAAATATAAATTTAGAGTATCTAATTCTTTTATTTTTCCCAATTATGGGGCAATTTAGCGTGGCCAATTCTCCCACTCTGCACATCCTTTTGGGTTATGAGGGCGAGACCGACACAGACACAGGGAGAATGTGCAACCTCCACACAGACCGGGGGCTGGGATCGAACCCGGGTCCTCAGCGCTGTGAGGCAGCAGTGCTGACCGCTACACCACCGTGCCGAACCTGGAAGTGGCCAAATCAATAGATTATAAGAAGCAATCCTAACTTTATCTACCTGTGCTTGTTCCATTGCCACCTTCGCCTAACTAAAGTCTATCTGGCTTAAATTGTAAGTTTTTACCTTGCTCCAATCCAATCCCCCCCCCCCCCCCCCACACACACACAACCAATCCAAGGAAAAGGTTCCTCTCTGTGTGCTCTGTCAGATACTTTATCATCTTAAACATCTCAATTAGATCGGCTTTTGCTCAAGATTACAAATCTAGCCTATACAACCCCTCCTCACAATTTAATCTCTTTGACTCCAGTATCATTCTGGTGACATGGTACCTGGAGATGGACAATCAATGCAGCATTTTCTGTATCCTCCTCAACAGTTATAAATTACAGGTTTGGTAATGCAAGCGTAACATTCAACATCCAAGTTTTATCAACATTGCTTAATTTGTGTACAGTATCTTACATCTTTGTTCAATCCCTTTCCACTCAGGCTCTTCTGGATAAGTATCTTATCGCCAACGCAACCCAGTTTATGTGCAAGGTCTTCTATCTGAAAATGAAGGGAGATTACTTCAGATACCTCTCTGAGGTTGCAAATGGGGAGGAAAAGAAAGGTGTGTTTGGAGATCTG
Organism: Scyliorhinus torazame; assembly: GCF_047496885.1. NCBI lineage: Eukaryota > Metazoa > Chordata > Chondrichthyes > Carcharhiniformes > Scyliorhinidae > Scyliorhinus > Scyliorhinus torazame. The sequence goes on along the minus strand of NC_092714.1, from coordinate 271,760,774 downwards.
ATACTGTGTGACCACAGCACAATTGAAGTCTGTTGTTTTGCCAACCCCCTCCCCAATCCCCCAGTAAGTCAATCATTGGTTCACTGGATCCCCCATGTGTGCATCATGAAGGATTGACATGTACCCACAAGATTGCAACAATCTGGTGGGTCTGACAGAATAGCTCAAAGTGTGTTTGAAAAACTAATGTTTGTGTTTTGGGGAAGAATCATGGCTGGCACAGGTAATTGAGGGTTTATGTTCCATTTCGTTATTGCCTCGTCTTCCTTATTTTGCATATTTTGTAAATTGACATGAATTGCTTTTCTGTAAATGAAGCTGTTGGTATTTCCTGTTAGCATTTGCTCATGGCAAAACGTCCCATCTTTCTGCAGTACCCCCAATATGCAGTTTTAGAAAGACACAATGGGGCCTGTCCAATTTTATATTGAGCTGAGGCACCTGGCAAGACCTACAATAAAGTATGCTTGCAACTCCCACCAGTTCCCAGTTCTTGGCAGTATGAAATTCTACTCCCTGTTTGTTATGGGCCAGGGTTTAGAGAATCCCAAAGTGTATCATGGAGTTCACCTGACCCACAACTTTTAATAGATTGTGGTATGGGGAGCACACGGCCCACTCTACAGGTGTGGTACAGCAGAATGTTTTAAAAGCAAAACAATGTTTATTCTATGAATTCAAGTTAACCTTTTAAAAACATACAGTGAACATCTTAGCAACCATTAATTCAAATACAACCCCCAAAGAATACAACACTAAGTAATGCTTACGCTGGCCTTTTAACATCCAGAAGACTTACAAAAGAAACACCTTTTAACAGAAGCATCCCAGGTTAAAGTCACTACTGAGAACATTTATAATTCTGAATTCACCAAATGATCAAGAGATAGTCTTTTCATGGCAGAGAGATCAACAGTACACCTGCTCTGTCTGGCTTCAGCTCCAACACTGAAAATAAAACTAAAACACACCCTGCAGCAAATAGCCTAAAACGAAAGTAAAAGGCTGACGGACAGCCCAGCTCCACCCACACTCTGACATCACTGATAAACACCCATTTCTTAAAGGTACTCTCACATGACACTGTTTCAATAACAACGACTTACATTTATACACGCTTTCAATGTAGGAAAAAGTTCCAAATTGCTTGACATGAGAATTAACAGTAAAAGAAATGAAGGTTGGAATACTCCGTTCTCGGAGGGTGCCTCACTCACTGACTGAAAAGTGGTGAGACGCCGGCATTGACTGAAGTGGAAGACACTTTGTCAGGCAGTTAAGTGGGCATTAACAGCCCCCCCCCCGCCCCCACACACACAGACACACACACACACCCTCCAAGGTGACATGCAGGCAACTGAGTTTTACCAGTCGTGCAGGCTGCATGTCCTCATCTGAAGCCATAAAGATTACACTGGATGGTGGGGGAAAGGAACCCATAAGTAGTTGCTAATTGGCCTCCTAAGGGACTTGATGAGTGGATGTGGGGCAGGAAGGTCGATCATGGGTCTTCCCACTCAGAACTTGCTTCTGGTGGAGGTGGGAAGGTGTCTGGTATCGGCCCTGATGCCAACCCACCAAATTTGCAGGCCACCAGCCTCCTTTCTGGGCTAAAGATTCCAGCCAGGGGAGCTGGAATAACTGGTGAGAGAGAAAGGTTGATAGTGTGAGAGAGGGTGTGAAGCATAAATATCGGGGCAGACCAGTTGGGTTGAATGACCTGCTTCTGTGCTGTAAATTGGATGCTGTAACACTGGATTCCATATGTGGGCAGTGGGTAGTAATTTCTCGGAGGCATTATCACTTCTGAGTCGTGTGCACAAGCGGCTGCTTCCAGCATCAACCTCTCCTCTTCTTTTCAAAGCTACGGTGGAAAGCTCACAGCAGTCCTATCAGGAGGCATTTGACATCAGTGCGAAGGAAATGGATCCAACACATCCCATCCGACTTGGCCTGGCTCTCAACTTCTCCGTGTTTTACTACGAGATCCAGAACTCTCCTGAAAAGGCATGCAAGCTGGCAAAGTCAGTAAGTAACATCAAAAGAGTTATTCAAGGTGTGGCTAGTAATGTGTAGCGGTGCCAAGATCTGTCTCCAGCGCTCGCCATATCCCCTTCTCCCAGTTAGTTTTTAAAAATAAATTTAGAATACACAATAATTTTTTTCCAATTAAGGGGCAATTTAGCGTGGCCAATCCACCTACCCTGCACATCTTTGGGTTGTGAGGGTGAGGCCCACGCACACAATGAAAGAATGTGCAAACTCCACATGGACAGTGACCCGGGGCCGGTATCGAACCCGGGTCCTCAACGCCGTGAGGCAGCAGTGCTAACCACTGCACCACCGTACTGCCCCCTTCTCGCAGTTAGTGCTTGAGTAGATGATCTCGTATGGATTTATTTCAGCCCTCGCCCACATTTCTCCCTTTCTATCTGTTTTTTCATCTGGTATAGGCCATCTACTGATACCTGTTGCAACTGCCCTGTCTCATAGAATCACAGAACCATTGCAATACAGAGGAGACCATTCAGCTGGTTGCACCTGCACTGTCCAGAGGAGCACGTTACGCAGTGCCTCCGCCTTCTGCCCATAGACCTGTATGTTCTTTCTTTTCAGATAACAATCGATTCAATTGCCTCTTGAAAGCCTCAATTGAATCTGGTCCACCACACACTCCGACGTCGCATTCCAGGCCCTAGCCCTTGTTGCGTGAAAAGGTTTTTCTCAAGTCTCCATTGCTCCTTTGGCATATGATCTGAAATCTGTGGCCTCTGGTTCTTGATCCTTCCACCAATGGGAAGATGTTCTCCCTGTCAAGACCCCACATGATTTTGAATGCCTCTATTAAAACTCCACTTAACCTTCTATCCTCCAAGGAAAACCGTCCCAATTTCTCCAATCTATCTACATAACAAGTTTCTCATCCCTTGGACCATCCTTGTGAATCTTTTCAGCACTCTCTCTAGTGCCATCAAATTGTTCTAATGTTTGGCCGCCAGAACAGGATGCAGTACTCTGGTTGAGACTAAACCATGTGCTGTGCAAGTTTAAGTTGCAAATTTAGGTTGTGTCAGAGACTTGGTAGACCCGTCAACTGTAATAATAATAATAATCACTTATTGTCACAAGTAGGCTTCAATGAAGTTACTGTGAAAAGCCCCTAGTCGCCACATTCCGCCGCCTGTTCGGGGAGGCTGGTACGGGAATTGAATCCATGCTGCTGACATTGTTCTGCATTCCAAGCCAGCTGTTTAGCCCACTGTGCTAAACCAGCCCCTTCCTCATTCTTCCTGGTTTTGCTACTGAAGCGGATAACCTCACATTTATCCACATTATACTGCATCTGCCATGCATGTGCCCACTCACTCAGCCTGTCCAAATCCCGCTGAAGCATCTCTGCATCCTCCTCACAGCTCACCCTCCCACCCAACTTTGTATCATCTTCAAACTGTGGGGGCCATCATAGCTATGCAATATCCTTATCAAGTGTTCACGCACTCTACTAACAGTCACAGGATAGTGATCAGGGATTGATGCATTGCTTGATTTCTCTTTTCTCCCCTACCCACTCTTCCCTTCTTCACCTCCACCTTTTCCCAGTGCTGCTGTGATGAGTCTTCGTGCATGAGCTGCTGCTTTGGTTGGGATCAATGAGCTGAGCTCAGGCTCTTGCCCCTCTGGTCTCTCTAACGGATTAGAGAGAGTGTGGATCACGCATTAGTTTTACCAATTGGAAAATCTGGAGTGCTTCCAGTCGTGCAAAGAAGGACCGAGTGACAGGAGAGAAACCTTATGAATCATTCCCTCTAGTTTCATGTCATTGCATTTACTCCAACCTCAAGTCTCCCATTTTCTCCCTTTGTTTTCTCAATTCACCACTGGCTTCTCCGTACTCGGGGCACCTGTCAGTCAGGAAATATAAAATCTTGGGAATATTCTGCTACATCCAGAGTGCGCGCAGATGGAAGGGATTGCATTGATGCCCTAACCTGCCAGAAACTTCACATATAACAACCCCTGACTTATACTTATTTGGACCATTTAACAAACGCCCCAAGGTGCTGTACAGGGAAATTGTACAGCAACGTTTGACACCAAGCCACATCAGGAGATGCTGGTTCTGTTGACCAAAAGCTTGCTCAATGGCCTCGGTTTAGGAGCGTCTTAAAGGAGAAAAGCGAGGGTGGGGGAGGTCGCGGGAGGGGATCCGGAGCTTTGGACCAGGGCAGTAAAAGATGTGATTACACTTCAGGAATGCACAAGAGGCCAGAATTAGATATCTCGGAGGGCTGTGGGAGCTGAAGGAGATTACAGAGATAAGGAGAGGCAAGACCATGGAGAGATTTGAATGAAAGGATAAGAATTTTAAAATCAAGACATTGCTTGACCGGGAGATAATGTAGGTCAGCAAACAACGGGCTGGTAGGGGAACAGGACTTGCACTGAAGCCAGACATGGGCAGCAGAGCTTCATATTTACAGAGGTAGTAAATTATCTTTGAAGTAAAGTGCAGGCAAACACAACCATTTAATGAAATGAATTGAAAATCGCTTATTGTCACAAGTAGGCTTCAAATGAAGTTACTGTGAAAAGCCCCTAGTCGCCACATTCCGGCGCCTGTTCGGGGAGGCTGGTACGGGAATTGAACCGTGCTGCTGGCCTGCCTTGGTCTGCTTTAAAAGCCAGCTATTTAGCCTTGTGCTAAACCAGCAAGATCCCGCAGCAGTAACTAGTTGAGTGACCAGTTTATCTGTTTTTAAGGAAAGTTTTGAACCTGGGATGAATGATGATAACACCAGATAAACTCTGCCCCTCATATAGTGATATGGGATCTTTAAATTTCTATTTACTGGAGTTCTGATGCAGCAGTGCTGTGTGTCAATCTAGACTGCTCAATTCTGGAGTGGGCTTTTGACCCAAACTTTCTGGCTGCGAGACCAGCATGACATCAGCTGAGTCAGGCTGGTGCTGTGCCGTTTCGGCTGAAGGGACATTGCAGGCTGTATGCGTGTGATTTTCACTCCACATTGGTTAAGATCTTCGGAACAGGTGGGCAAGGTTGAGCCAAGTGTTGCACTTCTGGATTCATCTCTGCCCACAGGAGCCTGGAGATGCCCCTGTCCAATTTTAAAATTGTGACCCTAACTGGCAGCATCTGGCAAAGAGAAAGAAGATAGGCGTGTTCTCTCGCTCATACTGGCTTACCCAAAGCACGGGAAGAGAGAGGCAAAGGTAGAGGGCTGAATTTTCCTGGGAATTGTCAACAGCTGATAGTGGGTGGGGAAGGTGGCGTGGAGGTCGCCGACGGTAACTGCAGATTCCTCCGCCGTGTAGTCGTGGGTCCCCCCCCCCCCCCTCGGAGACCAGTCCGGTTTTACGTCGTTCTGCCCTCACACCCACAGGGGAGGATGATTCGGGAGTAGTGGCCTGATAATGATATACTGATGAATTCAAACTAGCCCAAAACAATTCCGCTACCTGGGCATCCAGATAGCCCACGACTGAACATGGATCCACAAGTGGAACCTAACCTGTCTGGCAAAATAAGTTAAAAAGGACTTCTAGAGATGGGATACACTCCCGCTCTCCCTGGCGGGGAGGGTGCAGACGATCAAAATGAACGAACTGCCGCGGTCCTCTTCAGATCTATAATGATCTTCATCCGCAAGGCCTTTTTCCACAGCATAGACAAAATAATCATGGCTTTTGTGTGGGGGGTGCGGGGACGAATCCCCAAATCAACACTGCAAAGAAGGAAAGTTTTGGGTGGTCTGGCACTGCCGAATCTACAATAGTACCACCAGGTAGCTACGGCAGAGAGAGTGAGGGGATGGATATGTGAACCCACCATGGAATGGGTGATTACGGAAGAATCTTCCTGCAAGGGAATGACCCTCCGGGCCCTCGCCACGGCAGCGCTCCCATCCCCCCCCCCCCCCCCCCTGACTAAATACACATCCTGCCCAATGGTAGTAGCCACACTAAAGACATGGAACCAGATGAGGCAACATTTCAGTCTAACCGAGCTGACCCCCCATGGCCCCCATCTGCGGAAACCACAAATTTCCACCGGCCATGCTCGACGCCACTTTTAAGAAATGGAGACAGGACGGGGGTTGCTAACAGTTAGGGACTTTTACATGGGGGACAGACTAGTGACACTGAGCGGACTGACGGAAGACCTGGAACTACCGACAGGACAGGAACTTAGGCACCTTCAAGTCAAGAACTTCCTCCACAAGGAGACGTTAGGATACCCCAGGGTCCCAAGAGACACACTATTAGAGGAACTGATAAACACGGACGGCAAAGAAGGGAGGATCTGCAGGAACATCTATGGAGAGTTACTGGACAGGGCAAGACTACCACTGGACGAGACCAGACGGAAATGGGAGGACGAACTGGGGACAGAAGTGGGTTGGGGACTATGGAGCGAAGCACTGAGCAGGGCCAACTCCACCTCTTCCTGCATAAGGCTCAGCCTCATGCAGTTTAAAGTGGTGCACAGAGCGCACCTGACCAGAACCCGAATGAACAGGTTCTTCCCGGAGGTGGAAGATAAATGTGAGCGGTGCCAGAGGGGCCCGGCCAACCACACCCACATGTTCTGGGCCTGCCCCAGACTTGTAGGATTCTGGACAGCCTTCTCCGAGACAATGTCCAAGGTTGTGGGGGTGAGGGTGGAGCCGTGCCGGAGAGTGACAATCTTCGGGGTATCGGAACAGCCAGAACTACACGTGGGGAAGAGGGCCGACGCCCTTGCTTTCGCTTCCCTATTCGCAAGCCGGTGAATCCTGCTCGGATGGCGATCAGCAGCACCACCCCCAGCTGCAGACTGGCTGGCAGACCTGGTGGAATTTCTCCATCTGGAGAAGATCAAGTACACCATCCGAGGGTTGGACGAGGGCTTCCACAAACGTAGAGACCATTCATCAGCCTGTTCCAAGACCTGTTCGAGTTCAACAGCAAGTAGGGAAAGAGGGAGAGGTGGGGTAGAGCAGACAGGGAAGGGGGGAAGAAATGAGGAAACCCAGGGGAACCACAAGGAGGAGCGTGGAGGGGGAGGAGATGGGGCAGGCACCCCCCCCCCCCCCGAACCAACAAGGCCTGCAACAAAAAACACAGAAGAGGGTGGGGGGTGAAGAAAAAAGGACCGGAGCAGAGCGGTAGAACACCCAGGTCGGAAGAGGGGGATGCCAAGGAGGGGACGGGGGGGGAGAAGATATATTCAAGAAAGATGCATGTAAATAAGAAACTGTATAAATTGTAAATATCAGACACACAAGTTTCACTCTGTAAAATTGAAAATGCCAATAAAAAACATTTATAAAAAAAAAAAAAGATCTACTGATGAATTCAAATGATCCTGACGCTGAGCGTTGGGAAAGGTGCCCCATTACTGACTGGAGGGGACAATCCCGTCACACAATCACATAAAACGACAATCGCGTGAGATTTTCCATTCCCATTGGAAATCCACCCATCTCGATCGGGAGTGGAAATCCCGACTAGAGCGTTTTACCTCCAAGCCAGTTGATCAGCTGTCAAAGTATCAGTTCATCCTGCTGGCTTGCACGAAAAGGTAACACTAATTCCCAATGCCAGTCGTCTTTGCATGTGCACACTCATCCCACACACAGCTTTTCCCATTAGTAACACCATTGGCCTGCACCTCTCAGCCCATTCACTGAGGCCTCTTCTGGTTGGGAGCCTGTGTGAAGTGAAGCCATCAGACTCCTCCTCGCTGCCGGTGATTCTCGCACTCCACCTTTCTCACATAACCACAATCTCTGGATCAGAGGCACAATGTGCTAGTCCCTCTGTCTCTCATTGTGCCGACTCGGCCATTCTCCACCGCCTCTCCTGAGCCACCATCTCCGTCACTCTGGGTCAGGCAGTGCACCAATTTCACCCCCTCGCCCGCACCCCGCCAGAACTCGGAACCTCGCTCATTCAGACCAAGAGCTGACACTCCAGCCAGCTTCAGCACAACCGGTGTTGCAATTGGCTGAGAGCAGGACTGACAGCCAGTTGTGTGCAATGATAACGAACCTCACCCTTACCTTGTGTTTGCAGGCATTCGATGACGCAATTGCGCAGCTGGACAGGCTGACTGATGATTCATACAAAGACAGCACCTTGATTATGCAATTGCTTCGGGACAATTTAACTGTACGTATTACCACAAGGGAAAAACTCCCAAAGATTAAAATTAAATCACTTTTTTTAAATGGGCTTGATGCACATCCTATTCAAGTTGTGTTTCAGATTGGGGAGTGTGAAATACTGGCAGGGTGAGCGGAGTCCTTACCCACTTCCATGCTAGCGATTCTCTGTACTTTAAAACAAAGTCTTCCTTAAAGCAGCTCTGATCAGTAAGTTCTAAAACTTCACTTGACCATTGAACAAAAGTAGAACTGCAGATACTAGAGAGAGCCACAGAGTTTCAGATCAATAACCTTTCATCATACTGGCAAAGTGAGCTTAAATCATTGCCCACTTTCACACAAACAGTTCCCTGCACTTAGAAATCTGCTCTAAAGTAGCTCTGACCAGTACTGGGGAAAACTAGAAGAAATTTAACAATTTTTTAAGCACGTACAGAGGCAGAGAAGGTCCATGCAGGAGGGGAGGAGACAGCAAAAGGAAGGGTTTCGGATGGGGTTGAAGGCAAGAGAGATTAAATGATAAAAAAGAGACTATGTTAAAATCCAGGAGGTATAGTAATGGGGCAAAGTTAAGAAACAAAGGAGCAAATCTTCCATTCAAGGTCGGGAACTCCTATTTCTGACCCTGATCAGACAAAAGAAACCTACCCACTTCCTCCAATTTTTCTGGTCAATCTTCTGATGGGGGACCCTGCAGAACTCACTCAGCACAGGAAGCCTCGGAGGGAGAGGTGCAGAGAATCTGTGCAGAAGCCGATAGCTGGCATATTCTGGTAAGAAGGTTTAAATGTCCCTGGGTGAATCTGTAAGTGGGTAGGGTGGTCAGGTCAGGTCGGGGGGGGGGGGGGGGGGGGGGGCTCAGTGGGGGGTTAAATGGTTGAGGCTGGTCAAGTTGGATTGGGGGGGGGGTGGGGTGGACACTGGTGAAGTGGTCAGGAATCGGTGGTGGGAGGTAGTCAGGTTGGGACGAGGCGATGTCGGTGGATTGAGGGGGAGTCGCGGGAGGGGGTGTCGGTGTGTGATTGAGCGGGGGGGGGGGGTGGGGGGGGGGTCAGGTGTACGATAGGATTTTTCTGTCCAACATTTCCTGGGGGTAACCATCCAGGTAAGGAACTCGGAACCATCTGAAGTCTCTAACTCTTGGGTCCGAGACTTTTTCGGAGCGTCCAAGGGAGCAGGGCAATTGACCCTCAGAATCCAGGTTTCCCAGGAACTTCCCACGAAGCCAGTCTCTCTGACAAACCAGAGACCAGAGGTTCTGAGCCCAGAAGGACAGTAGCAGAATCATTCCTAGTTCATGTGACAGTCTAAATCTAAAATATGCTGCCTCCCATCACGCGACATTAACCTGCATCTGCCCTCATTTGTCCTGCTTACCGAAGGTCTGTCCACCTGCTATTTAATCTTCACAATAGACTCAGCAGGTGGCAAAATGGCTGTAAAACCAGGAACTGTCTGCTGCCTGTATACTGAGGGCTGGACGAAGCGTATTTTAAATGTATGAAATATTAGTGGTACAGTAGGGCATTGACTGTGTTACTGGCTTGGTAAATCCAGAGCACATGAGGGAGGATTTAGAAACGAGGATTCCCACTGGGATACAGGGACGATGTGATGATGCATTTTGTAAACATTGGGTTATATGCACCGCAGATGAAGTTAAGAAAGTTCCTGATTGAGGTGAAGGGGAGATCCCAGAACAGGAAGCTGGAAACATGAAGTCCAAGAAACACTGGTTTAATGCAGGGGAAGTCTCTTTACACATGAGGATAATGAGTGTGTGGATTGAATTCTTAAAAGCTTAAGGATGGCAGTTCAATTGATGCTTACGTAAGAGTATGAAGAGCAGTGAAATGGAATTAAAAAGATTAAGCTGCCATGGTTAACCGTGACCGATTTCCATTCCTGTGTTTCAATGCAGTGATCACTTTCTGTATTACCTACTGAAACTACTTATCTGTATTTGAAACTAATATTTTCATTGAGGTGCTACAAACGCACTTTTTCAAATAAGAAAATTTTCCACTCTGCGTTCGATTTGTTCCTCAGTTTTTAATATAGTTTTTTTCTCTTTTTTTTGCAGTTATGGACAGCAGACAGTCAGGGAGATGAAGGAGATGCTGGCGATGCGCAGAACTAAACTATCTGTTACACTTACAACTTATCCATCGATTTATTTTCACATGCTCCTGTCTGGCCAAACTGCCCCACCATTCCCCCTCTCCTCCTCTTGTTCCTCTCTTTCAAGGCCATGCACACCATTTATTTGACTGCACAGGGTTTCACACCAACGTGCTGTGCTCTGATGTGCTGACAAAACACTGGACTGGAAGAGGCTTACACCAGGGCAGCTCTGAGCTTCCCTGCTTGTGATTGTTGTCTTAATCTGGCTGGGTGTCATGGTGTAAAACCAAGTGGCAAAAAGGTTCAGAATTTGTTAGAGCAGTTAGCCTGGTCTGGGGGGAGAGTGAGAAAATAAGGGGAGGCGAGAGGGGAATGTGAAAGGACTGTATACTATGAGCACCGCTGGGTGAGGGATCTGCTGCTTGTTAAATTAATCAACCCTGGAAGGTAGAGGACTTCCTTGATTGTACCTGCTTTGTGACTTGCCCCGGGGTTTTCATTCCCTCAGTCCAGTTGCCCAAGTGCGCACTCCCACTGGCAAGCAGTATTTTCTACCCCCTCCTGCCCTGCTCAGCGAGCACGCTCCCGTGAAGTTGCGTCCGTGTCGATGACTAAGGGACTGCCCCAGTTCTGCTGTTGCCACAGGGTTCTTATCTCGTAATCATGGGAATCTATGGGGAAGGGAATGCTGGAGCCTTTACCCCGTCGGAATTCTGATTGTGCTGATGTTTGACCTTCAGGTGTTGGTGAAGTTCTGACAAAGCAGGTTCGCCATCCCCCCTTCCACACACATACACACACTTTCTCCTCCACCCACACAAGTCATTGGGGCACGCCTGCCACTTTCCAAGCTCTGACTGTTTTATACGTTCTGTTCCTGGTGTCTGGAGATTGATCGTGGTGCTCTGCTGTCTCTGTTCACTCTGCTCTGGGTTCCCTACGCTCTCCTCTTTTGCTCTTTCTTCTCTCCCCCCCCCCGCCACACACACACACCATCCCCAGACCACAATGGGGACTCTATAACACTTTGCACCTTTGCAGCAACTTATGTTATTCTTCTTTAGGTTTTTTTTTCTTGCACAAATCTCAATCACGTGTTGTAATAACTGGTATCTTCAGCAATCCCCCCCCCCCCCAATCTCGTTCGGATTCTAATCACTATTTGAATAAATGCTTTTGGTATATTGATACTAAACTATTGAATTTCTTCAGACCTGTCATACAAACATAGACCTTTCCCTCCAACTTTCTGCTCCTGATACTATGACTATCTTGGGTGAGTGGGGGTAGCTGCATGATGATGTTTCCGTTCACAGTTCCCCAGGAGTTCTACGGTTTCCCAAAATTAGAACCATGGACATGAAAAAAGTGCGCAGGTTTTAATGATGCAGTCCTACTTGATTTCATCCCCGATCAAAATACTACCTGTGTCCAAATGTGAATTTGGCAAAATCACTGTAATTGACTTAATCTTTCTCACTGTTGTCTCGAATGATGAGCTGACTCTCAGCTGGCAAGCTGAACAGTCGGTTCTGTATGTGGACTGAGTGATTTGATCGTTCTCTGTTAACGCGGCTGCTGACGTGCACAGTAGGGGGAAAAGGTTGACGCTATCGTGAGGGAGGGAAAAAGCCTGGGTGGAAACGGACAAATTGGTCAGTATCCTAATGCGTTTCCTGTTGTTTTTTTTTGTTTTTTTTAAATTACATTCCACGGATGTGCAATTCCAATTTGTCCTTTCAGTCTGTTGTCCACTGGAGAACTCGCTGTGCACTGAAATAATAAATTGAAATCACTTTTTGACTGAACAAACATGCAATTGAACTCTAGGTGACCTCTGGTAGTGAGTGTGGACCGGATTCTGACCTCGTGTCTGTATACCTGATAGCTGCCTTCCTGCTTTGTTTTTACTGATCAGTATTCTGCCTCCCGTCGCTTCTGTGACCGTTGTAGCACGCACGTGATTGTGTAACAGTAGTGCGAAACATATTAAAAAGAAACTTTTTTTGATGTACGAATAGATTTGTGTAAGTCTTTTAAATGGACTGTGGGGAAAATAAATTCAAAATGTGTACACAACAGTTCAGTTAAGAAAATAAAGGTTCTATCGAATAACGCATGTTGTTTTACATTGTTTCACTGAGGGATTTAATGATGCCCACAGCACCCAAGGTGGGAATTATTCTGTGTTCTCATTTAACACGATAAATAAATCTTGATGGTGCAGAGGAGAATGACTACAATAGCAGCAGCAGGGATGAGGGAACTTCAGTTATGTGGAAAGACTGGAATGGCTGTCCTCCTTCAAGCATCGACAACGAAGGGGAGATTACAAAGATGTATTGGAAATTCTGAAAGGTTTCAAGAGAATAGGCAACCACTAACAAGAGTGTCGGTAACTAGGCAACATATATTTAAGATGATTGACAAGGAACCGGAGAGGGGGTGAGAATTTATTTAATGAAGCCAGTTTTGATTGTCTGGAATGCACCACTTGAACGGGGTGGGAGAGGATTCAACAGTAAACTTTTTAGGAATTGCACATATTCTGAAAGTTACAGATTTACAGTGCTGTGGGGACTAACTGGATAGTTCTTTCATAGAGGAGGTCCAGGATTGATGGGCCCAATGGGTTTCTGTGCTATATCATCCGAAATATTGATGGAATTTGGTCTAAACTTGTCCGTTTTTCAAACCAAATTCTTCTCTCAGTTTTAAAAAAAAATGTTTTTATTCTTTTTAATATTTTCTCCCAAATTTGCACCCACCAACAATAAACAAGCAGTGACGAATATAATATCAATCCCCATTTCAACAACGATCCCATCCTCCCACCAACCCCCAAACAACTGCCCGCTTGTTAACATAAACAAATAACAAAAAGGAATCAGGAATCACCCATAGTCACCATTAGCAGATACAGTCCCCCTCCCCCCAACCCCCTCCACCCCAAATAATTGATGTTATCCAGTTCTTGAAAGTATATAATGAATAATGCCCATGAATTATAGAACCCCTCCATCCTTCCCCTCAGTTCAAACTTAACCTTCTCAAGAGGCAAGAATTCCAACAGGTTCCCCAGCCAGGGCACAGGGTGGAAAGGCTGCTCTCCATCCCAACAGGATCCGCCTTTGGGCGATCAACTAGGCGAAGACTACAACATCTGCCTCCGCACCCGTTTCCAACCCCAGCTGGTCTGACACGGCCTCCTGAGGGCCCGGGGTCCAGTTTCATGTGCACCACTTTAGCGATTACCCGAAACACCTCCTTCCAGTAATTCTCCAGCTTTGGACAGGACCAAAATATAAACGTGGTTTGCCCCCCCCCCCCCCCCCCCCCCCCCCAGCAATGTTCACGCACGTCTTCTATCCCCTCAAAGAGCCGGCTCGCCCTCGTGAGGTGCGCTCTATACACCACCTTCAACTAACAGCCCCAACCTCTCGCACCAGGTGGAGGTGTTCACTCTCCGGAGCACCTCACACCACAACCCCCTCCTCCATATCCTCTCCCAACTCTTCCTCCCATTTTGATTTGATCCTTTCCAGTGGTGCCTTCTCCCTCTTCCAAAATAGCCCCGTAAACCGCCGACACTACTCCCTTCTCCAGTCCCTCTGTCGACAGCACCTCCTCCAGCAATGTGGAGACAGGCTCCACCAGGAAGCTCTGTATCTCCTTTCTGGCAAAATCTCGAACCTGCAAGTATCTAAACATTTCCCCCTGCTCCAGCCCATACTCGCTTCCAGCTCCTTCAATCCTGCAAACCGACCCCCAAGAAACAAATCTTTCAGTGTCTTAATCCCCTTCTCCCATTTCCGAAAATTTCCATCCCACATCCCTGGCTCAAATCTGTGGTTCCCCCGAATCGGCATTTCCCTTGACCCTGCCCCCAACCCGAAGTGTTGGTGAAACTGCCTCCAAATTCTCAATGAAGCCATTGTTACCGGACTCCCGAGTATTTCCTGGGGCCATTGGGAGCGGCATTGTTGCTAGCGCCTTCAATCCCGACCCCCTGCACAAACTCTCCTCCATTCTGACCCACTGGGAAATCAACCCCTCTGACCCAGCTCCGCACCTTCTCCACATTCGCCGCCCAGTAATAATACTTCAGGTTCGTAAGACCCAAACCCCCCTGCCTGCCTTCCCCCTCTGTAGCAGCACCTTTCTAACTCTGGCCACCTTCCCTCCCCATGTGAAAGAGGTAATCATTCCTTCAATCCCCGCTGAAAAATGCCTTTGGCAGGAAAAATCGGCTGGATTGGAAAATAAACCGGAATCGCGGCAACACGTTCATTTTAACCGCCTGCACCCGACCCGCCAGTGACAGAGGAAGATCATCTCACCTTGCCAGATCAGCTTTCACCCTCCCCACCAAACTAGAAATATTGTACCTACGGAGTCCCCCCCCCCCCACTCCCGGGCAACCTGCACCCCCACGTATCTAAAGTGAGTCCCTGCCCTACAGAATGGCAGCCCCCCCACCTCTGCCCCCACCCCAGGCCGAGACACCACAAACTATTCACTCTTGTCTAGATTTAATTTGTACCCCGAGAAAGACCCAAACGCCCGAAGCAGCTCCAATATTCCCCCTATTGACACGCTCGGTTCCGACACGTATAACAAGTCATCGGCATATAAGGACACCCTATGCTCCATCTCCCCCCATCCCTTTTCAAACCCTTGAACTCGACAATCTCTTTTTATAAATGTTTCCACGTTTTTTTTTGCCGACACCCTATTCTGTTGTTCGCCCTACATAAACAATGCATCCAGTGTTAAAGTTAGGAACAGGTGAAGGCCGTTTAGCCTCTCCAACCTGTTACGCCATTTAATGAGATCCTGGTTGATCTGTGACCTAACTCCGTATACCAGCTTTGCCCAGTATCCTTGAATGCTTTCGCTTAACAAAATATAAATCTCAGATTTAAAATTAACAATTGAATGAGCACCGATTTCCATTTGTAGAAGAGAATTCCAAACCTCTTGCACTCTTGGAGTGTTTGGCTCTAGTTTTTAGACTGTGCCCCCTCATCCTCTACTCTTAACCAGCAGAAATAGCTTCTCTCGGTAAAACTTTGATCAAATCACACCTGAATTTCCTAAACTCTTTTGTTAAATCTCTCTTTGTAATTTAGCCCTTGGCATTCGGGCCTCATTCTCGTAAATCTCTGCTGCACTCCAGCCCAAGATCAATACACCATTCTTGAGCTGTAGTCCAACTGGAGCTGTGGCTGAAGCATTACTTATATCCCTTTGTATTCTAGTCCTCCAGATTATAAAGAGCAGCATTCCATCCGCATTTTTGGTTGTTTTCTCTACCCTATTCTCTCTATCAGGCCCCCATGTCATAGAATATCTACCGTGCAGAAGAAGGCCATTCAGCCCATCGAGTCTGCACCGACCCTCTGAAAGAGCACCCACCTAAGCCTAAAACCCTATCCTATCCACATAATACACTTGGGGCAATTTACCACTGCCAATCTACCTAACCTGCACACCTTTGGACTGTGGGAGGAAATCTGAGTACCCGGAGGAAACCCACGCAGACACGGGGAGAATGCGAACTCCATAATAACCATAATCTATTATTGTCACAACTAGGCTTACATTAACACTGCAATGAAGTTACTGTGAAAATACCCTAGTTGCCACACTCCAGCGTCGGTTCAGGTACACTGAGGGAGAATTCAGAATGTCCAATTCACCCAGTAAGCACGTCTTTCGGGAGGAAACCCACGCAGACACCGTGAGAACGTGCAGATTCCGCGCAGACAGTGACCCAAGCGGGAATCGAACCTGGCGCTGTGA
Organism: Scyliorhinus torazame; assembly: GCF_047496885.1. Lineage (NCBI taxonomy): Eukaryota > Metazoa > Chordata > Chondrichthyes > Carcharhiniformes > Scyliorhinidae > Scyliorhinus > Scyliorhinus torazame. Next base: position 271,744,677 of record NC_092714.1, on the reverse strand, counting down.
GGCAGCAGCGCTAACCACTGTGCTACTGTGCTGCCCTGGGAAGTCTCTGGGCTCCCACTGTTCCTGGCTTTTCACCAGTTAGAAAGTCCCATGTTCTGTGCTTTTGAGATGCGTAGTGGATGGCCTCACATTTGCCGACATTGAAATCGACTTGCCACAGTTCTGTCCATTCACCTAATCTATCAATATCTTTGTAATTTTGCACTCCATCCACACCACCTGAAATACCACCTGGGTCATTAGCAATCTTGGGTATGTGGCTTTCTACCTCATGATCTAAGTCACTAATGAAGACGGTAAATAATTGCAGACAATTCTTGTGTAACACCACTAGTCACATCCTGTCAATTAGAGTAGCATTTTATTTTCTGCGACGTGCTCATCACTGGCAAAGCCAGCATTGGTTTCCTGTCCCTGAATGCCCTTGAACTGAGTGATTTTCCAGTCCATTTCAGAGGGGAGTTAAGAGACAACCAGATTGCTGTGGGTCTGGAGTCACATGTAGGCTAGACCGGGTAAGGACGAGTGATTTCCTTTCCTAAAGGACATTAGTGAATCGGGTGGATTTTCACAACAATCGATGAGAGTTTCAAGGCACCATTTTTGTAACTCGTTTTCAATTCCAGATTATATTAGATGGAATGAAAATTCCATCCAGCTGCCTTGGCAAGATATGAACCTATGCCAGGGACTGGTGCATGGAATGGGTTAGTGAGCACCAGCTGATGTCACCCTTCCTGGGTGAACCTTTGTTCATGTGGACTAGACTTGTATTCCCAGGCATATAGAATGTTAAACATAGAACATGAAATTGTACAGCACAGTACAGGCCCTTCAGCCCACGATGTTGTGCAGAACTAGTCTGAAACTAAGATCAAATCAACCTACTTCCAATCATTCTAATGCACTCCATGTGCCTATCCAATAACTGCTTGAAAGTTCCTAAAGTGTCCGACTCCACTACCATAGCTGGGAGTGCGTTCCACTCTCTGAGTAAAGAACCTACCTCTGACATCCCTCCGATATCTTCCACCATGAACCTTATAGTTATGCCCCCTTGTAACAGCTACATCCACCCGAGGAAAAAGTCGCTGAACGTCCACTCTATCTATCCCTCTCATCATCTTATACACCTCAATTAAGTCACCTTTCATCCTCTTTCGCTTCAATGAGAAAAGCCCTAGCCCCCTCAACCTTTCCTCATAAGACCTACCCTCCAATCCAGGCAGCATCCTGGTAAATCTCCTTTGCACCCTTTCAATGCTTCCACATCCTTCCTATAGTGAGGTGACCAGAACTGCACACAATACTCCAAATGTGGTCTAACCAAGGTCTTGTATAGTTGCAGTATAACCTCACGGCTCTTAAATTCAATCCCCCTGTTAATAAATGCTAACACACTATAGACTTTCTTCACGGCTCTATCCACTTGGGTGGCAACTGTCAGAGATCTATGGACATGAACTCCGAGATCTCTCTGCTCCTCCACATTCTTCAGAACCCTGCCGTTAACACTGTAATCCGCTTTCAAATTTGTCCAACCAAAATGAATCACCTCACACTTATCAGAGTTAAACTCCATCTGCCACTTTTCAGCCCAGCTCTGCATCCTATCAATGTCTCTTTGCAGCCTACAACAGCCCTCCGCATTATCCACTGCTCCACCAATCTTGGTGTCAACAGCAAATTTACTGACCCAACCTTCAACTCCATCATCCAAGTCATTGATAAAAATCACAAATAGCAGAGGACCCAGCACTGATCCCTGTGATACGCCGCTGGTGACTGGGCTCCAGGATGAAAATTTACCATCGACCACCACCCTCTGTCTTCTATGTGATAGCCAGTTACTGATCCAATCGGCCAAATTTCCCTCTATGCCATGCTTCCTTACTTTCTTCATGAGCCGACCATGGGGAACCTTATCAAACGCCGTACTAAAATCCATTTTACGACAGCAACTGCTCTACCTTCATATATGTACAGTACGAAGTCTTACAACACCAGGTTAAAGTCCAACAGGTTTGTTTGATGTCACTAGCTTTCGGAGCGCTGCTCCTTCCTCAGGTGAATGAAGAGGTATGTTCCAGAAACACATATATAGACAAATTCAAAGATGCCAAACAATGCTTGGAATGTGAGCATTAGCAGGTGATTAAATCTTTACAGATCCAGAGATGGGGTAACCCCAGGTTAAAGAGGTGTGAATTGCATCAAGCCAGGACAGTTGGTAGGATTTCGCAGGCCAGATGGTGGGGGATGAATGTAATGTGACATGAATCCCAGGTCCCGGTTGAGGCCGCACTCATGTGTGCGGAACTTGGCTATAAGTTTCTGCTCGGCGATTCTGCGTTGTCGCGCGTCCTGAAGGCCGCCTTGGAGAACGCTTACCCAGAGATCAGAGGCTGAATGCCCTTGACTGCTGAAGTGTTCTCCGACTGGAAGGGAACATTCCTGCCTGGTGATTGTTGCGCGATGTCCGTTCATTCGTTGTCGCAGCGTCTGCATGGTTTCGCCAATGTACCACGCTTCGGGACATCCTTTCCTCCAGCGTATGATGTAGACAACGTTGGCCGAGTCGCACGAGTATGTACCGCGTACCTGGTGGGTGGTGTTCTCACGTGTAATAGTGGTATCCATGTTGATGATCTGGCACGTCTTGCAGAGATTGCCATGGCACGGTTGTGTGGTGTCGTGGTCACTGTTCTGAAGACTGGGTAGTTTGCTGCACACAATGGTTCGATTGAGGTTGCGCGGTTGTTTGAAGGCAAGTAGTGGGGGTGTGGGGATGACCTTGGCAAGATGTTCATCGTCATCAATGACGTGTTGAAGGCTGTGAAGAAGATGTCGTATTTTCTCCGCTCCGGGGAAGTACTCGACGACGAAGGGTATTCTGTCGGTTGTGTCCCATGTTTGTCTTCTGAGGAGGTCGGTGCGGTTTTTCGCTGTGGCGCGTTGGAACTGTCGATCGATGAGTCGAGTGCCATATCCCGTTCGTACGAGGGCATCTTTCAACGTCTGTAGATGTCTGTTACGCTCCTCCTCGTCTGAGCAGATCCTGTGTATACGGAGCGCTTGTCCATAGGGGATGGCTTCTTTAATGTGTTTAGGGTGGAAGCTGGAGAAGTGGAGCATCATGAGGTTATCCGTGGGTTTGCGGTAAAGCGAAGTGCTGAGGTGACCGTCCTTGAGGTGACGCGCCACAGCGAAAAACCGCACCGACCTCCTCAGAAGACAAACATGGGACACAACCGACAGAGTACCCTTCGTCGTCCAGTACTTCCCCGGAGCGGAGAAACTACGACATCTTCTTCACAGCCTTGAACACGTCATTGATGACGATGAACATCTTGCCAAGGTCATCCCCACACCCCCACTACTTGCCTTCAAACAACCGCGCAACCTCAAACGAACCATTGTTTGCAGCAAACTACCCAGTCTTCAGAACAGTGACCATGACACCACACAACCGTGCCATGGCAATCTCTGCAAGACGTGCCAGATCATCGACATGGATACCACTATTACACGTGAGAACACCACCCACCAGGTACGCGGTACATACTCGTGCGACTCGGCCAACGTTGTCTACCTCATACGCTGCAGGAAAGGATGTCCCGAAGCATGGTACATTGGCGAGACCATGCAGACGCTGCGACAACGAATGAACGGACATCACGCAACAATCACCAGGCAGGAATATTCCCTTCCAGTCGGAGAACACTTCAGCAGTCAAGGGCATTCAGCCTCTGATCTCCGGGTAAGCGTTCTCCAAGGCGGCCTTCAGGACGCGCGACAACGCAGAATCGCCGAGCAGAAACTTATAGCCAAGTTCCGCACACATGAGTGCGGCCTCAACCGGGACCTGGGATTCATGTCACATTACATTCATCCCCCACCATCTGGCCTGCGAAATCCTACCAACTGTCCTGGCTTGATGCAATTCACACCTCTTTAACCTGGGGTTACCCCATCTCTGGATCTGTAAAGATTTAATCACCTGCTAATGGTTGCATTCCAAGCATTGTTTGGCATCTTTGAATTTGTCTATATATGTGTTTCTGGAACATACCTCTTCATTCACCTGAGGAAGGAGCAGCGCTCCGAAAGCTAGTGACATCGAAACAAACCTGTTGGACTTTAACCTGGTGTTGTAAGACTTCGTACTGTGCTCACCCCAGTCCAACGCCGGCATCTCCACTTCATATATGTACTTAGTTACCTCCTCAAAGAATACAATCAAACTTGTGAGGCAAGACCTACCCCTCACAAATCCGTGCTGACTATCCTGGATTAAGCTGTATCTTTCTAAATGATCATAAATCCTATCCCTCAGGACTCTTTCCAATAACTTACCTATGACCGAAGTGAGACTAACCGGCCTATAATTCCCAGGGTTATACCTATTCCCTTTCTTGAACAAGGGGACAACATTCGCCTCTCTCCGGTCTTCTGGCACTATTCCGGTTGACAGTGAGGACATAAAGATCAAAGCCAAAGGCTCTGCAATCTCATCTCTCGCCTCCTAAAGAATCCTAGGATATATCCCATCAGACCCAGGGGACTTATCTATCCTCAGGCTTCTCAAAATTTCTAACACATCTTCCTTCCAAATATCTACCTCCTCCAGCCTACCAGCCTGTATCGCACTATCCTCCTCAACAACATGGCCCCTCTCCTTTGTGAACACTGAAGAAAAGTATTCATTTAGGTCCTCTCCTATATCCCCAGACTCCATACCAGTGATTTGATTGAGGTTTTCAGGAATTGGCAGAGTAGAAACAAGAAGTTGCATTTCTATAGCACCTTTGACCTCATGCCATCCCCGACTGCTTTACAGCCAATTATGCATTTTTAAATGTAGCCACTGTTATCATGGAGGGGGAAAAAAATCCAGATCCCAAAACAAACAATGTGACAATGGCCAAATAATCTGTTTTAAAGATGTTGATTGAGGGATGGATATTGGGGAGAACTCCCCTTGCCTTCAAAATATTGGGCCAAGATTGTTTATGTCCATTTCGGAGAGTAGACATTTAACATCTGATATGACAAACATCAACTCTGGCAATGCAGCATTCCCTTGTTTCTACCCGGGCTTCACAAGTTTCGATTTTTGTGCTTGAGTGAAGTTGAACTTGAACCTGTAACCTTCTGAATCGAGCAAGAGCGTTACCCATTGAGCCGGAGATGACACGAAAGAGAGGAACATTTTTCTTGCTGGTGTACAGGTATAGGACAATGAGACATCAGCTTAAAGTACAGTGGTTAGCATTGTTGCCTCACAGCTCCAGGGTCCCAGGTTTGATTCCTGGCTTGAGTCACTGTCTGTGCGGAGTCTGCACGTTCTCCCCGTGTCTGCGTGGGTTTCCTCCGGGTGCTCCGGTTTCCTCCCACAAGTTCCAAAAGACATGCTGTTAGGTGAATTGGCCATTCTGAATTCCCCCTCTGTGTACCCGAACAGGCGCCGGAGTGTGGCAACTAGGGGCTTTTCACAGCAACTTCATTGCAACGTTAATGTAAGCCTACTTGTGACACTAATAAAGGTTATTATTAAGTGGGGCAGCATGTGGCACAGTGGATAGCACTGGGACTGTGGCGCTGAGGACCTGGGTTCGAATCCTGGCCCTGGGTCACTGTCTGTGTGAAGTTTGCACATTCTCCCCATGTCTGCATGGGTTTCACCCCCACAACCAAAGATGTGCAGGTTAGGTGGATCGGCTAAATTGCTGCTTAATTGGAAAAAAAAAATAATTGGGTACTCTAAATTTTTTTTTTTTAAGATTATTATTAAATCAGAGCCAGGTCGTTCATGAGAGAAGTTAGGAATTATTTCTTCACAAAGATTAGTAAAAGTGCAGAACTCTCTCACACAAGAAGCAAGTTCCGAATGAAAGCTCATTAACCTGTCTCTCTCTCTCTCTCTCTACAAATACTCCCAGATGTACTGCACATTCCCGGCATTTTCAGTTTTTATTTCTAAAAGCAGTAGATGTCGCCACAATGAATGATTTTAAAGAGGAGATTGATATTGTTGCCAGACTTGGTCAAGGAAGAATATGAAGGCAGGGAGATGGGAGTTAAGATTCAGATCAGCCACGATCGCACTGATTGGTGGAACTGAAGGGATGAGTTGTTATTGGTCCCTATTGACGAGCCAATCATTGAGCCTTTTAGATAACCTGCAAGTTAATTTCTCGGAGTTTTAAACAATTACATGACACCTGACAGGAAGTGAAGGCAATGACTGAAATTCAAGTACAGGGGAAATTAACCCCCCAAACAACCAAGACTCGCCCTGATTGTGATGCTCTCCGAGTCGAATAGCCCAAATCGAGACAACACCTGGGCGAATAAATGAAGGATAGCCACATTTCCTGAAACCCCCCACCTACATACATAATTCCAAATGCTTCAATTAACAAGGCATTGATTTGACCTGCCTCTAATTGCAATGATATAATTAACTAAAACCTAATCCGGGCCCAGAGATCCCAGCAGACTTCTTGTTGATTTGAATAGTTTATTTAAGCATCTGCAGCTCCCCCTCCCGCCCCTGCATGGCGGAGGTGTGAGGGAGTTTGGTCGGATTTTGTGTTGACCAAATATTTTTTAAAAATAAAAAAAAAAAGAAACATCTTTAAAGACAAACAGCAGCGAGACGACCTTTGATAACCGCGGTTAGTGATGATTTTATTTCTGCTGACTTTTTTTTTGGGGGGGGGGGGTGCAGAAGGTTTGTTTGTAGGAAGGGTTCAAATTGTAAATTGGGATTGTTTCAAACTCACCCTGGGAGCCGGTGGAAAGTTTGGGGAGAAAGTTTTAACTGATTTTTGGAGTGGGATTGTTTTCCTCGGCCTCTTGTTCCACAACGTGGAACACTTGAGTCCCCTTTTCACAATCCTAGACCAGGGAATTGGGGTAAAGGTTTCATCAAAAACTGAGTCTGTTTGAGAATCTTTCTTGTCTTTAGCATCCCGGGCTGGTTCAGAGAGTTTGTACATCTTGATGTTGGAGATTGCCGGGTCCCTGACTCCATTGTCAATGTTCTTGAAATTAACTTTTTTGTGTGTGATGAGGATTCCCACCGCTGGGAACTGGACGTAGGAGTTGGCGGTAGGTTTTGAAAGGGGGCATTTTCTGAAGTGTCTGCTCCTATGATCAATCTCACCATCACCCCCTCAAATTAACAATCCCTTTAGTGTTTTATCCTTTTAGATTCGAACAGGTATTGCCAGAGGTGCAGTGTGTTGCGTTAACTGTTGAATAATCCAACCCCCTTTTTGCAATCGTTTTCTGTTTGGAGGAATGAGCGAGTCTGTCACTAAATCACACGTGGATTTTGATATCAATCAGGAATTTCTATTCCAGGAATGATTACAGTCTAATGGATCTGTGTCTAATAGCAGATGTACAGAGGATGCACTTGGCAGCAGTAGACAGCTTTTATCCATTGGTCCATCTGTTGCTATGCTGGGTTCTATTTGTTTGGAGGATGCGTTATTACCTTACTGCTGAAATACTGCTCCCATTGATCTGTCCAGGCGCTGAATTTGTTTCTTCGTCCATTTTGGTCGTAGGGCTTAATTTTAGTTTTATTTTGGGCTGTGTTTGCTAGCACAGACAGGAGGGGGGTTAATTTAAACTACCCTGATTTCCTCACTATCTACCTGTCTTAAACCGAAAGGTGTTTTTTAATATTCTGATACGCCCCCTTTTTAAATGGTGTATTTTCCCCAACCCTTAAATGTGGAAATGTCCCAATCTTCTCTTAACCTGCACGACAAACTCTAGGTGAGATGGAGATAAAAGGGGTTGGTTTATTTTTACTTACACAGGCAGGCACGCAAGTAAAGCAGCAGGTGGGGAGGTGGGTTCAACTCCATGGAAAATTGTGGAAAAAGTTAAATGGAAGAAGAACTCGGGATGTTATTAATGGAGGTGTTAGGATTTAAAAGCAAGGTATAAAAACTAGCAAAGGGCACTTTTCGAATAGTAAGGTAAATGAGTTGACGGCACAAATCATTGCGAATGAGTTTGATTTAGTGGCCATTACAGAGACATAGTTGCAGGATGGTCGCAACTTGCAGGATGGTCACGTCTGGGAGTTAAATATCATGGGGTATCAGATTATTTGGAAGGACAGACAGAAGGAGGTAAGGTGGTGTAGCTCTGATATTTAAGGATGACATCAGGGCGGTAGTGAGAGATGATATTGGTTCTATGGAGAAAAAGGTTGAATCCATTTGGGTGAAATTAGAAATAGTAAGGAGAAAAGGTCACTGATGGGCGTGGGCTATAGGCCACCAAATAATAACATCACGGTGGGGTGGACAATAAACAAAGTAATAACTGATGCATGTAAAAATGATACGGCAATTATCATGGGGGATTTTAATCTATATGTCGATGGCCAAACTAGGTCGGTCAAGACAGCCTTGAGGAGTTCAGAGAAAGTATCCACGATAGTTTCCTCACACAGGATGTAATGGAACCTATGAGGGAGCAAGCGATCCTAGACCTGGTCCTGTGTGATGAGGGAGGAATAATTAATGATCTCATAGTTAGGGATCCTCTTGGAAGGAGTGATCACAATATGGTTGAATTTAAAATGGGGATGGAGGGTGTGAAGGTAAAATCCAATTCCAGTAGCTTGTGTTTAACCAATGGAGACTCCAATGGGATGAAATGAAAAAATGAAATGAAATAAATCACTTATTGTCACAAGTAGGCTTCAAATGAAGTTGCTGTGAAAAGCCCCTCATCGCCACATTCCGGCGCCTGTTCGGGGAGGCTGGTACGGGATTGAACCCGTGCTGTTGGCCTGCCTTGGTCTGCTTTAAAAGCAGATGAGGGAGGAGTTGGCCAAGGTAGACTGGGAGCAAAGACTTTATGGTGGGACAATTGAGGAACAGTGGAGGACTTTCAAAGCGATTTTTCAGTGCTCAGCAGAAATATAATAATCTTTATTAGTCACAAGTAAACTTGGTAACATTACTTTGAAAGTGCCCTAGTCACCACACTCCACTGCCTGTTCAAGTGCACTGAAAAAGAATTCAGAATGTCCAAATCACCTAATAAGCCACAGATATGTAGGGAAATAAAGGAGGGTATCAAATTGAAAGAAAATGCAGATAGTGGCAAAGATTAATGGGAAACTAGAGGATTGGAAAATCTTTAAAGGTCAACAAAAAAACACGAAAAAAGCTATGAAGAAAAGCAAGATAGATTGAGAATAAATTAGCTCAGAATATAAAAACATAGCAAAAGTTTCTACAAATATATAAAATGGATAAAGAATGGCTAAGGTAGAGGATGAAAATGGGGATTTAATAATGGGAAATGAGGAGATGGCCGAGGCATTGAACAGGTATTTTGTGTTGGTCTTCACAGTGGAAGGCACAAATAACATGCCAATAATTGACGGCAAGAAGACTATGGCAGGTGAGGACCTAGAAACTATCATTAAGGAAACTATCATTATCACTAAGGAGGTAGTGTTGGAAAAGCTAATGGGGCTAAAGGTAGACAAGTCTCCTGGCCCTGATGGAATGCCTCCCAGGATACTAAAATGGATGGCAGGGGAAATAGCAAATGCGCTCGTGGTAATTTACCAAAATTTGCTGGACTCTGGGGTGGTTCCAGCAGATTGGAAAACTGCAAATGTGACGCCACTGTTTATAAAAAAAAAAAAAAGGAGGGAGATAAAAGGTGGGAAATTATAGGCCAGTTAGCTTAACTTCCGTAGTGGGGAAAATGCTTCAATCTATCATCAAGGAAGAAATAGCGAGACATCTGGATAGGAATTATCCCATTGGACAGGCGCAGCATGGGTTCATGAAAGGCAGGCCATGTTTGACTAATTTACTGGAATTCTTGGAGGACATTAGGGAACCGGTGGACGTGGTGTATCTGGATTTCCGAAGGCATTCGACAAGGTTTTGCACAAAGGGTTGCTGCATAAGAGAAAGATGCACAGAGTTACAGGTAATGTATTGGCATGGATAGAGGATTAGTTAACTAACAGGAAGAAAAGAGTGGGGATCAATGTTTTTTCTGTTTGGCGATCAGTGGCTAGTGGTGTATCTCGGGGATCAGTGTTGGCACCGCAATTGTTTATAATTTAGAGATGATTTGGAGTTGGAGACCAACTGTAATGTGTCAAAATTTGCAGATGACACTTAAGATGAGTGGTAAAGCAAAAAGTGCAGAGGGCACAGTCTGCAGAGGGTGAGCGGGCAATGTAATGTTCTTGTCGGATGGCCTGATTTATATTACAAGAACACCTGTAGCTAAAGCTATAAATAATTTATTAACATTAACTGCGGATCAAATATATGCAAACAACAGATGAATAATAGTATGAACATGTAAAAGCAACCTCTCTGTAGTCAGTCTGAGGTCACCTGACTCTAACATTCACTGACACTAATGAGAGTCCGAGTGGTCAGTCGATGAATTACAACACAACCATGATATCACTACAGGCTAGATGGAGTACAATGTTGGTAAAAGTGAGGTCATGCATTTTGGTAGGAATAACAGCAAAATGGACTATTATTTAAATGGTAAAATTTGCAGCATGTTGCTGTGCAGAGGGACCTGGGTGTTCTTGTGCATGAATTGCAAAATGTTGGTATGCGGGTGCAGCAGGTTATTAGGAAAGCAAATGGAATTTTGTCCTTCATTGCTAGAGGGACGGAGTTTAAAAGTAGGGAGGTTATGTTGCAGCTGTATAGGGTGCTGGTGGGGCCACACCTGGAGTACTATGTACAGTTTTGGTCTCCTTACTTGAGAAAGGATGTACTGGCACTGGAAGGGGTGCAGAGGAGATTCACTAGGGAACTTCAGTAGGGAACGAATCTCCCAGTTAAACCATGATTTCCGGTTGGGGAATATATGTGCTCCCTTCCTTGGCACGCAATCTGCTGCACACTTGCTGATGAAGTCTGTGACGGTGGTGGCATACTCGTTTAGGTTAGTTGCTGAGTTCTTTTTTTTTTTTAAATATATTTATTAAAGTTTTTTCTCACAATTTTTCTCCCTTACAAACAATAACCCCCCCCCCCCGGCCTCGTAACAAACAAAAACGAGAAATCGCGCAGAGCAAGATATATACATGGCAAAATGATATATTCACACAGCTTTGTGCACTGGCCCTCACCCGTACGTGCCAGTTTCCCCAACCCTTCATGTTATCTCTTGCTCATCCACTCTCCCAGGCAGTCCCCCCTTTCCCCCCCCCCCCCCCACCCCTCCCAGGACGTGTCTCTCCCCCCACCCCCCCACCCCCAGGTTGCTGCTGACCGACTTTCCTCTAACGCTCCGTGAGATAGTCTAGGAACGGTTGCCACCGCCTGTAGAACTCCTGCGCAGACCCTCAAGGCAAACTTAATCCTCTCCAACTTTATGAACCCAGCCATATCATTTATCCAGGCCTCCAGGCTGGGGGGCTTCGCCTCCTTCCACATTAGCAAGATCCTTCGCCGGGCTACTAGGGACGCAAAGGCCAGAATGCCAGCCTCTTTCGCTTCCTGCACTCCCGGTTGCTGAGTTCTTAAATATGGACCAGTCCACTGTCTCTAAGCAGTCACGTAGGAGCTCTTCTGTTGCTTCAGAACAAAATTTTACAACCTTCTTAGCGGGATTCTCCCACTTAAGTTTCTGCTTGTTGTGGTGGTATGTATTAGGGGTAATACGGTACACCACGTGTCGACAGGCTATTGGTGGAGGGATGCCAGTTCCTGATAGGATCTGCCGCCTACTGGACTCCACCCAGAAATGCCGGTATAAGAACCCAGTTTTTCCCTCCATTTCCCTCAGCAGCTGCATTCTGTAACCACGCTGCAGGGGATAAAGTTCTGCTTAATAAAGCCTTCAATTGACATTACCTCAACCTGCCTCGCGTCATATTGATGGTGCTACAATTTATTAAGCAGAATTTAAATTGAAGAAAACGACGTGGGAACATGGAGCTCCGAATCACCCCGGAGTGCCTGCGCATCGCACCCCAAGCAGCTAACTCGGCCTCTATCTTCAAACACTGGATGGCATGCTTTGAGGGCTACCTCCGAACTGCCCCCGGCACACCGACTGACGAACAAAAGATGCAGGTCCTCTATTCCAGGGTGAGTCCAGACGTCTACTCCCTTATCGAGGACGAGGACGGTTTCACAGGTGCTATCGCCGAGCTGAAGGATATCTACATCCGGCCCGCCAACCAGGTTTTTGCTCGCTACCAGCTCGCCACACGACGGCAATTTCCGGGGGAATCGCTGGACGAGTTTTATAATGCCCTGCAGATCCTGGGTCGATACTGCAACTGCCCGGCGGTAACAGCGAGTGAACACACAGAGCTCCTGGTCCACGATGCGTATGCGGCAGGTTTGGCCTCTTCCCAGATCCGCCAGAGTCTTCTGGAGAAAGAATCTCTGGGACTTACAGAAGCTCGGGCCCTGGCGGCATCCCTCGATGTGGCCTCGCGTAACTCCCGCGCCTACGCCCCCGACCGCACTACAGCCCCTTGGCTCCGTGGACCCCCGCTGCGGTCGACTCTCCGACACCCCCCCCCCGCCCCCCCCACCCCCGCAAACCTGCGCGGCCAAAACACCAGACCAACCGGGGGTGCCCCGCTGCTATTTTTGCGGCCAGCCGAAACACCCTCGGCAGCGATGCCCTGCCTGCGCGGCTACCTGCAAAACTTGCGGGAAGAAAGGCCACTACGCGACGGTGTGCAAGTCCCGCGGGGTCGCCGCTATCTCCGGGGAAGAAACGGGACCACAGACCCAGCCCCCCCCAGCGATCCACGTGTGACCAACGGATGCCGCCATTTTGGACCCCGGACGCCACGAGGGAGAGATGGGCGCCGCCATTTTGTCCACCCCCGACCGCGCTCGATCCGTGGATGCCGCCATCTTGGATGAAGGACCCCGACACAGACGGCCACACACTGCCTGATTACGATGCTCAACTTCAACAACCACGTCTGGCTTCAACGACCCTCGACCAGTCGCGACCCCGGACGCTCCAGACTGCAACCACTACAGTCCTAGTGAATGGCTACGAGACGCCGTGTCTTATCGACTCTGGGAGCACGGAGAGCTTCATTCATCTGGACACGGTAAGACGCTGTTCCCTCGTAATTCGGCCAAGCACCCAGAAAATGTCCCTGGCGGCGGGATCCCACTCCGTTCAGATCACGGGGTTCTGCATCGCTAACCTAACGGTGCAGGGGAGGGAGTTCCGAAATTACCGGCTGTATGTCCTCCCCATCTCTGTGCGCCCACACTCCTAGGGTTGGACTTCCAATGCAACCTCCAGAGTTTAGCATTTAAATTTGGCGGCCCTATACCCCAACTGACTGTCTGCGGCCTCGCGACCCTCAAGGTTGAACCGCCTTCCTTGTTTGCGAACCTCTCACCGGATTGCAAACCCGTCGCCACAAGGAGCAGACGGTACAGCGCCCAGGACCGAGCATTTATCCGGTCCGAAGTCCAGAGGCTGCTGAAGGAAGGCATCATCCAGGCTAGCAACAGTCCCTGGAGAGCCCAGGTGGTAGTTGTTAAGACCGGGGAGAAACAGAGGATGGTCATCGACTATAGTCAGACCATCAACAGGTACACTCAGCTAGATGCATACCCTCTCCCCCGCATATCCGACATGGTCAATCGGATTGCACAGGACAAGGTCCTTTCCACCGTGGACCTCAAGTCCGCCTACCACCAGCTCCCCATCCGTCCCGGTGACCGCAACTATACTGCCTTCGAAGCAGACGGGCGGTTATACCACTTTTTAAGGGTTCCATTCGCGTCACGAACGGAGTCTCGGCCTTCCAACGAGAGATGGACCGAATGGTTGACCAGCACGGTTTACGGGCCATGTTCCCGTATCTCAACAACGTCACCATCTGCAGCCACGACCAGCAGGGCCACGACGCCAACCTCCAAAAATTCCTCCAGACCGCTCACGCCCTGAACCTCACTACAAAGAAAAATGCGTGTTCCGCACCGATCGTCTAGCCATCCTGGGCTACGTAGTGCGTAATGGAGTGATAGGCCCCGACCCTGAACACATGCGCCCCCTCATGGAGTTCCCTCTCCCCCACTGTGCCAAAGCCCTGAAACGTTACCTGGGCTTCTTTTCTTATTACGCCCAGTGGGTCCCCCAGTACGCAGACAAGGCCCGTGCACTAATCCAGTCCACTACTTTTCCCCTGACGACAGAGGCATGCCAGGCCTTTAGCCGCATCAAAACGGATATCGCAAAGGCCACGATGCGTGCCATCGACGAGTCCCTCCCCTTCCAGGTCGAGAGCGACGCATCGGATGTAGCTCTGGCGGCCACCCTCAACCAAGCGGGCAGACCCGTGGCCTTCTTCTCCCGAACCCTCCACGCTTCAGAAATCCGCCACTCCTCCGTGGAAAAGGAGGCACAAGCAATAGTGGAAGCTGTGTGACACTGGAGGCATTACCTGGCTGGTAGGAGATTAACTCTCCTCACTGACCAACGGTCGGTTGCCTTCATGTTCGATAATGCACAGCGGGGCAAGATCAAGAACGACAAGATCTTGCGGTGGAGGATCGAACTCGCCACCTTCAATTATGAGATCTTGTATCGTCCCGGAAAGCTGAACGAGCCATCCCATGCCCTATCTCGCGGCACATGTGCCAATGTACAAGTGGACCGTCTACAAGCCCTCCACGAGGACCTCTGCCACCCGGGGGTCACTCATTTCTACCACTTCCTTAAGGCCCGCAACCTCCCTTACTCCATCGAGGACGTCCGAACAGTCATCAGAAACTGCCAGATCTGCGCTGAGTGCAAACCGCACTTTTTCACGCCAGATAGAGCGCACCTGGTTAAGGCCTCCCGACCCTTTGAACGCCTCAGTTTGGATTTCAAAGGCCCCCTCCCCTCCACCGACCGCAACGCGTACTTCCTGAACGTCGTTGACGAATACTCCCGTTTCCCTTTCGCCATCCCCTGCCCCGACATGACCGCGGCCACGGTCATTAAAGCCCTCGGTACCATTTTTACACTGTTCGGTTTCCCCGACTATATCCATAGCGACAGGGGGTCCTCCTTTATGAGTGACGAACTGCGTCAATTCCTGCTCAGCAGGGGCATAGCCTCGAGCAGGACAACCAGTTACACCCCCGGGGGAACGGGCAGGTAGAAAGGGAGAATGGAACGGTCTGGAAGGCCATCCTGCTGGCCCTCCGGTCTAGGAGCCTCCCAATTTCCTGCTGGCAGGAAGTCCTCCCGGATGCCTTTCACTCTGTCCGGTCCCTGCTGTGCATCACCACGAATCAAACGCCTCACGAGCGCCTCCTCCTCTTTCCTAGGAAGTCCTCCTCTGGGACGCCACTTCCGACCTGGCTAGCAGCTCCGGGACCCATTCTGCTCCGGAAACATGTGCGGGCACACAAGTCAGATCCGTTGGTGGAACGGGTTATCTCCTTCATGCCAATCCGCAATACGCCTATGTGAGTACCCCGATGGCCGACAGGACACGGTCTCCCTGCGAGATCTGGCGCCCGCCGGAGCTACCCACACCCCCCACCCCCCACACCCCCCACCCCCCACCCCCCCCCACCCCCCACACCCCCAACGCCAATCACCACCTCCTCACTCCCGCCGGTTCATCCCGCAGCCACCCCCTTCCTGGGGGGTTCGGTTCTCCTCCAAGACCCGCCCAGGTGTAAGGACATAGGGGACAGCGCTATGCTCCCAGAGTCGACGGGACTCGAGCCAGAGCCAGCGCCATCACCACCATGCCCGAGACGATCGGAAAGGACGACCAGGACGCCCATCCGGCTCATCGAATCACTTTAACTCTCAACATTTTCAGTTATTGTGTCTTGTTATAGTTATGGCATAATGTCGACCCTGTTTGGCCCGTTGGCCCAGTTGAAGCGACAATTTTGTGTTTTGTTCAAAGTTACGGCACAGTACCAACTCTGTAAACCCCTACCACCATGCGAACCACCTTTTTTCAACAAGGGGTGAATGTGGTGGTATGTATTGGGGGTAATACGGTACACCACGTGTCGACAGGCTATTGGTGGAGGGATGCCAGTTCCTGATAGGATCTGCCACCTACTGGACTCCACCCAGAAATGCCGGTGTAAGAACCCAGTTTTTCCCTCCATTTCCCTCAGCAGCTGCATTCTGTAACCACGCTGCTGGGGATAAAGTTCTGCTTAATAAAGCCTTCAATTGACATTACCTCAACCTGCCTCGCTTCATATTGACGGTGCTACACTTGTATGTCTGGAGAAGGATTTACGGTCCGATTTTTCCAAAGTGCGGTCGGGGGATGGATTGGTATGCACCCTGGATTTTTGAGTAGCAGTGGGCGTGAGTGCTGTCGCCCCTGGTGGGGCAGGAGATGGGTTGGTGGAATTTTGGCAGTACACTCTCTTTGAGGTTGGCCTTGTTGAAGTCCCCAACCACAATGAACAAGGCCTCTGGGTTTTCTGTTTTTCTTTTTAAAACTGTGTTCCGTTAGCCCAGAGCCGCCTTCACCTCTGCCTGGGGTGGGATGTAGGCCGCAGCCGCCTTCACCTCTGCCTGGGGTGGGATGTAGGCCGCTGTGATAATGGCTGAAGTGAACTCCTGTGGAAGGTAGTATGGGCGGCACTTCAGTAAGGTATTCCAGGCCCCTTCCCCTTCATCCCGGGTCTGTCACCAGGAAGTGTCGGCCTGAAGTCTGCCGACAAATGGGTATGTCACAGAATCCCT
The DNA here is from genome assembly GCF_047496885.1 of Scyliorhinus torazame. Taxonomy (NCBI): domain Eukaryota; kingdom Metazoa; phylum Chordata; class Chondrichthyes; order Carcharhiniformes; family Scyliorhinidae; genus Scyliorhinus; species Scyliorhinus torazame. The sequence continues at coordinate 271,727,934 of NC_092714.1, read as the reverse complement.
TACAAAAAACCAAGGCTGGCATTGATAGACCACACTACAACCACTGAGGTCTCAAATACTGGCGTAATTTTGTTGGCACTTTGCAATGTAGGAAATGGGGCAGTCAATCTGTGCGCCGCTCCACAAACAGCGATGTGACCGTGGCCAGCCACTGGTTTCCTGTGTGTCATGTTGCCAATGGGGTAAATATTGGCCTGAACACGGCTGCTCTTTGGAATATTGTAGTGGGGGTCCTTGCATCCACCTGAGGGGGGTCTCAGTTTAACATCTCGTAGGAAACTGGCACCTCTGACAGTGCAATACTCAGCCTGGAGTTTTGTGGTCCAGTCTGGGAATTGAACCTGGAATCTTGTCCTTCGGAGGGGAGAGTGCTGCACACTGGGCCATGTCTGACACTGGTGGGCAAAGTAAATGGAAGCTGTATTATTTTGAATGGGTTTGGTCGTTAGTTTTGAATGGTTTATTTTTCCACAGCTGTTGGGACAGTGCAGATTTAGCAGTGTGAACATTACTGCTCGGGTTTTATTGCCTTGGGAAATGAATACTTTCTACCTTCCAATTCCCTTTTCATATTCTGCTGGGCTGCAGGAACACCGTTATAAGCCACCTGTTCATCATGGTCATCATGGTGAATCCTGGCAGCTGTTGAACTGCGGGGGGCATCATGACTGCTCTTGCTTTCACTGAACCAGCTGGAGAAGGGGTGGGGAGAGGCCTTGGGTAGTGTTCAGGAGCTAGCTGTCTTTAGTATTGATTTGCTAATGTGCGGTTAATGAGAGGAATTCTCCTCTTTAGGGCGCACACCTCCCCCTCTGCCTCACCACTGAGGGAAGTCAGAAGATTATATTTGAAACCAAATCCGCGCTGAGGATTGGGACACTATGCAACAAAGCATCTTAACGACCCACTCTCTCTGCTGCCTGCAATGAGGGTGTTTGAGATGATTCCAACTTTTCAGGAAGTAACTCTCTTTAAATTGTCTTGTAGAATTGAACAGACACCAAAAATGAATGCAACTGGTCCTGGCTATCCAATCGCTTCGCTGTATGTTGGGGACTTGCACCATGATGTCACTGAAGCAATGCTCTATGAGAAGTTCTCCCCTGCTGGACCCATCATGTCTATCCGTGTGTGTCGTGATGTGGTCACCCGACGCTCCCTGGGATACGCTTACATCAACTTCCAGCAACCTGCTGATGGTGAGTGCGGAAATCCGGATTTGCAATCTATGTAATGTTGGGAGTACTTTGTTGTTCTATAGAGTGATGATACGTCCGACGTTCCATTCCTGTTATTTCCAAATAGAAGTTACCAATCGCACTTGCACATTGGGCATGTAGAATGTAAACTGCTGTAGGGCAGGTATTGGACAGGTAATTAGACCTCCCAGGCACTGCACGCCACACCTAACCACTCGCTGTGTATAGAAAAAAAAATATTCGTACCAATCACCTTAAAGCAGTGCTCTAATTTTCAGTTCTTCCACCAATAGAAACAATTATCAACTCTGCCTAAACTCCTCATGACTTTGCCTCCATTCTAGTAGAGGAATGATGGCTAAGATATAGGAAGGGTAGTGAGTGAGTAAACCAGGGAAGACTTTATTTTTCCTGGTTATCGAGTCAAATGGAGAAGATTCATTAATTTAAGGACATTGTGATGAATGAGTGGAGAGGTTAGAAAAAAATATTCGATGAAAATGGGCAGCTATTCTATGGGCGGCACGGAGGCACAGTGGTTAGCACTGCTGCCTCACAGTCCAGAGTCCTGGGTTCAATTCCCGGCTTGGGTCACTGTCTGTGCGGAGTCTGCACGTTCTCCCCGTGTCTGCGTGGGTTTCCTCCGGGTGCTCCAGTTTCCTCCCACAGTCCAAAGATGTGCAGGTTCGGTGGATTGGCCATGATAAAAATGCCCCTTAGTGGCCAATGATGTGCAGGTGAGGTGGGGTTACGGGGATAGGGAGTGGGGTGGAGTGTGAGGGTCGGTGTGGGCACGATGGCCTCCTGCACTGAAGCGATTCTATGGAAATGTATTTTTTGGCATATGGAATGTTTTGGCTGAGCGGGTAGTTGAAAGAAAGACTAAAATACCCTTTTCGACGGGAGGAGAGAAAGTTCTGGGCCTCTAGGGAGTACAGTGGTGGGTGGGGGGGGGAGGGGGGGGGGCATAGTACAGACCTGAATGGTGATTTTTTAAGTGGCAGGCAGGGACTCGAGAGGTCCCGCAGGAACCAAATGTAATATTTCCAAGTTTGCGGATGACGCAAAACTTGGTGGGAATGTGAGTGAGGAGGATGTTCCGAGGCATCAAGGTGATTTAGACAAGTTGAGTGGGTGGACAATACATTAGCAGATGCAGCATAACGTGGCTGAATGTGCGGTTATCCACTTCAGATAGAGAAACAGAATGGCAGAGTATTATTTAAATGGTGATGGATGGAGAAATGTTGAAATGCAGAGGGACCTGGTCCTCGTACACCCGATACTGAAAGCAGCCACACAGGTGCAGCAAGTAGTGAAGAAGGTAAATGGTATGTTGCCCTTCTTTGCAAGAGGATCTGAGTACAGGAGCAAAGGATGTCTTACTGCAGCTGTACAGGGCCTTGCTGAGACCACATCTAGAGTATTGTGGGCAGTGTTGGTCTCTTTATCCAAGAAAGGCTGTACTTCCCATAGAGGGAGTGCCGCAAAGCTTCCCCCGACGGATTCCTGGGCTGGCGGGACAGACGTATGAGGAGAGATTGGGTCGATTGGGCCCTGTATTCACTGGAATTTAGAACGATGAAGGGGGATCTAATTAAAACAAAATGTTGATGGGGTTGAACAGACTGCATGCAGGGATGCTTCCTCTGGCTGGGGGTTGGGGGGAGGGGTGCTGCTAAAACCAGGGTTGCAGTCTCGGGATACGGGGTGGGCCATTGGGGCTGAGACGAGGAGAAGCCTCTTCGCTCAGAGGGTGGTGAAGCTGTGGAATTCTCTGCCAGGGAAGGCGATGGAGGCCAAGTAAATTTAAGATGGAAATAGATTTGTAGCTATCTAAGGGTGTCAAAGCGAGAGTGCAGGACTAGGGTGTTGAACTGGAGGATCAGCCAAAATACTGAATGTGGAGCAGGTCCGCGTTTCTCTGTTTCTGAGTTCAGTGATATCCTGTCATGTAAAATGAAATGAAAATCGCTTATTTTCACAAGTAGGCTTGAAATGAAGTTACTGTGAAAAGCCCCTAGTCGCCACATTCCGGCGCCTGTTCGAGGAGGCTGGTACGGGAATTGAACCGTGCTGCTGGCCTGCCTTGGTCTGCTTTAAAAGCCAGCTCTTTAGCCCTGTGCTAAACCAGCCCCTTAAATAGAGCTTAAATAGCCCTCGGTGTGAAGCCGCTGGAGTGATGTTCACATTGAAGAAGAATTTGGGCTATTCCCTCTTTGTCCTTACAGCTGAGCGTGCCCTGGATACTATGAATTTCGAGGTGATTAAAGGTCGTCCTGTCCGGATCATGTGGTCTCAGCGTGATCCATCCCTCCGCAAGTCCGGAGTGGGAAACATCTTCATCAAAAACCTGGATGAGTCTATTGACAACAAGGCTTTGTACGATACTTTCTCTGCTTTTGGAAACATTCTGTCCTGTAAGGTAAGCGTGGTGGATTCCCAAATGGGGTTCATCCTGTACCTCCCAGAGATGTCATCTTCTCCTTGATAGGTAGAGAAAGGCTTGCATTTCTATAGCACCTTTTATGACATCGGGGGTGTCCCCAAGTGTTTTTACGAGCCATTCAATGACATTTGTAGCTGCTGTTGTAATTTGATAATGCGGCACCCAATTTGTGCACTGTAAGATTGTACAGACACCTGGAGTGGGACTTGAAATTCTGCTGCCTCTCACTGAACCACAGCTGACAGCCTGTCCTGCCGTGTTCTTCAGTAGAAATGGTTCACCAGTCAGAAATATGGCTATGATGACACATGATCTAAATTTAGTTAACAAAACTGTGACACGCAAGCCGGGTAAGGTGCTTTGTGATTATGTGCCAGTGTCAAAATGAATTTAAAGTACCCAATTATTTTTTTCTCCCAATTAAGGGGTATTTTAGTGCAGCCAATCCACCTATCCTGCACAGCTTTGGGTTGTATGGAGAACGTGCAAACTCCACACGGACAGTGACCCAGGGCCGGGATCGAACCCGGGTCCTCGGCGCCGTGAGGCAGCAGTGCTAACCACTGCGCCACCGTGCCACCCTTGGAGTAAACCAACCGCAATGATCAAAACACGCACTACTTCTCGCCATTTTCCGATGATGACTCAAAGATTAAAGGTGCACACAAGCAAGGGCGGCAGGTGCACAGTGGTTAGCACTGGGACGACGGCACTGAGGACCCGGGTTCGAATCCCGGCCATGGGTCACTGTCCGTGTGGAGTTTGCACATTCTCCCCGTGTCTGTGAGAGTTTCACCCCCACAACCCAAAGATGTGCAGGGTAGGTAAATTGGCCACGCTAAATTACCCCTTAATTGGGAACTCTAAATTATTATATATATATTTTTTAAAAGGTGCACATAAGCCTTGTGAATAAGAATATTGCGATGACTTAATTACTAAAAATGCAAAGACCCCACAGATCATAACCAATTGGTCACACTTCTAGCAGCTTCCACATTAGGACAGCACAATTGTAAGTACAAGCTGACTGGGCTGGGGGCAGGGCCTGGTTCAGCTGGCAAGGTGGGTGGTGTCACTGACCGTGATGGGTAAGTGGGGTCAGGCAGAAGGAGTAACCCTTTACCTGACAAGAGTCAGTAACCCAAGACTCTTGGGAGCGACAACCGGTTCTGATTAGAATGGATTGAGCCAATCCAGTCGTGATGTTCGGCAGGAAAGAGTTCAAACACCGAGCTATTTGGGGCGAGGGTGGGTGGGGATGGGTACTGCAGGGTTTTTTTGGGGGGGTGGTGGGGGGGGGGGGGGAGAAGAGGAGGAGATAAAGATGAGATTGAGGATTGTCCAATTTTAGTTTTGCACCCAGTGTGATCAGTGTCTGGACTGTCTGCACAGGGAAAGCTCATTGAGGAGGTTGGTGCGAGGTCCTGTAGAGCTCGAGATGGATCATCAAAAGACGCGGCACGCTTCCTCAGTTTGTAAAAATCAATCGTTTTACTATCTCTGCAGGTCGTCAGTGATGAGAGTGGGTCGAAAGGATACGGTTTTGTGCACTTTGAAACACGGGAGCCTGCCAGCCGGGCGATTGAGACAATGAACGGGATGTTGCTCAATGATCGAAAAGTGTGAGCTCTATCTGGGAATGTGAGGGGTGGGCAGAGAAGGGAGGTGCACCCTGGGGTGGGGGGGGGGGTGCTCTGCGGACTCCTTCTTTTCAAATATACAATGCCGCAAATTGTTCTCGCTGACCTAGGCTGTACCTTGGTGGTGAAGAATCACTCTTGCTATCCGTGAATGTATTAATCCTGCGGAGAAGTTAGAGGGTGATAGAGGGTCAGCCAGTGCACGCACTGATTACAAACAAATGCAGATATTCCCCAATTTGTATCAATGACTATTCTGTTTTTAAAACAGTTGATTCTTTTTTGAAACAATTATTTCCAGGTAGGAACACTCCGAGACACCAACATCTGTATGATGACACTTCATCAATCACCTGCTCCAATGAGTTGCATCCCAAAACGTTGGCTAGTCTGACCTGTCCTCCAGTCCAGATTGACGTGCTAGTGTTCCCAACCATAGAACAAACAAAGAAAAGTACAGCACAGGAACAGGCCGCCGACCATGCTGCCCGTCTAAACTACAATCTTCTACGCTTCCCTGGGTCCGTATCCCTCTATTCCCATCCTATTCATGTATTTGTCAAGATGCCCCTTAAATGTCACTATCGTCCCTGCTTCCACCACCACCTCCTGTAGCGAGTTCCAGGCACCCACTACCCTCTGTGTTTTTAAAAAAAAAAAAAAACAACTTGCCTCGTACATCTACTCTACACCTTGCCCCTCGCACCTTAAACCTATGCCCCCCTAGTAATTGACCCCTCTACCCCGGGGAAAAGCCTCTGACTATCCACTCTGTCTATGCCCCTCATAATTTTGTAGACCTCTATCAGGTCGCCCCTCAACCTCCGTCGTTCTAGTGAGAACAAACCGAGTTTATTCAACCGCGCCTCATAGCTAATGCCCTCCATACCAGGCAACATTCTGGCAAATCTCTTCTGCACCCTCTCTAAAGCCTCCACATCCTTCTGGTAGTGTGGCGACCAGAATTGAACACGATACTCGAAGTGTGGCCTAACTAAGGTTCTATACAGCTGCAACATGACTTGCCAATTCTTACACTCAATGCCCCGGTCAATGAAGGCAAGCATGCCATATGCCTTCTTGACTACCTTCTCCACCTGTGTTGCCCCTTTCGGTGACCTGTGGACTTGTACACCTAGATCTCTCTGACTTTCAATACTCTTGAGGGTTCTACCATTCACTGTATATTCCCTACCTGCATTAGACCTTCCAAAATGCATTGCCTCACAGTTGTCCGGATTAAACTCCATCTGCCATCTCTCCGCCCAAGTCTCCAAACAATCTAAATCCTGCTGTATCCTCTGACAGTCCTCATCGCTATCTGCAATTCCACCAACCTTTGTGTCGTCTGCAAACTTACTAATCAGACCAGTTCCATTTTCCTCAATCATTTATATTTACTACAAACAGCAACGGTCCTAGCACTGATCCCTGTGGAACACCACTAATCACAGCTCTCCAATTAGAAAAGCATCCTTCCATTGCTACTCTCTGCCTTCTATGACCTAGCCAGTTCTGTATCCACCTTGCCAGCTCACCCCTGATCCCGTGTGACTTCACCTTTTGTACCATGAGGGATCTTGTCAAAGGCCTTACTGAAGTCCATATAGACAACATCCACTGCCCTACCTGCATCAAGCATCTTTGTGACCTCTTCGAAAAACATCTTATCAAGTTAGTGAGACACGACCACCCCTTCACAAAACCATGCTGCCTCCCACTAATACGTCCATTTGTTTCCAAATGGGAGTAGATCCTGTCTCGAAGAATTCTCTTCAGTAATTTCCCTACCACTGACGTAAGGCTCACCGGCCTGTAGTTCCCTGGATTATCCTTGCTACCCTTCTTAAACAGAGGAACAACATTGGCTATTCTCCAGTCCTCCGGGACATCACATGAAGACAGTGAGGATCCAAAGATTTCTGTCAAGGCCTCAGCAATTTCCTCTCCAGCCTCCTTCAGTATTCTGGGGTAGATCCCCTCAGGCCCTGGGGACTTATCCATCTTAATATTTTTCAAGGTGCCCAACACCTCGTCTTTTTGGATCTCAATGTGACCCAGGCTATCTACACACCCTCCTCCAGACTCAACATCCACCAATTCCTTCTCTTTGGTGAATACTGATGCAAAGTATTCATTTAGTACCTCGCCCATTTCCTCTGGCTCCACACATATATTCCCTTGCCTATCCTTCAGTGGGCCAACCCTTTCCCTGGCTACCCTCTTGCTTTTTATGTACGTGTAAAAAGCCTTGGGATTTTCCTTAACCCTATTTGCCAATGACTTTTCATGTGATCCCTTCTCACCCTCCTGACTCCTTGCTTAAGTTCCTTCCTACTTTCCTTATATTCCACACTGGCTTCGTCTGTTCCCAGCCTTCTAGCCCTGACAAATGCGTCCTTTTTGACGAGGCCTACAATATCTCTCGTTATCCAAGGTTCCCGAAAATTGCCGTATTTATCCTTCTTCCTCACAGGAACATGCCAGTTTTGAATTCCTTTCAACTGACACTTGAAAGCCTCCCACATGTCAGATGTTGATTTACCCTCAAACATCCACCACCAATCTAGGTTCTTCAGTTCCCTCCTAATATTGTTATAATTAGCCTTCCCCCAATTTAGCACATTCACCCTAGGACCACTCTCACTGTTCCCGAAATGGTCCCTTACTGAAACATCTACCACCTGGCCAGGCTCATTCCCCAATACCAGGTCCAGTACAGCCCCTTCCCTAGTTGGACTATCCACATATTGTTTTAAGAAGCCCTCTTGGATGCTCCTTACAAACTCTGCCCCGTCTATGCCCCTGGCACTAAGTGAGTCCCAGTCAATATTGGGGAAGTTGAAGTCTCCCATCACCACAACCCTGTTGTTTTTACTCTTTCCAAAATCTGTCTACCTATCTGCTCTATCTCCCGCTGGCTGTTGGGAGGCCTGTAGTAAACCCCCAACATTGTGACTGCACCCTTCTTATTCCTGATCTCTACCCATATAGCCTCATTGCCCTCTGAGGTGTCCTCCCGTAGTACAGCTGTGATATTCTCCCTAACCAGTAGCGCAACTCTGCCACCCCTTTTACATCCCCCTCTATCCAGCCTGAAACATCTAAACCCTGGAACGTTTAGCTGCCAATCCTGCCCTTCCCTCAACCAGGTCTCTGTAATGGCAACAACCTCATAGTTCCAAGTACTAATTCAAGCTCTAAGTTCATCTGCCTTACCCATAATACGTCTTGCATTAAAACATATGCACTTCAGGCCACCAGACCCGCTGTGTTCAGCAACTTCTCCCTGTCTGCTCTGCCTCAGAGCCATACTGGCCCTATTCCCTAGTTCTCTCTCAATGCTCTCACCTTCTGACCTATTGCTCCTGTGCCCACCCCCATGCCATACTAGTTTTAAACCCTCCTGTGTGACACTAGCAAACCTCGCGGCCAGGATATTTATGCCTCTCCAGTTTAGATGCAACCTGTCCTTATATAGGTCACACCTGCCCCGGAAGAGCTCCCAGTGCTCCAGCTAACGGAACCCCTCCCTCCTACACCAGCTGTTTAGCCACGTGTTTAGCTGCTCTATCTTCCTATTTCTAGCCTCACTGGCACGTGGCACAGGGAGGAATCCTGAGATTACAACCCTAGAGGTCCTGTCTTTTGACTTTCTGCCTAGCTCCCTGAACTCCTGCTGCAGGACCTCATGCCCCTTCCTGCCTATGTCGTTAGTACCAATATGTACAACTGTTTGCCCTCTGCCTGTTTGCCCTCCCCCTTCAGGATGCCATCTACCCGTTCGGAGACATCCTTGACCCTGGCACCAGGGAGGCAACATACCATCCTGGAGTCTCTTTCACGTCCACAGAAGCGCCTATCTGTGCCCCTGACTATAGAGTCCCCTATTACTATTGCTCTTCTGCGCTTTGCCCCTCCCTTCTGAACATCAAAGCCAGCCGTGGTGCCACTGCTCTGGCTGCTGCTGTTTTCCCCTGATAGGCTATCCCCCCCGACAGTATCCAAAGGGGTATACCTGTTCGAGAGGGGGACAACCACGGGATTCCTGCACTGCCTGCCTGCCCTTTCTGGTGGTCACCCATTTCTCTGCCTACACCTTGGGTGTGACCACATTTATATAACTGCGATCTATGACGCTTTCCGCCACCTGCATGCTCCTAAGTGCATCCAACTGCTGCTCCAACCGAACCATGCGGTCTGTGAGGAGCTCCAGTTGGGTGCACCTTCTGCAGATGAAGCCATCCGGGACGCTGGAAGCCTCCCGGACCTGCCACATCTCTCAGTCCAAGCACTGCACCCCTCTAACTGACATTGCGTCAATTAATTAGTAAATTAAATTTAAAAGTTTTTGTTTTTAAAGTTACTGTTAACTATATGTTTCCTAGCATTAGATTTCTACTATAAATGTGAAAGCTAAATACCGTACTCTCTGATCTCTGGCTTAGGTACCCCTCTAAATTATAATTAAGTAATTATGTTTAATTAGTTTACCAATGCTTAATTTTTTTAATTTAGTGTAGATTCCCAACCAGCCAATCGGGTCACAGCTTTTCTGTGATGTCACTTCAGTTTCCCCCCACACACACTTTGAAAAGGTAATAAAAGTAAAAATGAGTAAAAATCACTTGCTTACCTTCCCAGGGTCTCAGATGCTCTCTGGTTCTCTCCCTGCTGATTAAAAGTTACAGGCCAGAAGAAAGAGTGAACAAAACCGTAGGGAAAAAGCACCTTCCCCCACTCTGCACCGAATTACCTCACTGCACCAAATTACCAAGTTCCAAATTCCCACTCTGGATGTGTCTCACTCAGGCTGTGTCTCTTTGACCTGTTGTTTGATATTTAACTTTGACTTGAGGCCACGTTGTGTAAAGTCATCCTAGTTGTGTGTGTGTGTGTCTTTCAGAACCTTAAGCCTGAGATATTTCAGCATGGTGACTGACTATTGGAAGTTCAGGGTGTTCTGTCCAATATGCAAACCCCCCCCCAGTGTCATGCTGGGGCTGCCCCCCCCACCCTGTAGCCACCTGTGCCCCCTGCTGGTGATGCTGCAGTTAGCACCTGAGGAAAATCGGATCAGATGCACTATCTTTCCGTTGAGATCTCGTCCTGCTAATGGAAATGTGACAGCCAATGTCACAGCAGGATCCTGCGCACTGCGGTGTTCTGATCAGATAATCTCTCATTTTCAGCACTGTTTGGTTGAAGGATAATTATTGACCAGGGCAGTGGGCTCTGGACCCTTGTGGCTTCCTGTTGCAGGTTAGTGGGACACTGGGTGAAGTTGTAACATATTCTAATAATCGCTTATTGTCGCAAGTAGGCTTCAATGAAGTTACTGTGGAAAGCCCCTAGTCGCCACATTCCGGCGCCTGTTCGGGGAGGCCGGTACGGGAATTGAACCCACGTTGCTGGCCTTGTTCTGCATTGCAAGCCAGCTTTTTAGTGAGGAGCCTGAGCTAATTTAACCCCACCTCCGCTGTATCTGGGTTCCTACCTGTCCAGAATTGGTGAAGGATACACTCCCAATAGTTCGGCTCAGAACCTCTTCCATCTGAAGAGGCTGGGGCCAGTTGGATTGGCTGGTCCCCTCCACCGAGCCTTTCCCGAGCTCAGCTCATGTCCGCTTTCGATTGAGGCTCTTGTCCATGCCTTGATATGAGGCAGATTCACCCGTGTTCAGATGGAGTATCATCCAGCACACTTGGGACCACCTCCACCCCTCGTGTGTCTTCCTGTAATCTGTTTGGAAAGCTTTCTTCCGAATGATGAAGCTAATTGAGCTCTGGATCGAGACAGCAGTGGGGACATCATTAGGGCCAAATAACGTGATAACTTCCATTAAAATGCAACAAGGGCTAAAATTGAAATGATAGCCTCGGCAAATTGTCATTTTACTCGGGCGATATTCGCTGAAAGAATGCTAAAAGCTTGCAGTTAACTTGTGTGGAAGATTTATTTTTGTTCCGTTTTCCTTTCCCCTGTTTGCAAATGACTAATTTTGTAAACTTGTGTTTGTAAAAAGGTTTGTCGGTCATTTCAAGTCCCACAAAGAACGTGAGGCTGAATCTGGGTATAAAGTTCTGGAATACACCAACATCTACATTAAGAACTTTGGAGAAGACATGACCACTACCAGGCTGAGGGAAATCTTCAACGTGTTTGGTAAGTTTCCAGAACTGGGATTAATACATTTTATTCTAAGGCCGGTTAAAAACCGATCAGCCATGATCTAATTGAATGGTAGAATAGGCTTGATGAGCTGAGTGACTGCCTCCTGCTCCTATATACAAGTGCTAATTTTGTTGAGGTCTTTCCATCCTGGTGCTGGAGGAGGAAGCAATAACCCAGCTGATTATATTGCAGCATCAACAAGTGGAGAACTTTGTGCTCTCTACTCTGCATTGAGGACAGAGTGAGGAAAGAGATCCCAGAGAGGAGCCTGTGCTCCCAGTGCTGAATATCAAACTGTTCTCTTTGCCAATTGACACAGGATTAGCCCCCCCCCCCCCCCCCCGGCTCTCCCCACACATTTAAAAAGCTCTATGGAAAGTAATATGAGACAGTGCTTCATCCTCATGGTCGCTCTGCATGGTGTTATGAAATTCCACAAGAACACAAATAGGCGCAGGAGTAGGCCATTTGGCCCCTTGAGCCTGCTCTGCCATTCAGTACTATCCTGGCTGACCTGTCTCCACCTTCTCCCACTAACCCCTATTCCTTAATTCCCTTTGTTTCCCAAAACACTCTCAACCTTTGTCTTGAACACACTCGATAACTGACCACCCACCGCTTCCTTCAGGTAGAGAATTCCAAAATTCACCGCCCTCTTAGAACCAGCGGTCACAGCGGCGAATCAGGCCATTCGATCCATCTGGTCTATGTCAGCCTGAGGGCTCCCAGGTGTCCTTTCTAATCCCACCTTCCTGCACCCAGCCCATATGTTTGTAGCTTAAATAAATCGGATCGTGTTTTCCGGGTCCTTAGGGGGGAGGGGGAGCAGCCCCAAGTCGTGGTCCACATTGGCACTAATGACATAGGTAGGAAAGGGGACAAGGATGTCGGGCAGGCTTTCAGGGAGCTAGGATGGAAGCTCAGAACTAGAACAAACAGAGTTGTTATCTCTGGGTTGTTGCCCGTGCCACGTGATAGTGAGATGAGGAATAGGGAGAGAGAGCATTTAAACACGTGGCTACAGGGATGGTGCAGGCGGGAGGGTTTCAGATTTTTGGATAACTGGGGCTCTTTCTGGGGAAGGTGGGACCTCTACAGACAGGATGGTCTACATCTGAACCTGAGGGGCACAAATATCCTGGGGGGGAGATTTGTTAGTGCTCTTTGGGGGGGTTTAAACTAATACAGCAGGGGCATGGGAACCTGGATTGTAGTTTTAGGGTAAGGGAGAATGAGAGTATAGAGGTCAGGAGCACAGATTTGACGTCGCAGGAGGGGGCCAGCGTTCAGGTAGGTGGTTTGAAGTGTGTCTACTTCAATGCCAGGAGTATACGAAACAAGGTAGGGGAACTGGCAGCGTGGGTTGGTACCTGGGACTTCGATGTTGTGGCCATTTCGGAGACATGGATAGAGCAGGGACAGGAATGGATGTTGCAGGTTCCGGGGTTTAGGTGTTTTAGTAAGCTCAGAGAAGGAGGCAAAAGAGGGGGAGGTGTGGCGCTGCTAGTCAAGAGCAGTATTACGGTGGCGGAGAGGATGCTAGATGGGGACTCTTCTTCCGAGGTAGTATTGGCTGAAGTTAGAAACAGGAAAGGAGAGGTCACCCTGTTGGGAGTTTTTTATAGGCCTCCTAATAGTTCTAGGGATGTAGAGGAAAGGATGGCGAAGATGATTCTGGATATGAGCGAAAGTAACAGGGTAGTTATTATGGGAGACTTTAACTTTCCAAATATTGACTGGAAAATATATAGTTCGAGTACAATAGATGGGTCGTTTTTTGTACAGTGTGTGCAGGAGGGTTTCCTGAAACACTATGTTGACAGGCCAACAAGAGGCGAGGCCACGTTGGATTTGGTTTTGGGTAATGAACCAGGCCAGGTGTTGGATTTGGAGGTAGGAGAGCACTTTGGGGACAGTGACCACAATTCGGTGACGTTTACGTTAATGATGGAAAGGGATAAGTATACACCGCAGGGCAAGAGTTATAGCTGGGGGAAGGGCAATTATGATGCCATTAGACGTGACTTGGGGGGGATAAGGTGGAGAAGTAGGCTGCAAGTGTTGGGCACACTGGATAAGTGGGGCTTGTTCAAGGATCAGCTACTGCGTGTTCTTGATAAGTATGTACCGGTCAGACAGGGAGGAAGGCGTCGAGCGAGGGAACCGTGGTTTACCAAGGAAGTGGAATCTCTTGTTAAGAGGAAGAAGAAGGCCTATGTGAAGATGAAGTGTGAAGTTTCGGTTGGGGCGATGGATAGTTACAAGGTAGCGAGGAAGGATCTAAAGAGAGAGCTAAGACGAGCAAGGAGGGGACATGAGAAGTATTTGGCAGGAAGGATCAAGGAAAACCCAAAAGCTTTCTATAGGTATGTCTGGAATAAGCGAATGACTAGGGAAAGAGTAGGACCAGTCAAGGACAGGGATGGGAAATTGTGTGTGGAGTCTGAAGAGATAGGCGAGATACTAAATGAATATTTTTCGTCAGTATTCACTCAGGAAAAAGATAATGTTGTGGAGGAGAATGCTGAGCCCCAGGCTAATAGAATAGATGGCATTGAGGTACGTAGGGAAGAGGTGTTGGCAATTCTGGACAGGCTGAAAATAGATAAGTCCCCGGGACCTGATGGGATTTATCCTAGGATTCTATGGGAGGCCAGGGAAGAGATTGCTGGACCTTTGGCTTTGATTTTTATGTCATCATTGGCTACAGGAATAGTGCCAGAGGACTGGAGGACAGCAAATGTGGTCCCTTTGTTCAAAAAGGGGAGCAGAGACAACCCCGGCAACTATAGACCGGTGAGCCTCACGTCTGTAGTGGGTAAAGTCTTGGAGGGGATTATAAGGGACAAGATTTATAATCATCTAGATAGGAATAATATGATCAGGGATAGTCAGCATGGCTTTGTGAAGGGTAGGTCATGCCTCACAAACCTTATCGAGTTCTTTGAGAAGGTGACTGAACAGGTAGACGAGGGTAGAGCAGTTGATGTGGTGTATATGGATTTCAGCAAAGCGTTTGATAAGGTTCCCCACGGTAGGCTATTGCAAAAAATACGGAGGCTGGGGATTGAGGGTGATTTAGAGATGTGGATCAGAAATTGGCTAGCTGAAAGAAGACAGAGGGTGGTGGTTGATGGGAAATGTTCAGAATGGAGTACAGTCACAAGTGGAGTACCACAAGGATCTGTTCTGGGGCCGTTGCTGTTTGTCATTTTTATCAATGACCTAGAGGAAGGCGCAGAAGGGTGGGTGAGTAAATTTGCAGACGATACTAAAGTCGGTGGTGTTGTCGATAGTGTGGAAGGATGTAGCAGGTTACAGAGGGATATAGATAAGCTGCAGAGCTGGGCTGAGAGGTGGCAAATGGAGTTTAATGTAGAGAAGTGTGAGGTGATTCACTTTGGAAGGAATAACAGGAATGCGGAATATTTGGCTAATGGTAAAGTTCTTGAAAGTGTGGCTGAGCAGAGGGATCTAGGTGTCCATGTACATAGATCCCTGAAAGTTGCCACCCAGGTTGATAGGGTTGTGAAGAAGGCCTATGGAGTGTTGGCCTTTATTGGTAGAGGGATTGAGTTCCGGAGTCGGGAGGTCATGTTGCTGCTGTACAGAACTCTGGTCCGGCCGCATTTGGAGTATTGCGTACAGTTCTGGTCACCGCATTATAGGAAGGACGTGGAGGCTTTGGAGCGGGTGCAGAGGAGATTTACCAGGATGTTGCCTGGTATGGAGGGAAAATCTTATGAGGAAAGGCTGACGGACTTGAGGTTGTTTTCGTTGGAGAGAAGAAGGTTAAGAGGAGACTTAATAGAGGCATACAAAATGATCAGGGGGTTGGATAGGGTGGACAGTGAGAGCCTTCTCCCGCGGATGGATATGGCTGGCACGAGGGGACATAACTTTAAACTGTGGGGTAATAGATATAGGACAGAGGTCAGAGGTAGGTTCTTTACGCAAAGAGTAGTGAGGCCGTGGAATGCCCTACCTGCTACAGTAGTGAACTCGCCAACATTGAGGGCATTTAAAAGTTTATTGGATAAACATATGGATGATAATGGCATAGTGTAGGTTAGATGGCTTTGGTTTCGGTGCAACATCGTGGGCCGAAGGGCCTGTACTGCGCTGTATTGTTCTATGTTCTATGTTCTATGTTCTAAGAAGAGATTTTTTTCACTCCATCCTATTTGCCTGACCCCTTATTCTTCAATTGTGACCGTGTTCCAGACTCCCCACATGGCCAAACTGTGGGGGAGCAGGAATTTTACAACAACATCTGGTATAAAATTGTATTTTTTTTTAAATAGGGCAGCACGGTAACACAAGGGGATAGCACTGTGGCTTCACAGCACCAGGGTCCCAGGTTCGATTCCCCGCTGGGTCACTGTCTGTGCGGACCTTCTCCCCGTGACTGCGTGGGTTTTCTCCGGGTGCTCTGGTTTCCTCCCACAGTCCAAAGACGTGCAGATTAGGTGGATTATCATAGATTATCATAGAATTTACAGTGCAGAAGGAGGCCATTCAGCCCATCGAGTCTGCACTGGCTCTTGGAAAGAGCACCCCACCCAACACCTCCACCCTATCCCCATAACCCAGTAACCCCACCCAACACTAAGGGCAATTTTGGAGACTAAGGGGCAATTTAGCACGGCCAATCCACCTAACCTGCACATCTTTGGACTGTGGGAGGAAACCGGAGCACCCGGAGGAAACCCACGCACACACGAGGAGGATGTGCAGACTCCGCACAGACAGTGACCCAAGCCAGAATTGAACCTGGGACCCTGGAGCTGTGAAGGAATTGTGCTATCCACAATGCTACCATGATAAATTACCCTTAGTGTCCAAAAAGGTTAGGAGGGGTTATTGGGTTACGGGGATAGGGTGGAAGGGAGGGCTTAAGTGGGTCGGTGCAGACTCGATGGGCCGAATGGCCTCCTACTGCACGATGTTCTATCTATGCCCCCCCCCCAGCCCCCTCGCTTTCCCTTTTTAAGTGATGAAGAGCAAAGTGAGGAGGAGAGGTTGAGGGAGAGAATTGCAGAGATTGGGCACAAAGGCACGGACACCAATGGTGAATCAAAGGAAGTGGGATCTGAGGCCAGAGTTGGAGGAGTGCAAAGATCAGGGGGTTTATCAGGATTAAGGAGGTTATTTGGGTTAAATCAGGCTCTGCCTGTTTAGAGTTTTTGCATCGTACGGCCCACAACAACCATCAACCAGTTTTCAAGTTCCTTTCTCTTGTTTGAAGGGACGACGCTGAGTGTTCGGGTGATGACTGATGAGCGAGGCCGCTCCAGAGGATTCGGGTTCGTCAACTTTGAAAAGCACAAAGATGCCCGTAATGTGAGAATTTTTTTTCTAATAAATTTAGAGTACCCAATTAATGTTTTCCAATTAAGGGGCAATTTAGCGTGGCCAATCCACCTAGCCTGCACATCTTTAGGCTGTGGGGGTGAAACCCACGCAAACACTGGGAGAATGTGCAAACTCCACACGGACAGTGACCCAGGGGCGGGATCGAACCCGGGACCCCGGCGCCGTGAGGCAGCAGCACTAACCACTGTGCCAAACTGCTGCCCTGCAAGGTGAGAATTTAAATAGATGTCTCGCAGGCTCAGCACACACCTCATGGAGACCTGGAGTCTATCTTGACCATTGTAACCAGGGTCCAATATGAATTTAGAACAATTAATTGCAGATGTATTGTGGCCATTTCTCACATGAAACACACAACTGTAAATGGCCACAACCTTCAAGAACGAAATACTCAGCAGGTCTGGCAGCATCCAGAAAGACCAACAGAGTGAACATTTTGAACCAAATAACACCAGTGAAGACGGTCTTCTGCAACTGGAGAGTAATTGTACAGCACAGGTGGCCATTCAACCCATCTTGCTTGTACTGTCCCTTTGATATGTCTAATTACTCCCACGAACCCTAAAAATTTCCGCCTTTCAAAATTATCCCAATTCCCTTTTGAAAGCTATGTTGAATCTGCTAGACAGCGTGCTCTAGGTCATAGCTTTAATTTTTATTGGTCCGATTCTGTTGCCAATCTCTTTACGTCTGTATCCTCTGGTTATCAGCTCTCCTTCCAGTGGAATCGTTCACGTGGACCAAGTCTGTAACTGGCCACCATACAGGATCTGGCTTGTCCATTGCTGGCTGGTTCTGCAAAATGAGTTGGGTGCTGGCTCATTCTCTTCTCGGCGTGATTGAAGCGCTTGTTAGTGACGTGCAGACCTTTGCATCTAGTAGTGAATCTTCCAAACCTTTTCTCTCGTGTTTAGGCGGTGGCTGAGATGAACGGGAAAGAGATTAACAGCCGCGTTGTTTACGTTGGCCGAGCTCAGAAGAAGATGGAGCGGCAGGGTGAGCTGAAACGCAAATTTGAGTTGATGAAACAGGAGCGGATCAATCGATATCAGGTCAGTAATTCATCAGCCTGGGGTCGGTGCTTAAATGGACATTCCCAACAGGGTATTGACTGCTCCTGCTGACTACAGTTCACCTTTGTGGAACATGATCTCACACAATCAGAGAAAGGTCCATCATGACTGCCCGAGCCATTTTGAAGAGCTTTCCAATTAGTCCACCGCTCTGCCCCCTGCCACATTCTGTCTCCCCTAAACCCTGCAAAATATTTCCTCACCAACTATCTATCCAACTCCCTCTTGAAAGTTGCTATTAAATCACAGAATCTTTATATACGTGAAAAGATAGATTTAGAAGCAGGAGGAGGCCATTTGGCCCTTCGAGCCTGCTCCGCCATTCACTATGATTATGGCTGATCATCAAGTTCAATATCCTGACCCCGCCTTCCTCCCATAGCCCTTGATCCCTTTACCCCAACACCTTTATCGAATTCCTTCTTGAAATTACACAACATTTTGGCCTCAACTACTTTCTGTGGGAGTGAATTCCACAGATTCACCGCTCTCTGGGTGAAGAAATGTCTCCTCACCTCAGTCCTAAAAGGCTTACCCCATATCCTCAAACTATGACCCCTAGTTCTGGACTCCCCCACCATCGGGAACATTCTTTCTGAATCCACCCTGTCTAATCCTGTTGGAATTTTTATAAGTTTCTATGAGATCCCCTCTCACTCTTCTAAACTCCAGTGAATATAATCCTAACCCACTTAGTCTCTCCTCATATGACAGTCCCGCCATCCCGGGAATCAGTCTGGTAAACCCTCGCTGCTCTCCCTCGAGAGCAAGAACATCCTTCCTCAGATAAGGACACCAGAACTGCACATACTACTCCAGGAGTGGCCTCACCAATGCCCTGTACAATTGTAGTGAAACATCTCTATTCCTATACTCAAATCCTCTCGCTATGGAGGCCAACATACCATTTACCTTCTTTACTGCCTGATGTACCTGCATGCTTACTTTCAGTGACTGATGCACGAGGACACCAAGGTCTTGCTGAGTATCCACCTCTCTCAATTTACACCCATTCTAATAATAATTCCTATTTTTGCTTTTGGAGCAGACAACCTCGCATTTACCCACATTATACTGCATCTGCCATGCATATGCCCACTCACTCAGCCTGTCCAAATCACAGTGAAGTATCTCTGCATCCTCCTCACAGCTTACCCTCCCACCCAACTTTGTATCATCTGCAAATTTGGAGATAATACATTATTTTTATTTTCCTGACTCAAGTCCATCTCGATTTTGACTCTCAAACGTTCTCCATTCCCTCCATTCAACCCCCTCATCTCTCTCATTCCAGTCGATCTCTTTTCCCTTTCTAAGGCAGTGACTGCAGAGAAAAGGGTTAATATCAGGAGCATCATAATCTTTATTGTTAGAAGTAGGCTAACAACAACATTGCAATGAAGTTACTGTGAAAAGCCCCTAGTCGCCACACTCCGGCGCCTGTTCGGGTACACGGAGGGAAAATTCAGAACTCTGTTTGCCTAACAGCACGTCTTTTGGGACTTGTGGGAGGAAACCGGAGCACCCGGAGGAAACCCACGGAGAGAATGTGCAGACTCTGCACAGTGACCCAAGCGGGAATCAAACCCCGGACCCTGACACTGTGAAGCAACAGTGCTAACCACTGTGCTACCATGCCGCCCATGCATGATGCTGATGTAATAATGGTGTCAGGTCACATGACCGAGGAGGCGATCTGGAAGGTGGAGATGCTCCAAACCCGTGCAGAGACCCAAATGCGTGAATTCTAGCTGTAAATAAGTAGTTCTGGTAAAAAAGACTATGGACTCGAGCAGCGTACTTTCTGGAGGCCTGCTGTTCCCAAACAACAGTCAAAACACTTACCACACGACAAAACATTGACATCCTCTCTAAAGTATAGTGCCCAGAATTGGACACGACTACTTCCAGCTATGGCCTAACCGGGCGATGTTATTTTGGCACACCTTGTTTACTTTTGTATCCTGGCATTGTTAAAAGGGGCAGTGATTTAATTTGCCTTTTTCCAGCCTTCTCAACTTAACCTGCAGCCATCCTGTGCAGTCTACTTTGTGAATTTCTCCGTTCTTGTTCAGCACGAGATCCAGCGGTTTTAGGAAAATATTGCAATTGACATAGTCACAACCACAGAATCATACCTTACAGACACTGTCCCACAATCACCCTTCCTGGGTGCGCCCTGTCTCACTGCCAGGACAGACCCAGCAGAGGTGGCGGCACAGTGGTGTACAGTCAGGAGGGAGTTGTCCTGAGAGTCCTCAACATCGACTCTGGGCAAAGTCTCACAGCACCAGGTCAAACATGGGCAAGGAAACCTCCTGCTGATGAATCAGTGCTCCTCCATGCTTAAATACCCAGTATTTCCCCGGAGCGGAGAAACTACGTCATCTTCTTCACAGCCTTCAACACGTCATTGATGGTGATGAACATCGTGCCACGGTCATCCCCACACCCCCACTACTTGCCTTCAAACAACCGCGCAACCTCAAACGAACCATTGTTTGCAGCAAACTACCCAGTCTTCAGAACAGTGACCACGACACCACACAACCCTGCCATGGCAATCTCTGCAAGACGTGCCCGATCATTGACATGGATACCACTATTACACGTGAGAACACCACCCACCAGGTACGCGGTACATACTCGTGCGACTCGGCCAACGTTGTCTACCTCATACGATGCAGGAAAGGATGTCCCGAAGCGTGGTACATTGGCGAGACCATGCAGACGCTGCGACAACGAATGAACGGACATCGCGCAACAATCACCAGGCAGGAATGTTCCCTTCCAGTCGGGGAACACTTCAGCAGTCAAGGGCATTCAGCCTCTGATCTCCGGGTAAGCGTTCTCCAAGGCGGCCTTCAGGACGCGCGACAACGCAGAATCGCCGAGCAGAAACTTATAGCCAAGTTCCGCACACATGAGTGCGGCCTCAACCGGGACCTGGGATTCATGTCACATTACATTCATCCCCCACCATCTGGCCTGCGAAATCCTACCAACTGTCCTGGCTTGATGCAATTCACACCTCATAAACCTGGGGTTACCCCATCTCTGGATCTGTAAAGATTTAATCACCTGCTAATGCTCGCATTCCTAGCATTGTTTGGCATCTTTGAATTTGTCTATATATGTGTTTCTGGATCAGACCTCTTCATTCACCTGAGGAAGGAGCAGCGCTCCGAAAGCTAGTGACATCGAAACAAACCTGTTGGACTTTAACCTGGTGTTGTAAGACTTCGTACTGTGCATATCTTTGGGTTGTGGGGATGAAACCCACGCAGGCATGGGGGTGAGAATGTGCAAACTCCACATGGACAGTGACCCAGGGCCGTGATTCGAACCCAGGTCCTCCGCGCCGTAGTCCCAGTGCTAACCACTGCACCATGTGCTGCCCTGGGGAAAAACATACTTGACCTCATCCTCACCAACCTTCCTGCCGCAGATGCATCTGTCCATGACAGTATCGGTCGGAGTGACCACCACACAGTCCTTGTGGAGATAAGTCCCATCTTCACATTGAGGATACCCTCCATTGTGTTGTGTGGCACTAGCACCGTGCTAAATGGGATAGACTCCGAACAGATCCAGCAACTCCAGACTGGGTATCTATGAGGCGCTGTGGGCCATCAGCAGCAGCAGAATTGTATCAACCCCAATCTGTAACCTCCTGGCCCGGCATATCCCCCACTCCCCCATTACCACCCAGCCAGGGCATCAACCCTGGTTCAATGAAGAGTGCAGGAGAGCATGGCAGGAACAACACCAGGCATACCCAAAAATGAGGTGTCAACCTGTGTGCCAAACAGCATAAGCAGCAAGTGATAGAGCTAAGCAATTGCACAATGAACGGATCAGATCTAAGGTCTGCAGTCCTCCAACATCCAGCTGTTAATGGTCATGAACAATTAAACAACTCATTGGAGGAGGAGGCTCCACAAATATCCCCATCTCAATGATGGAGGAGCCCAGCATACAGTGCAAAAGATAAAGTTGAAGCATTTGCAATGATGGAGACATTTGCGGCATGTTCAGCACCATTTGCGACTCCTCAGATACTGAAGCAGTCCGTGTCCGGTTGCAGCAAGACCTGGACTTGGGCTAAGTGGCAAGTTACATTCGCTCCACACAAGTGCCAGGTAATGACCATCTCCAACAAGAGAGGATCTAACCATTGCACCTTGACATTCAATGACATTAGCATCACTGAATCCTCCACTATCAACATCCTGGGGGTTACCATTGATCAGAAACTGAACTGGACCCAGCCACATTAATACTGTGGCTGTAAGAGAAGGTTAAAGACAGGGAATCCTATGGTGAGTAACTCGCCTCCTGACCCCCCAAAGCCTGTCCACCATCTACAAGGTACAAGTCAGGAGTGTGATGGAATACTCTCCACTTGCCTGGATGAGTGCAGCTCCAATAACGCTCAAGAAGCTCGACACCATCTAGGACAAAGCAGCCCCGCTTGATTGCTCCCCTTCCACAAGCATTCAAACCCTCTACCTCCGATGAACAGTGGCAGCCGTGTGTACCATCTACAAGATGCCCTGCAGTAACTCACCAAGGTTCCTTAGGCAGCACCTTCCAAACCCGCGACCACCACCAACTAGAAGGACAAGAGCAGCAGATACCTGGGAACCCCACCACCTGGAGGTTCCCCTCCAAGTCACTCACCACCCTGAGCTAGAAATATATCACTCCCTCCCTAACAGCACTGTGGATGTACCTACACCACAGACGGATTGCCACCACCGCCATCTAAAGGGCAAGTAGGGATGGGCAGAAGGGGCGAGACAGTGTTGCAGTGGTTAGCACAGCCTCAGTGCTGAGGACCTGGGTTCGATTCCAGCCCCGGGTCACTGTCCGTGTGGAGTTTGCACATTCGCCCCGTGTTTGTGGGGGTCTCACCCCCACAACCCAAAGATGTGCAGGGTAGGTGGATTGGCCGCACTAAATTTCCCTTTAATTGGAATTTTTTTAAAATTTAAACTTTCAACGAATGGGATGGGCAGAAATGCTGGCCACATCCCATAAATGAATTTATTAAAGTTAACATTTCAGCAATGACTTTTTGTCAGTGTCTCAATTTTTCCAGTTCTGGCAAAATGTCATTGGCCTGAAACCTGAACGGTTCCTCCATTCACAAACTCCAACTCTTTCTGGAAACCCTCCTGAGTGCCACATTGATCAAATGCAACCGTTTTGGTCATTAATTTTAACAGCATCGCATTAACTTGCCAATTGATATTGTGTTGCTCTGTGGTTACTCTTGAGGTGACGCTAGCACAGCACCAAGACTAGAGTCTGGGGGGGAGAATGCAATCTGTTTGATCCCATTTCTGTACCTCCCCCTTGGCCCCAACTGTTCTGCCTGTTCTTGGTTTTCAGGGAGTGAATTTGTACGTGAAGAATCTAGATGATGGAATTGATGATGAATGCTTGAGGAAGGAATTCTCTCCATATGGAACGATTACCAGCGCAAAGGTACGAGATGGCAATACCCCACCAGCATGTCGGGGAAGGAAACATCACCATTGGCGATTGGGAGACCACTTGGGGAGGCACGGGGGGTGGTTTTTCAAATGAATCTTCTGAAGGATTGATAGTTAAATTGTGTATTTTTAGAAGAAATTTTAGACTTTGACTGTCTGTTGAATTCAGATTTTCCTTTCCTTGGTTTCTCCCTCAATCCTCCAATCTCATTGGTGTTTGAAAGACGTGCCTTATTTGGGTTCTTGACGGGTAACGTGATATTGTGATTCTGATCCTGGGCTAACATCCCAGAGATCGAGCTTAGATCCTACATTAGAAAGTTGAGCAGTTAAATTCACTTAAGTCTGGTATTTTGGGAACAAGCAACAGAAAACTAGGTTAGCGCAATTGCTTCACAGCTCCAGGGTCACCGGTTCGATTCCCGGCTTGGGTCACTGTCTGTGCGGAGTCTGCACGTTCTCCCCATGTCTGCGTGGGTTTCCTCCGGGTGCTCCGGTTTCCTCCCACAGTCCAAAGATGTGCGGGTTAGGTGGATTGGCCATGATAAATTGCCCTTGGTGCCAAAATTGCCCTTAGTGTTGGGTGGGGTTACTGGGTTATGGGGATAGGGTGGAGGTGTGGGCTTGGGTAGGTTGCTTTTTCCAAGAGCTGGTGCAGACTCGATGGGCCGAATGGCCTCCTTCTGCACTGTAAATTCTATGCAAACGATGAGAAAATCGAAAGTCTGTAGAACTATCATTTTAATTCAGTTAGAGGCACCAATTAGTTTCAACAGGATAGGAACTTTCTATCCCTACCCAGGTGTGCCTGCGTGTGACACCAGACCCTCGCTAAGTGTTGGTGTTTGGTGACCTCGCAAGTTCATGGATAATCATCGACAGGACCAGTTGAACTGGGTAATTTACCTCCTCCATGTTGGTGTCCACATCTGGGAGCAGTGGATTATTTTACTGGAATGGGACCCCCTCGCTGTGCACCCCATTAGTTAGAATTTCCTGCTCACCCTGATTCATTTGCGTTGCCTTGCTGGGAGTGAGGGGGGATTATTATTGTGATCTGAGAGAAAGGGGCCCTTGCTGATTGGTGGGGCCAACAGTCTATCTTAACCAATGAGATTTATTTTTTTTGAGTACCCAATTCATTTTTCCAATTCAGAGGCAATTTAGCGAGGCCAATCCACCTACCCTGCGCATCTTTGCGTTGTGGGGGCGAAACCCACGCAAACACTGGGTGAATGTGCAAACTCCACACGGACAGTGGGCCGGGATGGAACCTGGGACCTCGGCGCCGTGAGGCAGCAGTGCTACAACTGCGCCACCCTGCTGCTCGTCATCAATGAGATTTGAGGATTGAGGGCGAAACCGAGGAAGAGGAAATCTGAATTGATAAAATCAGCGGGGGCAGGAAGAGAAATGGCGGGGGGGGGAGAGGAGAGGAAAGACTGGGCGGATTAAGCAAGGAGAAAATAGAGGACCAGGCAGAGAAATTGTTGTAAATTCAAATCTTGCATATTCAAGATCCTTTTATTTTAACACCTGAAGCAATGCAACTCTGCATTTAAATTGTTTCTATTCTGGGAGGGAGAAATGGTTTGTTCTGCTCTCCATTAACAAGACCATGTTGTTAAAAGGATATTTGCACTTTTCATCGACCAGACCTGTCCTTCTGCAGCAATTAAATGGGCAATTAATATGCAAATTCTTAACATTAATGGGGAGACGGAGGGCGAGATGCTGGAATAGAAGCTGTGATGGTGCAAATCAGCCAGCGGGTTCTGAAGATTTGCGACTCCGAACATGTCTCAAACGCTGCATTAATAAAATTGAGAAATTAACACACGGTGTTTGGGCAAACCCGCCCAGGTGCTGTCTCCGTGTTCACTTTGACTTCTGACTCGCACTCTTTTTCATTTTGTTGAAGGTGATGACAGACGGGGGCCACAGCAAAGGTTTCGGATTTGTCTGCTTCTCTGCGCCGGAGGAAGCTACGAAGGCCGTCACCGAGATGAACGGGCGGATTGTCAGCACTAAACCGCTGTATGTGGCCTTGGCCCAGCGCAAGGAGGAACGCAAAGCGCATCTGACCAACCAGTACATGCAGCGCCTGTCCACCATGAGAGCTATACCCAATCCCTTGCTCGGCTCATTCCAGCACCTAGCACATTCTGGGTACTTCATGCCAGCCGTACCACAGGTAAGGGCGCCAGAGATGTGATGCTGTCGAGTGGCAACACTCTAAAGTCATGCCATACTGTGTTTGGAGCAGCAGTGGTTAGATTAACAGGACTAGCCAGCGAGCGATTGTAAACTTCAATCCCACCACACTGGTCAGAATATTTCAAGAGTTGGAAATAAAATGTGATCAGTAAAAGTGACGAAAACTGTTAGGATTGGTATAAAAATCCAACTCGTCCTCAGATTAATATCCTTTTTGGGGGAAGGAAGTCTCCAGTCTTGACCTGGTCTGGGTGGCACACTGGTCTTGCATGTGCCAGGGACCTGGGTTTGATTCCGCTCTTGGGCGGCTGTCTGCATGGGTTTCCTCCGGGTGCTCCGGTTTCCTCCCACAGTCCAAAGATGTGCAGGTTAGGTGGATTGGCCGTGATCAATGCGCGGGGTTACGGGGGGAGTGGGCCGAGGTAGGACGCTCTTTCAGAGGGTGGGTGCAGACTCGATGGGCTGTGAATGGCTTCCTGCACTGTATATAGAGATTCTCTGATTCAATGATCTGTGACTCCAGTCCCATGCCAGTGTGTTTGACTGGCTTACCCTCCAAACTGGTTGTTCAGTTGTACCCAACCTACTCGGTCTATTCTCCATCATCGGCAAAATAATGGAAGGAGTTATCTATCAGCAGTGCTATCAAGCGGCACTTACTCAGCAATAACCTGCTCACGGACGCTCAGTTTGAGTTCCACCAGGGTCACTCAGCTCCTGACCTCATTACAGACTTGGTCCAAACATGGACAAAAGAGCTGAATGCCACAGGTGAGGAGACACTGACTGCCATTGGCATCAAGGCAGCATAAACTGGAGTCAGTGGGATTGAGGGGGAAATTCTCCGCTGGTTGGACTCCTACCTGCCACAGAGGAAGATGGTTCTGGTTGTTGGAGGTCAATCATCTCCGTCCGAGTCCATCTCAGCAGGACTTCCTCAGGGTAGTGTCCTCGGCCCAACCATCTTCAGCTGCTTCATCAATGACCTCCCTTCGAACATAAGGTCAGAGTGGGGGGTTTTGGTTAGCGCGCACCATCCTCAACTCCTCCGACACTAAAGCAGTGCATGTCCAAATGCAGCAAAACCTGGACAACATCCAGGCTTGGGCTGACAAGTGAGATTCATATCACACAAGTGGCAGGCAATGACAAACACCCCTTGACAGTCCAAGGCATTACCATCGTGGGTTACATGCGTGGGTTTCCTCCGGGTGCTCCGGTTTCCTCCCACAAGTCCCGAAAGACGTGCTGTTAGGTGAATTGGACATTCTGAATTCTCCCTCTGTGAACCCGAACAGGCGCCGGAGTGTGGCGACTAGGGGCTTTTCACAGTAACTTCATTGCAGTGTTAATGTAAGCCTACTTCTGACAATAAAGATTCTTATTATTATCACTGAATGCCATCAATGTCCTGGGGGTTACCATTGACCAGAAACTGAACTGTGGCCACAAGAGCAGGTCAGAAGCTAGGAATTCTGAGGCGAGCGACTCTCCTCCTAACTCCCTGAAGCTTGTCCATAAGACAATAGACATAGCAGTCCATAGGGCCCATTGAATCTGCCCTGCCGGTCAATGAGATCATGACTGATCTGAAATCCTCAACTCCACTTTCCCACCTTATCCCCATGATCCTCGATTTCCCCCACTGATTAAAAATCTGTCTATCTCAACATATCTTGGATATACTTAACGACCCAGCCACGACCGCTCTCTGCAGTAAAGAATTCCACAGATTCACTCCCCTCCGAGAGAAGAAATTCCTCCTTATCTCTGTCTTAAACGGGCGACCCCCTTACTCTTGAGATTCTGCTCTCTGGGCCTAGACTCTCCCACAAGAGGAAACATCCTCTCAGCATCGACCCTGTCAATCCCCCTGGGAATCCGATATGTCTCAATAAGGCCGCCTCTCATTCTTCTAAACTCCAATAAGCACAGGCCCAAACTACTCAACCTCTCCTCAAAAGCAAATCCCTCCATACCCGGAATCAACCGAGTGAACCTTCTCTGGACTGCCTCCAATGCCAGAATATCTTTCCTTAGGTAAGGGGACCAAAACTGTTCACAGTATTCCAGGTGTGGTTTAATTATAGCAGGACTTCCATATTTTTATAATCTTTATTAGTGTCACAAGTAGGCTTACATTAACATTGCAATGAAGTTACTGTGAAAATCCCCTAGTCGCCACATTCCGGTGCCTGTTCGGGTACACAGAGGGAGAATTCAGAATGTCCAATTCACTTAACAAGCATGACTTGTGGGAGGAAACCGGAGCACCCGGAGGAACCCCATGCAGACACGGGGAGAACGTGCAAACTCCACACAGACAGTAATCCAAGCCGGGAATTGAACCTGGGTCCCTGGAGTTGTGAAGCAACTGTGCTAACCACTGTGCTACCGTGCTGCCCTCTCCATTCCTTTTGAAATAAAGGCCAACAATCCATTTACCTCCCCATTTACCTGCTGATCTCCTTGACCGTGTAGCCACTCTCCGTCCTCCAATCAGCTCATTGGAACACTGCTGCTGTCTCAAGCTGATCCAAATCCCACCCCACCCCCTCCCACACCTAGACTATCTGCTCTGCAAATGCTTGATATTTTAAACTCTAATCCAGTGTTTAAATTAATCCATGGCTTCGTCCCGCCCCAATCTCTGAAAATTCATCAATCCTCCAGTACTCCCAATACTGTTCCTCTTACATCATCCCTCCTAATTTTCCCTTCCTCCTTATGCCTCCCCGAAGCATCCTGGCATTGTAACAACACACACTTGTTGATGCTCTCCCACCCTGGGCTGGGCTGGGGGTCTCCCACCCTGGGCTGGGCTGGGGGTCTCCCACCCTGGGCTGGACTGGGGATCTCCCGCCCTGGGCTGGGCAGGACTGGGGGTCTCCCACCCTGGGCTGGGCTGGGCTGGGCTGGGCGTCTCCCGCCCTGGGCTGGGCTGGGCTGGGCTGGGCTGAGCGTCTCCCGCCCTGGGCTGGGCTGGGCTGGGCTGGGCTGGGCGTCTCCCGCCCTGGGCTGGGCTGGGCTGGGCGTCTCCCGCCCTGGGCTGGGCTGGGCTGGGCTGGGCTGGGCGTCTCCCGCCCTGGGCTGGGCTGGGCTGGGCGTCTCCCGCCCTGGGCTGGGCTGGGCTGGGCGTCTCCCGCCCTGGGCTGGGCTGGGCTGGGCGTCTCCTGCCCTGGGCTGGGCTGGGCTGGGCTGGGCTGGGCTGGGCGTCTCCCGCCCTGGGCTGGGCTGGGCTGGGCGTCTCCCGCCCTGGGCTGGGCTGGGCTGGGCGTCTCCTGCCCTGGGCTGGGCTGGGCTGGGCTGGGGCGTCTCCCGCCCTGGGCTGGGCTGGGCTGGGCTGGGGCGTCTCCCGCCCTGGGCTGGGCTGGGCTGGGCTGAGCGTCTCCCGCCCTGGGCTGGGCTGGGCTGGGCTGGGCTGGGCGTCTCCCGCCCTGGGCTGGGCTGGGCTGGGCTGGGCTGGGCGTCTCCCGCCCTGGGCTGGGCTGGGCTGGGCTGGGCTGGGCGTCTCCCGCCCTGGGCTGGGCTGGGCTGAGCGTCTCCCGCCCTGGGCTGGGCTGGGCTGGGCTGGGCTGGGCGTCTCCCGCCCTGGGCTGGGCTGGGCTGGGCTGGGCTGGGCGTCTCCCGCCCTGGGCTGGGCTGGGCTGGGCGTCTCCCGCCCTGGGCTGGGCTGGGCTGGGCTGGGCTGGGCGTCTCCCGCCCTGGGCTGGGCTGGGCTGGGCTGGGCTGGGGCGTCTCCCGCCCTGGGCTGGGCTGAGCGTCTCCCGCCCTGGGCTGGGCTGGACTGGGCTGGGCTGGGGCGTCTCCCGCCCTGGGCTGGGCTGGGCTGGGCTGGGGCGTCTCCCGCCCTGGGCTGGGCTGGGCTGGGGCGTCTCCCGCGCTGGGCTGGGCTGGGCTGGGCTGGGGCGTCTCCCGCCCTGGGCTGGGCTGGGGCGTCTCCCGCGCTGGGCTGGGCTGGGCTGGGCTGGGGCGTCTCCTGCCCTGGGCTGGGCTGGGCTGGGCTGGGCGTCTCCTGCCCTGGGCTGGGCTGGGCTGGGCGTCTCCCGCCCTGGGCTGGGCTGGGCTGGGCTGGGCTGGGGCGTCTCCCGCCCTGGGCTGGGCTGGGCTGGGCTGGGCGTCTCCTGCCCTGGGCTGGGCTGGGCTGGGGCGTCTCCCGCCCTGGGCTGGGCTGGGCGTCTCCCGCCCTGGGCTGGGCTGGGCTGGGGCGTCTCCCGCCCTGGGCTGGGCTGGGCTGGGCTGGGCGTCTCCCGCCCTGGGCTGGGCTGGGCTGGGCTGGGCGTCTCCCGCCCTGGGCTGGGCTGGGCTGGGGCGTCTCCCGCCCTGGGCTGGGCTGGGCTGGGGCGTCTCCCGCCCTGGGCTGGGCTGGGCTGGGCTGGGGCGTCTCCCGCCCTGGGCTGGGCTGGGCTGGGGCGTCTCCCGCCCTGGGCTGGGCTGGGCTGGGGCGTCTCCCGCCCTGGGCTGGGCTGGGCTGGGCTGGGGCGTCTCCCGCCCTGGGCTGGGCTGGGCTGGGCTGGTGCGTCTCCCGCCCTGGGCTGGGCTGGGCTGGGCTGGGGCGTCTCCCGCCCTGGGCTGGGCTGGGCTGGGCTGGGGCGTCTCCCGCCCTGGGCTGGGCTGGGCTGGGCTGGGGCGTCTCCCGCCCTGGGCTGGGCTGGGCTGGGCTGGGGCGTCTCCCGCCCTGGGCTGGGCTGGGCTGGGCTGGGGCGTCTCCCGCCCTGGGCTGGGCTGGGC
The DNA here is from genome assembly GCF_047496885.1 of Scyliorhinus torazame. Taxonomy (NCBI): domain Eukaryota; kingdom Metazoa; phylum Chordata; class Chondrichthyes; order Carcharhiniformes; family Scyliorhinidae; genus Scyliorhinus; species Scyliorhinus torazame. Next base: position 271,697,571 of record NC_092714.1, on the reverse strand, counting down.
TGGGCTGGGGCGTCTCCCGCCCTGGGCTGGGCTGGGCTGGGCTGGGGCGTCTCCCGCCCTGGGCTGGGCTGGGCTGGGCTGGGGCGTCTCCCGCCCTGGGCTGGGCTGGGCTGGGCTGGGGCGTCTCCCGCCCTGGGCTGGGCTGGGCTGGGCTGGGGCGTCTCCCGCCCTGGGCTGGGCTGGGCTGGGCTGGGGCGTCTCCCGCCCTGGGCTGGGCTGGGCTGGGCTGGGGCGTCTCCCGCCCTGGGCTGGGCTGGGCTGGGCTGGGGCGTCTCCCGCCCTGGGCTGGGCTGGGCTGGGCTGGGGCGTCTCCCGCCCTGGGCTGGGCTGGGCTGGGCTGGGGCGTCTCCCGCCCTGGGCTGGGCTGGGCTGGGCTGGGGCGTCTCCCGCCCTGGGCTGGGCTGGGCTGGGCTGGGGCGTCTCCCGCCCTGGGCTGGGCTGGGCTGGGCTGGGGCGTCTCCCGCCCTGGGCTGGGCTGGGCTGGGCTGGGGCGTCTCCCGCCCTGGGCTGGGCTGGGCTGGGCTGGGGCGTCTCCCGCCCTGGGCTGGGCTGGGCTGGGCTGGGGCGTCTCCCGCCCTGGGCTGGGCTGGGCTGGGCTGGGGCGTCTCCCGCCCTGGGCTGGGCTGGGCTGGGCTGGGGCGTCTCCCGCCCTGGGCTGGGCTGGGCTGGGCTGGGGCGTCTCCCGCCCTGGGCTGGGCTGGGCTGGGCTGGGGCGTCTCCCGCCCTGGGCTGGGCTGGGCTGGGCTGGGGCGTCTCCCGCCCTGGGCAGGGCTGGGCTGGGCTGGGGCGTCTCCCGCCCTGGGCTGGGCTGGGCTGGGCTGGGGCGTCTCCCGCCCTGGGCTGGGCTGGGCTGGGCTGGGGCGTCTCCCGCCCTGGGCTGGGCTGGGCTGGGCTGGGGCGTCTCCCGCCCTGGGCTGGGCTGGGCTGGGCTGGGGCGTCTCCCGCCCTGGGCTGGGCTGGGCTGGGCTGGGGCGTCTCCCGCCCTGGGCTGGGCTGGGCTGGGCTGGGGCGTCTCCCGCCCTGGGCTGGGCTGGGCTGGGCTGGGGCGTCTCCCGCCCTGGGCTGGGCTGGGCTGGGCTGGGGCGTCTCCCGCCCTGGGCTGGGCTGGGCTGGGCTGGGGCGTCTCCCGCCCTGGGCTGGGCTGGGCTGGGCTGGGGCGTCTCCCGCCCTGGGCTGGGCTGGGCTGGGCTGGGGCGTCTCCCGCCCTGGGCTGGGCTGGGCTGGGCTGGGCTGGGGGTCCCCTGGGCTGGGGGTCCCCTGGGCTGGGGGTCCCCTGGGCTGGGGGTCCCCTGGGCTGGGGGTCCCCTGGGCTGGGGGTCTCCTGGGCTGGGGGTCTCCTGGGCTGGGGGTCTCCTGGGCTGGGGGTCTCCTGGGCTGGGGGTCTCCTGGGCTGGGGGTCTCCTGGGCTGGGGGTCTCCTGGGCTGGGGGTCTCCTGGGCTGGGGGTCTCCTGGGCTGGGGGTCTCCTGGGCTGGGGGTCTCCTGGGCTGGGGGTCTCCTGGGCTGGGGGTCTCCTGGGCTGGGGGTCTCCTGGGCTGGGGGTCTCCTGGGCTGGGGCGTCTCCTGCCCTGGGCTGGGGCGTCTCCTGCCCTGGGCTGGGGCGTCTCCTGCCCTGGGCTGGGGCGTCTCCTGCCCTGGGCTGGGGCGTCTCCTGCCCTGGGCTGGGGCGTCTCCTGCCCTGGGCTGGGGCGTCTCCTGCCCTGGGCTGGGGCGTCTCCTGCCCTGGGCTGGGGCGTCTCCTGCCCTGGGCTGGGGCGTCTCCTGCCCTGGGCTGGGGCGTCTCCTGCCCTGGGCTGGGGCGTCTCCTGCCCTGGGCTGGGCTGGGGCGTCTCCCGCCCTGGGCTGGCCTTCTCCGGGCTGGCCGTCTCCCGCCCTGGGCTGGCCTTCTCCGGGCTGGCCGTCTCCCGCCCTGGGCTGGCCTTCTCCGGGCTGGCCGTCTCCCGCCCTGGGCTGGCCTTCTCCCACGCTGGGCTGGGCGCATGATTATCTCAGAATGCCCGGCTTTTCCCCATTCCCAATTCCGTTTTCATGGTTCCAGGTGAGGTGGAGGCCCACTGAACCGTTTGGTGTGTCCTGTGACATCTCACCAATTACAGCAAGCTTGTGTTTTCCATGTTTTGAGTGGAGCGCTGGGAATCCGCAAGGTTTACGCGTTGACCGTTCAGTATTTTGGTCTCCACAGGTTCAAAACCGAACAGCGTATTACGCCACCTCTCCAGTGACCCCAATCCGACCCTCCCAACGCTGGACGGGACAGCCCATGCGGCCTCCAAGTAAGTGAAGGATTCACCTCGCGGAAGTATTTACCAGGAAGACTGATTCATCTGGCAAATTATTGGGAGGCAAAAGTAAAACTGCCATTGCCCAAAAACATTTTTGAGTTAATCATAAACTGACCAACAGAGGGCAGCCTTCACCACAAAACTCTGCTGAATCGTTTGTCTTCATCTCTCTGGTGATGGTGCTCACACCATGATGGGGGATGGTGATTTACTTTCTTCTGTAGTTTGGATTGAATTGCTGTTTAAAATTCTTTCTCTTCTGCTTCAACAAAGACTCTCCATTTGTCTCTCAGTTACAGGTTGCCTAGTAACTGTGGTAGTCACCACTAGTAGTATATTGCATATATTACTGCATGATGCACTTATCAATTACCACAAAGACGAGAGGAGTGGAATAATCGGGGCTTTATTGAGCAAAGATGTTGTGCCTCCTGTAGCTGGAACCAGAATGGCTGCAGCACGGCGAGCACACACATTTATACTCCGCCTACTGGGCGGAGCCAGCAGGCAGGGATTTACCCATGTACCTCTAGTATACGTGTCTTACCGTAATACATATAATACAGCTAGTGGTGACTACCACACGGCACTGCCCGTATATTAGAGGCACAAGGGTAAATCCCTGCCTGCTGGCTTTGCCCAGTAGGCGATGTATAAATGTGTGCGCTCTTCTGTGCTGCTGCCAGTCTGGTTCCAACAGCTTGCTCAATAAAGCCGCGATTGTTCCACTATTCTCGTCTTTGTGTAATTGATAGTGCATCAATTTATTGAGCAAGATTTTTAATCGATGGATCTCCGCATCAAGCCTGATCGCCTGCAGCTGAGCGCTCAAGCAGCCAATGCTACGTCCGTCTTTGACCACTGGTGTGAGTTGTCTCAAGCCAGGAGAGTTGGCAGGATTTCACAAGCCCAGGCCAGATGGTGGGGGTTAAATGTAGTGAGCCATGAATCCAAGATCCAGGTTGAGGCCGTACTCCTCGTGTGTGTGGAACTTGGCTATAGGTTTCTGTTCGGCGATTCTGCGTTGCCGTGCGTCCTGAAGGCCGTCTTGGAGAATGCTTACCCGACGATCAGAGGCTGAATGCCCTTGACTGCTGAAGTGTTCCCCGACTGGAAGGGAACATTCCTGCCTGGCGATTGTCGCGCGATGTCCGTTCATCCGTTGTTGCAGCGTCTGCATGGTCTCGCCGATGTACCATGCCTCGGGGCACGAGTATGTACTGCATACCTGGTCGGTGGAGTTCTCGCATGTAATGGTGGTACCCATGTCGATGATCTGGCAGGTCTTGCAGAGGTTGCCATGGCAGGTTTGTGTGGTGTTGTGGTCGCTGTTCTCCTGAAGGCTGGGTAGTTGCAAACAATGGTCTGTTTGAGGTTGCGTGGTTTTTGAAGGCAAATAATCATCATAGATTATCATAGAATTTACAGTGCAGAAGGAGGCCATTCGGCCCATCGAGTCTGCACCGGCTCTTGGAAAGAGCACCCTACCCAAGGTCAACACCTCCACTTATCCCCATAACCCAGTAACCCCACCCAACGGGTGTGGGGATGGCCTTGCCAAGATGGTCTTCATCGATGACGTGTTGAAGGCTGCGAAGAAGATGTTGTAGTTTCTTCGCTCTGGACAACAAAGGGTATTCTGTTGGTTGTGTCCCGTGTTTGTCCTCTGAGGAGGTCGGTGCGTTTCGTTTGCTGTGGCGCGTCGGAACTGTCGATCGAAGGTCCTCTGCGGTGAGGAGGTCTTGTTCGAACTTGTGCATGAAGATGTTGGCATATTGAGGTGCGAATCTGGTCCCCACGACTGTTCCGTGAGTCTGGATGAAGAACTTGTTGTCGAAGGTGAAGACGTTGTGATCCAGGATGAAGCGGATGAGTTGCAGAATTGCGTCTGGAGATTGGCAGTTGTCGGTGTTGAGTACTGAGGCTGTTCCAGCAATGCCGTCGTCATGGGGGATGCTGGTGTAGAGTGCCGAGACATCCATTGTGACGAGGAATGTTCCTGGTTCAACATCAGTTTCTGTAAGAGCTCTGTCGCATCGCGACAGAAGCTGGGCATTCCTTGTACAGTGGGTTTCAAGATGCCCTCTATGTAGCCAGAAAGGTTCTCTCACAGGGTCCCATTGCCTGATACGATAGGATGGTGTGTTGGCTTTGTGTATTTTCGGGGGGCAGTAGAGATCTCCAACACGGAGTACGTGGGATGAGAGCACGTAGGGAGCTCTGAAGGTCTGGATCCAAGGTCTTGATCAGTCTGTTGAGTTGGCGGGTGTGTTCCTTAGTCGGATCTGCGGGTAACTGTCTGCAGTGTTCCTGGTTGTTGAGTTGTCGGTACACCTCTTTGCAGTAGTCCGTTCTGTTCAGTATGACGGTGGCCCCTCCTTTGTCTGCTGGTTTGATGACGATGCTGCGGTTGGTCTTGAGAGCGCGGATGGCATTGCGTTGTGCTTGGGTGATGTTCGGGGCTGTCTTGTGAATGCGACTGATTAATCTGGCATTGACCTGACTCCTGACAGCTTGAGCATACATGTCCAGTCTAGGACAGCGGCCTTCCGGAGAGGTCCAATTCGATTCTTTCCTCTTCGGTTGCCACACCGCAGATCTCTCGGTCTGCTGCTCTGGTTCATTGGTTGTCTCATTGGGTTCGCTGTCGGCCTCTTGGGGTCTGTGGAAGAACTCCCGGAGCCTCATTCACCTGATGAATTCCTCTGTGTCTGCTGCGAGATTGATGGGGTCCAATTTGGTGGTGGTGCAGAAATTGAGCCCTCTACCAAGGACTCCAATTTCGTCTGGTTGAAGGGTGTAGTCCGACAAGTTAACAATAGATTTCCCTGTATTATTTTCTACTGTGGGTCCGGGGGTGACTTGTTGCAGCAACCGAAGAGCAAAGAGTCGAATTGGACCCCTCCGGAAGGCTGCTGGCCTCGACTCAACATGTATGCTCGGGCAACATCGTCAAACCAGCAGACAAAGGTCACCGTCATACTGAACAGAACGGACTACTGCAAAGAAGTGTACCGACAACTCAACAACCAGGAACACTACAGACGGTTACCCGCAGATCCGACCAAGGAACACACCCGCCAACTCAACAGACTGATCAAGACCTTGGATCCAGACCTTCAGAGCACCCTACGTGCTCTCATCCCACGTACTCCCCGCATTGGAGATCTCTACTGCCTCCCGAAAATACACAAGGCCAACACACCAGGCCGTCCTGTCGTTTCAGGCAATTGGACCCTGTGTGGGAATCTCTCTGGCTGCATCGAGGGCACCTTGACCCATCGTACAAGGAACGCCCAGCTTCTGTCGCAATACGACGAACTTCCTACAGAAACTCAGCACCCATGGACCAGTTGAACCAGGAACATTCCTCGTCACAATGGACGTCTCGGCTCTCTACACCAGCATCCCCCATGACGACGGCATTGCTGCAACAGCCTCAATACTCAACACCAATCGCCAGATGCAATTCTGCAGCTCATCCGCTTCATCCGGATCGTAACGTCTTTTCCTTTGGCAAGTTCTTCATCCAGACGCACGGAACAGCCATGGGGACCAAACTCACACCTCAATATGCCAACATTTTCATGCACAAGTTTGAACAGGACCTACTCACTGCACAGGACCTTCAACCGACGTTATACACCAGATACATGGATGACATTTTTTTCCTTTGGACCCACGGCGAAGAATCACTGAAACAACTCCACAATGACATCAATAAGTTCCATCCAACCATCACTCACCATGGACTACTCTCCAAAATCAGTTGCATTCTTGGACACACTCGTCTCCATCAAGGACGGTCACCTCAGCACTTCGCTTTACCGCAAATCTACGGATAACCTCATGATGCTCCACTTCTCCAGCTTCCACCCGAAACACATTAAAGAAGCCATCCCCTATGGACAAGCGCTCCGTATACACAGGATCTGCTCAGATGAGGAGTGTAACAGACATCTACAGACACTGAAAGACGCCCTCATAAGAACGGGATACAGCACTCGACTCATCGATCGACATTTCTTTCCTTCTTAAAAAAAAATTTAGAGTGCCCAATTCATTTTCTTTTCCACTTAAGGGGCAATTTAGCATTGCCAATCCACCTACCCTGCACCCTTTGGGTTGTATGGGCGAAACACGGGGAGAATGTGCAAACTCCACACAGACAGTGACCCCAGAGCCAGGATCTAACCTGGGACCTTGGCACCGTGAGGCAGTAGTGTTAACCCACTGTGCGGCAGCAATGTTAACCCACTGCGCCACCGTGCTGCCCTCTCCAGGAGCTAACCTGGGACCTCTGCACCGTGAAGCAGCAGTGCAAACCACTGTGCCACCGTGCTGCCCATCGATTACATTTTCAACGCACACAGCAAAAAAAAAAAAAAAGCACTGATCTCTTCGAAGGACATGGGACACAACCAACAGAATACCATTCGTCGTCCAGTACTTCCCCGGAGCGGAGAAACTACGACACTTCGGAGCCTTCAACACTTCTTCGATGAAAACGAACATCTTGCCAAGGTCATCCCCACAACCCCACTACTTGTCTTCAAACAACCGCGCAACCTCAAACAAACCATTGTTTGCAGCAAACTACCCAGTCTTCAGAACAGTGACCACAACACCACACAACCCTGCCATGGCAATCTCTGCAAGACGTGCCAGATCATCGACATGGATACCACCATTACACGTGAGAACACCACCCACCAGGTACGCGGTACGTACTCGTGCGACTCGGCCAATGTTGTCTACCTCATACGCTGCAGGAAAGGATGTCCCGAAGCGTGGTACATTGGCGAGACCATGCAGACGCAGCGACAACGGATGAATGGACATCGCGCGACAATCGCCTTGCAGGAATGTTCCCTTCCAGTCTGGGAACGCTTCAGCAGTCAAGGGCATTCAGCCTCTGATCTCCGGGTAAGCATTCTCCAAGGCGGCCTTCAGGACGCGCGACAACGCAGAATCGCCGAGCAGAAACTGATAGCCAAGTTCCACGCACATTTATAAAAAAAAAAAAAAAAAAAAAATTTGGAGTACCCAATTAGTTTTTTCCAATTAAGGGGCAATTTAGCGTGGCCAATCCACCTAGCCTGCACATCTTTGGGTTGTTGGGATCTAAACCCATGCAAACACGGGGAGAATGTGCAAACCCCACATGGTCAGTGACCCAGAGCCGGGATCGAACCTGGGACCTCGGTGCTGTGAGGCAGCAGTGCTAGCCACTGCGCCACCGTGCTGCCCAAAGTTCTGCATGCATGACTACGGCCTCAACCGGGACCTTGGATTTATGTTGCATTACGTGTCCTTCCCCCCCCCCCCCCCCCCCAACCCCCACCATCTGGCCTGGGCTTGTGAAATCCTGCCAACTGTCCTGGCTTGAAACAACTCCGACCTTTTTAACCTGGGATTATTATCAACTTCTGGTAGCAGCATGTAGAGGGGAAGCTGAATGCTGGCTGGCTCCAGCTTCAGGCTTGCTTTTAGTCTGGTCCTGGAGGCAATTTGCCAATGATTGGATGTAGGAATGGATTGGATGATATAAAGAAGGCGAAGGATGTCAAAAGGATTCGGAAAAACAGCCATGAAGAAGGTGTTCACTGTCGAGTGAGGGGGCCAGCCAGGGAGCTGGCAAGGTGGTGGAGGCTGGGCGACCGGGTGGGGCGGCATTGCCCACAGCAGAGAGGGTGACTGAGGTGATGTCCTTGGAGCTGGAGAAGCAGTTTGCAAAGCATATGGAGGGAGATGGCGGTGGCTTTGAAGACGTTGGTGGAGGAGGCCGTTGCCCCAGTGAGAGTAACTGGCATCGGCCGAGGTGAGGGAGCAGAGTGAGAGGTTGAAGGGAGTGGAGGAGGCCATGTTGCAACACAGTGATCAGCTCCCCTCGATGGGGGACAAGCTATGGAGGGTGGTCGAGGCCAATAAGGGGCTGCGAGCAAAGCTGGAGAACTGCTCGAGAGGACTGTGGGCCTGCCCAAGGGGGGTGGGGGGCTCGAGGCCGGCGGAGTACTTCGCCAAGATGTTAGCGGAACTAATGGAGGTGGGGGGGGGGGGGGGGGGAAACAAGAGAGAGGAGCCCTCTCTGTATGAACTGGACCGAGCCCATCGGTCACTGAGGCCGAAACCAAAGTTAAATGAGCCGCCAAGGGCAGTGATCATCTGCTTTCACAAGTACCAAATGAAAGAGGGTTTTGAGCTGGGCAAAGCAGAAGTGGGAGGTGCAGTGGGTGGATGCTGGAGTTTGCATTTACCAGGACTTGACGGTGGAACTGGCCAAGAGGTGAGCGGCTGGCCAAGTGAAGGCGGCATTATACAACAGCAGAGTGTGGTTTGGGGTGGTGAACCCAGCGAAGCGGAGAGTGACCTACAAGGCCAGCGATTTCTACTTTGAGGTGGTGGAGGTGTTTGTGAAGGCAGAAGGCCTGGGACAGTGAAGACTGGGACTCGGGTGGGTTGTGGACTGTGAAAGGGGAGTTGAGAGTGTGTGTAAATGTAGTTTTGACCTATATTGTTATTTTACTTCAAGCTGTTGTAGAGGGTGAGTTTTTAAAAATTGTTATTCTTTGTTGCAATGGTTTTACTTTGTTGAAATGTTTTGGATTTTGTTTTCCTGGGACTGGGTGGGAGGGGAGGGAAAGCCTTGGGTGGAGCCCCCACACTAGCTAACAAGTCGGCTAGTGAACGGAGGTGAGGTGTGGGGGGGGGGGGGGGGGGTGCTGCGGACATTGGAGCTTGGCGAGCAGGTTTCGATGGGCCCAGGAGGTGTGAAAAGGAGGGATGAGGGGATCAATACTGGGTGAGGGCTTTTCCAGCAGAGGGCAGTAGAGCGGAGCTGCTGATTGGCTGTTGCGGGGAAAGTTTGCATCAGTGCATTGCAGTCACTGCATCCAGAAAGTGTACCTGAGCAAGTCACCCTAGGTGTTCAAGTGAAGGCAAGCATCCAGCAGAGGGCAGTAGAGCAGAGCTGCTGATCGACTGTTGCGGGGAATATTTGCATCAGTACATTGCGGTCACCGTATCTTGAAGGTAGTTTGTGGAGGAGCTGTTGTCAAGTGACAGTTAAACCCGAAACACTTAATGGTTTCCCTCCCTACCACGTCCTCTAAGCCACGGTGAACGGATCTCCAGCACTGAGTCCGTCCCTGTGGTCAGAAGGGAAGGAAGGAGAGCAGGAGAGCAATAGTTATTGGGGACTCGATAGTTCAAGGGACAGATAGACGGTTCTGTGGCAGCAAAAGAGACTCACGGATGGTATGTTTCTTCCCGGGTGCCAGGGTCCGTGACGTCTCGGACTGTGTTTTCAGAATCCTTATAGGGAGGGGGAGCAGTCACAAGTCATGGTACACATTGGTACCAACAACATAGGTAAGAGAAGGGACAGGGATTTAAAACAGGAATTTAGGGAGCTAGGGTGGAAGCTGAGAGCCAGGACAAACCATGTTGTCATCTCTGGTTTGTTGCCGGTGGCACATGCTAGCGAGGTGAGGAACAGGGAGAGAGTGCAGATAAACACGTGGCTGCAGGGATGGTGTAGGAGGGGGGGTTTCAGGTACGTGGATAATTGGGGCACATTCTGGGGAAGGTGGGACCTGTACAAACAGGACGGTTTGCACCTGAACCAGAGGGGCACCAATACCCTGGGAGGGAAATTTGCTACGGCTCTTCTGGGGGGTTTAAACTAATTTGTCAGGGGGATGGGAAAACGAGCTGTAGTCCAGAAGCCAGTGTTGAGAGTAGTGAGGTACTGAGGAGGGTATCAAGGTCGCAGGAGTGAACCGGCAGACAGGAAGGTGGGTTGAAGTGTGTCAACCTCTATGCAAGGAGCATCCGGAATAAGGTAGGTGAACTTGGAGCGTGGATTGGTACTTGGGGCTACGATGTTGTGCCCATTACGGAGACATGGTTAGAACAGGGACAGGAATGGTTGTTGTAAGTTCTGGGGTATCGATGTTTCAGTAAGAGTAGGGAAGGTGGTAAAAGAGGTGGAGGAGTAGCATTGTTAATCAAGGATAGTTTAACGGCTGCAGAAAGGCAGTTTGAAGGGGATCTGCCTACTGAGATAATGTGGGCCGAAGTTAGAAATAGGAAAGGAGTGGTCACATTGTTAGGAGTTTTCTATAGGCCCCCAAATAGTAATAGAGATGTGGAGAAAGAAATTGCAAAGCAGATTATGGATAGGTGTGGAGGTCTCAGGGTAGTTGTCATGGGTGACTTTAACTTTCCAAATATTGATTGGAACCTCTATAGGTCGAACAGTTCGGATGGGGCAGTTTTTGTACAGTGTGTGCAGGAGGGTTTCCTGACACAATATGTGGATAGGTCGACGAGGGGGGGGGGGGGCGGCTAGATTGAGCTTGGTACTGGGTAATGAACCGGGACAAGTGTTAGATTTGTTTGTGGGAGAGCACTTTGGAGATAGTGACCACAATTTGGTGTCTTTCACTATTGCAATGGAGAGGGATAGGGCCATATGGCAGGGCAAGGTTTATAATTGGGGGAGGGGTAATTATGGTGTGATTAGGCAAGAATTAGGGAGCATAAGATGGGATCAGAAACTGTCAGGGAAAGGCACAAATGAAAAGTGGAGCTTGTTCGAGGAACAAATACTGCGTGTCCTTGATAGGTATGTCCCTGTCAGGCAGGGAGGAAATGGCCGTGTGAGGGAACCATGGTTCACAAGAGGTTGAATGTCTTGTCAAGAGGAAAAAGGAAGAGTATGTAAGGATGAGAAAATTCGGTTCAGTTGGGTCGCTTGAGGGTTACAAGGTAGCAAGGAATGAGCTGAAAAAAGGGCTTAGAAGAGCTAGGAGGGGGCATGAGAAGTCCTTGGCAGGTAGGATCAAGGAAAACCCCAAGGCTTTTTACTCTTATGTGAGAAATAAAAGAATGACCAGGGTGGGGATAGGGCCAGTCAAGGACAGTAGTGAGAACTTGTGTATGGAGTCAGAAGAAATAGGAGAGGCGTTGAATGAATACATTTCTTCAGTGTTCACAAAGGAGAGGGGCCATGATTTTGAGGATTAGAGTGTGATTCAGGCGGGTAGGCTGGAGGAAGTAGATGTTCTGAGGAAGGATGTATTAGCAATTTTGAAAAACCTGAGGCTCGACAAGTCCCCTGGGCCAGATGGGATATATCCAAGGATTCTTTGGGAGGCAAGGGATGAGATTGCAGAGCCTTTGGCTTTGATCTTTGGGTTCTCGCTGTCCACGGGGATAGTGCCGGAGGACTGGAGAGTGGTGAATGTTGTTCCTCTGTTCAAGAAAGGGAATAGGAATGACCCTGGTAATTATAGGCCAGTTAGTCTTTCTTCGGTGGTCGGGAAGATAATGGAAAAGGTCCTGAAGGATAGAATATATGACCATTTGGAAAGATGCAGCTTTATCCGGGATAGTCAACACGGATTTGTGAAGGGTAGGTCTTGCCTCACAAATTTGATTGAATTCTTTGAGGAGGTAACTAAGTGTGCAGATGAAGGTAGAGCAGTTGATGTCGTATACATGGATTTTAGTAAGGTGTTTGATAAGGTTCCCCATGGTCGGCTCATGAAGAAAGTAAGGAGGTGTGGGACAGAGGGAAATTTGGCCGATTGGATCAGTAACTGGCTATCACATAGAGGACAGAGGGTGGTGGTGGATGGAAAATTTTCAGACTGGAGACCAGTTACCAGCGGTGTACCACAGGGATCAGTGCTGGGTCCTCTGCTATTTGTGATTTTTATCAATGACTTGGAGGAGGGGGCTGAAGGGTGGGTCAGTAAATTTGCTGATGACACCAAGATTGGTGGAGTAGTGGATGAGGTGGAGGGCTGTTGTAGGCTGCAAAGAGACATTGATAGGATGCAGAGCTGGGCCGAAAAATGGCAGATGGAGTTTCACCCTGATAAGTGCGAGGTGATTCATTTTGGTAGAAAAAATTTGAATACGGATTACAGGGTCAACGGCAGGGTTCTGAGGAATGTGGAGGAACAGGGAGATCTTGGGGTTCATGTCCACAGATCTCTGAAGGTTGCCACTGACGTGGATAGAGTTGTGAAGAAGGCTTATAGTGTGTTAGCGTTTATTAACAGTGGGCTTGAGTTTAAGAGCCGCGGGGTTATGCTGCAACTATACGTGACCCTGGTGAGACCACATTTGGAGTATTGTGTGCAGTTCTGGTCACCTCATTATAGGAAGGATGTGGAAGCATTGGAAAGGGTGCAAATGAAATTTACCAAGATGCTGCCTGGTTTGCAGGATAGGTCTTATGAAGAAAGGTTGAAGGAGCTAGGACTTTTCTCTTTGGAGCGGAGGAGGATGAGAGGCAACTTAATAGAGGTTTATAAGATAATGAGGGGGATAGATAGAGTGGACGTTCAGAGACTATTTCCTCGGGTGGATGTAGCTGTTACAAGGGGGCATAACTAAAAGGTTCCGGGTGGGAGATATAGGAGGGATGTCCGAGGTAGCTTCTTTACTCGAAGAGTGGTTAGAGTGTGGAATGGACTGCCTGCTGTGATAGTGGAGTCGGACACTTAGGAACTTTCAAGCAGTTATTGGATAGGCACATGGAGCACACGAGAATGACAGGGAGTGGGATAGCTTGATCTTGGTTTTGGACAATGCTCGGCACAACATCGAGGGCTGAAGGGCCTGTTCTGTGCTGGACTGTTCTATGTTCTATGTTTTGGAGAGAAAGTGCAGGGGGGATTCATGGAGGGGGAAGAGAGGGTTCAAAGTTAACAATGGATAGGGGCGGGTCAGGCTCATTGGTCAGGGTCCCGTGTTATGATGATGGTGGACAGGAAGGGGAGGGGGGTGCGAGGGACCGGTTAGGATAGTTACGTGGAATGTGAGGGGGTTGGGAGGCCCAGTCAAGATGGAGGGTGCTGGCACATCGGAAAGGTTTGAAGGCCTATGTGGCGATGCTGCAGGAGACTCACTTGAGGGTGAAGGACCAGGTGAGGCTTAAGAAGGGATGGGGTAGTTGGGTGTTTCACTCGGGATTTGATGGTCGGGCCCGAGGGGTAGCGATCCTGGTTAACAAAGGAATACGGTTCCAGGCGGAGAAAGTGGTTGCGGACCAGCGTGGCAGGTATGTGATAGTGACAGGAGCATTGGAGAGGAGGCTGGTGGTGCGGGTAAGTGTGTATCGTCCCAACTGGGATGATGTAGGGTTTGTAAAGAAGGTGTGTGGGGCCATCCCCAACTTGGAATCACATGAATTGATAGTGGGTGGAGACTGGAACTTGGTGCAGGAGCCAAGATTGGACAGGTCACGCCCGCGCTCGCTTGTTTCTTCCGAGTGGGGGGGTTGCGGTGTGGCTGGACTAATGGTGGAATGGGGAGATGTGCACCCTTGGAGGTTTCTGCACCCAGGGGAGTGTTGTTTTTTTTTTTTTTTTTTTTTGTCGTCTTGGTCTATTCGCGGATTGACTTTTTTGTGGTGGGGATGGCACTGTCAGCTGGGGTCAAGGGGTCGGCAATTGCAATATCTGATCATGCGCCGCATAGGGGCAGCACGGTAGCATTGTGGATAGCACAATTGCTTCACAGCTCCAGGGTCCCAGGTTCGATTCCGGCTTGGGTCACTGTCTGTGCGGAGTCTGCACGTCCTCCCCGTGTCTGCGTGGGTTTCCTCCGGGTACTCCGGTTTCCTCCCACAGTCCAAAGATGTGCAGGTTAGCTGGATTGGCCATGATAAATTGCCCTTAGTGTCCAAAATTGCCCTTAGTGTTGGGTGGGGTTACTGGGTTATGGGGATAGGGAGGAGGTGTTGACTTTGGGTAGGGTGCTCTTTCCAAGAGCCGGTGCAGACTCGATGGGCCGAATGGCCTCCTTCTGCACTGTAAATTCTATGAAATTCTATGAAATGGTGTTGGAGAGGGGGGACAGTGCAGAGGCCAGGGTGGAGATTAGATGTGGGGCTGTTGGGGGACCGAGGGTTTTGTGATAAGATTGGGAAATTAACAAGGAATATGTGGGGTTCAATTTTGCAGGCGGTGGTTTGGGAAGCTCTAATGGCAGTGGTGAGGGGGGGGGAGGTGGAAGTGATCTTGTTAAGGCAAAGGTGGATAAGGAGGAGAGGATGGAGCATCAAAGGCTAATAGATGAGATGCTGGAGGTAGACCGAAGTTTTATGCAGAAGACGGGGATCCAGCGAAGTTGGAAAAGAGGAAGGAGCTCCAGGTGAGTTTTAACCGACTGTCCACTGGGAAGGTGGTGCGCCAACTGAGTCGGGCAAGGGGAGCGGTTTATGGATCTGAATTGGCAGGACAGCTTCACAGGGAGGTGGTGGTGAGGGAAATTGTCCAGCTGCGGGATAGGGCATGTA